>NC_046294.1:23978868-24578868 GCF_004115265.2 Rhinolophus ferrumequinum | reverse complement strand
AAGAATGATTAATAAATGCCAGCAATTAAAGCAGTGTGGAATGCCAATATAAACAAGCAAAAAGGCAGTACAGCTGGAGCTGACTGCAGGAGAGGGTCTAGCGCCCCATGCATGGGCCTATCCCCTTACCCTCCTACTGAAAGAGCTCCAATGCAGTTTTACGGAAACTCAGGGCTTTGAAAAGCACTATTACAGAGCAGAATTCAGGACAAAGTGAGTTCCTATTCAATCTCTCCACAAGATGTTGGTTTCTCCTGCCTCCATTTATTTAAAAATAAATATCTATTAAGCAACAATTATGTGGCATAAATGACTTCACACCATGATCACAGGAAAGTGTTAGACAGAGAAAGCCCCACTGTAGCTGTTACATACAGCTGCGTTAAAAAAAAAAAAAATGATCGAGCAGAAAACAGATCAGTAATTGCCAGGGGCTGGGAGAGAGGAAGGGTTCACTACAAAGGGGTCATATGAGAGAATTTTGGAGAGTCATCGAAGTGTTTTCTATCTTAATTGATGATGATCCCATGACTCAGTGTTACTGGTGAAGATTCATAGAACTACACAATATAAACAGATAATTTTACTGTACATAAATAATTCTTTTTGTTTTTGTTAAAGCAGATTGCAAAGGTGGAAAAGAAATCTGTAAAGTTACTCACCAAGGTGGGGTCAATATCCTCAATTGCCAGGAGTCTGTTATATATACTGTGAACTTTCTCATACTTCATGCGACTCTAAGGTGGTAGAAAAGAAGTGGGTATAAATATATACTCTAAACAAACAGGATTTGAGCTCTGAGGAATCCAGTGTCTACACCCCCCAATGGCACCTGTTTTGAGCATAAATATATAATGACCGAGCTGAGGGCTAATAAGTGCTCATTTTGCAACATCTCTGTCTATCAAAAACAATATGCTTGGCAAAGAGGCAGCCAGAAAGAAAATTCAGTCTTGCAGTAAAAAAATCCAATTATAAGAAAGTTCGAAATACTTTTACTCACCTCTTCATAATCTGCATATGCAAAATAAAGAAGCATATTCTTCTTTAATAAAGTGCTTATGGCTCTTTCATATATATTAGCAGCTTCATCACTAAATAATTTGGCATTATTCATATCCTAGGAGAGAAAAAAAGTAAAGCTCACTCTCAATAATTTTAATATAGCTGAAACAGAATAAAATACACACTCATTATATATACACATATGGACACATATGCATTTCTGGATTCTAAAAATATTCCAAAGACAACTTCTATTATTTTAACAGAAGAATCATAAAGTACTCTAAATGATTCATCACTTTAATGCATTAAAAAACTGCCATTATACTTTAATTCTGACTAAAGAAGTCTAATCATACAGAGTTTCGCTAAGACTCACTGATATAAAGTTTTCAACATTTACTCTTTACTACCAAACGTCAATGTAATATTTTTAGCACATTTACCATAACCATGAAAAGACCAAAGGGAATACTCACCCCCTTCTCTGCGAGCAGTTTACTTGACTGCTCAAGATACTGGGCAGCTTCATACCAAATATCAGGGTGATGGCCCAGCACAAGTAGGCACTGTTCATAAGCAAACATAACTAAGGGAAGACAGTCACAACATTCAATTAAAATAAATATTATTTATGAAACTATCAATACAAGCATCACAACCAAATTATTAGGCTAAGACAGGGCACTCAATAATGAATGACAATTAGAAATAAAAAGCTTTAGTGATTTCTGGCACCATCATCCACCCAAGCCCCATCCACACATCATTTATTAACTTAATATTTATTGAGCAACAATATGCGAAGAATGTGAAAGACACTATGAATACGCCAGTGAATAAGACTTCCTATACTCAAGAAGTCTGCAGTACATTGAAAAGAGCAACATTAAGAGAGCAATTATAAAAAGTAATAAGTATTGTGATGAGGAAAGTACAGCGTACTCTTGAAACTTACAGCAGCAGGACTTAACATAGTTTAGGGACTCAAGAAAGGCTTCACTAAGGAATTGACATCTAAAGCGAAACCTGAAGAAGGGATAGAAGCTGGTCAGATGAGAGAGTAAATGGAGTGCAAGAAGAACAAGAGTAGATACAAAAATGGTGTAGGCAAAAAAACAAAACAAAACAAATAAAACGAAACAAAACAAAACCCCATTATTTGCAAAGGCCAACAGGTGAGAGAGAAAAGCAAGACTGAGGGATTTTTGAAAGGTCCAAATTCTAGTTCTGGCAGTGGCGGAGTAGTTTGTATAGGATTAACTCTCCTGAAAATAATATTCATAAGCTAAAAAAAAAAAAAAAAAAAAAGCAACTATTTAAAGGCACTGGAGAATGACCAAAAGAAACAGAAACCAGAGAAGACAGAGCCCTTACAAAATCAGAACCACATTGGGTGAGATCAATATTTAACATGGATTTTCCCCTCAAGGGCATACAGTTCTGGGATAACTAGTACTCAAATCAAATGCTGAAGTCTTACTGGCTTGAGATAAGTAATATAGATTTCTGGGCTATGACAGCAACTGGAAATTAAGGGGAAAATCCCCTAAAAGAGAGAGCCACAGAAAGTGGAGCCTGAAAATCATTAGCTAACCCCCAGAATATACATAGATAGGAAAGAATACAAAGAACCCAAGCTGAAAGCAAAGTTGGAAGTCTGAAAGAGCTGAATAGGTATCTCACCAGCTGCCCACTGCAATGGAGACCAAGTTTGGAATTTGAATCCCATCAAGTTAGAGGGTGTGGGTAAATACCGTGTCCTTCCCCTTTTGTTTTAGGAGTAAAGAGCATGTCCTGGGACTAAGAGATTTACCCTAAGATTAAGGGCAAAACTAAAACAACTTAGCAGTGTAAAACCAAGTCATCAAAAGGTCTAGGTGATCTGCCAGTAATTTAACTCCCTGCTAAAATAAAACTCAACATTCTTTAGAGGAAGATAACAAAATCCAGTTTTTACACTGTATCACCTGTACATCTGTACAAGAAAAATTTTAATGTTTATACTGTGACAAAACAGGAAAATGTTACTCATAGTCAAGAAAAAAAGAAACCAACCCCATGATGGCTCAGATGTTGGAATTAGCAGACGACAATTTTATAACTACTGTTATAAATATGTTCAAGTATATAAAGAAAAAGATGGTAATCGACATGGAATTGCAACAGAGAAAGGAAACTATAAAAAAGGAGCTGTAAAAAATATAAAAATTTCTAGAATGGAAATTTATAGAACTGAAAAGTAAAATATCTAAAATGAAGAATTCACTAGATGGGCTTAACATTGGATTGGATATGATAAAACAAAGGTTAGTGAACCTGGAGACAGAGCTATAGAAATTACTGAATCTGAAGAACGTAGGAGAGAAAAAGATGGGGTAAAGAACAATCTTGGTAACCTAGGGGATAGTATCAAGTGACCTAACATATATGTAACTGGAGCTCCAGGAGGGTTAATCTTATTACCTCTTTTTGTTATAAGAGTCTGATCTTCTGTACGAAGAGGGTTGCTCTTTTCCCACTGTATGTATTTCTTCCACATGTCCACCTGCTGAGCTTCTTGCGGAGTATTCTGAGGAGGCACTGAGGGTGCATTGCGGTCCAAACCTTTCATCACTGTCTCATATTCCTAGACAAGCATTTAGAATTCTGTGGTGAGCATAGGAACAACTCAGATATACAGGATGGAGTTGATCAGTTTGGAATACTTTGTTCAAATGCCTATTGCTTCCAAATACCGCTTTGTTAATATAATCTAAAAACTATTTAAGAGCAGGGAGAAAGATAACAGACGATTACCTACTCAAGAACAGGTTATCAGGACTGGGTGACTAGAGTACCCCTGGGCCCTCTCTATCGGTGATCTAGGAGGTCACTCTCTAGGACAAAGGAGTTGACATATCAACAAGACAGATGATCCAGTGGCATCATTACTACCATCTTCAGAGAAACCATCTGTCTTTTAAAATTTCAATAGTTTATATTACTAGGCTATTTTCCTAACTTCTCACAGTGTCAATGAATAAAGAGGTATGCACACATGAGAAAAATCTGTTTTTGAGAACTCTGTTTTTAGACCACAGAATAGTACAGCATTCAGATATGTATGAGCAAATAGGAGGGAAAATAAGAACTACTTCATAATTCTAGTTAGAACCTTGTCCCTATGACCTGTTTTAATATTTAAAAAAAATAATTTCTTCCAAACTTGATTTATTTTATTTTGTCCTTTAACATGTCTGTAAAGAGGTATTTCACTTCAACAATATCATCTTCTCATACAATGCAACTGTCATTAGTTAAGATTGCTAATAACTGAAAATATTGAGTAATACCAGAGAATGCTCTTCTGCAAACATCATACTCATAACAATCATTAAAATAAGTGGCCTGATAGAATTTCATACCTTTGCTACACGCCTAGCATTCATGTAATCTCTACTCCGATCTTCGATCATTTTTTTAGCTAAATGAATATTGATACCCTAATAAAAAACAAAGGAAAAGGTATATTATCTTTAAATTCAGTATATTTTTTATTAGCACAATACAGTTAATTTATTCATTTACTAAGTTACTTTAAATTTAAATTCTTTACTTTAAAAGATTGTTTTGGAGAAAACAGTAAGTCACCACAAGATGGCCACGGGCACGGGGTTTTGAAAATTAATCTGGGGAACGTAATCAATAATGTTGTAAAGATTTTGTAGGGTATCGATAGACACATGTCCCATTTGGGAGACCATCTCAGGGAAGATGTAGATGCCTGATCACTGCACTGTACACCTGAAGCTGAACAATAATGAATGCCAACTATAATATTATATATATATATACATATATATATATATATATGTATATATATATATATGTATGTATACATTTACAAGAGGCGGAGTACAGCATTGGGAGTGGAGATAGTGGAAATGGGATGGCTCGGTGCGATGTTAGAGAGAGAGTGGCTAGGAGGAGGGGGGTCCACAGTGTGAGGGATATAAATGATAAACATCTAAGCAAAAAAAAAAAACAAACTCATAGACACAGACAATAGTTTAGTGGTTACCAGAAGGTAAGGGGGGTGGGGGGTGGAAGATGGGGGTAAGGGGGATCAAATGTATGGGGATGGAAGGAGAACTGACTTTGGGTGGTGAACGCACAGTGTGATTTATAGATGATGTGATACAGAATTGTACACCTGAAATCTATGTAATTTTACTAACAATTGTCACCCCAATAAAAAAAAAAATAAATAAATAAATTTAAAAAAACGGGAAAAAAAAGATTGTTTTGGTTAGTAAAACAAAGGTTCAATCACATTATATGCTTCAGAGATCAAGGAAGATGTGCTTATGTCTGTTACAAACTGGCAGTGTATTTCCATATATCAGGAATTTCTAAAGATAGGGAATGATTTGGAAAGCATCAATTATTTCATATAAAATTCTACTAATAAATAATAATGTTCAGATTCATCTGGGTGAATAGCCATGACTTAGCTCTAAAAGCCCTTTTTTAACTAGGTCTGCATGACTTGAAAAATTAGTGTTAGCAAGGAGACATAAACATTATCACTCGTGTCTAGCAGTTCTCAAAGAGTGGGATTCCTGATCCCCAAGACCCTTTTGGGGGTGAGAGGATGGTCCATGAGATCAAAACAATTTTCATATAGTACTAAGACATTATTTGCCTGACTTACAAATATACTTGGAATTTTTCAGAAGCTACATGATGTTCAGCATCATAGCAGATGGAATTTAGAAGCAGATATGAAAATCTAGCTGTCCTCTATTAACCTAGATACTAAAGAAATTTGCAAAACTACAAAACAATGTCACTCTTCTCACTAAATTTTTTCTTGTTTTGGCAAATACAGTTTGTTTTAATGCTATTTATGTTAAAATGTAAGACATTTACTATTGTAAACTTCAAATGAATTTTTAAAAATCTTAAAATTTCTCAGTTTTAACTCCAACATGCTAAATTTGATACATAAAACCCTTATTAAAATTAAAAGTTCTTTGTGGTTTTCAATAATTTTTAAAATCTGAAGACCAAAAGTTTTGAGAACCACTGCTCATGCCTACGAGGGAATGGTTTCAATATTCTACTTAGTTCTTCCAAATCACAGTACATATGAGGAATTTTCTTTTAGTGGTAGAGCTTATTTAGCATGTATATTTACTTATTAGCTCACTTGGTTAAAGCACACCAATGAGACAAAAATCTTGGATTGCAGCTCCATATATCACAAATGCAAGCCAATAATCTTATCACTGTAACTAGGTGATAGAGATGTATTGTAACTGATTATTACTACTGAAAAGCAATTCTAAAAAGCTATCATTTCATAAGAGATCAATGGCAATGTGTGTGTATGATTGTGTGGGTATGGCTTGGCATTGAATAAAAATGGTTTTGTAAGAATTATAATTCTCCCAGAGTATTCTCTGAGAAATAACCAACAGCAATATGAGACGCTCAAAACCTTGCAAAAACATTAGGAATGGTTCTTTTATTACAATCAATTTAAAAACATACATGTGGAGCACTGATATTCAGCTACCTAGCTACCTGATGCAAGAAATCCACAAATCTACAACACATAAAAGTAAAAATGGCTTTGTTATAATAACCATTCTGGTCCAATTTACCTCTTCATACTTGTTATAGTCTCTCCAGAGTTGTTCAATGTTGATCATTGGGTTAACACAACCCCGTTGATAAACCCTTCGAACAGCTGTTATTCTCTGATTTTCTGCATAAGATCCAACAGCTTCCCTGGTGTTGGATAAGACATGCCATCAATCATATTATAGCTAAACCAACTGTTCACACTGAAAAAACAACCTATAAAAATACTTACACGCCTTTTAAGAAATTGATGTAATCCACCCAGATCTAAGAAATAAAATAGTGTTAGTATCTTTCTTGATATTTTCAAATTTTTTTAGTGTATATATTTAAATATTTTTAACTCTACCTGATAAGACATAATTTCCATTCCAATTTTATCCAGTGCAAAATCATATGCTTGAGCCATTTTTTCTCTGAAATAAATGTGAAAGATGTTTTTTTTAAATTGTATTTATTAAAATGTATCTATAACTAAAACAATCATGACATCTGATCATATGATCAGAATAGCATTTAAACTTTTTGTGTATATAAACAAAAATGTAAAGACATCTTTGCAAGAATATAAAGTAATTCTTTTGTGGTTAGCTTGTCAATGTCATTAATGTATATACCGTATTTTGCCATGTATAATGTGCTCCCTGTATAAGGTGCACCCACATTTTTGGCCCAACCTTTCAGGGAAAAAATCTTTCACTTTAATTTTTTAATTCAAATTTTTATTTGTTTACATTTACGTATTTTTTTTTTGTATTATAAAGGAATTTAAGCATTTATTTTTTTAACATATTATGGTACAATAAATTTTATGCAAAAATAATTACAAAACACAAGAACAAATATGAAGTACAAGAAACTGTATGTACTGGTAACAAATTTACAATATTTACGCATCATAGAAGGCCAAGAACTCTTCGTAGTTGCAAGCTTGTCATAAATTCAACAAAACCAATTATTGTGTTCCAGAGTATCATTTTGTATATGAATACCATTATTGATTTCTAGAGTTACACTTTTAACTCATAAGCATAAATAAAAGAATTTAAAACCTTTATATAGATACGGAATTAGTACTACCCATGTAAAATGTGCATCCTTATTTTTCCCTCAAAAATTTGGGGAAAAAAGTGCACATTGTACACGGCAAAATATGGTACTTTCTTTTCTTTACCTACTGCTTGTTAGCTTATCAACAATAAGGCCCAGGTTTTACTTATCTTTATATCCTTTAAACTGCCTAATCTTATATAGCAGAGCAATATGTGGAAATATCTGGTTTAAGGAGGTTAAGTTACATCTAAAGATATATCAGCTCTGAAGTAAAATTCAGAGAGAAAGAACTTCCTCTTTACTATAAGACAATAAAGGATAATGAGAAAAAGAAAAAAATTCTAGTTATAGAAATAACTAGCCTGCTTGTTATATACACAAATAGTATTTGAGACGGTCCATTATTTAGATTCAGCAAACATAGATGGGTGGGTATGTCATAGTGGCGAGATCAGCTACACTACAATAGAGTTGTCAAAGGTGCCCTGGAATACTTAAGTAGCACATAGCATCATAACCTGCCAAGGGTAGTGCCATGCCGAGTAATATGCTTCTTATTAAGTTTGACAAGCCTGTCAACAAAGTGATTCCGTGTGGCAAATGTTCAGTTTTTCAATCATAGAAGAGGGGCTTGGATGATTCAACTCTACAGAATAAGACTAACGCCAGTGGCTCTTTTGAAGCATTTTTTCCAAGATTACTGACTTCTCAGAGAATTCCAACTTTTTAAATCCTTAAGTCTCTTTCCATAGAGTTCAGAGAAGGTGTGAGTTACTGTGGGATTGACTGTGCCTGGGGATGACTTGCATTTTAAGATCCTGATTTAACTTACTTGTAACTTGGAAGTTTGCCCTTGGTTTCTCGGACATATGAAAGATAACACTTCCATAAATCAATGTGCAAAACCTTCATAAGGCATCTCTGAAATAGCTATAAACAAAAGAAAATATTATCAGAACGCACAGGTTAAATTTCACATGTACATGGGTGAAATGGAACACTAAAAAAACAAATTCAGCTCCTTTCATGAATTTATCCTCTTGCAAATAAATGGCAAATAACAACTTCCTATTTTTAGATAATCAAAATCATTCTGATGATTTTGGTCAGTAGAATATAATCACTTTCTTTTCCAAAATTTTTATTATGACCATTTTCTAGCATACCAAAAAGTTGAATAAGTACAATGAACTCCTACATAAATCACTACATAGGTTCAATAATTATTAACATTTTACTATATTTGCCTTACATTGGGTAAGTCCTACATTGGGTAAGTCCTAAGTTAAGCGTCAGCATAAAATTCAAAGTATATTTTAATAGGACTCACCTTTTCAACCTTGTCATAATTTTTAGCTTTAATCTGAAGAGAAATAGAAAAACATAGCATTAATATTTTTTCTAAAATAAAATACTACCTCAATTTTTTGACTAATCTTGCAAACTCATCTTTATACTTTATTAATTCTACCTTTCAAAAATAGCAAATAGAAGTTTGAACCCAAGATGAATATATGCATTGTAAATAAGCCTTACGTAAATCGATCCTATATGAATAGATTTTCAAACTTTGAAACTTTGTGAATTTAAAATTTTGTAGGATAGTCAACAAGATAAATACAGACATACAAGGCATAGGAGGGCAGAAAAAAATTTGTTAATTTGGACTATACATAAATTGTAGTCACCCAGGCAAACTACTGTATTCCACTGGGGCTACCAGTGAAGAAAACATGCATAGTCTATCCAAGTTCTCATAGAGCTTACAATTTTATGGAGAAAGTAAGTGCCAAGATGGTGGACGTACAGAATGCTATGGGAGCATTTAGGCGGAGCATAAAACATAGACTTAAGGAGTTGCAAAAGATTTCCTGAATAAAGATAAGATGTTAAGGATGAAGTGTTATACTGGTAAAGGGAGGAGTTATTCCAGGCAGGAAGAATAGTATGTGCAAAGACAAAAGTTAATTATTACATTTCCTTTTTTTGAATATTTTCATCAGATGGTAAGTAGGATTAGGTGCTCAATTGTGATATATCAGCAGATCTTTGTTTCGCCCTAATAGGTGAATAATTTGGCTTGTGGTCCTTTTCTCTCAGTAGTATATATAAATTTGTCCAGTTTTCAGGCTTCAGATGCTGCAGATAACTCTGATGAGTCTTTTGCTGAAAACTTGCTTTTGCTGGAATTTGTAGGATTGTCCCCTTGATCTGCAGAATTCATAAATTTTCACAGGATAGCCCTAAATATATATAGGTCTTTGCTCTTTGAGGCAGTTTAGTCAAAGCTCTGGAATTAGACCTCTTGGGTTCACATTCTGAGTATCCACTTAACCTCTTTTTTCTTGATCTGCATAAGGAGGATAATAATACCTATTTTGTAGGCTGTTATAAGGCCTCAATTAGTTAATGTGAAGTCATTAGGACACTGCCTGGCAGAGTGAGCACTTATAAGTGGCATTTGTTATTATGAACACAAATTCTACCTGGAACTCATCATGTCCTTTGAAGCCAGACTTAACAATTTTTTAAAAATTATTGCCTCTGCCATCTGTTCCCTTTTTTCCTTTTAGAACTCCTATTATACATATTAGGTCTCCTTATTCTATCCTCAAAATCTATTATTTTTACCCTTTCTTTGAACTTTTGCTCTAGGTTTAAAAATATTTTTCCACTAGATTCTCTAGGCTGTTAATTTAAGTCTCCATGTCACCATTCTCCTCCATTTGACCTATTGCCATGGTTGGTTCAAAACTAATGGTTTTGGCTCCAGAGATTTTTTTAATACTGCACTTTCAGTCTTGCTGTGTTCATACAATTTGTTCAGGTTATTGTCTCTCCTGAAGCAGTTCTATTTTTTGGGGGGGCCTATCCCGACAGTTGTACATTCTTTCTTGTTGCTGGATCCTTAGCTGTGCAGTTTTTTTTTTTTTTTTCCTGTCTATTCACTGAAGCTGAGTGTTGGCAGGCCTAGAGTAGCAGGTGTAGACAGCAAATAGGCTGTTGGTAGTCTTCCGACAAAAAACCAGCAAGAAATCTTTGCTCAAGAGTAGGGAGGACTCGGCCTGGCTGATGTCCACATTCTTCTAGGGTGGAAAGGCAGTTGAGGTGTTCCAAGTATTTGTATGGGTCAGTTTCTTCTTGCCCTAGGTTCTCCACCAGCCCTCTTCTTTGAGACAGCCATAAAACCTCAGGTTTCCCTGCATCCAGCTGCTTGGCTCAGTAGAGGCAAGTAGGTTGAGCGTGGGAGTGAAGAAAGATGAGTTCAAGTCACCAGCTTCCCAAATGCAATAACAGATTATATACAGTTCTTACAATAGGACAGGAAAACCAAAACTACTCATTGAGAAAATTGGCAAAGAATATGAATAAGTGATTCCCAGAAGAGAAAATGCTAATGGTTAAAAATAATATGGCAACACGTACAAACTTACAAAATGGGGGAAAAATAATTTTTGTTTTTATACCAATGTCATTTTATACCAATCAGAATGGTAAAAGCTTAAAAGGTATTAATACTACTGAAGCAATAAGTAAAAGGAATTTCACACATTGCTGGAAGAAATATGAATTGTAATGGCCTTTATGGAAAGCCATTGGCAAAAGCTATTCAAATAAAAAATACTTATCTTTTGACCCAGCAATTCCACTTCTGGAATCTACACCATAGAAATAAAAACCCAGGATATAAAAGTGCTTGTACCAAATTATTTACTGTAAACTTTCCAGCAGCAAAAAGTTAAAGTAAATGTACACCAATAGAAAAATGGCTTAATAAATTATGGTGCATCCACATCATGGAATATTCTATACCCATATGAAATTAATTAGGATTGTAACAGGTAATTTGGGGAAATTTCCGTAAGATTTTATTGAATGAAAGAAGATAAAAACATATACAGTATATATGTATAATATAGGCAATTTTTGTAAAATAATGAGCAAAAACAAATCTTATTTGTATATATGTATGTTTTTATGAGCATGGAGAAAATATGGGATATACACTAAGTTGTTAATATAGTTATGATGGGCAGAGTTCTATGAGTGGAGGAAGAAATAAAGAAAAAAAAGACTGTACTTCATGTATTTCATTTATACATTTCAATAAAAATTTTGTCTATATATGTGTTAAGAAATATAAGCCAAAATATTTTTACATTTCTTTGCTACACCAATTGGTCCTACATTTTGGATTCATCAATTATTTGCTTCAATTGGTATTGGTTCAACACATATGGAGAAAGATACTTTGGATTAACATAGAAAGACCCTGACCTTGAATACATGGCCACGGATTGTCATTTATTAATTCAACCAATATTCTTTGATAGTCCCATTATAGAGCCTATACTGGTAGGATTCCCAGGGCAGCTATAATCTCATTATTTTAAATATCATGAAAGTTTTTCAAACTATCAACCTGCTTTGGAGAAGCAGTGCGATAAAATTAAAAGAATTTGATTACCTTGTATCAACTACTGAATCTCTCCCAGCATCAGTGTTTGTTCCCATTTATAAAACGAGAATAACTACTACAAATGATTTTTCAAGGATTGAAAAGAAAACAAAGCATCTAGACATTCCAGGTGCTCATAAATCATACCAATTAACAAAATTATGAACCAAAAGAGTATAAACTTTTCATTACATCTTCTCTAAATAGAGCTATGTAAATCAAACAGCCAGCAAGAGCAATGTTATTATAATTGGCCCCATTAGAGAAAAGCAAAGGTTACCCTGCAGGTCATATTCAAATTCAATTATTGGTGAAGCTAGCGAAAGAACAGGTGAACACCCTTCCTTTGGTTACCCTACTACTACTCCATTTTTCTTCTTTAAAAATTATCCGAGATACTGTTTATTAGTATTTATGTGAAAACATCTTAAGTTAAATATTCTTAAATATATTTAGCACAGTTATGTTTACACAAGAATCTACTTGATAACCAAAGCTTGGTTTAAATTTTAAAAATAAAGAAAAATTCTTGATACTGCTTTGAATTTTGTTTTGACATCAGAAACTCTCTAGTCTATCATTAACCAATCCAAAAGGCTCCATTTAAAGCTTTTTACATACATACACATAATTTTGGAAAGCATACTAGAACTTACTCATATCTATCTACTAAAAGTAATGTTACGTAATTTTAAATGACAGGCTCTTATCTTTAGTTTTCAGTTCTCAAACTTGAATATGCAGTCATCTGAGGTGACTGTTAAAAGTGTGGGATTCTGTTTTGTATCAGGAATCCTAAGTTATTCTAATGCAAAGATTTTTTTAAATGGTTGGAAACATACCAAAATATGAACACTGTAAGAGAGTGCCAAAAAAATGTATACACATTTTAAGAAAGGAAAAAACTGAATTAAAATTACACTGATGGTAACCACTTTGAGCACCTCTTGTAATTGCAAAAGTAAAACACGACTTGTATTCATCTTTTCTTATTGTTATACGAGTATATTGAGTACTACAATTTTAGTAATTTTTTTTTTCCTTAAAATGTGCATACATTTTTTGGCACCCTCTGTACATGTTAGCGTGATGGAATAATTGTTTTTCAAAATTTCTATAACGTGGTTATATTATCAAATTTAAAAAATCATTACAAGAACAATTAAGGACAATTTTAAAATTCTTATCCTTCTGATCTATCTACTGTTAATCATAAAATATTTGTCATATAATTGCAATATTACATTTTTGATAAAGCAGTTTAATTTTACCAAAATATGAAAAGTTGCTATGGAGGGAAAGGAATAAAAAATTTTTACTTGTTAACTTCCTAATTATTTTTATTTTATAAATTGAGGAAGATAATTGGAGTATGAAAACTAATTAACCTTTAAGTTTAATTAGATTAAAACGAGTGGTTATTTGGGGAAGAGTAAACAAGTATAACATATTGAATAAATAGATCTGTTCCTGATAGTTTTCAATACTTCCTATTTCCAGTCCTTTGATAATGTCCA
This sequence comes from Rhinolophus ferrumequinum, assembly GCF_004115265.2. NCBI lineage: Eukaryota > Metazoa > Chordata > Mammalia > Chiroptera > Rhinolophidae > Rhinolophus > Rhinolophus ferrumequinum. The sequence goes on along the minus strand of NC_046294.1, from coordinate 24,565,203 downwards.
CAATTACTTCCCAAGCATTAATCCAACATTATCTTTTGTAACTAAAACTATCCTCTGGGCAATTACTGAAATTAACGATCACTTACAGCAGATTATTTAATTTTGCAAAATGTAAACCTTGTCAGAAGGAAAACTGTCAAATAAACCTTTGACGTACTGTGGTAACATCCATTTTTAACAGTTTAGATTAGCTGTGCCCTTTGCCTGGAACATTTTTCTATGGGGATCTAAAGAAGACACAATATTTAACTGATCAAATAGTTTTTCCTAATACTAGGAATATTTTTCATATTTTGAAGCTTTTATAAAATATTAGTGTAAATGTCTATAAAGCTAACATTTTTCTTATTAGAGAAAGAAACCTATACATATAAACAGCATTTTGGCTGATTTCCTCAAAATCAACTTTTTTTTCCTTATAATATACCTTGGGGAAAAAAACAAATTCCATAACATCAGAATTTTTAAAAAACGTTTTTTAAATTGTCAATTAAAGTAATCATTAAGTAATTGTACAATTAATTTTAAATGATTCAAAAACGTATTTGACAAGTGAACCCAACTGACATTATAACTCTACAAAGGAAACAAGCCAAACAATCCAAAGGAAAAAGGAAGTCTCTATATACTTTCTTTAGATTTTCATATAATAACCATTTCGGACAACTCAATGCTTGTCTTTTAAGACACTACTCGGTCTAGGCCCCATCTCAAGGGAGTTTACATGGCAATTGCTTAAAATAAATGAATTAATTGCAAACCCACATTCGTAATTCGTTCCCTACATCTTTTCTAAGGTATAGCAAATGAACTTTTGTGGAATTTAAAGACAATTAATTTAAACTGAGTTTGAGCTGCAGAGTCTACCTGATTCTGCTTGTCTTAATTATCTAAAAAAGGTTAGCCTGGGAAACCTGAAAGCAAGTGGAATCCTAAACACAAACCACATCTTCCATTCATTTACTCTTTTTCACTACTGTTTTCTGCTGCTCTCCAATATCTTAAGCCCTGAAAAATATGGAAGATTACAGAACCTAGGTAATTTTAAGGAATTTGGGAAATATTCAGGAATGGTACTTTCAGATCTACCAAAAATTTTAAATTGCTGAACTAGCTGCAGAACATCCTCCTTTCCACAGTCTAGTCCCAAACTTCATGTAAAGGGATCAGGAAGAGAGTGTCTGCAAACAATTCATTTCGAAATTTTAACAAATTGTGTGCCTACATAGCAGGCTCTTTTCTAGCAGTGGAGATACAGTGGTGGATTAAACTAAGTTTTGTAACTCATTGAGTTATATTTTAGTTAGGGAGTCAGGCAAATAAACAAACTAGGTAGTTTTAAATTTTTCCTATATTGTATTACTTTTTTAATTTATAATTTTCCTATTAAATGTAGTTGCAAATATATGCCTACATATACACAGATTTAGATTTAAGAGATTTGTTAAACCTGTTGATGTCCCATGTTTGCAGTTCCTTCAGGCACTTAAAATGTATCACAGAAACAACTTATTTTTTAAACATGAATGGGAAGTAAACACTACTGTTAAGAGTCTCATTATGACTGAAATTAAAATTTGCTAACCAAAAATGTGACTACCTTCAGTTCTAGATTAAGTTTACATTCATTTTGATTCTCTGTACTAACCAAATTAAATATGAATTAATCTTCCACTCTTCTGAATCAACTAAAAAACATTTGTAGTGTGTGCTTAGGATTTAGCAGGTTGATATGGGAATATGAACCTGAATTTTATTAAAGATTTTATAATCTAGTCGGAAACAAAATTATTGGAAAGAACATAGTACATTTTAAAATCTATTTTATATATGTTCCATGTCCTATAAAATTGAGGAAAAGGAGTTCTGTGCAAATTAGTTACCAAGGAAAGTTTCACTGAGCAGATGGAATCCAGGCCATTGAGAAAACAGGTTTGCGTAAGTCAATGAAATGTAATAGCATCAGTTTCTGAAGTTTTCCGTGGAATAGGCATGACACCCACACAAGACAGAATATTTATTAGGAAAATAGGTTGGCTAATTGTGGTGGCAGTCCATTACAGAGAGGCTAAAAAGCTAAGCAGAGTTTAAATCTGATACACAAAAAATCAGGTATCACCCAATAATGAAAGTGTGGAAACTACATAGGGTTGGGGGTGGTTGGAGGTGGGGAGGAAGACAGAGGTGGCTTTTCAGTGCCAGGGGACGAGACAAGCAGACACTAATGGAGAGAATAGCTAAGAAGCTGTTGCTGTTATCCTTAATGGGGGTAACAGTGGCCTGAGCTTTGAGGGAAGGGGAACAGGGAGAAAACAAGAGTAATGTGGGAAAAACAGCTGTTTTTCGTGGGGAAAAAAATGTGGTTCATTGCTGTAAAGTTTACTTTTTATTAGGTTTAATGAGATGACCATAAATAAGTCAGGTTGAAATTATTTAAAATTAGGAGATAAGACTGGTTTTCAAACAAGACAGTAAAATGAAAGATGTGCACCTGAATCAGTGCTTTAATTTCTCAAAAATATCCATTACCAGGCAGAGAAAAGGAGAACCCCAGAGTGCTTGAGAGAAGAGAAAAAGGACAAAATCCTGTCTAAGAAGTCAAAGAACATTATAAGAAAAAGAGTCCTAATGGATGGTGGGATATGCCACAGGTGAAACGGATTGAGGGTGTAGGGAAGATCAGTGGATCTGGCAGTAAGGAAGATTGCTTGTCTACTACAAATTTAAATTTAAAAGTTGAAACAGTTCAACTTTTTAGAAGTTGAAATCAATGACAAAATACTGCTACTACCAGCAGCATTTATTAAACACATAATACAATAAGCACTACTCTAGGAGTTTATTTGTATTAACTCATTCAATCCTTAGAACACTCAAGTAAAACACTATTATTATTTACTCCTTAAAAGATGAGAAAACTGAGGCATAGAATAGTTCAGTAACTTGTCCAAGATTGCACGTCTCTATCTATCTATATATAGTGACATAAACTCCAGAGAAATATACACAAAACTGTTATCATGGGGAGAAGTGAGATAATTTTTGTTACATACTTCTGTAACACATTTAACTAAATTTCTATAACAATTTCAAAGCAGTAGAGTCAGGTTTTTGTTTTTTAAGAGAAAAGAAAGCAAAAACAAATCTGATTTCGGGCAGTAAATTTCTCTTTTGAGTAATTCATTGACTTTTTCCTCTGGTTATACTCATTTTTAAATACTCTCAAATTCTTAGAACTACAAAGCTTAAAAAATTAAATTGCTAGATAAATCAGGCAAAACTGATTTCTACCAAGACTGTTACAACTAAACTAAACTTGACTTTGGCCCAATTTATAGGGCATCTGTCAACAACCATCACCTAACATCTATAGACTCAGCCTGTTTTACTTAATAAACTATTAAACTCTGCTCACAGTAAATACACTTTGTCAACACTATGCCAAACATTACTTTTCAAAATTAACTAATCTTAAGGAATTTTGAGGTAAGGAAAATAGAGCACGATATTTTACTTGAGAAAGATGAGTAATTTGGTCTGAAGTATCAAAAATCACTAAATTTTCATGGCTCAATTGGTTTTGCTACTGTAGCCCCACTATGTTACCTCCCCCGTCATTCATGTATCATATACATCTTTCTAAAACGGTAAAATTGAAAATGAGAAACATATATAATCGTAGGAGATCCTCAAGCTACCAGGAATGTCAGAAAATCAAGTTTATAAGCCATTGATCTCAGAAATGGTATAGATTCTGTACTGCACAGCCAGAGCAGTGCTCAAATAGATGTGTCGGTTCACTTCCCTCAAAGGTCTAATCAGTTTCTTTCTTTCACATTAATTTAGTCTGTTCCACCCTGCCACTTTAATTTCCAGCTTTTATGAATTATCCTCTTAATAAAATGAAAATCCTTCCAAGAAAATTTAAAATATGATTCAATATAATTTCTCTAGGATGACTACATGAACTTTTACACATTGCCTTAGAAAAGGTCTCACCCCACTCTCATTTGTTGAGTTAATCTCCCATTTGTATAGTCATACTTTAAAAAAAAAATGTGGAGTGGAAATTTTTGAGCAGAAAACTACTTACTTAAAACTGTTTACAATTCTTTCATCACTCACTATACTTCTGACTGCATACAAATTGAGAATTGCTATTTTCAAAAAACTAACAATTGAAATATCATTGGACAAAAGCCTTCGTTTACTCATTCCTCTGCTACAGATCACTCTGCTTTCACTAATCAGTAATTTCCTTCCCGTTCTAATAGATTCCTATCAGAATACCATTTTGCTTGCTTAATTTTCAGTGGCATCAGATGGCATCATAAATTTTTCTATGTATTTACTTGTTACTAATTCTATATATATTTATACTGCTGAATCAAGTATTAACATTTATACGAAATCCCTAGTATCATGAGTAATGCTTCATCTAGTCTTTCTTAAAATCACTTTTCAAAAACAGTATTAAGTGGATACAAATTCAGTGGATTACATTTCTCAATTATTTGAGCAACTTGCCTCTTTCCATTATTTCCCTATCAATAGATTTATGAATATGGAAAAAAATCAATTTCATTTTACAAAATTTATAATGCATTCATCAGATTGAAATATTACATTTTTATCATTGCTGCTATTCCAACTTTTAATTTTAGATCTAAAGTAATAATTACATTCCGCAACTGCCTTTGCTACCTTTTATCCAATAGAATCAATATTTGTAAGACCCAATTCTAGTTTTCTCAATCCTGTATGCAGTTTATTTCTATTTAATTGAAATGACTTAATTGCACTTTCTTTAAAATGTTTATAAAATAATCTCCAAATCAATCCTTTTCACCAAAACTGTACATTTGTTTCATCTTTTTCTCTGTTGGACAAATGACACTATGGCCATTTTCACTAAAATTCTGACTTTCAAAAAATCATTACCTAGCTCAATTTGAAAGATCATGATGGCAACCTTTGTTAGTGAGATACCAATTCTAAATGGTCTAATGAAATGATTACAAATGTGTAAAAATATTTGAAAAAAAGACGTTTCTTATAAAGCAAAAAAAAACTGGAAACAATATGAATGTACAAAAAAGGACTGGTTAACTAGCATATATCTAGAATGAACTACTTTAGCATATTTAAGTGAATTTTATATTGTAAATAACAAAAATACACTACCATGTGAAAAACATGTTACAAAACAGTTTTAAGTTTTTATTTTATAGATACCCACATCTTAAAAAGCTAACAGTGATGAAAGGTAGTGGAAATATGGATTATTTCCCCCATTATGTTTGTACTTTCAATTTTCCTACAACATATTACTCTTTAAGTAAGACAAATACAAGTTTTATTTTCCCTTTTAAATGATCATGACAAGTTTTTCCTTTATCTCTCCTTTCAACTTCTATTCATATGCTATATCATTACACTTGCTTTCTAAAATTGAACAATTCCAAAATTTTCATTCCTCCATGTATGTGGCTTCAGTGAGAACTATTTATGAAAGTCTATAATAACTACTTTTTCAGTACTCTGTCTAGGTATTATGGCATTAACTCAGTTGAAAACAAGTGAGTCAACATCATAAAAAAAAAAAATCCCACAGGACAAGTCTGTTTTCTCCATCTAGTCCTGCTGCTGGTAATTTAGACTAGATGTTCCAGGACATGGTACTTTTGTGGCTAGGATGCTGCTCAATAAACACTTCCTTTCAGAAAATAAAATAAAATCCCACAAAGGCACTGATTTTTATCAGTTTATTTCACAGGCACTAGAATAGTGCCTAACATATAGCAGACATTCAATAAATAGTTGCTAAATAAATGTGGGTAAAAATCACAGATTGCATATTCATTCAAAATTGTGTAATATTATACTATCTTAACTATCAATGGAAATGTAAAAAGTGTAACTTTTATAGAAGGCTCATTATGAGTTCTGCAATTCTTGTTCAAACATTAACTAAGAAAGTCTCACTTAAATAAAAGGGTTTGTTGTTAAAACATTAAGAAAAACCATACTTCAATAAAAATGTTTAGAAAGAGTGCTACATATTATACTGTCAGTCAAGTTAGACCTGGATTCGAACATACAGGTCTAATTTTGTCCAGGCTTTACGTAACAGGTTATTGGAGCTGTCAGACTTCCAGAAGCTGTGACATATGAAAATAGGAAAACAAAATTTTCCTAACGCTGTTTCCTAAAGAACCTGCGCTCGTCACAGTCCTTTCCCAATCACTACCTAAACCTGAAGGAGATCAGGGGAGCAGCAACAAGACCTCTGTTCTGTTCCCCTTCCCTCAACCCTTCATCCTCCCACCATATGTACACAAACACAGCATTAAAATAATCTAAGGATGGACTTTCAAATTTCAGGTTGAGATGCACTGTTGGAAAGGAAGGTGTGCATGTTGGAAAACTAGATTTGATTAAGTGTTTAATTACTTCACCACTGGGAAAACTAGTTTACTTCACAAAACTCACACATCTAAGGGATCTCTGGTTCTAAAACGATGCCTTCATGATTCTTATACCTACTATTTTCAATCTCACTGAATAGCTCAAGAAAATGTGTACTATGAATCAAGATTTTTCTTCAAATATTTTATGGGCAAACCAATTATAACTACGAACAGAAACATACTCTTAATAAATCTCCTTAAAACTATTATCATTACATATGGGTAATTCAAGCTTCCTCTCATGTCTTTTTAATGTTGAGTTGCAAGTATATAAAAAGCTCGAGACATGTATGAAAAAAGTAATTTGCAAACATAAGATTTGAATGGGAAATAGAGGTTTTCATCGATGAAATGAAACTCTACATACAAAACATGTATTTGAAAGAAAAAATACTGAAAGCAGTCAAAAACATCAAAACAAAGGAAAATACTGGTCTTTCATCTCAGCATAGTTATCATTCCTTTCAATCTGACATTGAGAAAAACAACATAAGCAGTGAAAGTTGTAGTATTTAGCTGTATCAAAATTACTGGAACTTCTAAATAGCAAATCGTGCTCAAGTTAAGTTTCCCTTAACTTCCCTAATATATAGTGTTCCTGAAAAAAAGAACAAACAGAAAAATGAGGTAAGGATATCATGTCTATGAAAAATAAATCCAAGGGTCTTTAAACATATGAAATGCTCAATCTCATTCATAAGAGAAATGCAAATCACACTGAGATTATAATATTTTACCTATGAATACTGGCAAAAATTAAAGTATAATATGTGGTAAGAGGATGCAAAGCTGGTTCTTTTATTAAAGTTTACCAATGGTATTTTTAAATTGTTATAACCTCTGTGGGAGGCTATCTAGATATAGAAAATTTAAAAAATCCATATACTCTGATTCAGCAATTCCCATAGATACAGGAATTTAATATATTCACACAAATGGAAATGACATGTACACAGATATTCAATGTCGTTATGTTTGTAATAAAACAAGTTTGGGAAGAACTTAAATGTCCTTCAGGAAACAGGTTAAACAAAATATGGAATATTAAGCACTTGTTAAGAAAAACTCTTTAAAATTTACTTTGTTAATAAGCAAAAAGAAAAAAGATGGAAAACAACCTAAGATCACATAATTATTCATATAAAAGGAGGGAAAAAAATATACTGAACATTTGTCACTGGGCAGGGAAACTAGGTGGTTCAAGAACAGGGAGACAAGACTTTTTATTGTAGGTCCCTTTTGTATCTTGGATTTTTGAACTTTTTCAAAAATATGAGGTCAGGCAATTAAGTTCGCGAACTCATCCTAGAAAAAATGCTACATACCTCATTGCTGAATATCACTATGGTCACCTTCACAGTACTCCCCTTGGGAAGCTTTGCACTGACGCCAGAGCCTAAGCCACCCTTCAAAGCAATTTTGGAACTTTTTCTGGAATGGCCATCTGAGCTGTCGTCGTATTACCCTTGATGTCCTGAATGTCATCAAAATGTCTTCCTTTCAATATTTCCTTTATCTTCAGGTAGAGAAAGAAGTCATTGGGGGCCAGATCAGGTGAGTAGAAAGGATGTTCCAATACAGTTATTTGTTTACTGGCTAAAAACTCCCTTACAGGCAGTGCAGCGTGAGCTGGTGCATTGTCGTGATGCAAGAGCCATGAAATTATCGGTGAAAAGTTCAGGTCATCTACTTTTCATGCAGCCTTTTCAGCATTTCCAAGTAGTAAACTTGGTGCACTGCTTGTCCAGTTGGTACAAATTCATAATAATCCCTCTGATACCAAAAACAGTTAGCAACATCATGCAACAAGTTCGCGAACTTAATCGTCACCCCTTATATGTATTTTAAAACTCTTCCGATGATACACAGCCTTTTGTGGCTTTTTTTATGTTTAACCATGTTTCTGTATTTCACCATTAATTCTCAAAACAAATATTCCAAATACTCTAAATGTACAAAAGAAATAGGATATGCATTATGCATAGAAATTAAATATAAAACACTGTTAAATTTAACTACTTTTTAAGACAAGGACTTTTGTAGTTTCTAAACACCTAGTAGAATATAAGCATTTTAAACCAAAATTATCTTAACACAAACTGATAAAACAAAGGCCAGAGGTACAAACTACCATAAAAATTTAACTGATTTAGTCAGATAATTTTCAAACCTAAAAGTGAATATAAATTAATGAAACAAGACACTGCTGTCACCCACATTTTGAAAGTGTATTATAAAGTATAACATTTAACAAGGAGATTATTGAAGTGATGTACATAGGTAAAAATCTGACTGAAAGCCAACATTTAAGAAACTGCTGGAGGTCACAAACTTTATAAACTTCTGGCACTAAACCAATCAAATAAGATTTACCAAATTTATTTATAAACAAACAAAATTCATAATCATTTTCCTCTTAAAAATGAAGCTAAAAAATACCATCATTACAATTCTAATAAAAGTCCTTTTATTTATGAGAACTTTCATTAGAACAGAATGACTGAGGGAGAAAACTTCAGATAACAGTTAAGAGTAACTTGATGGATACTAAAAGTATCCTTTAAAATATATTTTTTGAGGAAGTTATATACTGTATCAGAAATATCCAAAAATACACATGTAACTTTGACAAGGTTATTGTATTAACCATGGTTATCTTTTTTCACTCCCATAAAAGATTTTTTCCTGGCTATGGAACTTTGACAGCTCTTTTCTATCAACTATCTATCTTCAATTAGTTGACATCCAATATTGACAGGTATTTGCTTTCAGTAAACTGAAGAGGCAATTCCACTGACTTCTGACTTCCACTGTTGCTGTTGGGAAATTGTCAACTTTACTGCTAATCCTTTGAAGGTCATTTGTCTTTTTGTATTCACCTTCTTCTGTAATGCTTTTTATTTTTAGTTTTCTAGTTTCATTCTCCTGTCTCTATGTAATTTTTTTATTTTTTAAGATTCATTGAGCATCCTGAACCTGTTGTCTTTTTGTATTCACCTTCTTCTGTAATGCTTTTTATTTTTAGTTTTCTAGTTTCATTCTCCTGTCTCTATGTAATTTTTTTATTTTTTAAGATTCATTGAGCATCCTGAACCTGTTGAGTTCTTTAACCATTCTGGAAAATTCTTAGTATTTCTTCAAATTGTGCTTCTGCCCCAGTACCTCTTCTACTTCTGGAACTTCAATTACATATTTTGACTGTCCTTTGTGGCTCTTAATCCTCAATTTCTAATTTCCTCATTGTCTCTTTAAGTTCCAATCTGGATTTCAATTCTCCAATTCTTTCTTCACCTCTGTTTAGTCAGTTATTAACCTATTTTAACCTTAATTCTGGTTTTTGAAATCTTTGCAGACCTGTTTCTGCTGTATGTGGTTTCCTTATATGCTTAGTATTTAATAATTGAACTCCCTTTTCCTTAAAAAAAAAAAGTGTGGAGATTCTTTTGTGGCTTAGGACGAAGGTGCATTCCTCAAGAAAGGGTTGGAATCAGCTCATCAAGTAGTTAAGTGCGTAAATTCAGGGCGCATCCACCTTACATTCATGGTTCAAATTCTTTTTGAACTACCCAGGCAACCACAAATCCACGCAAGGACCTTATTGCAACATCTCAGGATTTCCCCATTCCGCAGTGCTCAGGATCACAGCAACTTTCCTCAGTCTCCTAAGGTTAGGAAGATGGCATGCGTATCTTCTGGTTCACTGTCACCCTGAGTATTACCTGCACACAGCTTCAAAGAGAGAGGATGTCCTGTTGGGCAGGCCTTAGGCTGTGACTTTTGCTACCTGCACTTCCAGAAGCATTCGAAATTGTAGCTTAATGTTCTTCTAGTTTGGCAAAGGCTCTCGCAATAAAAAAAGTTTAGGTATTCTGCTTATCTCCCAGTGTTCCCTTTTTTATTTTTTGGTGTTTTCCAATTAGGTTTTAGCCTGGGAATTCCTTACAATACTGTCAGTTCCAGTTCTTCAATGCTTTTAAGATGTTTTTTTAAATTGTGTCCAAAAAAAAAAAAAAAAAAAAGTAAATTGTGTCCAGAAGCCTTAGCTGTTTTCAGTGAGAGCTGATCTGAGCAACTGAGTTCAATACATTACCCAAATCTTCAATATATTTTTATTAACAGCCAGTTTTCAAAAAAATTAGGAAAATTTTGTATGCAAACTATGTTGAAAAGTAACTAAAAACTTTTAAAAATCCAATATTCATTGAAACAGAACACTAAATTTCCAAAGGTTAAGTTACAGAATTCAATTAACCAAATGTATTTCCAGTAAAATTTTATAGAATTTGCAAATAAGTATAATTCGATTCTCTGAAATAGTTTGTGAATTCAGCAATTTGAGTTTACCTTTAATGTTTGCTATGCTTAAATAAATGAAGTTTGGGTGAAAGCCACAAGAACAAAAAGGAAAATGATAAAATATTTAACAGAATACTACTTTTTATTAAAAAATTGCTTTTAAAAGTAAATCTATATAAAGCTCATGAATTAAATTGAAATAGAAATTTATATAAATTTTAATATCCAGATGTCTTAATGAATGTCCACTTATCAACCAGATGTTGGCATTGTACACACATATAAACATTAGTCAAAGTTTTGAAAAGAGGTGGGGAAGAGTTACAATGTTTATGCTTTACTGATTTGACAAGATTACCTGTGAAAACAAGTTTTTATCTCACATATACACATACAAATCTCAGATATTTTACTCTAATGTCTGTGACTAAAACTTTATTGCAACTAGTCAGGCATTCACTTTCTATATCAGATTTTAAAGTTTTATCTGAAAATATTTTAGACTCACAAGCAAACAGATCAGCTTCAAAACACTAGGCAAATTAGTAATGCCCTTTACACTGGGAAGTTCTTCAAAAACCTTTCTCTTATGTCATACATCAAGATAATTTTAAATATAAAATATAAAATTTAAAGCTTATTCTAAGATACTCAAATATGAGGGTATTAGACAATTTTTGTATTTTTAGAATATTTTCTTAAAAAGGCATTGGCTACTTAAAATTTTATGAAAAATACATTTTGTTATAAATTGTTATCATACCTTAAAATAATGATGAATTCAATTTCCTACCGTGGATTTTTCATCCAACAAATAGTTAAGTGTCACTATATGCCAAGCATTGTTCTACATTTCTAAAATACAGCGATGTACACAGAAGACAAACTCTAAGCACAAGTAAACGGTTCAGTGTAGTAGGAGAGGATATTATAGATGAAAAAATAGTTTGAGGTGTTGGAAATAAAGGTGGCAATTTTAAATAGGATGGCCATAACAAACCTCACTGAGAAAGCCGCACTTTTGCAAAAATTTGAAGCAAAGGATTTTGTCAAGCCGCTATCTGGACAAATTTCTTTACTGTAGATAAAACAGATAATGTAAAGAAGTCATGAGGTGGGAATGTGTCTAGAATGTTTAAGGCCAGTGTGACTGAAAACTACTGTGTGAATTATCTACCATGAAGCTGTTAAGCACAAAATTTTATCCTTATTCTAGTATTTACTCCTTACACTAATTTTCTAATTACTAAAACTCATTTAATCAACCTATCTGAATCTATGACTAAGAAATAATTAAACATCAAAATGTTTACAAATATAAATTCATTAAAAATGTTTTTATTATATTCAATTTCTACTTGGAATAGAAAGAATGTTTATTTTAATGTTTTTGAAGGTTCTAGAAAGTAGCCAAACCCAATAAAAAACCACCGTGTTTCCCCGAAAATAAGACCTGGCCGGACAATCAGCTCTAATGCATCTTTTGGAGCAAAAATTAATATAATACCCGGTCATACATTATATTATGTAAGACCGGGTCTTATAGTAAAATAATTTTTGCTCCAAAAGATGCATTAGAGCTGACTGTCCGGCTAGGTTTTATTCTGGGGAAAACACAGAAGAATTCAGTGATCAAATTTCCATTATAATCCTCAACTACTGACTGCTATAAAAACAAGGTTTTTCATGTAATACAATTCTCTTTCTAAGAACTGTACAATAAATCACTATCACATCAATAATAATTCTTATTAAAACTTCCCTCATTATTCATCTAACATATTGCCATAGGTAAACAGTACTCCTGCCCTAATAGATTTTTGGACTTAAAAATTTGTAAAGAAAATTTAGAATGACATAGAATTACCAATTCTTTTGTTTGAAACCCAGTTCTTGTGTTTTTATATTTTTTAATTTCACCCAGTCTTTTTAGTATCTCAGGACATTAGCTTCAGGGTTTTGTTCAAAACTAAGTTTCAATCTTTGATACCAGATCAATACAAGTGTAAGTGGCATTTTAAAATCTTGGTTATCAATTCTTTGTCTTTTTGGAATAACTGTTCCTTTTAGTGCACATTTGCATATTATTATTTAACAAAATGAGATAAAAGTTTCAAAATCTTTTCATTAATAAAATTAATGTAGCAAATGAGCAATTTTTTTCTGTGCATAAAAGTTAATCTGGAAACTGTATGTTATTGCATAGACACTGGCAATGGGGTATCCTAGAACCGGCATTTAGTAAAAACAGATTTTACTCATGGTGAAAATTTTCCTAGGAATCAAATTGTTTCATGCAACTGCTCAAGTTTTATCCACTTATAAAAAATAATTTTCTCCTTTAGAAAAGGATTTTTTTCTCCCCCAAAATGAATACTGTGGTCAATTAATGTCACATTTCCCTCAAATGATACGAAAACTATTAAAGGGAATAAAAGATCTCATATCTTCTTGATTCTGTTAGTTTCTTAAGACTCAAAGTAAAAATTAATGAAACCCAAGAAAATTTCTAACCAACATTCAATTTGTCTTTGACAGGAAACTTCCACTCAGTTAACTTCTAAATTTATGTCCGCATTTGAGTTAAAACAGCCCAGAATTGAAATATCTTAAGGTTTTCCTAGAGCAAAATTACATTCACCTTATTTTAGCCACTGTAAAATTTTAGATGTTTATGCCTTCACCCCAATTGTTTCCTAAAAGCTTAGCTGCAATTCTAGATTAACTATCAAGCTAGTATATTTCTGTAATTAAGAAACAAAATTTAGCTTACAAATTATCAAGCTGTTTCAACACCTCAAATAAATCATGTTTTTTCTTCTCGTTGTTCATGTCTCAATACATTTTTTTCTATCGAAGATAGGTATTTTCTCTATCAAAGCACCAACTACCTGGTAGTTACTGTAATTGTCTCCTATACCAAACTATAAATTTGTTCAGAAGTCCATAGAATCTAAGTGTCTAGCATGCATTTTACCCAGTAAATAACTGAAAGTTATTTCCTCATCTTCCTGATACATAAAGTAGAAACAAGAAACTAAAACATGTTCATGTACTTTTCTCCCTAGAGCCCTATTAAAAACCTACAAAAATAGAGATTGGTATGGGGTCTGAAAATGTACCAGATGACTTTCAGAAGCTATAAATTCAACAATCAACTGTACTACTAGAAAGTAGTATTATACTTTGGGCAATTTTATGTGAATAGAACCCAAGCAAATATATCATAAGCATCTGCTAAAGTCTTCATTCTACTGATCAACTGTTTCTGGGTAATATTAAGGACTCCACATACAAAATCATTTGCCAAAAGGGTTTGCCAACAAAATTCTGCATATTTTAGTTTGCAGAGAATCTCCTAAAAGTTAAACTACAGCTTATATTTTTCTCCCTATCCAAAAAGTATCTTAGAATAAGTACTGAATACACTCAAGTAAATTTCTACAATTCTTCTATTGTGGGAACTTAGAATTGAAAAACTGTTTTACAGATAAAAAAATTCAAGTGAGCAGATCAGGAAGCTGCATGAAAATAGTTCAGTTTCAGTGACATACATTGGAAATGTGTTCAAAAATATTTCTTTAGTATCTGACAAACCACAAATGACAAATAACTGTAAATGTTGGCCCAGTTTCAATGTGATTTTTCCTATTAACTATAGGAGTCAAGATCCTCCTTCATAACTTTTTTTAAAAGAGAGCTAGATATTGTATCCCTTATGTCAATCTTTCATTTTTTCATCAAGTTTAGTTTCATAGTTTCAAGTGTTTTAAAGATCTCTCCTCCAAAACCAAAAAATCACAATAAAGTAGTCTACCTTATCAGAACTTATCTTGCAAGACTTCTACACTTCAATGGAAAGAACAGTATGAACAAAACAGTTTAGTATGTAGATATTCAAAGGCCAACATACTTTACCTAAATTCTAAATTTTGGCCTTGATTTAAGAAAATTCCATTCTAATAAAATTCCTAATTGCTACATCAGAAGCAGAAAGTAAAATTTATTGCTCTCACATTGCTAAATGTAAATAAGTATCTGGAGCTGTAAAGAATGTGTTCTTAGAAATTTCTTAAGAGTCCAGATTAGTAAGACTTGCTGCTTTTGTGTTCAGAATTCCTTTCTGCAATTTTAAATTAGACCCCAGTACATTCAAGTAAAAAGAATTTTAAGCTGTGAGGGGTAAAAATACACAGAATAGCAAGGTAGAATTTTAAAGCTAAGCTTGAGCTAAGATGACAGGAGGATGCATAGAAGTTATTGTACCATGTTATCTATCTTCTACAACATTTACAGAAACTTTATGTGGTTTGAGTAGCTATAATCTATTTTTTTCAAATGTACCCCAAAATCCTTATAGCTAAATAAGAATGCAATAAACTCCTGAGCAAAGGAAAAAGGAGTCAGTTATGTACCTACTACATAGCTATTTGTACAGTATACTGTATTTTAGCTCCCGTATGCTACTTAGTATAGTGGTTAGTGACTAGGAGCCTAGATTCAGGAATTCGAATATCTGCTTAGAATAAGCCCCCAGCTTTCCCACTTACTTCCCAGTAGCTTAACCTTTAATTTTGTTGATCTTAGGAAAGCTATTTAAGTCCTCTAAATCTCAGAAAAGCTGAACATCTGAAGAAAATGGGGAATACATATCCACCTCAAAAGGTAAACTATGATTAACCAGATTTTCCATAAAGTACTACCGTGTTTCCCCGAAAGTAAGACATAGCCGGACAATCAGCTCTAATGCGTCTTTTGGAGCAAAAATTAATGTAAGACCCAATCTTATAGTAAAATAAGACCGGGTCTTATACAATGTAATATGATATAAAATAAAATAAAATAAAATACCGGGTCTTATATTAATTTTTGCTCCAAAGACACATTAGAGCTGACTCTCGGCTAGGTCTTCTTTTCGGAGAAACGGTAAACACAGTGCCTAAACTATTTTAAAGGCCTAATAAATTTTAGTTATTACTATTGAAACAGTAATGAGAATAAAGAAAAATAAATCATTATCAACAAGATACAACAGAAAATCAACAGATTTTTTAAATGTACACTTTATCTTTTTACTTCTAAAAATCTATTCTAGAATGTATTTCACCTCCAAAAATGTCTTCCTCACATACTTTTCCTTATATAATCCACATATTGTTTTCCATAAAATTTAGTTTTATAGCTCTACACCTAAAATTGAAGAACACCTGCTTACTTTTAAGAACTCCAGTACAATTCCATGCATGTTTTGGGTAAGATCCATAAAATTTTAAACTTATTGCAAACTTATTTAAATTAAGTTGCCTCTTAGTAGTAAAAACAAAAAAATTCCCACTCCAGGCCCCAGTATTATGCAGTTCCAAAGGCAACTCGTCTGGAACAGCTAATGGGACTTTTAGATTTCTGTCACAATGTACGATCACTGGAAACACTTGAATTCACATTAGTTTTTCCTATTCAGATGGAGAGGGTACAAGAATGAGGTCTGTGTGGTAAAGTTATATACAGAAGATAGAGCAGAAAAAGGGCCATTATAAGGACATAAAACTCAAATAATTTCATTGATCACAGAAATAGGGAACTTTAGAAACAATGAATCTGGGACAGAAAAATGTAAACATGAGCTGGATATTAAATTATATTAGAATACCACTGTACTTTTTCTGTGTGATAATGGTATTGTGGTTAAATAGAACAATATTCTTTATATAAACAGAGAAAGAAGAAAGCATATATAGCAAAAGCTAACACTGGGTCAAGGTGGAAGATGTACAGGTATTTAAAATATTCATACTATTCTCTCAATTTTTCTGGTTTTACAATTTTCATAATAATTAGAAAGGGGAGAAAAGATTAAATGGCTCGCCTCAAGTTATAGCAATTCAATGGAAGAGCTGAAAATGGAAAATCCTATGTCCCCAGATTCCGTCATTCCTATCCCTCCACACTATCCTTTAGAGTAGCCTACAAATTCCCGTTTAACTAAGCAATTCTTCAAATACCTTTCCCACACTATCAAACATGGTCTTAGTAACACAGATAATGGGCAGAATTCCAACCCAGCAGTTGAGGGACAGGGCAAATAACCACCCCACTAACTATAAAAAGATTAAATCACACAACTATTCTGTGAACTCAAGAAATTCAAATTTACCATCTTTAACAAATTGCTTTTTGGAAAATACCACTTCCATGGTTTAAGCAATCTTTAATTGCTAATAGAGAAATTATTTTCTTTAAAGTGTTAACTAATGTGTGTCTCAAACAACCAAGAAATTATCTTAAAGAGTATTTAAAA
This sequence comes from Rhinolophus ferrumequinum, assembly GCF_004115265.2. NCBI lineage: Eukaryota > Metazoa > Chordata > Mammalia > Chiroptera > Rhinolophidae > Rhinolophus > Rhinolophus ferrumequinum. Next base: position 24,548,139 of record NC_046294.1, on the reverse strand, counting down.
AATATAGCATTTGCAAACCCAAATATTTATCTAGATGCTATTTTTGATTCACTTTCTAACCTGTTTCAAAACCAAAGATCCAATGATTTAAAAACCAACAACAAAACATGAATTCTTATTTGAATTTGCCATTTGGTCAACAAAGTAAATCATTTATTTCCCATAACCGACCTACCGTTCTTATGAAAACACAAGTTTCTATATAACTTTGTGAGTGGGGTAGCAATTTTTATCTTCCCCATACAATTTATGACAGAATTTAAAGGCATTACTGACAAAGTATATGATTTTATATTTAGAAAACTTGAGACAATCATAACCAACTGATATTCTGTAAATCATCTTTGATTATACTAACAAGCTGTTTAAAAGGAAAAAAAGTGGGGGCAGGGACAGAGAAGCTAGTATTTCCATAGTTATCAAATGTAAATAAGCTTGACATTTAAGTCATTATTGAAGAGTACATACGTACACTCAACAATAAACAGATGGAAAGACACTAGGTAATTTGTTGGGAAAATATCGATTCAGGCAAGCTCGTTAATAAATTAAAAATGGAATAGGCAGTTGTTGAATAATATGATTTTTGCAGTGTCAAAGTATCTCCATTAGGTCATGATGTATGCAACCCAATCACGTATGAGTCAGGAAAAATAGAAAGCATATGCAAAATGTTAAAAACTGGTCCATCAGGGTAAAGTGTATGTGGGAGTTCTTTGCATTGTTCTTTGTAACTTCAAAATATTTTCAAAATAAATTTTAAATGCATTATAGAAATTGCTTAAGTTATAAAAATGTCGGCTTATAACCCGTGAAAGCAATGCTCTGACTTGCTATTCAACTCATAACAAAGCAAATTAAACAATGTGATCCCTAGTGATTGGCATATAATTTAATCTTCAACTCTATAAACAATAATCTAAGTAATGAATGTTTTAAGGATTTTCTTACCTATTAACATACACTAAAAGAACCACAAAACCTTAAAAAATTACACAGTAGTTAAAATTGATAATCAAAGGAAAAGGTGGATGAAGGAATTAAAATAAATGTACAGATAATTCAGGTACCAAAGTTATTTTGTTGGCAATATTCCCCAAATACTTTTAAGCTCCCTCCGACAGCCTATACTTCCACGATATTTTCTTAAAATCATTTCTGACATTTACATTTTATAAAATTTAGATATTACTCAAGTAGTTTTACAAATATCACTGGTGCTGAAATTCTCAATTGTAGCTGGAAAAAGTCAACTCTCTTGAGAATAGACATTCACTGGAAATACTAAAATTACCATTTTTTAGTCATGTTTGATTTAAAAACCATCAAAAGCCAATTTTTAGGGAAAAAAAATTTTTAAGGGGAAGTGAGTTAAAATGGTTGAAAAACACTGCACTCATCTGTGTAGTGAAAAATTCAGAAATGGATTGAAATGACTTACAGAAATATCTAGAAATGACGACTGGTTCTTTGTGAGAACACTCCATTCCCCACCACCCAAAAGAATGAGAAGTACTTATACTCAAGTACTAATTAAATGAACGATGTCAGTTAATAATCTGAAATTATGACGTAGTATTCATAGGTTTAAAAACTCTCGAGGGTAAGAGTTAGCAATCAAAAAAAGCTACACTATTAGGTTGGCGCAAAAGCAATGGCAGTTTAAAAGATTAAAAATGCAAAAAGTGCAATTACTTTTGCACCAACCTAATATTTTAAGATGCATTCTTCAGCTTAAGTGGTCCTTTCTTAACACATGGGACTTCCTTGAAAGGTCTGATTCTTAAGTTTGGCTCTTAGGTGATTACATTTTTTATGGAACCAGAAAGTTGAGTTTCACACCCAGGAATAAAATAACTGTCAAAAGTTCAATAACACAACCCTAACCCTGACTCATCTTAGAAATAGTTATCACTCTCTAAAGAATACTCCCAAGCACATAGTACATGCCTCTGAGATTAATTCTTGATTATATACTGACTGATAAATCACATGGTGCATTCAGAACTAGCCAGGAGATTTTAATCACTTTATAGCCCAGACTAGTATAGGCAGTATTCTGCAAGGTATGAAATAAACAGCAATAAAATTCAATTGCTGCTGTCTTTCCTCAATTCCCAAAACTAGCTGCCAGAAACACCTAACAGTAAGACTCCATGTGTTCATCCTTTGGAGACCGAATCAGTAATACTGGTATGCTAATTGTAAAGCTTGTACAGTTTTAAGTGCTTCTCAGGGGATCCTGAAGCAGTGTAGTTTATAAACTTTGGCTTAAATGGACAACAATCTTTTGATTGATTTTATTCATGTACAAAATAAGGAGGCTAAACTAATTCTTCTCATCTTCCAGCTCTAAATTTGGCTTTATATATAAAATACTTGCATATTCATTATTTGTTGAGTAGCAAAGTTTTCAAGAAAACCATCACTACGAAGTAGTCAACATTCTTTTTTTTTCAATATGAAGTTAAGACAGAAAATGTCACCATGAAAGACTATTTCCCTCGTGAGGTGATGGATGTTAACATTGCATTTATTATTTTGCAATATATATGTATATCAAATCATTATGTTGTATACCTTCAACTTATATGCTATATCTCAATAAAACCTGGGGGGAAAAGGACCACTTCCCCTATAGGAATCTTTAGACAAAGACTGACAACACTTTTATGTGTATATGTTAGAGCTATAATTTTGCATTTTAAAAAAGGTTGTAATTGAACACGTTCTATCACATGAATAAACGTATTAGAAACATTAAAAACAGCTTTGGGACTTTATTACATTTCAAAGTATTATTCCAAAACTACATTTCAATACCGTCTTTGACATCACATTCTTTGTTCTTATAACTATCATTTATTTCCAAATAGAAAATTTTTCTTTGGAGGTCTCCTAGCAGACAAAATGATAAAACTTACCCCAGGTTATGCTTCCCTGAGCCTTAAAAAAGCTGTTTAGTTTCTCAACAAGTTGTATTCAAAGCAAATATTCATAATTTGGTGAAACTGCTGTGGACTGAATGTGGGAAAAAAATGTAGACTTCAATTAATTACACCATTATACTAACCATTTGTTTTCTGCTCCAAAGAGCAAAACTGTTTAGTAATAAAAATGAAAGTTTCAAAAGTAAATTATTTACAAGTAAATAAATGCATTCTTCTCCACATTTAGAAATACAGCTTTTAATAGGTATCACTAATATTATTTTAGACATCTTCATTTCTTGGAAATGCCTCGAACCAGACTCATTCAAAAGAAAAGCTGTTCGCAAGTTGTTTTAAGCACACACTAAACACAATGGACCTATTAGGAAACAGTCGAGCCTTTGATTTTTAAGGTCTTTTTGTTTTCTAAGAGAAAGCCAATTAATTGCCACCTGATTCCTCAATGCTCAAGTTAGAACCAAAAATGCACCCTAAAAAAGGTTTTTTTCTGTGATAGGATTAGTTCTATTTCCAAATATGGAAGTTTCTAACTCTGAAATATTATGAAGGGGTTTAGTGTGCTTGTGTTTATTCATGGATGCCATGTTGGAGTATACCTTTAATACCTTTGGGACAGGTATAAGGGGTCATATGCCAAAATGGTCCCCTAAAATCTTACAGACTACAATGCCCAAAAGTTTTTAAAAATTATTAAGTATTATGTATTAAGTGTTATGTGATTCTGTTAAATGCCCAAGAAATTTAGGCTTAAAACACTACCCATAGGGAAACTTCAAACTGCATGACCAAATAACCTTTCTTGTTTCACAACGAATTTTAGAATGTACTTATTAAAATCTAGTTAGAGATGCCTTTTCCACATGTTCAGAATATTCCATAACACTTATTACACATACAAAAATAGAATATAAAGAAGTTGGGTTAAAAACTTAAGAGTGTTTGCAGAAGGAAAAAGATGACCATTGTTTTCAATGTTTTATCGTTACTGCAAAGATCATAATTTTGCTTCATAAAGTTGAGAAATATAAAGGCAATCAGGTTACTAAGTGTAAGGTTTTGCTTAAAAATAAATGCCTACATTTCACATAAAATATTTATAAGACAAAGAATAGAAAACAAGATTGTTAAAAAAGAAATTTTATAAAAATTAACTATGTCCTTTTGGAAATAGTTTTATTATGTAATGCCTTGGGTGAAGAGAAAGGTCCCCAAGGGAAAAAAAAAGTATAAACCATGTTAGAAATGACAACACCTAAACATCTATGCTATAACAAAAGGGAAAGTGATGGGAGAAGACATTTTAATAAAACCTAAAAGAGAACTTTACTACGTAAGAATAGTAAACATTAAAATAGTATGTAATTATTCAACTTTTAGATATTTGATCACTTAGTTTTGTGTTTGCACATAATTTGTTTTCTTTTACACCCTTACACTATATTATACATGCATTTAAGAATTAAAAAGCATATTGCATTTTAGAGTACAATCTGAATAATCACACAGACATGGACCAACATTTATTACAAACAGGAAAAAAGCAGATCTATAAGAAAAGAGTACAGATTCTTTAAAGAAAAGATTGCAAGCTGAAGTATAGGGGGGAAAATTCTATATAATGCAATAATTTTATCTGCATTTAAAAATCACATTAATCAATATACACAAAACATTATAATACAGTACTTTAAACTGCTACTTAGAGGCATTAAAACAGTAAAGACAAGTGGAGAAGTTTATTTCTATTTAGGTCACTCATGTTCCATCCTGAGTTCACTTTATTTTCCCAAGAATGGTATTTTTTAAGTCATTTTCCCCAAGTTGAAAGGTTATTTTGAAAAAATTTAAAATGTATAATTTACAACCCATTATTTCTAAGAAAAGTATTTATTTGAGTTTTAAATTTTTTAAAATAAAAAGCAATCAATTCTCTATATATTTTTATTAAGGAATTACAGCTTTCAGATACATTGTTGCTATTACCAGCAGCATTACCTTCTTCATTTCTCTTTCAGCTACCAATAAAAACATCCTTTTGTATGAAAATTTCTTATGAATGTGGCCCAATTCGAAAACAAATTACTTCTAACAATAAGACATTGTAGCTTACATGCTGTCACTGTGACTACTTAGCTACATGAAAAGCTGTAGAAACCACAAGGGGGAGAAAAACTTTAAGAATATGGCAAAACTATAAATTTTCTCAATTTTATGATACTTAGTGACCCTTCTGACTACTCTAAAGAGTGGTTCTTTAAAGAGCATTGAGGCTCTGACTGGATATTCCACTTAGCTGAAAAATATATTACTCTGCAGCTTTAAGACATTCATATACCCACTCAATGGCTATAGAATATTCATACAATTGTTTTGCTCTTATGATATTGTTAAATCATGTAAAGTAGCTGTTTAGGAACTCAGGAGTAAAGCAATACATTTCACGCATCTGAGGCAAAATGTGAGCCTATACAGTCATGTGCTGCCTAACAATGGGATATGTTCTGAGAAACGCATCGTTAGTGATTTTGCAATTGTATGTGAATATCATAGAGTGCACTTACACAAACCTAGATGACCTACCACACAACCAGGCTATAGGTATAATACATTGTATACGTGGTCCGTCCTTGACTGAAATGTTGTTATGCGGCTCATGACTGTATAATATATGCAACATTAGAGATATTTGGCCTAATTTTGAAATTATGTAATATTATAAATACAAATATGTTGGTCCTAAATACCCTTTCATTAGAACAAGAGAATTTTTGCCTCCAACAATTTCTACTCTTCAGCAAAAAAAATTAAAGTGAGTAATGAATTAAGGATGACATTTTAAAGTTCAAATTTTACACAAGTAGTTAGGTATTGCTAAATACTCACTGATGAGAAAAGCTGACATACAGGCAAATATTAAAAATATCAGGCTAGTATCATTAACTTCTTTACTAAAAACTGTAATGTGCTCTAATTTTTAACTGATGTCTCAAGTTTAAAAGCAAAAGAACAAAGTCCTTTTTCCCACTTTGATCTTAAGTAGAATTTACAAAAAATTTCTCTGGGGAAGCAAATCATCTCGTTATTAAAAATGTACATATTTTTCATATTTTCTATTAAAAAAGAACTAAATGCATTTGGACTCATACAAGTTGGCTTAACTGAACATAAATAAATGAAACATTACAATTTCCCCATGAAGTACTGAGTTACAACAAATGTATCAAAAAACTTTATTTTCTTGAGAGTGCATACAGGATGTCATGTAAACACTGTTAGTACTACTTTTAATGTAGACATTCTTATTATTACTTTAGATTTTAATGTATTATAAATAGGTTATGTGTCTTCTCCAGAAATATTAAAGGCCACATGGGTGACATGGCCAAAGAAAGTTTTAGCTTCTCACAGGCTAAACAAAGTACAAAATGTGAAAATTTAAAAAATGAAGAGCAAATCAGGAAAAAAGAGAAAAAACACGGCTCAAGATATGCATTTCTGAAAGCAGCATTCAATTTAACATCTTAATTCCTAAACCATAAATTTTACAATATACATACATATTCTTTACCACTTTTTCTCAAAAGATGTTTTATACATACATTCATATTTGTGTGTGTGTAAAATAACTGCAAACATTACCAACTAAATAAATCAGACACTAGCTAGTAGCTCTGAAATACATGTAATGAGCCTGATATTTAAGACCACTTTTAGCCCCTTGGAATAATATCTGGTCATCTTAGCATTCTGTCTTGGAATGCCCATGTTATTTTCAGTTAGGAAATGGGAGAAAAACAGACTCATTGTGTTTATACTTATAGAGTGAAGTATCTAACTAACAATTTCAGTTTAACTTATGTGATAATATAGGTTGGTGCAAAAGTAATTGCAGTTTTTGCATTTATTTTTAACCTTTTAAACTGAATTACTTTTGCACCAACCTAATAAAATGCATGAATAATGCCTATTTGAGAAGCTGAAATGAATTTCTAAAACTCAAAAAGTACTACTTCATTATACAAAACTTTTATATACCAATTATGTTCATTTCTGGTGCGTTGCATGTACCCTAATGTGTTTGTAAAGTCAAACTGGAATGCAGACCAAATACAGGTGATCCATGTTCCTTGCTTTACTTAGTATTACAAAGTAGCACCGGCTTCAGCATACTTCAGACAGACCTATTCACTCACCTGAATTTCGTGCCAGTCTACTCTGATGATTAAATATATTTAGGAAAGAAACGGTCCCAAAGGATAAGTGATGAAACCTTAAGGATATGGTCTTGGGACAAAACCACAACCAAACTCCACGTAAGGTACAATCTCTCTCACACATACAAACACACAAACCACATATACAATCACACACAAAAAATTTAACACACACACAATGTTCCTGCTATTGTCCAGTAATTCCCCAATCCCAAATACAATATAATAGTAAACTAAGCACAAATACAATGAGTACACTGTAGCCTCAATTTAAAGCTGCTGTTGGTTGAGTCCACTCTGAGGACACATCACAGGTAACACTGTGTTGTGTTGAAGTCGGTTCAGTATTGCTGACGACTAAAGCCCTTTGAATAGGTCCAAAACAGACCCACATATTATCAAATTTCAGCTATTGTGGAAAATGTTATGACGAGGCTGCAATGTACTTGATTATGTTGAGAACTTATACTACAAATATTCAAAAGAATACTTCATAAGTAAAATAAGTTATAAAAAAGGAATGGACAGCATTTTGAGCTTAATGTGGATATTAATTATTCCCATCTCACCCCTTCCATCCCATTAATTTATAACCTGAAAAATGATTACTTGGTGCCAATTGTTATCAATACATTAACACTTTATTATCATCTTGACTGCTAATTCCAGTCTTCAAAAATGAACATTTCCTTTCTAATCATAATTAAGAATAGGGCCCTTACTCTTTAAAATAAACACGCCTGACTTCAAATATCAAGACAGTTAGAAAGTAACGAAAAAGTATCATGGCAAAAATTATTACACAGGTTTCAGTCACATTAGCTTTTTCCTTTATAATGTAAACTGCATCCTATAGAAAAAACTTTCTTTAAATTATTGAAGTGCTTACATTTATTGACAAACCATGTATATTTTCACAAAATTAAAATATGAAATAATTTTTCATCTAAATGTTTCATTTCACCAGACATTCAAAATACCCTATGGAACTAAGTTAACATTTATGTATTTTCTTATACCAGTAGTTCATATTAGTTTGTAAGTAGGAATAAAAAGAAAAATGAGTTCTAAATAAATGACACAGGAGGCAATAAATTGACACATGACAAGTAAATAAAAGGCTAAAGCACTCCAATACCATTGAAACTGTTTTAATGTTGTTGCAACTCCAAAATGCAACAATCATCAGCTTGTAAAGACCCAAATTTCAAAAATTCATTTTAATTACTCCTTCATACCTATTTTACAAAATAAAGGCAAGAGACATTTAAATCCTCCTTGTCCTAGTAGTGCTATCTATGTTCCTAACTTGTTTCTACCACTATAGTGTATCCTACAATTCCTATCAGATGCTATATAAGAAAAATAAAATAAAATATTAACCTCTGCTTCAATGTACAGTTTCCAGAATCTGCCAGAACTGGGGAACTGGGCAACAAGGCGTTCATAAGTCTTCCGTGCTTTGTCTATAGGTTGATTCTAAAATTGAAAACCAATAAACAGCATTTACAATATTAGGATTATGAAAATATTTACTATAGAACCAAGTAGTGTGACTGGACCCATAGAGAAGGAAATGTAATCCTATATCACTAAACCTGTGCCTCTCGAATGAGAATGCTCCAAGCGTCAAGGTCATATGGATTCTCTTCTAATTTCTTTTCGGCTTTCTTCACCTTCTCTGGGACATACTCAGCTGCCTGGAGGGGGAAAAAACAATGAACTGAAGTTACTGCTTTAAAAATCTCATGCCTAATTCAAGCACAGTTTATCAATCCCTGGATACAGTATCACTGTAATACAGAGCATAAAAATACCTTCTCGAAAAGGCTGCATTTTCTGTAATCTATACATAACATGTTATCTTAAGTCAATTGCATAAAAACAAAATCAAGTGTGACATACCTTTAAAAGACATTTTTAAATTTAAACAAACCCGTCTTTATATTAAATACTATAGAACAGCAGTTCTCAAACTTTGTGGTCTCAGGACCCTTTTTATATTCTGAAAACTTATTGAGTATACCCAAGAACTTTTGTTTATGTGGGCTATTTCAATATTTACCATATTAGTAATTAAAACTGAGAAAAATGTTAAATATTCATGTCCAAATAATAAAATTATTTACATGTTAACAGAAATAGTATTTTAATGAAAAACTTAAAAATTCAATGATTATCCTTTTCACATATTTGCAAATTTATTTAAATGTCTGACTTCAAAATGTGTAGCTAGATTTTCATATCTGCTTCTGCATTCAATCTGCTATGATATCACATCATGTAAAAATTCCACTATATACTCATGATAGATTAAGAGTGAAAGGGCAAATAATGTCTTAACAGCTTGAACTCACAGATCCTCTGAGTATCTTAGGAACCCCCAGGGTTCCTGGACCAACTTTGAGAAACACTGCTCTAGTGCATTCATCCTGAGCCACAAAGAAAAAGTATGAAATAACATGAAAATTTTATTTTTACGTAAAAGTTTTAAAAACATAATTCACACATTGTAAAAAGATTGTAATAACATGTTGAGTGATCATGTGGGTAAGGGGCTGATGGAAGTACAGGTGATTGCCCCCCTCTTTCTTTCAATATTCTCGAAACCCTTTAATAAGGTAGTTTTATTTTTATTATAGAAATATTTTAACAGTAGTTAGCACCTAAGGCACAAATACTAGTATTACTTCTCAAACTGTTGTTCAAAATACTACTGTTGTTCAGAATACCACAAAAAGAAAGTGATACATAAATAAGTCACATAAATGTTAACTTACACAAAGTTTCATTTTGCCTTTTTGTGGGACTTTTAGAAATGTAAAATATGGCAATATACATTAATAATATTCAAGAGGGGTTAGAGAGAGAAGCACTGTCCCTAACACCTTTCTTTTTATCCTATTTTTTAGTGACAATATCTCAACAATTCCATCAAAACATGAGTTGGAATATTTTTTCAGTTATCTCTTTAGGAAGAAAAATTACCTGGGAGAAATACACTTTTTTCTTTAAAATAAATTAATTTCTATCATGATAAATATGTCTTTATCTAGAAAGAAAAACATGTTTTAAAACACTAATGTAATATTCTATCCAAACTATGTTTTACTAATATACAAGAGCTTTATAAGTAGATTGCTCAAGAAACTAAAAGTGGAAACGTTTAATAAAGGAGGACTACTGGCCCTACCCACATATTAAAACATAAAATGAAAGTGGGACAGTTGGTAATGGTGACAAATCAATCACTCAATCAGGCTGGTTTGGAAGGAGAACAATAAATGGAAAATTAGCAAATAATATAGGTGTTATTTCAAATCAGAATGGTGGATTATTTAAAGAATGGTGGTAGAATAACTATAGTCATCTGTTAGAGTAATTGCAAAGTTAACTTTATCAAAATAAAGCTGAACTCTATTTACCCTTTATACCAAAGTAAAAATCAGATAGATCAAAGACTTAAACATTAAAAACAAAAGCACAATAAAGAACTAGAGGAAAACATACTGAAATTTATCTTTGTGTGGGAAAGGCTCTTCAGAAGCCTTTAAAAAGTGAACTTAATTCATGAAGTTTAAATTTGTGCATCAGTAAGTAAAGTATCGTAATCCAAGTCAAAAGACAAACTTAAAAAATGTCCCCAACACATATGGTAAAGTACTAAATTTATTAATATAAAGTTCAGTCACTAAAAGACTAGCAACAAGAACAACAAAAGGGCAAAGTATTCAAACTGTTCTTACTACAAGTAACAATGAACTTAATGAAACGTGTTTTATAATTAACACTGCACTGGCAAGGGTATGCAGAAACACATTCTCACCACTGTTGGCATGGGCAAGTAGTAATACTGATCAAAATTCAATATAAATGTCTGACCCTGAATTCCACTTCTGACAACGTATTCTATAGCACACATGCACAAAAATGTACACTCAAGAATAATCAGCTACTAGGCTGATGGTTGTTACATAAGACTAGAAGTGATTTAAATAATCATGTATTAAAGAACTGGTTATGTATATTATGGAATTTGTAGTCACTAAAAAAAACAACGGCAGAGCAAGTCTATAAATAGTAATATAGGAACCATCTCCATATATTGGGTTTTTAAAAAAGTGGGGGTAGGCTGGGGAGATATATACACACACACACTACAAACATTTACACTGTATATTCTTCTGTTTGAATTTTTACTGTTCACCTGGGAAATACTTGCTCAGTGCCTAGTATGTGCTAGACACTGTTGAAGGAGCACTTGGGATACAACAAGATTACTTCTTGAAAGAACAAACTTTGAAAATATTTTTAAATAAACTAGGATCTTAATTCATAAGATACCAACTATAAATGTTAATGATAAAATAAACAAATCTGACACAAGAGGTTTTTAAAACACAGGAACTAAAACACAGCTAATCTATACTGTGTTTCCCCGAAAATAAGATCGGGTCTTATATTAATTTTTGCTCCAAAAGAAGCATTAGAGCTGATTGTCCAGCTAGGTCTTATTTTCGGAGAAACACGGTACTTGAATTGCTTTAGTCAATCAAAATTAACAATTAGTGTTTCAAAGCAGCTGGATGGGAGACGCAAATCACTCAACAAGCACTCGCTGAAAATTAATCAAATTAGGTAACGTATATCACAAAACAGAAAACTCAGAAGATAGCATCTAATATTTGACCAGTATAATCACAAGTATAAATGTTGTCTGCTTACTTAAAATAAAGTAAGCCATTCCTGTAGTGATTCTCAACCCTGGAAGCACATTGGAATCAACTGGGAGAAACAGGATTTAAAAACACAGGATTCAAGCCTAGGAACGTGCCTGGAACGTCACTGTTTTTTAAAAACTCTCCAGGTGGTTCTAACGTGCAGCCTCAGTTGAAAACCATGCCTTTCCAGGGGTTCCTAACCTTTTATGGTGCCACAGAACCTTGGGTCCCTTTCTCAGAATAATGTTCTTAAATACACAAACTATGAGGGTTTTCAAAGGAAACCTTTGTTGAAATATAATTATTGAAATACTTTTAAACAAAGTTTTACATAGTAATAGTAATATTTTTAAAACAAAGTTTTACACAGTAATAGAAATTTAACACATTAAATAATAAGATCCTGTGGCAAGTTCAGTGATGAGTGCAACAACCATGTTTCCCGAAAATACGAGCTAGCCCGACAATCAGCTCTAATGCGTCTTTTGGAACAAAAATTAATATAAGACCTGGTCTTATATTATAATAAAACTGGGTCTTATATTAATTTTTGCTCCAAAAGACGCATTAGAGCTGATTGTCCGGTTAAGTCTTATTTTGGGGGAAACACGGTATTTTGAATATGGTATGTACGTCCCAGCCACAGCCGTTGCTAACACTACTAGAGTGGTTTCTTGCCTATATTCATAATAAAAGGAAAGGCTCAATAGTAGTTTGATTTTCCCCACTCTAGTTCATGGAACCCCTAAAATTCTGTCCACAGACACCTGGAGGAAGGGGTTTCCATGGATCTAAGGACCCATGTAAAGGATGCTGGAGAGCAGGTGTAGAAAACATTTGTTGAGCATCTACTATATTAGGCATTAATCACCACTCCTTGTTAAGTAACTAATAACCCCATTTCATAAGAAATATAATTAAATTACATGAAACCGCCTAAAGTCCAGTTAGAATCTGACAGAACCATGGCTCAGCTCTTTTCAGAATCTGTTACATCCCTAAATAGTTTCCTCTGGCCAAGGATGTAGTTAAACATTCATAAAACAATCTAGATAGATAATTCTCAATCAAGTCCATTAGCAATGGAAGCTAACCAAAATGCCTCCTCTGATCTTTACATGTGGTCGCATGTAATTCCCACAATAAGAAGTCATTCATCGTCACAGCTATGAACCCGTTGGGTAGCCAACTGCACAGGTTTGTTTTCTGGCCTGGTTACCATACCCCTATAGAACAAAGGAAAAGCAAACAGTTTTCTAGTATCCACAAGGAGACTGTGCCTCGTTAAGGAATGGAGTTGCATTAATATCTCCTGACTCTGTTGACAGATCAGAGGAACAGGTCACTTTATAAGAAATTTGCAAGTTTCCAGTGCCCACTTAATAATGGAATGAGGTGAGAACTCTGCTTCCTATAGCAGAAGAACTGTCCCATGCCCACATGTTCCCAAACTTATAATATAAAAACAATCTATCAAAACCCAGCTTTTGCCTTTAATAAACTATAATCCCATCATCATTCTTTAGACAGATATTAGTGAGGAATAGTACGGGGCCCCAACTCAAACGAGCAGAACAAAAAGCTAGACTAATTTCCAAGGTATGCACACAACCAATGATATCGGAACTCTGGGAATCTCTTTGATTTGTTCAATTTAAAACACCAGTCATGTAATACAACTGGTATGGAGTACACAGAGAGGTACACAACAACATATACAACTCAAACGAATACAAAAATCAGGAAAAAAATGTGAATTTGATGTATTTCTTTTTTCGTATGAGGAGAAAACACTGAGAGACTCTCTAGCATCTGTTCTATGAATTTTCTAGTAGTAGTGTATTGCTAAAATATCAACTATTTTATTTTCTCTGTAAATAACACGTGTACATCTAAAAGAATGGAGGGTCAGGTAGACCCACTATGTGTTTCACCTTTCTTATTTTTTAATCATGACTTCACTGAAACAATCACATCAAACATTCGCCCATTTAAAGTATAAAATTCAATGGCTTTTAGTATATTGAGAGTTGTGTGACTACCACAGTAAGTTTAAAAACTTTTATCAGCACCCCCCAACCCTGTACCCATTAACAGTCATTCCCAATTCCCAATCCCCTAGCCGTAGGCAACCACCAATCTACTTTTGTCTCCATAGTTGTGCAGATGTTTCTTCTAAATGACAGGATGTGTTCTTTTGTTTCTAGCTTTCACTTTGCACGTCTTCAAGGTTCATGTTTTATCATGTATCAGTACTTGCCTTCTAATGCCAAATAACATTCCACTCTATGGATATCCCACAATTTATTTATTCATCAGTTGATGGAATTTAGATTGTTTCACTTTTGGTGTCTTCAGTTTGTGTTTTCTTTTTTCTTAGGTATATACCTAGAACTGAAATTGCTAAGCCATATGGTAATCTTATGTTTAACATTTTGAAGAACTGCCAGACTGTTTTCCAAAGTGATTAAACCATTTTACATTCCTATTAGCAGTGCTAGGAGGGTTCCAATTTCTCCACCTCCTCAGCAACACTTGTTATTATGTCATTGTGATGATTACAACCATCATAGTGGGTGTGAAATGGAATCTCATTTGGTGTTAACCTACATTTCCTTGACTGCTAATAAAGTTCAGTATTTTTTCCTGTTCTCATTGGCCACTTGTATATCTTTGGAGAAATGTCTATTCAGATACTTTGCCCATTTTTACTTATCTTTTTATCATTGAATTGCAAGAGTCTTATATGTTATAGATAAAAGCCCCTGATTAGATATATGATTTATAAAAATTTTATCCCATTACAGTGGGTTGTCTTTTCACTTTCCAAACTTAACCTTTTGTTATGTAAAGCTAACTCAGAGAAATTGAACTTAATGACATTGGCCTGACAGGCACCATGCAATATTTCAACAATTGTCAAACATTTTGTAAAGAATTGTTTTGCAAACTTATTCAGTAACCAGACATTTTTTAAATGTGGGTTATTTCTATGAATATTATTATATTAAAAATTAAAACAAAAAATAATTAAATTCATGTTTAAAACAAATTCCTTTTTATTTAAAAATATTTTCTAAAACAAAAAAGTAAGTAATGAAAATAACAGCACTGTTTTACATTTTTGTGATACTTCATTAGCTGAATTGAAGACACTTTTGCTTGCAATCTATTTTGGATGAAGTATATACTATGTAACTATTTATGTATTCGAAAAGGGAGAAGCGTTTTTAATAGTCTTTTCATATAATTGTGGATATGTCATGTACCTATGGAAAACTCATTGAGTTAACAAGCTTTACTGAAACTGCAAACCATTTTCTTTCTACATGGCAGCTTCACTTATATGAGGTCTGATCAAAAAATAAGGTGAATGTTTACATTTTTAAAAATTTATTACAGTAAAAGACACATTGCCATTAACCCCCCTCAAAATATTCCCCCTCACTTCGAACACACTTACCACATTATTCTTGCCACTTTCTGAAGCAGTTCTGGAAGTCCTCTTTTGTGAGTGTCTTTAGTTGCACAATTGTGGCTACTTTGATGTCCTGAATCGATTCAAAACATTTACCTTTCATGGTCTTTTGACTTTGGGGAAGAGCCAGAAGTCACATGGTGCCTGATCCGGTGAATAAGGTGGATGAGGACACACCATAATGTTTCTATTGGACAGAAATTACTGTACCAGAAGCGATGTGTGACTCGGAGCCTTTTCCATTTTGATCACAAAATACAGTGAATGCTGCTGCCGAGTGCCATCCAATGGGATGGCAGGGATCTTCATTTTGGGAAGAGGCGCGCCAAACCTTACTAACAGTGTGTGACAAGTCAGGTGTGAGCTATGGTTGAGAGAAGGTGTTTTGAAGTGTACCATAAATTATCCTCCATCATGACAACGCTCCGTGTCACACATTGCTTCTGGTACATGGCAATTTCTGTCAAATAAAAACATTACGGTGTGTCCTCATCCACCTTATTCACCGGCTCTGGCACGGTGTGACTTCTGATCCTTTTCCAAAGTCAAAATAATTCAAGACATCATGGCAGCGACGACAATGCAACTAAAGACCTTCATGAAAGAGGACTTCCAGAACTGCTTGAAAGTGGTAAGAATGATGGGACAAGTGTGTTCAAAAAGAGGGGAACTAATGGAAATGTATCTTTTACTGTAATAATTTTTATTTAAACGTTCACTGTATTGTTTAATCACAGCTCGTATTAGGGCGTTAACTGGGGGAGGGAGGTGGGGAAGTGACAAACTGTTATATAAATGATTGAAATAAAATTACTTCTTCTTCCCATTCCCACTAGGGAAGTAAAACTTGGACAGAAAAAGGTAATCCTCTTTCTCTAAATGGCTGTCTATTTTTGTGGTAAATAGGGAGGGTATTATGCTAGCTCATACCAAAATTAAGTTAAAATACAGATCAGTGAAAGTTTAATCGAAGTCAAATGTCAAAACTATGGGAGGGGTGTCGGGGCAGCGGATGGCTCAGTTGGTTAGAGAGTGAGCTCTCAAGAAGGTTGCTGGTTCAATTCCCGCATGGGACAGTGGGCTGCGCCCCCTGCAACTAAGATCAAAAATGGCAACTAGACTTGGAGTTGAGCTGCGCCCTCGACAACTAGATTGAAGGACAATGACTTGGAGCTGAAGAGCCTTGGAAAAAAAACTGTTCCCCAATAAAAACAAACAAACAAAAACTATGGGGGTGTGGTAAGTGAAAGGATTTAAACCCATATAAGCTCTTGACCATGACCAACAGAACAAGCTGAGAACAAACCTGGTTTTATGAGTATTTTCCACTACTAAGGGTAATGACTAAATATAGTTGGGGGAGAAAAATCAGTAAAATAGTATCAAAAGCCTAACCATCCTCCAATAATCTGCAATTTTTTCCCTCCACTTATTTTATCAAGAATGTATTCAAGAACAACTTTAAGGTCCAGGTATCTTCGTTCCCTGTCTAAGGGGTTTGCAAGCTTTCATTTACATAAAAATCACCTGTGGTACTTGTTTCAAAGGAAAATTCTCAGCCCCACTTACAGAAGCTGTTAAGGAATGTCTGAAATTGGGGTGTAAACACCTATAGTTTCATAAAGCACCTACGTGGTTATGATGCAATGAACCATGGACTCCATTTTGAGAAAAACCACCTTATCTAGCTGTCCTATATCTTTTTCAAAAATAAAGTGGCATCAGATCTAAGTTACTCCAATTTTTGCTAAAGTACTAAGAAAACTGCATACACTACACTATACATTTGAAATCTTAAGTCTCTCTTGATAGCTAAACTTTTTTTTCAAAATTAAAAGACTAGTGTAGCACTGCAAAACTATCTGCAAGCACAGTCGTAACTTAGCCACTTCATTTGACAGGTAACATTAGGACTGGAAGCCAGCTTAATCCTGTGTTCCTTTACCAGAGCAACAAAGCTCTACTAGATGTCTTTTTGGGTATGAATTTGAATGTGTATCCTTTATATAATCCCTCAACCCTTCCAAAAACTAAAAATCTACTAAATATGCAACCCAAAAACTTAAAAAAAGAAAAAATAAGTTATTATTGGTTCAAATAATTACACTTATAATACTTGCTTATTAAATTTGCTTATCCAACCCCTAGGAGACAAATAGCTACAAATTACAAACAAAAACCTTAATCTTTTCGAATTTGAAAAATGTTGCTTCTTTAGACCAAAAGTAGCCAAGATATTAATTCACTAGATAAACTAAGTGAAACATTAGGAAAAGATCAATTAGGATATAGTTTTGCCCTTCTGCTTTTACTCAATAGTTACTGCTTATTATAAAATAGCCATTAACCTACAAATAGGTTAAACATTTGCCCAACTCAAGTTCCTTTTTAGATCAATTTTCACATCATTACCAACTATCCAGCAGAACAAAAAGACTCAAATTCACTGCTAGATCTTGTCTAAAGAGAAATAAAGTTAAGAACAGTGACAGAAGAGCTTAAAACTATTAATTGTTTTTGGCAATTGTCCACTTAATAGGTACAAACATCTGAATACAGATTTGCTGTCCCAGGTCTCTCCAGTATGTCAACCCTTGTATTCCCTGAAACTCCTATGACCCTAACGCTGAAAGAATGGAATCTCTCCTAACACAGTACCTTTCGGCTGTACCTCTAAGGAAAACCAATATTTTTGTAAACACAGATCACTTTCTCTTAGAAACCAATCATTGTCAAATATTCTATATAGCCCAGTTTTCTCAATAAATATTAATAACGATCAAATCAAATTTGCTCCAAGCTGGCATACTAAATATCATTTCAAAATAGGAGGGGGAAAAGTAGGAAAGGCTATCACAAAAGATTTTGTTAAAAACAGGTAAAAATAATTGGGCCCAAAGAAAGCTCCGCCTAAGTACTTGATCCTTTCCTTCTTCCCTGTTCTTAACCCCTACACACACCCACTTTGGCTTTAAAATTATTTGGCGCTGCTGTTACCTCTTAACTGCTAGTAAGTAGTAATAATTACCCAACAAAATAAACCAGACTTTAGGTTTCAACATTGTGGGTGTTTGAGCTTTCTTTCCTCATTAATAAGTATATAACAATACATATTTTTCATATTTTCTGTATCTTTCCCAAACTTATTTTTCACCAAAGCAAAACACTGATTTGTGGCCCCGAATCCCCTTTTGTTAAGTACTGGCAATTTATCTGTGCTTCCTCAATTCATGAAATTTTCCCAAAGTGAGGATCATTTTGTTTATATTTTTAGGCCTTCTTTAGAATAGGCTTATAGGTTGTTTACATCTTATTTCTAAAAGACGAGAGTATAAAAACATCTTAGGGACTCAAAGGTTCATATGAATTGACATGGCCCAACACATTCCTCTTCCTCCTTTTAGCCAACAAAACTTTAGAAACTATCCACTCTTATGTCCAAAATATTTTATTTTGCATTACTTATGCATCTGTGTTTCACAAATGATTAAATTCTTTGAATATTTGTAATGTATCACATGTAACCTCAGTACAAAATTCATCCATTCATTTACTGAACACTTTTAAGAATCAAAACAGTATTTCCTAGGTTTTTAAAATGCAATGATAAATACAGCAGCCCCTTCAACCCAAGCTCAAATGCAGTGGCGGGCACTCTAAGCAATAGCTTACTAAATGCTGTAGGAAGTAGTGCATAAGGTAAAATAAGGCTAAGAAAGAATGAGATCAAAAGTTGAATCCAGCAGTTAAAAAAAAATCTGTAAGATAAAAATACAGTCATTATTCCACACATGAACCAGATGTGTTCATTAGGGAGAAAAAACTGTATGCACATATTTTGTCCCCATTAAACTGGCAAAAACAGTAAACACAAAGCTCCAGGAGAATACCCACAAACACTGGAAGGTAATTTAAATAGCTCCCTAAATGCAAAACAGAACTTCCTTACAAGAGCAAAAAAATTTACAATAAACCTTAGTCGTGATTTTGGTTCTCTACAATCATTTCCCTCTTTCAAAGGGCACAAATCCAGACATTCAGTACCAAGAAAGAAATGACCATCCATATTTTTGACTTAACAAATAAGGTATTATTTGGTTTATTTGACAAAAGCTTCAATGCTAAAAGGCTAAAAGAAATCTATCTACACTTCATGTATTGCAAAGTTCTGTCTATCCCATCCGTTGGCATCTTTCCTAAGCAAATCCATCATTCAGAGTGCTTTTGATTTTATTATTCTTCACTTCATGTCATTTTAGGCACTCCTCTTTTCCTCTAAATTTTCACTGACTGTTGTCTTATACATAAAAAAAGTTAGTTGATTCATATTTTTAATCATGCTATTCTTTAAATTATCATTTTGTTTAAAGCTGAATCCAGCTTTTAAAGCAATGGAAATGGGAAGAGCGAATGAAAGTATGGAGAAAACAAGATTTGCAATGAGTTGAAGATCTATGATAGGAACGTACATTATATTAGTCTTTCTTTTTTTACATGCTTGAAATGCATCATTAAAAAGTTAAAGATTATACAAAGATGACTGTTAGTATTCAGATGTCAAAAATGTCTTTCCAGAAATCCAGTGATACTCAATCTATGAAAAGGAGAAAAGGAAAAAAGGGAAACTTCATATTTTTACAGAAAAATATGAGCCAGTACGTAGAGACAGAATAAGAAGTTTTAAAAAGCCACCATTTGCCACCTCCAATATAATGACTGATTTATTCAAAGATTATCAATTGATAACTAGGTAAAAAGTTAGTGAGGAACACAGTATCAACCCACATTACTAACTGTAAAGGGGAAGATAATCCTTTACAATGAAGCAGTTACCCCAAACAAGTGATCAAACTTAAACATCACCAACAATGGAACAACTTAGCAAGAAGTGCCTTTTGATGTAATGTTATAAAGTATTCTATCCAAAAATATTTAACCTAAATATTATCAGAGCTCTGAGTTTAGTTTTTCAGGAAATACAGACAATGAAGGGGACAAGTTAAATGACAAACACAAAAATCAAATAAACCCAAAAAGTGAGAAATTCTAAAAGTAAACTAGATTCTTCAAATAGACAATATCCTAGGGGAGAAAAAATTGGGAACTATTCAAGAGAAGTAACCAAATAATGCAATGTGAACCTAGATTAGATTCTGATTAAAAATAAAAAACAACAACCAAACCCTATGAATCATGTTCTTGGGACAACGGGGCAAATCTGAATATAGACTGGATTTTAGAAATGATACGATGACAATTTTCTTAGGTGAGAAAATGGTATGATGGTTATATAAGAGCATCAATGCTGAATTATGTGGGGCTGATGCTAAAAATGAGAATGTTGAAATATGTGGTACTGAAATATATGTTGACTTACTTTCAACTAAATATGTATCGGGAAATAAAGCAAATGTGGTAAAACGTTTAACAATTGATTCTAAGTGAAGAATTGTACTATTGGTGTTCATTGCACTTTCAACTTTTTTCTATGTTCTTAACTTTGCACAATAATACTTTTCGATGAGATTTTTTTCCTCTGTAAAATTTCACCACCTCTCTCCCATTTAAAACACCATTTAAAATGTTCAAGGTCATGGCAACATTTCAGTGTCTTTACAATTTTAGATGAACATATTCACAATGAATTCTGGAACCTTTCAGTTAAACTTCACTGCATAGTACTCCTCGACTTTCAGAGGACAAAATATGAGCCCAGAAAGAGGATAAGATTAGATAAACAGATTTGATTTAATATTTTTAAGGCTTTGTATTCTTGGGCATCATGTAAAATGTAAATAAACACTGCAAAGATTTTAGGACTGAAATCAGTCGACAAGTAAACACAAAATTCAATGAGGCAAACTTTCAAGACATAATAAAACTGACAGTCACCCAATATCCCAATAGGAACGCTCCAATTGTGCCTCATCTATGTCAACCTCCACTTTATAAGCTGGAGACTTGAAAAATGAAAACCTAAGTGTATTTCGTTGCTATGGCAATGAGAAATTTCAGAAAATTGAGACTCTGCAGGCTAGTCCAACTCCATTTTAAAAACTATTTACCTAAATATACCAGGACATAAGTCGAAAAACAAATTGAATAACACCTTTCATAAAATATCAGTTTTATTTTTCAAACTAAAAGGTAAACACTATCCTACAAAACTCTAAAGAGCAAAAGAAACAAATCACTAATCAAAAATGTGAATTTTAAAATATTTAAACGTTACTTATATCCATATTAAAACATGCTTTTACAGGGGCCAAAACAGACTTCTCGTTTCCGATCTATCAAATTCTGAAATATCTGTCTCGCTGGAAAACGAAAATCAAATGTGAACAGAAGCGAGAGAAAGCCACAAAATTCCTAAATCGCAGCACAATCACGCTCTACTCCCAAACTGTTTCCTTCATTAGCTCAGGCAAGTCTATTTCCCCAGATTACTTTAGTCTCAAATTATTTCTCAAGCTAGTAGTAACCTATTTTTGAGTACAGTATATATCGGTGAGAGGGCGGAGGGAATATTGTCAAGTTTTTCGAAAACAGCGAGTATACGTTAAAATAATCAATTCCTAAGAACCTAAACATCAAAATGGTATCAAAGGAAGGCATCCAATTAGAGTAGTCCCAGGAGCCTAAAATGGACCAAGCAGCTTCCTGGCTATTGTCTAAATCAATTATTTGTTCATTATTAACGCCTAAAACAGAGAAGCCAAAAAAAAATTTTAAGTCTCAGTCAGACATTGTCCCCCATTTCCACCATCTTCCTGTACCGGGTCCTCCGAGTTCATTAGACCCTTGATCCCTTCCTCAAGCGAACATGGCTGGAGTACTAGGACGAACAGAGACATGGAGAGAAGAGGTCGCCACGAGGCCCCACCACTCTCCTTCCTCACCTGCTCCGTGGCTGCGTCTCCTGACATGGCCTCAGATGATTAGAATGTGCGAACTGGCCCGCGATGCGAAGCTAGAAAGGAAAATTTAAACTAAAAACCACCCCCAAACCAATAAAATTACCCCCTGCCCAGCGGAGCCAGACAGCCAACACGAATTGCCGCCGCCCACTCAGATATGAATTAAAATGGCTGCGCCCCTGCCGGCCGAGAGAGAGGTGTGGCGTTTGTGTTAACTTCCGGGGCAGTGGGCGGGGTTAAGGTCGGAACTCGCCGTTTACTCGGCGCGCAGGAGCAGAGCGATCCCAGGGGGACGGATCCATTGCCTTGATGACGTCACGGCACTGGGCTGGAGAGACTGTTGCTGAACTGGTTGCGACGTGCTGGGAGGCGGGAAACTTTGGATAGAGGCTCGCGCGCCTCTTGGAATTTCATTATCAAGCTGTGGATCCCGGTTCTTCACTGTTGAAGCCTGACTACCAATCAGTTAAGTTCAAGCACACTGGCCATCTTAGGAAGCAATGCTAAGTGTTAAATGCCTCCTGTATTTTGGAAATAAGGAATCTATCAAGGTTTTCTATGGTCTCAGCTAGTGCTTTTTACGCTTCTTGGGGATAAGAGGGACAAATCAAGCCCATATTAATATATTCTGTCACCATCTACTATTGTGTCTAAGACTTTGAAATCAGTTAAGGCCCGCTTTTTAAGCTCAGTATCTCACCTTGGTTCCTCGTCTGCAAAGTGGGAATAATAGCGCTCAGTAACCTTCGGTAATTGAACTTCCCCGTGCCTCAGTTTCCTTGCCAATAGGCAGGAATAACAATAGTACTTGCAATTTTAGTAAGTTATACATGCAGACATGCTCAGAACAATTCCTTGCATTGTCCAAGATTAAGTGAGAGAAAGTCTCGAACTTCTTTTCCATTCACGGATCATAATTATATGTCTCCTTCCACCTCCCTTGCCTGTAGTGGCCTATGCCCCAGACAAAGTGAACTATTCAACTTTTCATGTACACCCCTTATTCTTTCCAGTCTCCCACTATTGCTCATATTTCCATCTCTGCCCTTTGCACAGCCTGAATTCTTACCCTTCCGACTAATCAGACACATGAACAAAAGATGCATATTGACGTGTTAATTTACCATTCAACAACAGAGTACTAGTTAAATATGTAACAAGGTATCTCTACAATGGAATGTCATACAGGCAGTAAGCTGAGCTAATGTACAATTACAAACTAACAGAAAGACATCCATGATATTAAGTGAAAAAGAATACAAAAATAGTATATATTACCAGTATATAGGATGTACAGTATATTATGTATATATTTATATACACTACCTAGATTGTGTCACATAATTTTCCTGTTTGTCTGTGATGAACTAATGTAAGAATAATGCCAAATTCTCATGGATATTAGCTATGCTAATAATTCACCTTCCAAGTGGGTTGAAATCAGTGGGTACTTCTGAGTGAATTAAAAAGCAATCAAAATTTTGTTTTACAATAGCTATCCTTTGAAAGGTGTAAATCATCACTAGAGCTTGGGAATTTGTCCTGTACTACAGTTTATTTAACATTTTTAGAATTTATTTAGTTCATTCCTTTCATTAACTCCCAACATCATTTTAAAGATGAAAGTAATTCTGACACCAAAATTGTACAAGGTTGGCACTTTATAACTAATCCTAAAGCCATTTTTACTTATAAACAAAATTGAAAGAAAATCAAAAATCAAAATCACCAAATTGAAAACAGCACTGAGCTTAAATAAATATATATATATTATATGTATATTTTATATATATATATAATACAAGATAGTTATATTTATCCATAAGGATGGATTAACATTAAGAAATCTATTAACAAAAAAAAAGAGAGAAAAGAGAAAAATCTATTAACAAGAGAAAAAAGAAATCTATTAACAAATATATTGTCATATTAATAATTTTAAAAAAGAAAATTTACCATCTGATATTTATTAAAAAGTATTTGATAAAATTCCACACACATTTATGATTTAAGAAAAGGAAAATCTCTAACTAGGAATAAAAGGAAACTTCCCTATCTCCTAAAAAATATTTCCCAGAAATCTTCAGCAGATCATATTAAATTACAGTAATGGCCACCTTTCACTTGTATTGTTACACTGTACTGGAGGTCCCAGCTAATGCCAAATGAAGTACAAATGTTGGAAAGTAAGACAAATCTGTCAATGGTTTCAAACAATATGATTTTCTACTTAGAAAATTCAAGTAAACCAATTGACAAATTATTAGAAATAATAATAGAGTTCATTAAGGTGGCCAAATAAAAGATTAACTTACAAAAATTAATAGTTCCCTATACTCCAGCAGTAATGGATTAGAAAAAAATGTCATAAATGAAAAGATATGCTCATAATAGCAATGAAAACCATAAAACATCCAGAAACAGCTGTTGTTCTGGTCACCTATGACCTTCCAATTGCCAAATGCAGTAGTCAGTCTTTAGGTCTCTATCTTATTTGATCAACCAGCAGTGATGAAGCTGATCACTCTCTTCTTTTGGAAACATTTTTGTCACTTGACATCCCGAATACACATTTTTTGGTTTTGTCACTACCTCCTTGGCCACAACTATATAGTAGTATACATATACATCTTCTGAGTGATGTTGGCTGAGATATAGATGTATAATGAAAGACAAATAAAATACTATTACCACATATATTGTAATATTTTATTACTACAAATTTTGCCACTTGCAGTGTTTCCATGAATCCCCCAGGTGGCAGACAAATACAATTTCCACTTGATTGAACAAACTTGGTAAAGAATATTACATCCTTACTGCAAATCATTAGAAATATTCATCAGAATTTCAGAGTACAGTCTAAGTATACTTACCATATGATTAAGGAACTAACTTTTCATAACTGACAACAATTTTGTTAGAATCATAAATGGCAATTGTTAAATTGCTGAGCAATCATTGTATTATAATTAGGCACTCTGATAAATATATATTCCACTTGACCCATCATTCTAAACACTTACTGTAGAAATGTATCTTCTGGCTATGGATGCTAATATTGGTCCTTTGTTTGGAATCTGAAAAAGTCAATTAAGCATCACTGAGAATAAAGCAAAAGCTCTAATCAATTGGTTGTATTTTTAAAAAATCTTTGGAGATTTCTATAGTTATTTCTAATTTTAAACTCATGTCAGTTAAAATTGGTCATAAAATGCTGAGTGTATATTATACTTGATATAAGATACCCACTTGGCTGTAAATACGTTAAACATACCTGACATCCTCACCCTCACAGCTATATTTTAATGTTTCAGTCTGCTTTTTATATTTTGATCTATTTTACAAAAAGTTTAATAGGCGCATGACTACAGCTATGTAGAGGGATGGGCAAATATGTTAAAAGCTTGCTTGAGAAGGACACAAATATATCTGCAACTTTGTTTTTTAAAGTATATAAAACACTTTCAAGTAATGAGTTTTCCGTATACATGATAAAATTGCCTGGAATGACTGTTGACTCAAATTGAATTAGAATGTTAATTAAACACATTTACACATAAACACATGTTTTATACATTTCTTAAGTTTAATCTGACTCTACTACTTGAGTCGAAAATGATTTGAAAAGTAAAAATAAGGGCTGATCAGTTGAAAAAAAATCTGGGAATTGTTAAATATATTCATTGTTCTAAATATTTTTAAAACTCTCTTAAATTAGTCAAAGCACTAGAACAAAAATATTGGTTAAAACTGAGAGAGGAAAAAAAAGCAATTACAATGTCAACAATTTGAAAAACAGTTTTTATTTCACACAGTCCCTTTTGTATTCAATTATATGCACACATTTTTTCCTTTTGCGAATACTCGCATATAGTTTTGATTTCTGTGGAGGGCTATTTTTTGTTTTTAAAAATGTGACGACTGGGGCTGCCCGGTGGCTCAGGCGGTTGGAGCTCCATGCTCCTAACTCCAAAAGCTGCCGGTTGCATTCCCACATGGGCCAGTGGGCTCTCAACCACAGGGTTGCCGGTTCAACTCCTCAAATCCCACAAGGGATGGTGGGCATCACCCGCTGCAACTAAGATTGAACAAGGCACCTTGAGCTGAGTTGCCGCTGAGCTCCCAGATGGCTCACTTGGCCGGAGCGTGGGCTCTCAACCACAAGGTTGCCAGTTCGATTCCTCAAATCCCGCAAGGGATGGGGGGCAGTGCTCCCTGCAACTAAGATTGACCATGGCACCTTGAGCTGAGCTGCTGCTGAGCTCCCAGATGGCTCAGTTGGTTGGTGGAGCGCATCCTCTCAACCACAAAGTTGCCAGTTCCATTCCTCAAATCCCGCAAAGGATGGTGGGCTGCGCCCCTTGCAACTGGACCTGGAGCTGAGCTGCGCCCTCCACAACTAAGACTGAAAGGACACAACTTGAAGCTGAACGGCACCCTCCACAACTAAGATTGAAAGGACAACAACTTGACTTGGAAAAAATTCCTGGAAGTACACACTGTTCCCCGATAAAGTTCTGTTCCCCTTCCCCAATTAAAAAAAAAAGTGACGCCTATATTAACTGGTGTGACATAGACATTATACTGCTTCCTATGGCCTCTTAATAAAAGAAGCTAAATATTTTTGTCAGGTAGGGGCACCAGAATCAGAGTCTACCCAATAGATAGACTCCACACTCATGAATTAAACAATCCAATTACATATACCCTACTTGAAAAGCTGAAGCTGGACGAAGAGACAGTAGCGGGGAGGGAGAGATGGAGAAAGAGAGAGAGGAGGGAGGGAGAGAGAAAGAGAGAGAGAGAGAGAAACCAAGTGGATGCTGGTGTAACCAGTCCTAGAATCGTCTCAGTTATGAAGTGGCTTAACATTTTAAAACTATACATGTCCTTACAGTTAATCTTTTTCCCTTAAGACTGAATGAACTTCTGTTCTTTGCCACCTAAAGTGTGACACAACCACATTTTGATAAATTATCAATTCATGCCCACTTTCCCCTTCTTTTTCTGTTCCCTTACCTTTTATGTGAGCTTGTTCACCAAATGATTCATTTGAAATAGAAATAATTTTTAAAAACCAATTTTAACAACTCTGAAAACAACTTGATGTTGCATAAAAATAATGAATATTTTAGAACTTTGCTTCCACGGTTTCATCATTATCCTTAATCCTGGAAACTGTATAAAAGATGTATTCATTTTCTAGTGGAAAAATCTACAACCTCCATAAATTTACATTATAAAATGCCAAGTCTGTTTTCAGGACATGAATCTGGCCCACAAAAGACTCTCAGTAAAGTATGTATGCCTCATAATCTTTGGTGTGATAATACTATTCTGCACAGTAGTATAATACTACCACTATACTCTGCGTGGTGATTTTCATCCAAAGACTCTAGACTCTGTGATGGTCATTTAGTTGTTTACTGGTAATAGTACACAGAAGGATGGAATGTGCTATCCCTGGCACAAACAGTCCTGCTGGAAATTTAGAGAGAATAAAATGTCTCCATACTTCAGTGACTACAGAGAAAACTTTTTGGAAAAGAGAGAAAGCAAAGTTCCAAGAAGTATATATTTATTATCTCTGTGCTGGGTAGCTGGAACTCTTTGTCAATGAGGTCATAGTTTTCATCCCAGTGTGGCTCATTTATCTTTGCTAACTTCCTTAATCATAACATGTACCCCTAACCCCAGCCAACTGCTTGATAAATGTCTCTTCTTGGTCCAAAGGAGGCCTGAAAAGAGCATAAAATAAAATGTGAAAATCCACCACTATAATTGGAAAAATAATTGAAAATGCTTGTCCAACTGACAATAGATTAATAAAGTTACCATTTTCGTCTAGATACTGGTTAGTAGTCATATAGAAAGGCACAGCCTACATATACAGACAATTTCTGAATGATTCTAGATGAATTATTGATTCATCCTAATAGTGATAGGATTTCCCAAATGTGTTTCATTGTGTGTCAATTAATGTACAGATGGAGCCTTATTATTTATTTTTATTTTATAACTGGAAGTTTGTACCTTTTGACCACCTTCGCCCACTTTGCCCAAACCCAACTCCCACCTCTGGCAACCACCAACAATCTGTTGTATCTATGAGGTTGGTTTTTATTTTATTTTGTTTTATATTTCACAAAAAGTGAAATCATACAGTATTTGTCTTTGTCTGACTTGTTTCATTTAGCTTACTTGAGGTCCATCCATATTGTCACAAGTGGCAGGATTTGCTTTTTTTTAAGAAATTTTATTTATAGAATTAAAGACATGGTATTCTAATTATTCTTTAATAATAAAGTTTTAAAGTTATTTTTAATTTTGAAAATTATAAAATTATAGAAATGTAGTTAATACAGAAATGTAAAAGGAAAAAATAATCCAGTTTAAAGAACACTTTAAAAAACCACTATTAACATTCTGCTATTTTACTTTCTAATCATTTTATTGATACTTTAAAATTAGTTATGGTTATTTTATATATGTGGATGTAAGAAATGTCCAAACCTGTAGAAAATTTGTACAACAGTTTGTTAGAGGGGATGGCTGGGTGGCTCGGGTGGTTGGAGCACCGTGCTCCTAACGCCGAGTTTGCCGGTTCAATTCCCACATGGGCCAGTGAGCTGCGCCCTCCACAGCTAAGATTGTGAACAGCTCTCTCTGGAGCTGGGCTGCCATGAGCAGCCAGAGGTTGGCATGGGCTACCATGTGCTGCTATGAGTGGCTGGCAGCCATCGAGAGTGGCCGGCAGCCAGCCAAAGCTGCTGTGAGCGGCCGAGCCGACCGACAACTGGTGACCATCTGCCTCAGCCGGGGGGAACGCAAGGCTCATAATCCCAGCATGGGCCAGGGAGCTGTGTCCTACACAACTAGACTGAGAAACAACGGCTTGAACCGGAGTGGAGGCAGAGAGGTGGAAGAAGGGGGGAAACAAAAAAAAGATTAAAAAAAAAAAGTTTATTAGAGCCAAACTGACAACATATGCTGGGGAACAAGATCTCAAAATGCTCCGAGGATTTCCTTCTTTTTTAATGGCTGAATAATTTCAATTTGTGTGTGTGTGTGTGTGTGTGTGTGTGTATTTCCCTTGTATATAGACCACATCTTCTTTATCCATTCATCCATTGATGGACATTGAAGTTGTTCCCATGTCTTGGGTATTGTAAATAATGCTGCAATGAATGGGGGTGCAGATATCTTTTTAGTTAGTGTTTTCGCTTCCTTCAAATAAGTACCCAGAAATGGAATTCCTGGATCATATTGTAGTTCTATTTTGGATTTTTTGAGGAATCTTCATGCTGTTTGCCATAGTGGCTGTACCAATTTACATTCCCACCAACAGTGCACAAAGGTTCTGTTTCTCCACGTCCTCACCAGCACTTGTTATTTTTTGTCTTTTTGATAATCGCCATTCTGATAGATGTGAGTTGATATCTCATTGTGGTTTTGATTTGAATTTCCCCTGATGATTAGTGATACTGAGCACCATGTCATGTACTCGTTGTACATCTCTATGTCTTCTCTGCAATAATGTCTATTCAGATCCTCTGCCCATTTTTTAATTGGATCATTCATTGTTTTGCTATTGAGTTAATATTAGTTCTTCATATATTATTGATGTTAATCTCTATCAGATATATGATTTGCAAATATTTTCTCCCATTCCTAGGTTGCCTTTTCATTTTATTGATGGCTTCCTTTGCTATGCTGAAGCTTTTTAGTTTGATGTAATCCCATTTGTTTATTTTTGCTTTTGCTACTGATAGAGCCTTATTAAAATGAAGGAAACAAAGGGTTTTAAAAGATTAAAAATCTGAGCACTCTAGTTTTGTATCAAAATCGTTCACTTGAAGCACACCAAATCAAACAGTAGCTGAGAAAAAATGTGAGGATTTTTTTTGTTTGTTTTTAAGTGAAGTACTTAGTCATGCAATGAATTTTCTCCTAAAGTAAAATCCTAAAAAGAACTCCACTATGGGGACCAAATTTTTAAAAAGTGCACAACTTTTAGAAATGACAATAACAACAACAAAATAAACCTAATCAGTTCTGGAAAAGTTTCTTAATTTTGGATCAAAATTTTGTGTAACTGTATATTGACATACAAGAAGTTAGGTACAATATGTGACAGTATGAATCTCACCTATAAAATCATTTCCCTTGACATTTTAGGAATATAAGTCTTCTGATGGGTGAAAATTTTGGGGACAGTTTCTTCTGTCCTCTTACTTTCATCAGGGACCATTACTGTGGCTCTTTGTAGAAAGGTGTAGTTGTTTCTTCCTCTTACATCATGGAAGTCCCATAAACCCAATCTCTCATTATGCCTGAAGATATCAGAATTGTTTAAAAATCTCATATTTAAATATTTAATCCATCAACCTATATTGAGGTTCTATTCTGTATTTTGAACAAAATATTGTGATTCAAAGATAAGTAGGATACAGTCTCTGCCTTCCAGAAACTCAGTATGAATTTAAATGCCTAATTACTAACTTCCCTTAAAAAGTATAAATAAATTCTAGGGGCAGCCCTATGGCTCAGTTGGTTAGAGCGCAAGCTCTCAGCAAGCTCTCAACAAGGTTGCCGGTTCAATTCCTGCGTGGGATGATGGGCTGTGCCCCCAGCAACTAAGACTGAAAATGGCGACTAGACTTGGAGCTGAGCTACACCCCCACAACTGGATTGAAGGACAACGGCTTGGAGCTGATGGGCCCTGGAGAAGCACACTGCTCCCCAATATTCCCCAATAAAATTTTTTTTTAAAGTATAAATAAATTCTAGATTTCACTTTAATAAAGATATTTAAACATTAGAATGCAACTATGAAAATGATGGCAGGAGCTCACTGACAATGTTAGACATTAAATATGAAGCTGTCAGTTGTCCCCAAATTGATCTATAGTTTCAAAACAATTATAATCAAAATATAAGCAGTATTTTCTTAGAATGTTGATGAGCCTATTCTAAATTTATGCAAAGAAAAAAAGAACAAGGTTGGGGTCTTACACTGCTTGATTTTAAAAGACAGTCTGGTATTGACAAAAGCACAGACACATAGACCAATGGAACAAAATGGGGAGTGCAGAAATATTAATAGACCCATGCAAGTACAGCCGACTGTAAAAGTAAGTCAACAGAGAAAAGATAGCCTTTTCAGCATATGCTCTTAGAACTATTGGATATCCATGTACAAAAAAACTAAATCTTGACCTACTTCACAATTTATGCAAAATTAACTCAAAATGGATCACAAACCTAAGTAAAACTACAAAACTTTTAGGATAAAACAAAGGAGAAAAAATTTTTACTTAAGATCAGGGAAAGAGTTCTTAGATATGATTCCAAAAGCAGTTTTAATTCATAAAGAAAATATTGATGAATTGGACTTCAAAAGTAAAAATAAAATAATTTGTCCTTTGGAAGTCACCATTAAGGGAATAAAAAGACAAGCCATGAATTGGGAGAAAATATCTGATAAAAGAGTTATATCCAAAATATGTAAAGGACTCTTGAAACTTAACAATAAAGAAGGAACACAATTAGAAAATGAGCAAAAGATTTGAACAGCCACTTCACCAAAGAATATAAAGAGATGGCAAATAAGAACATGAAAAGATGCTTAATTTAGTCATTAAAGAAAAGACAATTGAAACCACGATAGGATATGACTACAAACCTATTAGAATGGCAAAACAACAACAAAACCTGAGAATACCAAGTGCCAATGAGATGCAAAGCAACTGAAACTCATACATTGCTGGTGGAAATGCAAAATGGTACGGACACTTTCGAAAACTGTTTGGCAATTTCTTAGAAAGTTAAACATACACTTACCAGGTGACCCAGCAATCCCATTCTTAAGTATTTTCCCCAATATAAATAAAAATTGTTTTCACGTAAAAACCAGATACAGATGTTTATAGCAACTTTATTCATAATCTCTAAAGACTGGAAACCAAATGTCCATTAATTGTCTAAATGAATATATATTACATCTATATAAATAAATACTATTCAGCAATTAAAAGAAACTACTGTTGATATATGGAATAGTACAGATAAATCTCAAATGCATTATGCTTAGTGGAAGCCAGACTCAAAAAGACTATATACTGGTTGATTCTATTATATGACATTCTAGAAAGGGAAAAACTATAGGGATGGAGACCAGATCAGTGGTTGCCAGTTATGGCAGTTATGGCACTTGGCAGTATGACAGGTCTAAACTTGTATGATCTTCCTTCTTTGTCTCTTTTGCTGAATACTCCTTATCTCCAAAATTTAGAATGCTCCAGGACTTAGTTCTCTATCACAATCTTTTCCTTGGTGATCACATTCAGTTCCATGGCTTCAAATACCAGCTATCTATTAATTCCCAAATTTATATCTTTAGCCATTACCTTTATTCTGCATTCCAGACTTACCAAACTAATTGCCTGTGATATTTAAACTTGGGAATCTATAATAATAGTATCTCAGAAAATGGCAACTACATCTTTCACATTGCTTAGGCCAAGATGTGGTCATCCTTGACTTCTGTCTTTCTCTCACACCCTATCTGAGCTGCAATTCCAGTAAATCCTATCTTTAAAAAAAAAAAAAAAGCCAAAATCTGATCACTTCTCTCCACCCCTACTAACCCCACACTGCTCCAAGATACAATCAGTTCTCAACTGGATTATTGTGGTTGCCTTCTAACTGGTCTCCCTGCTTCTGCCCTTGATTCCTATGTTAGTTCAGAAGCCAAGACAGGATTAAATGTACAAGAAATGTATTATGGGAAACATTTGTGGGAGAAAATGAGGGAATTAGGAGAGGCTCACAGAGCTGTCAGACTGTGATGCAAGTTTGACCCCAAAAAGAGAGAAGAAGGGTTTGGTGGAATAGCCTTAGGCTGCTATGTAGTTAAGGAAAGTCCTTGAGCCAAAGTCATCTATCAGAGGAGTCCTGTGATTCCTGGGAAGAGGCCTGCTCTGCTCAGTCATTGGCTGAGAGCAGCCAGTGCAAAGCATGGCCTCAAAATGCTGCAGCTGTGGCCCTCAATCAATTATCCTTCTTGCAGTAAGCTGTTGAGAGTGCTTTCCAGTAGCTACCATATCCCCTTCAGTCTATTTTCTATCCAGTTGTCAGATTGATCCGCTAACATGTACCCGGTCACCTCACTCTACTGCTCAAAACCTTCTAATCACTTCCCATTTGATTCAGAATTAAACCAAACTCCAAACATGGACTGCCCCAATACTATAAGAAATGCAATCAATAGGTTCTTAACCCCTAAACTGAAACATTTGTGGCAGATGTGGGGTAGTCCGACCTGGTAGTGTGCTCTGACCAGATTTAGTAAGGTCAGAAGATGTTGGCTTCTTTGAAAAAGTACAGTTTGATGTCTCTGGAATCTTGTTATATGTTAGACCACTTTCTCAGAGTGTTAGATCCTAGGATACTGAGAGGATTGTATCAACATAAAATCCTCACATTTATTTTTCCAATGAGAGAATAAGAAAAGTATGCATGCTTGAGGTTTTCTTGAAGAAGAATCCAAAGATTCATCTACAACAGGGACTCTTAAGGTTGTTTAAGTAGATTGGAATTTTTCCCTTAGTCCTAGTAGACTAATTTGACTTTGTTTTCTATTCATCACTCCTAGAGGCTGTAGAAGACTCTGGAAAAAAAAAAAGTAAAAGGAACAAGGGCTACTTGGAGAAATGGTTGACACTAAGGTTGGGGCAGGGAAAGACAGTGAGTTCGAAACATCTTATTGTATCAGAAAATAAGGAAGTGCTAAAAACCTGATGGGATCACAGGAGCCATCTTGAAGAGGGTACAACTGGTCAAATATTGGTCAATTTGAGCATCAAAATAAATAACAGGAATGGATTATAACTCATTGATTAACAAAAAAGAACATGAACCCATGTTATTACAGAAAAAATATCACCATTTATAGCCCCCATGGTAATAATTGATTCATACAAGAATCATCAATAAATACTAAAACTTATGTGAAAGACTGTTGGGGAATAGCCTACTCATACAGTCTTAAAATACACTCTACAGAATACTTCCTAATTATAAAGGGAAAAGATATTTTTATATTACAGAAATTCAGGAGGAACTTAGCAAAATGAACAAAGTTAACACGATAATGAAGCAATCTGACCCCTTCAGGTTTGATAATTCATTAAAAGGACTCACAAAACTCAAAAATCTGTTATTCTCATTGTCACGCGGGGCGGCCTGTGGGGCCTCAGCTCCCGCTCCCCACACAAGAACGCAGGATGTGGCGAAGCCATAAAGGAACACCCACGGAGCTATAGGTAGGGGAGTCATACCACTATAGTCTCACTGGAGGCTGGATTCACACAACGTGGGACCTGCTGTCCGCTTTTCTGCCAACGGACCGACGACTCTCCTCAACTCCCCTCGACTCCCACTCTCCAGCGCAGCCCTGGCAGTTATATTAGTGGCCAATGGCTCAAGGGTTACAGCTGATGGCCAACTAGCCACAGCTGACGGCCATCTACTACCTGAGCCAGCACCTTTCCACGTGAGGCCGAGAGCCTGGAAACTGCTTTCTGGGGCTCTGTCCCCACAGTCATAGTTAATTTATTATAGTAAAAGGATATAGATTAAAATCAGCAAAGTGAAAAGGAGCATGAGGCAAAGTGTAGGAGAGACCAGGTAAGCTTTCGAAGTAAAGTGTCCTCTCTCAGTGGGGTCACATGGACAGCACTTAATTCTCCCAGCAAGTGTGTGTAACAATATGTGAGAAATGTTGCCATCCAAAGAAGCTAACCCAAGTCTTGCTGTCCAGGATTTTACTGGGGATCAGTGACAGAGGCATGTAGCACATATGACTAGCCTTAGGTACCCTTTGGGGACAGAGCCAGGAGTGCAGTTTCCAGGCTCTAGGCCTCACATGGAAAGGTGCTGGCTGAGGTAGTAAATGGCCATCAACTGTGATTGGGTGGCCATCAGCTGTGGCTAGTTGGCCGTCAGCTGTAACCAGTGAGCCATTGGCCACTCATATAACTGCTGTGGCTACGCTAGCAGCAAATGGGGGCTAGCAAGAAGATGGTGGCTGAGCTAGCAAGCATGGATTGCAGTTAGCATAGCGGGTTGCAGCTAGAAAGTGGGGTTGGTTGGTTGGCAGAAAAGCGGACTGCAGGTTGCAGATCGTGTGGCTTCTGCTTCCTGTGTCTCCAACCCAGCCGCCAGCGAGACTATAATGGTATGACTCCCCTATCAATGGCTCCGTGGGTGTTCCTTTTTGGCCTCACCATGTCCTGCATTCTTATGTGGGGAGTGGGACCAGAGACCCCGCCTGACACCCCGCGTGACATACCCGGTCTCCAGAACTCCAGAAGTTAAATTGATACAGGATGGTCTGGTGCCTCACACAAATTGATTCATCACAAATTGATTTATTAGCATACATTATCTGGTCAAACTGATACAGGATGTCCTAAGACCTCAGGCATACCCAAACACTCTTTACAGGCAGGATATTCCAAGGGCTCAGAGGTTATCTCCCAGGACCAGGTCCAGGTCCAACCCTTTCTTTAGAACGTGCAGTTTGAGCAATCAAGCCTGCTGAGTTAACCCTTTATGGCATCCCACCTGATAGGAAAAGGATACAAATCAACAATGTAGTATCCTGGCAAAATTTTAACGTAGACCTAGTCATGAGAAACCATCAAAGATAACCAGATTGATTGACATTTGGCATAACAGTTGTTCTGACTCTTAAAAAATATCAATATGATGAAAGACAAAAATAAAAAGATGGGGAACAATTCTAGGTTAAAGAAGACTAAAGAGACATCCCGACTAAACACTATGTGTGATTCTTCATTGGATGTCCTTGATCAAAACAAAATACAACAGGTATATGTCGCGTCCTGCGCAACACAGGCAGTGAGGGTGCGAGAAGGGGCAGCTTTGGGTTAAGTTTTAAGAAAGAAACATACAGAGACTTAATGCAGTTAAATCTCAGAAGGCCAGGGGTCTCACAGTTCTGAAAGACTGGAGCCCAGAATAAAGCCGATTGGAGGTTTTTATTGATAAGTATACAAGGGAGTAGCAGTGTTTTTGGCACAGTCTGTGAGACTCACTTATCACGTTATAGAAACAACCCAAACCAATTATGTTGATCTTTAAACAGCTGAAGCAGAAAGTCCTTCAGGTGAGGTGTGCAACTCTTTTAAGGGACATATATAACATGTTGAAGTTGTTTCACAGAGCTGAGCAGAGAGAGTTTAATCTTATCACTCTCAAGACTTTTCTCCCAATTAGGTGAGAAGGGAAAGCCAGAGTCAGCAGCTGCTTTTCTCACGCAGGGGGAAGGGGAGACAAGGCCCCTTCCCAAGTCTTTCTAAGGCAGCTCATGGGGGTCTCCATGGGGTTCAGCCTGGTTTGAGTTGCCCCCCCCCGTGGGGGATCTTACTCGTCTTTGGCCACAAACCCTCTTTTGGAGACTAAATAGAGAGAAATATAAAGTCCCAGAGATGCACAGTCTCACAGACTATCTTTCCTTAAGGAAAGACACGGGGTGGGCAGTCTGCTAGGCTGTTGTGTGACAACAGGTATAAAAGACAATTTGGGACAAATTGGGACAATTGGGGACACTTGACTATACAGTCACTAATAATATAGGTATCCCCTGCTTTTTGAAAGGTCACATAAAC
This sequence comes from Rhinolophus ferrumequinum, assembly GCF_004115265.2. Lineage (NCBI taxonomy): Eukaryota > Metazoa > Chordata > Mammalia > Chiroptera > Rhinolophidae > Rhinolophus > Rhinolophus ferrumequinum. Next base: position 24,511,159 of record NC_046294.1, on the reverse strand, counting down.
CACTTCACTTTTACGAAATACTTCTACGTCATTAGTACCTGTTTTCACTAACCAAAAAAAAAGAAAAGAAAATTTTCACTTTTACAAAAATGGCTAAAAGTGACAGTAGCTTCAGCGTTTGTTTTGCAGCAGCCATTATAGAGGCAGCTTGCACCTGCCCCTACCACTGAGCAGCCAGAGTCGCCCTGCCAACCTCCTTCCCCAAGAACTACACTCAGCATCCCAGCATCAAGACACGGTATCTTTGAATTGTGTCTGTGAGCATCTGTGCTTTATCACCGTTTATTTAATGCATCCATTAGCAAGATGTGTCCTAAGGTATTAGAAAAGCCTAAGAGAGTTTGTAAGGGTGTTACCCTTAGCGTAAAACTGGATATAATTAAGTGTTTCGATCTTGATGGATAAAATAAAGGCATTGTGCATGCATTGAACTTGCCTGTGTCCGCCATCCATACTATTTACATGTAGAGAGAAAGAATCTTGAAAATTGCCGAAGTTTCCATTGGTCCTGTTAGTAGCAAAGTGGTCTCTTTTAGTGGGCATTCAGTAATGGATCAAATGGAAAGTCTATTTCTTGAGTGGGTTAATGGGTGTTCAAAGCTTGGTGTGCATTCATCATATCATTCCTGCTTTTACTATATATTAGTGTTATTTTAGGTTTTATGTGTTATTCAGTATGATTTGGTAGGTTATTTAGGGGGTATAGGAACACTCAAAATGTTTTCCATATATATTAATGGTAATTGCTTCTTCGCTTTACTTCATTTTCCCAAATATGACAAAAACTCTCTCCTTTGACTAAACTTGATGAGGCTCCTCAAAGTTCTCTTTTTAACTATGCCCTTGACCTTGGGCTCCATCCTTGGCCCATTCAGTACAGTTTTGACAAGAATCTTATTGGGTAAGTTTATGGAAAATCCCCCACACTTGCTATCTGACCATTCTTGGTATCTCATCCCTTAACCTCCATATCTTATTACCCTGGCCTGGCCTTCAGCAAGAATCCTGTTAAGTCAGTGTAGCCAGAATCTCCCTATCCCTAATGTTTTTTCTTAGTAATTCCCCCCCACCCAGCTCCTTTCTTATAAATTCCTACTTGTTTTAGTTGGAGTAGGAGTTGAGCTCAGTCTGTCTCCCATACTATAAAATTGCATTGTAGTACTTCTCCCTGAATAAAGCCTGACTTACAGTCTTTAACAAGTGACATGAAAATTTTTTTCTTTAACAAGTGTAATAGTTATATTATGGTTATATAGAAGAATATTCTTGTTCTTAGGAAATAAAGGCTGAAATGTTTAGGAGTAAAGTGTCATGATGTCTCCTACTAACCTGTAAATAATTTAGCAAAATAGTTATATATGTGTATATGTGTGTGTGTGTATGTGTGTGTGTATATGTACATATATATATGTGTATATGTTATATGTATATATGTGTATATGTAGGTGGAGCGAGACACAGAGAGAGCAAGAGAGAAAAAGCATGTGTGCAAAATATTGACAGTTCAATGAATCTAGTATTCAGTTTACAGTTCTTACAAGTTTTCTGGTTTTAAAATTTTGCAAATTAAAAAGTTGGAAAAAATAATTCTATCAGCCTTGGAGGGGTGAAGAGGAGAAAAAATTGTTAGAGAGAGGATTTTGGGAGGAAGGCAGATATTGGGACATCCCCCTTGATATTCATCTATTTTATTATTTATTTTTATTGATGTAAAAAACACATAACATTAAATTTACCATCTTAGCTATTTTTAAGTGTACAATTCAGTAATGTTAAGTATATTCACATTGTTGTGCAACAGGTCTCTTATAGAACTTATGCATTTTGCAAAACTGAAACTTTATACCCATTAAACATTAATTTTCCCTGCCATTCTCCCCAGCCCTTGACAACCACCTTCCTACTTTCTGTCTCCATGATTTTGTTAGTGGAATCATACGGTGTTTGTCCTTTTGTGACTGGCTTATTTCACTTAGCATAATGTCCTTGAGGTTCATCCATGTTGTAGCATATAACAGGATTTTCTTCTTTTTTAAAGCTGCATAATATTCCATTGTATGTATATGCCACATTTTCTTTTTTTTTTTTTAGATTGGTCTTTTTTTATTGTGGTAAAATTGGTGTACAAAATTATATATATTTCAGGTGTACAACATTATAATTCACTACCTAGTGTTGACCACTGGAAGTCTGGTTACCATTCATCACCATATAATTGATCCCCTTCACACCTTTTGCCCTCCCCCTAACCCTCTTCCTCTCTGGTAACACCAGTATGTTCTCTATATCTATGAGTTTATTTTGTTTTTGTTCATTTGTTTTGTATAGATTCCACATATAAGTGAAATCATACAGAATTTATCTTTCTCTATTTGACTTAATACACTTAGTATGATATCTTCAAGGTCTATCCATGTTGTTGTAAATGCTAAGATTTCCTTCTTTTTTTTACGGTTGAGTAGTATTCCATTGTGTATATATACCACATCTTCTTTCTCCGTTCATCCATCAGTGGACACTTAGGTTGTTTCCATATCTTGGATATTGTAAATAATGCTGCAATGAACAGGGGTGTAGAGGTGCGTATATCTTTTTGAATTAGTCTTTTCATATTCTTCAGATAAATACCCAGAAGTAGAATAGCTGGGTTATATGTATACCACATTTTCTTTATCCACTCATCCAGTGATGGACATTTGGGTTGCTTTAACCTCTTGGCTACTGTAAATAATGCTGCAACGAAAATGGGTATGCAAATATCTCTTTGAGCTCCTGCTTTGAATTCTTTTGGATATCTACCCAGAAGCGGGATTGCTGGATCATATGATAGTTCTATTTTTGTTTTTTTGAGGAAACTCCATACTATTTTCCATAATGGCTACATCATTTTACATTAACATCAATAGTACACAAGGGTTCCAATTTATCTGCATCCTCACCAATACTTTTTATTTTTTGTTCTTTTAATAGTGGCCATCCTAATAGGTGTAAGGTGATATCTCACTGTGGTTTTGATTTGAATGTCTCTTCTGATTAATAATGTTAAGTATTTTTTCATATATTTGTTGGCCATTTACATATCTTCTTTGGAGAAATGTCCTTTCAAGTCCTTTGCCCATTTTCAAATTGAGTTACCTGTTTTTATTGTTGATTATAAGAGTTCTTTATGGATTCTGGATATTAACCTCTTACCAGAGATATGATTTGCAAATATTTTCTGTAGGTTGATTTTCACTGTTGATTGTTTCCTTTGATGCACAGAAGTTGTAAAGTTTGATGTATTCCCATTTGTCTACTTTTGCTTTTTTTTCCTGTGCTTTTGGTGTCATATCCAGAAACCATTACCAAACCAATTTCCTGAAGCTTTTCTCCTGTGTTTCCTTCTAGGAGTTTTATATTTTTAGGTCTTACATTTAGATCGGTAACCCATTTTGAATTAATTTTTGTACATGGTGTAAGGTAAGGGTCCAATTTCATTGTTTTACATGTGAGTATCCAGGTAGCTATTGGTTTTTAAACTTCCTTTTTTGCATGTCTGGCAAAAATTATAATATCTTATTATAGTATCATAATATGTTGGTTATTGTGTGAATGATTGTGGCCTTTTTTGATTTATCAATTTAACTTGATAGGAAAAGTTCTCAGTTTGATTATATAAAAGGTATGTGTGAATTTTCTCTGTAAATGTATCTGAATACATAAGCAACAAGTACATTCTTATACATCTTATAAATATGTAAAAGGAAAAAAATCTGAGCAACTCTAATGGTACTCAGTAAGTGCTAATCCTATAGGAAAATTAACTGGATAGAAAGAGCAATAACAATAAGAAGAAACTAATTTATTAGCTAATTTGCTTTTCAAAACTTAACCTCTACAACAGGGATCTTGCTTAGAAAAGCAACACTGAAAACAAACTCATACGCCTGCCACACATTGAGCCAAGTATTTCCCTGGAAAAAAAGTATAGGAATGTCTTAGGTTATATGATAGTGGAAGATGGGACAAAACAAGAGGCATTTGGATTAATTTAATTAGTGTCCTGTTGAATTTAAGAATATAGTGTCCTACACGTGCACAAACATAGATCAGCAGCAGGCTGAGAGAAGCACTATTAGACTGCAGCTGTTGGAGTCCTCAGCCATTCCAGTCCTTGTTTAGGGCTTCCAGTTGGAGCTGGCAGTTGTTGTAGGGATTAAATTATTTAAAGCCTTCAGCTGGGTAGTGTAGGCAAGGAGTAGCTTAGAAAACACTCAATCTATTTTTTTAAAATCTGTTCCTAAGTTTGCTTTGCTTAGACTCTAAGACTATATGCACCACCCACCTGCCACATTCTGGAATCTTTTTGTTAGAGAGGTAAATTTATCCAAGTAAGATCTTTAAGGAATACCTGTATTTTAATACAATATACTTCTTTTGAGCATAATTTATTCGTAATAAATATTTTGCTAAGCAACTAAAAAGGTATTGTTCTAATTTATTTTCAAAAAGCAATTACCAAATTACCTATTTCAACAGCTATCTTTCAAAGTTTCATTTTTAGTTGTAGTTAGTATGGCTTTTGGTAACAAACAATACGTGGGCCCTTTCAACAGGAACATTTTAAAAAGGCAACTCCATGTATGTTAAATAACTTGGTAGCCCTTTACAACATATTTAACTTCTTTGTAGAAAACAATTATTATTAATTATTAAACACTATTACTTAATAAACTGTAGTGTGCCTTGAAATGACCTAACAAGGACTTTAGATAAAACCTTCTGGGTAACTCTGAAGGAGAGGATTTATTAGACAAATCTACTTACATGTAATTAACCATTAGTTAGAGGCCCAGTGTATTTTTTTTCACTGATGAAACCTGCAAATATCTTCTTTCCTCCTAGAAATTTTTAATCTACTTTAGGTCTTCATCATTTGAATTTGTTAGATGCATGATAGATTAAATTAATACATTTCCAAAATAAAGAACTATGTTTCTAACATCATTCATTGTCTGAAGTTCTTTCTTGGCTACCTCTAAAATAATAACTTATTTTTCTAAATTGTGGGATGTGGAATAAGATAACTATGGTGGTCATATACTTCTATTTTCCTAAAATTTATGTGTAGAATTTTTTGAAACAAACAAACGAAACCTAATGAAATAGAAATAAAGTGTTAAATGTAAATGTCTAAACTTTTTAGATTATAGGTCTCAATATTTCTTATTTGTAAAGCTAACAAATTTCATCACCTTCTTTCTTTTCCTCCTTAAGACTTTTCATTACTTTATTTTTAGAAACTTATTTTGGGCACGATACGATGAAGGAAAAAATTTTGGATATGTAGCAGAGGAAGAAAATCAATTTAGGACAGACTGCCTCTTAAATAGACAAAATAATGGTTGAGCTATTCTAGTGCAGTTTCTTACTTGACTACAAGTAAACCCCCAAAGAAAAATGTATATGATTTTAGTCTAAATGGTTGCAGCCTTTGGATGTCAACTTGAGCAAATCAAACCAAATGACCTAAACATTTACACCAGCTGCATTATCAATGATTTTTATTTAACTAATTTTATTCAACCAGGCAGAATATCATAGTTTCTATAGTTTGGTTGCTTTAAAAATGTTTTTATGGGGCACTACCCAGAACCCCCTGGGCAAGGCTGTTAAGAAGTGCCAGCTCTATTCCCACTATTAGGCTACCTCCCTCGGAGTCTCTTTCTTGCTTTCACCAGGCCCCCTCACGATTCAGCACTCATTCCTCTACTCCTCACAGCTGTCGCCACCTGCTCCATTTCCTGGGATTCCTCCCCCATCCCATCCCACCTAAGACTGGTTGTGGTCCGACCCAGTTTCTTTAGCTTCCCCTCTTCCTCTGTCTCTGAAAATAAGCATGAAGCCTGTTTACACACTAAGGAAACAAAGTACTGGGACGAACCTACAATCCAGCTGTCTCTGCCTTTGTCATAAACATATCCTTTGTGGGAGACCCATCAACCCTCATGTAGCTGACTTCTTAGAATCTTTAAAGAATAAAACTGGAATGTTTATTTAATTTCTGTCAAAGCTATTTGACTTGTCAGCTAATACCACTTCCCTGGAGTGGCTGTTTACTGCACACACAATGATCCTTGGAATGAAGGAGTTAAATAACAAACTACTAGGCGGCTGCACCCAGGGGGGGCTTTTGAACGGTGTCAAAGCCCTCTTCACTTGGCTACTCTGACCTGTTACACTCATTTACAGTCACCAGCCTGGCCTCTGTAGGTACCTGAGTTTTCCCTTCTTGCTTTAGATCTCTCTCAGTTGAATGCTGATCAAGATTAGCCAATCATGTCTATAAATGTCTAGTGTGTACTATTAAAAGAGTACTATCTGGAGTTCAGAAATAGCATGTTAGAGCCTTGGTTTCCCATATATTAGCTGGGCAAACATAACTCTCTCCAAACGGGTTTAAATCTAACTCTTCGACTCTTCTCACCATACCCACACCAGGGGCCACTGGTAACAAACCATCTGTGGCTAGCACCTAAACTCTTACCCAGTTAAGGATTCAAGATCTCTTTCCTTTAGTCCGCTTTGAACCATCTCACGTATTAGCTCTGCTCCAGTCCCAAGCTGATTGAATTTGCATTCTTGCTTTCCCTTATTTTCCCCCATTCGGATACGATGACCAGGCTTCATATTTTTTCCCTTGGAACTGACCTGCTAACTCCATAGAATGCTGCCTCTCACAGTTTCCTTCGACCCAATAAGGAAATTAGATTAAATCCCTTCATGATCAGGGGCCATGTTGTATCTCTTTTATCCACAATGCCAGAATGGTATCCTTTGTGTAAATGCACTCATCATCAAATTTTGTTGATGATGATGATGGTGTTGAAGATTATGGCTTTGACAACTAGTTTTGCTTTAAGAAAGCACTCCATCCATAAGTCTTCATCTTTGCCGTGCTGCATAGACTCACAGTCTACCTACAGGGAGACAGGGTGGTGTAGTAACTATGATCACGAACTCTGAAGCCAGCCTTCCTGGGTTCAAATCCTTGTTCTGTCGCTTTCTAGCTATGTGACCTTGGCCAAATTACTTAGCTTCTCTAGGCCTCAGTTTCTTCATCTGTACACTGAGGATAATATCAATACTTCCTAGGGTTGTTATGAGGATTAAATGAGTTAACATGAGTAATGGACTTAGGACAGTGTCCATCCAACACATAGTAAGCACAAAACTGTTAAACAGACAAAACGCGATTTTTAAAATAACTGACTTCTACCCTCCTAGCTAGTATTAAAATATCATAATTTGGAACAGGTAGGCAATGTTTTACGTGGCTGAGCCAAGTTCCAAAATGAATTTCATTATAATTGTTTTGCATAATATTGAATGCTTTCAGTTTCAGCTTTCAATCTCTAATGACAATCATCCAGGGGATAATTAAGTGTGATGTGGATTACTCTGAAGCTTAGCAACGAGGGTCTTTTTTTATTTTTACAAAGTTCCTCTAAAATGGAAATACATTTCACATGAAATTGACACTTAGAAAGTGTGTGTTTATTTAAGTACAGTAGAAGCATTAAAATGTTTTTAAATTTCTACATTTTTCTTTACAGATTAAGACTTACTAATATATTGACAACATCCTAAAAGAGAATGATTTAAAAAATCTTTGTACATCCTTGTAATGGTCTACTATGCAGCTGTTTAAAAGAATGTAGTAAATTTATATATGTATATTAATATGGAACAGCCACCCATATTGTGATAAAAAAGGAAAGTGTAGAACAGAATGTATGGTATGCACATATATGCTTTTGTGACAATCCTATTAAATAGGTCACACTCAAAATAAGATATCTATCAAAAGCAACTTTATTCTTTCTCTTCACTGTTCCTTTAAGCCTTGGAGGAAAACTTGAGCAGAATCATAACTTTCTTGGTCACTCCTAGAAAATTAAAAGTCCCTGGAGCACTTTTACTTCCAATAATAGTTTCATTTCTATAATTAAATTGGCCAGTCCAGTGAAATAATTGAAATTCCAAGTCCCTGTGTAAATTAGAGCTTATTCCTCCTCCAGCTCAGCTCCACATTAAGCATGAGGAAAGGGGCAGGCTGGGGTGGGGAGTTTCTCGACTTCTCATCATCGATCTTTTACTGCCTCTCTTCTGCTTCTCGAAGCTCCACTGGCTCCTCCAAAGTTGAAAGAAGAGGAAGACAGGAAAGGCCATACCATATATTTTTGTCAGTTGACAAAAATTTAATTCTGGCTGCAGCCTTCTAAGAGTAGTAGATTCTGGTTCTGATTCTTGACTCCTTCCATGGTTTTCTCAGAGATCCCCCAACTAAGAATCTCCAATTGCAATTCCTGTTATGTGGCTGATGCTTTTCTCTAACAGGCCACTCCATCTCTAATCCTCAGCCCTTGACTGTCTGATGGTCACACACACACACACACACACACACACACACACACACACACACACACACACAGAGTTGGGCTCTCATGCCCCTTTGGGCAGCCCGGCAATGTTGTTTTTAAGCCAATTCCAGCCTGGTTTTTGCCCATGAATCCACTTGGCCTTCACATTCATGTAATTCACTCCCAGGGAAGTTTGGCCTCCCTATTCTCTGCCTCATCAGGCCTAAAGCCATAGCTTCTCACCTTAGATTCACCAAATGTGCATCAAACACTTCCATCATGACCTCCAAACCCTGAGAAATCCAGCCCAATCCTAGAAGTGGTCTCTTTGAAGACTTCTTGGTTTAACATAAGGGGAAATATCCTTTTCCTCCTCCCATGGACATGAGGAAAACACAGAAATAATACAGTCTTCTTCAAAGAATATCTCCTTCTGGCCACTTCATCTTCAAGCCTTTAAATAGCCTCAAGATTGGCTAAGGTTTGCAAAGCCAGTTTTTTATTTTTGCCTTTGTAAGTCCTGTTCAGAAAATAGCCACTCTCTTTAGACCTTGAATGTACGTGGTTCATACTGTTTCTTCCCAATGTTTGAGGCTGCAGCTGAAACTAGGACAGAAAGGGTCTCATTATAACATCCTATTTAAAATATATAAAGAAAATACATCTTCAAGGATCCCCAAGAAACAGGCACTTACCTCCAGGGGACTTAGAGACTGGGGTAGAGGCATGTAGAGGGAGATACTTCACCGTATAGCCTCCTGTACTTTTAAAATTGTGCATTTGTTATCTATTCCATATATACAATAATCTTATCCTAAGATGCTTCCTCTTGTAAACTCAGAGCAAAAACACACCAAAGAATGATGTTTGTTTTTTAAAAGCAAAATTATAACTCAAGGCACAAAGTGAAGAATTGATGCAATTATATAGCTTTCCAAGCCAAGGAAGGCACTATATCTTTAATTGTCCATATATCTTAGTTCTGCATTTTGTTGTATTTAGACTATACTGTTTCAGTTTTTCACTGCTTATTTCTGCTTTCCTGGTACCACCAAACTGATAAAATATGGTTGACTTGGTTTTGCTTAAATTCTGTTTAACATCTAATTTTGAGTCATAGAAGTATAAAATTGGAAGGAAACTTAAAAATTATTATTTCACTCTTCCTTAAGTCATGCATGAAGAAGCGGAGGCCCTCATAGTAAGTCATCATGGCAGGAAGCCTTTTGGAGTATAGTGGAACCTGCCTGTTTTTTAGTGTGTGTGTGTGTGTATGTGTGTGTGTGTGTTTTCTTTTTTTCTTTTTAAAGCAAGTGTCAAAGATAAATGAGAGTATCTACTCCATTATATAACCAGTGACAGACATTGTTCCTGCCTTGTGTTACCCTTCGGGTCGGACTCTTTATATCTCAAAAGAAAATACATTCTACAAGGCACTACAGGGAAGATTTTGTAGAGAAGATGGATTGGAGTTTTACATCATAAAACACACAGTAAAATTTAGTAAAAATCCCCATTAAACAGTTCTGTTCTCTCTCCAAGTTCATCTCTGGATTCCTGATACCTTCTCTCCTTTCTAAGCCTTTTTTCAGGCAGCCTTGTCAGGCCTGCCTGGTCACAGTCAGTTTTACAGCCTCTGGATTCTTCCCTCCAAACTCCTAAATCTCTCCTTTTTCTCCTATAGAGCAATCTAGCTCGCTTGGTTTCTTTAAGTGTGCATTTTCACACCTGAAATCCTGTTAACCCAATAATGTACTCTCATTAGAAGAAAGCAAGTAATAAACAAAATAAAAAATCTTCTTTGCTTCAAAACAAACTTGGTTCCTGTCACATGATAAGAAAGCAACAATAAGTAAACCCAGAATCCAGGTTTATATAGTTGTGGACATTTGGTGTCACAAAACCCCAGAATATTACAGGTAAAAAGGTGCCGATTCAGACAAAGAAACTGAGACCTAGAATAAGATCCATGGAAGACTGTTAATTCTCCTCCAAAATCTGTTTTCCCATCTTCCACAGTAATAGATTTATAGCTTGGGGTGGCCACATGATGAAATTCTTACCAATGGAATGGGCACAGAGGTGATGTATGCAGCTTCCAAATCACTTGCTTAGAAGGAATTTGGTTGTTCTTGATTTTCTCTGTTTTCGCCTTCTCTTGAGCTGGAAATCAGACTTGACAGTGACACAACTCAGACCATTCAGACAAAAACAATGCCCTAGCATCTTGCCACTCTAAGTGTGGTCCATGGGCCAGTAGTATCAGCATCAGAACTTGTTAGAAAGAACTTGTTTGTAAAGGCAAAAATAGTAGGGCAGGAGGATGGTATTTTTATGAACATAGAGGATGTTAATGTGCTATGGCTGGGTGAAGTGATGGAAAGGGAGAATAATAGAAGATAAGGTCAGGGAAGTGAGGGGAGCATAGATGATATGAGCCTTGGTGGCCACTGTTGGTTTTATTGTAAATATGATGGGGAGACATTGGAGGAGACATTTTGAGCAAAGAAGAGACACGAACTGAGAGGTTTTAAAAGGATCCCTCTGCTTGTTTTCCATGTGTTGAGAATAGGCTGGAGGAGGGGCAAGGGTGGAAGAAGGGAGATCAGTTAGGTGCCTCCCGTAGTCATTCGGGAATGACAAGATGGTTTGGACCAGGGTGCAAGCAGTAGAGTCGATGAGAAGTGGTCAAACCCTGAACATATATTTTGAAGGTATTGTCAGGATGTCCTGATAGATTGGATGTATGACTCTCAGGATTTTGTCCTGAGCAATTGGAAGGATGGCATTACCATTAACTGAGACAGGCAAGACTGTGGGTAGAGCAGGTTTGGGAAGGAATATCAAGAGTTTCAATTTGGACATGTTAAGTTAGAGATGTATCAGCCATTCAAGAAGAGATGTCATCTAGGTAGTAGGCTATATGATTCTATAGTTTTATAGCAAGATCTTGACTAGGGATACAAATTGCATGTAAAAATCCTTTAATTCAGTGTGTGGAAAATGGTAAATGCTCGACAATGTTAAATACAAAGACGATAATAATAATTTTCATTACTCAACACCGAGGGCACTCTGACTCCCAATTTAACCATCTTATCCCTTCAATTCAGCTAAAATAAAGTTGGGTTTTCCACCATTCCACCTTGCTTTTTATGTACAGCACAAACAAAATAGCACAACAATAGAGTCAAATTTAAAAAGAAAAAAAGCCTCATACTCTCCCTCTCTAACCACAGTTTTTATTTTTCCATGTGTTTCCCTTTTGTCTCAATTTGAAAACGTTAATTTAGAATAGTTGAATCCTGGTGTATATATACATATGTATCCTGGTTACTTCAAGTAATATCGCGAAAACTATTTTCCAAGTTGCTACATAGTTTCCATATTTATAATTTGTAGTGGTTGCAAAATAATCCATATTTACTTGTGCCTTGTGCTATTGTTGCTCATTTACACTGTTTGTTAACCTAGTACTCTTATGACTAGGGCTGCAATCTCATGCATTTACAATATTTTTCCTCCTAGGATATATTGCCAAGAGTAGAATTACTGGGTCAAAGGGTATAAACATTTAAAAAACTCAATATATAATGCCAAATTGTGAAAGGGTTGTACTAATTTACAATGCCAAAGGTTGAATTTTTCTCATAAGAAAAAAGAAAACAAAGAATAAAATCAAACACATGAAACTAGAATGACTTGTAAAATAGAGTTTCTAATTCCATTTTAACGAAACTCTTCCCATCAATATTTTCAGCTAGGCTACACAGCCTCAGGTCATTTTTCTAGCCTATTTGATCTCTGTTACACTTAAATTTTAGCCTGAGTTGGGATGTGCTTGCTGCTAGGTGTAATGAATGCTCTGATATAAACTTTTTGTTACTTAGACTGAGAATTGATTTTTTTAAATCATTTTATAATTAAAAGACTCATATTTTCCTCTTTTTTACTCTCTCATTCAGATGTTCTAGTTTTAGGTCTGACTCCAGCACTTTTAATGCATCAGGGGATAATCAACCATTTAATTTGGCCCCACCCCTTCTGCCGTGGCCTAGATTAGCTATTCAAAGATATTTAAGAGGTAGAATTAACTGGCCTTGGTGATTACCTAAATATCTAATCTCCCTCCTCTTCAAGAGTAAAGGGAGGCAGGTCTGAAGTTGGATATTGAAGTGAAAACCAGACAAGCTGGTTCAGACTGGGTTGGTTATGGCTCAAGGTGACACTATAAAAGCAGGAGCAGTAAAAGCCAGTATATCAGTATATCAGGCCACAATAACATTACTTAACAAACTACTCCAAAAACTCAGTGGTTCAATCCCAATCATTGTTCTTCCTCCTCCTTTCTCTTCTTTTCCTTCCTCTTCCCAAAGCTATTAGGTAGGGCTGAGCAAGGTGGCAAATATGCCTGGCTGAGTTGAGGGAGCCATGATTGCCAGAACAGGGTCTGACCAAGGTGGGTGCTGAAGCCTGAGTAAGGTGAAGAAGGTAGGGTGTCTGCTTGGGGTGTGGGCCAGTGGGGCAAGAGAGCTTGTGCATGGAGAAAGGGTTGGTGGCAGAGATGGGGGATAGTTTACCTACAGGAGGTTTGTAAAATAAAGCTGATAACAAAGATGATCGGAGAATGGTTTGTTACTGTTGGAAAAGGGAGGTACAAATATAGAAAGGAAGAAAACTAGAATAAATCCCCTGTTATTGGATTGGAGGTGGAAGTATCAATGTGAACTCATGGATTTTAACATATTATATATATAGTTGAATATATTGATAATAATATATTGGATTATATTCAATGTTACATATGTTATACATATAGAAATATATATCCATATACATACATATTTGTATATATGTTCTAGAATTAGATTATATACTAGTAATGATTGCACAACATAAAGAAATTACTAAAAGCCACTGAATTGTACACTTTAAAATGGTGAATTTTATTATGCTACGTGTATTATATCTCAATAAGATACATATGTATACAGAGGGTGCCAAAAAAAAAAAAAAAAAATATATATATATATATATATATATATATATATATATATATTTTAAGAAAGGAAAAAACTGTGTTAAAATTGTAATACTCAATATATACTGATAAAAGGTGAATACAAGTCATGTGTACACGTTTTTTGACACCCCCTGGTATACATTATAGATAGATATACATGAGAGAAAAATATCGATGTACATGTGTGTACATGCATACACACATACATGCATGCATATTGCCCAGCTGTATCCCCTGAGAATACCTAGCAGCAGTGACACCCACTTGCAATGAGCATGCCTAGTACCCAGATCCTGAGTTTTAAATACCATTCTCCAGTAAAAAGAATCAGGGCTCCTTAAAGAAATGGCTGTTGCTAGGTCTGGCACAGGGAAAGCACAAGATGATCTTGGGATATCTTACTGTGTCAGAAAGTAAGAAAGTAGTCAAAGAATGCAGGGGACATATCAAAGGGTTAGAAGCCAGCTTGAGTGGCTCCCATTGGTCAAGTTTGGAAGAATTTGAGCATCAAAATAAACAATGAATGTAACAGATTACAACCGATTGAATAAAATACAAAACCATGAGATTATACTGATATAAATCATTGAATAAATCAAATGTTTCGTAAGGAAAAAGACATTTATATAGCATCCACAAAATACTTATGAATTTTTTGGAGCAAAAGAATAAGTTTATAGTCGAGAAGCCTAGCAGACACCAACCACTGTAATCAAGCAGTCAAGTTAACGTGATTGGAAATGGGGCAAATTGGAATCAGTTGCCAGTGGACAGGATGAAATAGGAAGAGAACCGAATCGCGTCTGTGATGTTCCTGCCAGAAGGGGAAGAGGAAATCCACATGGAAGTGTGGTTTGGTGAGGAGTATTGAAGGCCAAATGTGGTGAAGAAGACATCTCCACAGAGGAAGGCCTTGTGCAAGGTGTCAGGATCCAACCAGGCAAGGAGAGCAGCTTACTTATGGGGGTGGCCTGGTGTGGGCATCAGAGCTCCCCGAAGGTGCAGAGGAGCAACCTCAAGTGGGGTGTTGGAGCCCAAGTGGGCTGAGGAGGCTGTCCATGCAGGGAGGGCAGCCCAGTGTGCGGAAGCAGGGCCTGAATGGGGGAGGACGGTTTCTATGTTTAGCAATGACCTAACACAAGGTGTCAGAGCCCAAGCTGGCATCTCCACAGTGTCTATGGAGAGGACTCCTGCTGCTGGGTGTTGGAGCCAAACAGGAGGAGCCCAAAACGTGCCTAGGCATTTCATATTCAAAGTACAGAAAACCAAAGACAAAGAGAAAAATCTAGAAAGAAGCCAGAAAGGGAGGAGGAAACACCTTACCTATAGAATTACAGTGGACTTTTCAACAGAACCCATGTAAAAAAGAATAGAGTGGAGTGAAATATTTAAAGTGTTGAAATTGAAAAAAAAAAACCCACATATAACTATGAACAGTAAGGAATATCATGAATAATATAATATCCAGTGAAATTATTTTTCAAAAGTGATGGAGACTAGTCAAGCCCCAGGCATATAACTTTTTAGTAAAAGGTTTATCCTTGCCTTAAGTAAGCAATGTCCATTGTTTTCATGCATCTAGGTTAACACACCTCTGAAATAACCACCCTCAAGAGAGCACATAATTTTGTTAACTATCCTGTAATCCAATCTCCACCTTGCTTTTTCTCACCTCCATGTAATCTTCCTTATGTTCTCGCCTTAATGTGAAATGCATAAAAGAACTGCAAAACTGTTTTAAAACAGTGATAGATAAATAAAGGTTTTTCTCAAACAAACAAAAACTAAAGGAATTCATTGTAAGCAGTCCTACCCTACAAGAAATGTTAAAAGAAGTTTTTCAGGCAAAAGGAAAATTATGTAGATTTGAAATTAAGATCTACACAAAGTAAGGAAGAGCATCGGAAAAAATAACTGAAGGTAAAATAAAATCTTTTACTTTTCTTGTTCTTAATTGATTTGAAAGATAACTGTTTAAAGTACTAATAGTAACAATGTATTGATAGTTATAGCATAGGGACAAATGAATGACAGAAATGGACAGGAGGGAGGAATTAGGGATACTCTGTTGTAAGGTATCTACTACACATGAAACCGAATAGTGTGACTTGAAAGTGGACTTATACTAATTAAAAAAATGTATATTGTAAATTCTAGGGTAACCACTAATATTTTTTTTAAGGGTATAAGTGATACGCTATGCTAGATAAAATGGAATTACATAAAACGTTCAATCAAAACCAGAGAAGGCAGAAAAAGAAAGAAAGAACAAATGCAACAAATAGAAAAGAATAAAATAAGAGGAACAGGACATTTGCTTGTGAAGGAACAGGACAAAGCAGAGTGAAGAGCCCAAGCTGACATCTCCTGGGGGACATCTGCTTGGGGGCGGGAGTGGAAGCGGTGGCCCAACATGGGGTTTCAAAAGTAAAGCAGGGTGTGGAGGACTGCACAGGGGAAGGGAGCAGCAGTGATGGAAGATCAGCCATGTAAAGGGAAATTTATTAAACAAGCAAATATGCTAAGGATAATGTGAGCCAGGTTTCTCATTTTTCAGGAAGGGAATTACTAGTATGGAGAGGGAGAAAACTAAGATGAAACCTTTGGAATTGGCAGTATCAGTATTGTCGACTGGCAAAAATAAGTCTCCAGATAAATCCACAAGAAAAAACAGTTTATTTGGGAAAAGGAAAAAGAAACAAAAACCACCACCGCAGTACGGGAAACGCACACCTCCAACCTGGGGCTCCAAACAGCTCCCACCTGAAGAAGGAAAATAAGGCCCAGGTCCGAGATGGCTATTCTATTTATTAGCACCCTTCCCCTGAAGTTACCACAAAGTTTAACAGGAAATCAGGGCTGGAGAGTCAACAGGGGGCCCAGCTCCACCCACAGTCCTCCCAGCTACATGGGTAAGCATCCCAAGATGTGAGTTCTCTTTTATTGGTATGAACTCATAGATTTCAATAAATATAGATAAATATATAAATACATATAAATGTAAATGTATGTAGGCATGTACATACATCCATATATTCCCTAGCTCTGTCTACTGAGTGGACATAGGAGTAGCACTACCTGCAAGCCATGAGCACACCTAGTACCCAGATATTGGCTTCTAAATGCCATTGTGGGGGCTAAGAAAAACATTAATTCTTGCCCTTCCACCTTCTAAGTTCTTCTAGCTGGGATAATAATCAAATTAACAGAGACAGATTAAAAGGAGAAAATCAAATTTTAATACATGAGTATGGAGAATTCACATAAACATGAAAATTCTAAAGAGAGTGAGGCAAAATTGGGCATATAAGACATTTTGGACAAAGGAGAAAAGTGTGGAACTGGCTGTTAGATTTCAGAAGTGAGAATGGGCGATTTATATGTAGTTGAAGAAGAACAGAACACACATGGCAGGAAAATTCTTGCTGGGCACCTCAGAAACAGTGGGACATGGGGGTATCTAGCTAACAGGCCTCTGCCTGAAGCCCTCTTATTTACCATACTTAACTCAAATTAGGCTAAGGCAGACATCCTAAGATTTCCTTTCTAAAGCAGTTTTTCTGTCTGAATCTCTTGGGCATGAAAGGGGGGAAGGGTCAAAAGGTTCTTTCTCAGTCTTAAACAACAAACAGCTTAAGTTGTTTAATCAACATCCCAAAAAGTCAGTTTCAGCATGGCAAAAATTTGGTTCCTTTCACCATTCTCTACTAAAAGGAACCAGAGTTCCTTGAGGAAATGGCTGGTTGTAGGGCTGGTGCAGAGGAAGTATAAGATGAGCCTGGTATATAGTGTTAGAAAGCAAGAAAGTGTTCAAAGAATGATGGAGACATGTCAAAAGACATGGAAGCCAGCATGAGTGAGCTCACACTGGCCAACAGGGAAAATTAAGCATCTAAATAAAATAATAGCAACAAGTCATAAACCACAGAATTGAAATGGAAACCATGAGTTCATACTGTTATAAATAAATGAATAAATTGAGAAGTTGACACAGGAATGTGGAATGTACATAGTTTCAAAAAACTCCAACAAAATGTTCATTACAAAGGTGAAAAGAGTAACTTCACAGTGGATAAGTCTAGTAGACACCACCTTTGCCAAGTGGACAAAGTGAATATCCTCATTTATGGGAAACTCAAAACTGTGTGCCACGTGATAGGTTGAAACAAGAAGAATGTATTATGACTTCAGTCATATTCAAAGATGCATTATCTGAATCTATTCATGAGGAAACATCAGAAAATACCGTCTGAGGGATATTTTACAAAATAACTGTCCAGTAATTTTTTTTTTTTTTTAAGATTTTATTGGGGAAGGAGAACAGGACTTTATTGGGCAACAGTGTGCACTTCCAGGCCTTTTTTCCAAGTCAAGTTGTTGTCCTTTCGATCTTAGTTGTGGAGGGTGCTGATCAGCTTCAAGTTGTTGTCCTTTCAGTCTTAGTTGTGGAGGGCGCAGCTCAGCTCCAGGTCCAGTTGCTGTTGCTAGTTGCAGGGGGCGCAGCCCACCATCCCTTGTGGGAGTCAAGGAATTGAACTGGCAGTCTTGTGGTTGAGAGCCCACTGGCCCATGTGGGATTCGAACCGGCAGCCTTCGGATTTAGGAGCATGGAGCTCTAACCGCCTGAGCCACCGGGCCGTCCCAAATTTTTTTTTTTAAAACGTTTCTTTATTTTAAGTGTGATTTTCCAGGCCCCATCAGCTCCAAGTCAAGTAGTTGTTTCAATCCAGTTGTGGAGGGCGCAGCTAACACTGGCCCATGTGGGGATTGAACCAGCAACCCTGGTGTTACACGCATCATGTTTTAACCAACTGAGCTAACCGGCTACCCCTAACTGTCTTGTAATTTTCAAAAGTGTAATAATTATGAAAATCCAAGATGTAGGAACTATTTCAGGTTATAAGAGACTAATGAGACATAACAACTAAACGAAAACATGTGATTCTGAAATGGATCCTTTGTCAATAAAGACCATTATTAGGACAACTGATGAAATTTGAATGGGGCCTAAGGATTAGATGGTGACAATGTATCAATACTAATTTCCTTATTTTGAGGTTGAGTTGTAGTTATTTAGAATGTCCTTGTTAGTAAGAAATAAACTTGGGTATTGGGGGGCTGGTGATGGGGCATTATGTTAGCATCTTACTCTCTAGTGATACGGGGGTAAAATTCTTTGCCTTGTACTTGCAAATTTCCTATAAGTTTCAAATTGTTTAAAAATAAAATAACGTGAAGAAAAAAACAAGTAAAAAAAGTTTGTGTGTATGCATAAATACAGAAGGAAATGTAAAGATACAAATTAAACTATTAAGTGTTAATTTTGAGGAGGGAATTATGAACTGGAGTAGGAATGAAGAGGGACCTTAAGATGTTACTCTATAAACTTCTGTATTGTTTGAAACTTCTGGGGAAAAAAAAAGGTCAAGAAGTGCCTCTGAAGAAAAAGGACCTAACTTGAAATGACTGAACTTTAAAGAGCTGCTAGACATACACAATACTTCTGCCACCCAGACTTTAAAATTTAAAAAAATTTTAAAGAATAATTTTATGTATTAGCTCCCACTGTAGAACTACAATACTGTAATATTGCTTCTGTCTATGGAGTCTGTTTGGAAAGAGTCAGTCAGCTTTACCATAGCTAAGCTTCGCTCCCAGTTTGTTTTTCTTTTGTTTACTTCCTCTCACCTTTCCTTCATAGGTGTTTGGTAATTTCTAAGTACTTGATTAAACAGTACTTTCTTGTACAGGAAGTCTTCACTTGACTTTGTCAATGGGTTCTGAGGCTTTAAGCAGAATGATGCATTATGAAACCAATTTTACCGTAAGCTAATTGATACAAACAAAAGTTAAGTTCCTCTGGCATCTTGTCAAAGTTATAATGAAGGTGAATAAAATGGTGTCATAACAAAGGTAAACAAAACTACTGTATTGTGTTCATATAACCAGAGGCATAAAGAAGTCGGTAAATATTAAACAAAGAAACAATAATATGAGCGAGTATACTATTGGGAGGGACTAATGTTTCAAATACGAAGTTTAAATAAAAGCCTGAACTCTTCCCAGAACTCCTGATGAGTCCACAAGAGTCATAGTTTGAGGGAAATGTTCTACACTGAACTATGCATTCATGGTAGACTAGAATTGAAGTTGCCCTCAGTTTACTGAGTATACATCATTACACATGTAAAGGGAGAAAGACAAGGAAGAAAAGAGGAAGAGGGAATTTTAAAACCATACAGCAATGTTTTCTATCAAACCACAAAGTTGTGCAATTACCTTTATTTTTCTTGTTTTTTTGTTTTCTGAAAGAAGAGTTGACGATCAAAGACAGTATGTAATGAGGATCACTTAAGGTTCTTGAGTAACATATTTAGTGGAATTTGTTTTAAAGTTTAAAGTCATAAGCTGCACATGTTTAAATTTTAGGTGAGCCTCCATATTAGTTACAATCACAGCTCTCTAGGCCATTGCAGGACCTCATTTTGGTCCCTTATTTCACTGACCTGTAGTGACTGCTACAGAAGGCTCCGTAACAGTCAACATTACTAAACAGAACAACAAATATATACATTTAGGGATACTCTACAACATGGGAGGCACCTAATGAAAAGAGAACTTGGGTTTGGGGAACCGTTAAGTTTCTGCTTTTAAAAAAAAAAAGTCCCACAAAATTGGGTTTTAGGCTCCTTTTTGCAATACCCAAAGTGCCTAGTACAGCGCTTGGCTCACAAGACTCAATAAGTACTTGTTGACATTAGAAAACCTTACTCTGATATGTGTCCCTGGAGACATATTTCCCAGTTCTGATTCCCGAGGCTCATGTAAAAATAGATCATGACGGAAGTGCTTTGCAGAAACAAACTTCTGGAAATATGCAATACTGGGTCTTACTCTTCTTACCCTTTCTACCAAGAACCATAGTAAAACTACCTACGTGGAATCGCAAGTTCACCTTATTTAAGTTTTCACTAACGCTAGAAACTAAGATCGGTTTAAGCATTTCATTTTATGGTATTTGATCATAAGAATTATTTCTCTCTCACTTAGCAGTGCTTTCTCACAAAAATATAGTCTAGAGAGTCTGGGATTTGACTTTTAACCTCTACTAATATTAATAAAGAAGAAGTTTTCCAAAGACTTATTTAGGCATAGTTTTGTATGCTCTCTCTAATAAAATTTTATGTAATAGTCATGCACTGATTTAGAGAATATTTTATTTGTATTCATTATTCAAAGATCTGATTCTTTACAGGTTTCCAGTTTGAGTAAACATAATTGTCATTTAGAATAGAGCAAAGCACCATTTATTTTTCTTTCCAGGCCACCAGTATGTATAATTCTATAGCACTGTCAAGAGACTGGGCTCTGGCTTCTGACCACCTCGTTTGAAGCCCTTGCTTCACTGCTGGCTCACCATGTTGTGAATTCAACTCTGGGTGCCTCTGTTTCCTTATTGCTAAAGATGGGATAGTTAATAGAATCCATAGAAAATAACTGCGAGGATCGTATTATATACTGCTTAGCATAGTGTCACTGACACAAAGTAAATACTGTGAAAATGTGCCCAACATTGTATTAAACTGTGACTGAGGAGCAAGGGAAAAAAAATGATTCTAGTTTCCAAAGAGTCTGAAATCTTAAACCAAGTTGTACTAGGATAACTAGATGCTAAGCTAAGAGTTAACAACGTCGTCGCTACGTTCAGAATGAATTCGGAGGAGGGGGAAATCTTTGTGACCGAAGTCCATGGAGGGGATTTTATGAGGGAGTAGAACTTGCACTGAAGAATGAGTAATGATATTGAGTTACGACATTTTTTCATTTGAAGATGTCTTGGGAGTCATTCATATAAAACTATTTTGATTCTTTTGTTTATGCAAAATGTTTGTATTCGTTTAAAATGCTTAATTTCTTCATAAATGGTAACATAATCTAATTAGAGAAAATGCAATTAAATGTAAGTGCTTAATTACAGTTCTTTCAGATCTGAAGAACAAACTAATTTACTAGCTACTGATGACTTCTCAGCATGGATATGGCTCTCTTTATTCATCTTTATGGGAAACTTGTATCTGTTACACAACTGAAGAAAGTGTAATTGATCTGCTAGTAGTACCAGGCTTCACGTCAGAATTACAGAGGTTCAAAATCAATGAAGATATTATTAGAAAATTCTGTTTAGTGTTCAGTAGACAGTAACATACTACGAACCTTCATAATACATTGTCATTTCAAAACGAGACAATGCTGAAAAAGAACCCAAAGCTGAAAGGGCCTCTTACAACCATTCAGGCTGACTTCAGCCCTTTTTATGTGTTTGAGAAACTAAGTGAGATTCTCTCAAGGACCTATGTACTCCAGGGAGATACATTAATTCTTCCACATGCCCCTAGGGTACCATTTGATGGTGGTGTCTGCTTCATCACCAAATTCCTTACAAAGTGGGAAAATAACATGTGTCCTCAAATTTGATTCCTAGGAGCAGGCTCACACAAGTTGAGAAACAGAGAAAGCATATTGCCACAACCTCAGTCAGAAAGTTCCAGCTTTTAAAAAACTCACTTTGCCCTATTTAAGTTCCCCAGTGAGTTCATACAGAACCGTCCCCTATCCCACGCTTTCCTACCACCGTGGGTACCACTCACTCCTGTGACTCCTTCTCTCTCTAAGTAGTGCTCTGTGCTTCGCTCTTTCTGCTCGTCAAAACTTCATCTGTCCCTTGTCTTTTAGTGTCTTGCTGCACAACAATAACCTAATTTAATAAAATAATTATGATAGGGAATCAACAATTGCTTCCCTTCGCTATTTTACTGGAAAGACTATCTATTTCTAGGAGTATTCAAAACATTGAAAACCAAAAATACTATGTTATTCCCGGAAAATTCTCTTCCAAATGTCGACTCTGAGAGGTTATTTTACCTCCAGTGAATCACGGGAGTAACAATCACTTTTACAAAACACCTATAATGAGATGGGAAAAAGAACAACCTAAGCAAAATTTAGGCCTGTTAAAGTGTAGTTTCAGCTTAGAAATCTATTGTTAATTTGTACAACATGTTCTGATGGCAGAATGACTTCCTAAATTTGAACTTGAAGTTGACACAGAGAGAAGCAATCTGATACCTCTGTTGCAACCAGCATATTTCAACAGTCAGGAAAACAAGCTCAAATAAAACTTATCTCTGAGTTCTTTGTAGGGTACCCCTGAAAGGATGATGTAACTTTTCCTTTCTGGTGCTTTTAGAGCTCTATGAGGCCATTTTCTAGGAGACGTGTTCCTTAGTTATAATGAACCTGGCACGTAGATGGATCTCATAAGGAGGCCTCAATGTATAAAAATTTTCAGTTTCTGATAAAAGCTGGAAGTTTTTATTTTTAAGTGGAGGGTTGGTAAGCAGTCCTGAGAAATGTTTACTAAATTGATTTAATTACTGCTGATTTTCACTTTCTGCTTTTGATTTGAATCTTAAATATTTGACAGTTTTAGAGTGTGTTCACAACCAACAAATGAAAAAGACATCTTTGCAAATTTCTCCAACATTTAGAAAAAACAGTAATAAACATTTTGAATTTACGGTAAGCACTTGTTTCAACAAAGTGGGCTGTTGTCTCAAATGGGAAGAAGCTTTTTCTTAATTGGATATCTTGGGTGTATCACTTCTGTGATAAAAAATGCTACAGTGTTTTAGGTATCTTTTGCCAAGAAAATAACTACAGAGTAATGCTAAGATGGAATGGACTATTTGGGAAATGATTCTTCAAATTGCAAATGCTTACAGATAGCATTCTTTTAATAAATTAAGTAGCAAAAAGAGAACAAACCTATCACTGTGACTGTGTAAGTTGAATTATTTGCAAAGGTCAGACAAGAAAATAAAAAGATAGGTGAAGATTATGTCTTTGATATTAGTGAACCAAAGTGTATGATAAAGATAGTGAATATATTTTTAATCTACATATGTCAGTTCCAGTCCCCTGGGAAGCAGACATCAAGACAGATTAGAAGTGCAAGAGTTATTAGGGATAAGGTCTGTGAAAGATAAAAGGGAGAAAACAGGAGAAATCAGTCTGGGATGAAGGTCTGACACCTGTTAAGTGGAGCAAGGGAAGAACTGAGAATTGAATAGGAAGAGCTTTGTGCAATAGTGCAGCTCTCAGAAAGCCTTAGCCCTTCCAAAGGAGATTGCCAATACAGGAGTCCTGTGTCGCCCCGAAATAGCCAGGCCTCAGGCCACAAGCGGTCCATGTTCAGACATTGGCCAAGAGCTGCCTGGGGAGAGGGTGCCCTGGGTTTGGTGGCTCTGATAGATCCCAAAGGTGCTGCAGCTGTAGACTCTTAGCTGATTATACTCTTCAGCAAGTTCTCTCTTCAAAGATCTCTGAGCAGTGCATCTCTATGGAAGACACAATATGCAGTATATCAAACATGATGAACAAAATAGAATTCCATCTGAGTCCAATTTCTTCTGTCTACTAATAAGACACTGATATTATTTTGCTAAATTTGCAATTTTTCTTTGCCAAAAAAATGTGTGGCTTATAAGCCAATACTATACCACTTTTGGATTCAGATAACCTGTTTCATGCTTTCTAACTCTGGTTCTGGTTTTTCATTTGCTTTGGATAAAA
This sequence comes from Rhinolophus ferrumequinum, assembly GCF_004115265.2. Classification (NCBI taxonomy): domain Eukaryota; kingdom Metazoa; phylum Chordata; class Mammalia; order Chiroptera; family Rhinolophidae; genus Rhinolophus; species Rhinolophus ferrumequinum. The sequence goes on along the minus strand of NC_046294.1, from coordinate 24,487,102 downwards.
ATTAATTTGTAATGCAAAGCATCAATTGTCATCTCATGATAATACCTTATAGATAGATTTCATGATTATTGTAAGTTTTGGTGTTTCTCTTCTGACTTCTATAATATAATATAAAACAATTGTTAGGTGTTACTAGTGATACTATTTTGAAACAGACATCACAAATCTTTGCATTTCTGAGTGAGTTTAGTTAAAGAGAAACTCGAAGTTCCAAGGTACACTGTTAAAAAAAAACACACAGAACTATTACTCCTTGTAACTATATATTTGTGTGATGAGTACTGTGATACTATACAACTGAAACAAAGTATAAAACTGAATTGGAGGCAGAAGCAGTTATAAGACAAATATACATAACTTCTGATTTCTATTTTTCACATTCATCAAAATGGCTTCATTGTTCTCCTTGACTGTCTTGATAAAAGTAAATATAAATGTAGATGAACTTACAAAATAAATATATATTGAAAACTAAATTTATTCTGCATAAAATATTGACTTAAAGTGGATTTTACTCTATTAAAAGTTGGAGAACCTCCCCTTTTATACTACAGATTAAAGGAATGCATTTCTAGAGGTGGGGCAGAGGTTAGAAGCTTTTTTAGGAAATAAAAGATACAGAAAAGTAAGAGGAGAGCTCCATAAAGATGAAATGGAAATTGATCGGTTTCATGAAGATTTGCTTGGTTCTCTCCAAGCCATCAGCTGCTGTCATACCCCATCTTTGTAATTCAGTGGGATTCTCATGTGAGTGGGAATTGTAGCTGGCAGTTTCTTCCTCAATCCTTAAATCAATGCTACCGATCTTTTGGGAAATCAAAGGCATATCCTTCTTAGCAATTGCTTCAAAAGATGAAGAAGAATATACAGTGAAAAGTACGTCTTCCTTCTTTCTCTGGTCCCTACTTACCCAGGTCATTTCTTGGAGAGAGCACAGTTATTAGTTTCTTGTTTATTCTTTCAGAGATATTCTATGTATTTGCATATATATACATCCATCCATAAATCTTTATCTTCTACACTAATGGCAGCATGTTAACCACATTCTAGTGCTTGCTTTTTTTTTACAGTTTTGGTAATTGTTCCATATTAGTACCTAAAAATCGGATTAATTTTTGTTTTACTGACTGCACAGTATTCCATTGTATGGATATGCCATAATTTATCTAACTGGCTTCCTAATGATAGACATTTAGATTGTTCCTAATATTTTTGTATTATAAACAATGGTGCAAAGAATACATCATTTCACAAATGTATGAGTCTATCTGTAGGATAAATACCTTTGCCTTTTTTATTTTTGTATCAAGTTGCCTTTTTCTTAATAATTTATAGGAGCTCTATAGTCATATAAAGAAAGTTAACCTTTTATGTATGGGTCCCTAGTTTTTAAAAGTTCATGTTAAAAGTGGGTTGGAATATTTCTATATTAAGTTTAAATTTCTATACTATGAATGTACATAGTATAAGGGAAAAAGGATGTTGTGTAAATCTCAGGTGAGGATTATCAGTTGACGTTTCCTTATTTAACATATTTTCCTTTACAGTAGAGTGAATATTATCTGTAAGTACATCTTTAAAACTTTACAGTGATGGTCTTGTGAAAGAATATAATCCTTTTAGTAATTGTCTACTACGTGAGCAAACTTCTTTTCTACTTGATAATTTGCCATTTTCAGTAATTTATCATTTTCCTGAATGCCATCAATTACAGCAGTTTACATTAAGAACTTGAAAACATAGAAGAAACAAAGAGAAACATAAGCAAAGTTAGGCCTTTTGTAACATAATTCCCAGAAACAGATGCAAAGCTGTAATACAACCCAGTTATTTCAGCATAGAACTGTTCTATAACACTTAATAGAACTATTCTGTAACACTTAATAACCCTACTGAACTTTAGATACTTTTGTTGACATAGCAGTTGTGATCTGCAAAATCTTAAAGCAAACTTTTGTTGTGGCAAATTAAATAATACTAAGGAATTAGTTTATTTTTGATCCTGTGACTCAGGATAAAAAAATTAAAACCATTCTACACTCAGAGTTTACAGACTAATTTTCTTTACTTTTCAAAATATTTTTAATTTTGACAGAAAAGGAATAACAGAAATGACATATATTAAATGGTGCAATCCTCCTAAAATGTGATGCCAGTTTTGGAGAACTCTTTAAAGAACACTAACCTTTAGAAAGATGTTTATGTGCTTGCATGGAACATACCCCACCCCACCACCCACCACCAAGAGTTTTTGGAATGTTCCTTGATTTGTTGGATTTTTATACAATTTCCTGCATATGCTCATGTACTCACACTTAATTAGTCATAATTCTTCTTTAGAAAAGGCTTGTTTTAAAGAGAAGCACAACTGTGATATCTTTGGAACTTACAAATATCTAGTCTAGGATTTCCTGAAGCTTGTCATCTGTTTCCTCATTTCAAAAGTTGAAACAGTGTTAGGCTGTATTTTAAAAATGTTGGATTTGTTTTGCAAATACAGGAAAAGCCACACTTCCTAATTTGCTTAGATTGGTGCTCACATAATTTGGAATTATTTCAACTCTAGATAAGTACTGTTGTAACAATGGGAATGAACAAGTTGTATGGTGTGCAAAAACGTAAATACCAATGTCTGTGGTTTTAATGTGCATAAGTAATGTGATAAAGGATTTTAGGAAAAAACAGTATAAAAGTCAATTCATTCTTTAAACATTTGTGACTGACAGAGAGAGATTGATCTAAAGTGAATACACCTGGTTCTACTAAGCACATTTCCTTTTCTTTAGTCATTGATTAACTTATTTCCCTTAAATGAAAAAGTGATGGTATTTTTCAATTCTTTAAATCCTTGAGTTAGGATTCATTAATAAATATATTTTTAATAGGAGCATGGTATTTACTATAATGGTGTTTTAAGATCAGTTACACATTAATACAGTCTTTTACGTAGAGTCTTAATAGTTACTTACTATCATTTATATCACAATTGTACTAAAAATAATTGTATAGACCTAGCTCAAAATTCTACTCTATATAGGAACTTCCCATATAACATCTGTGACAACTGATTAATCAGCTTTTGTTGTTGTTGTTCTTGTTAAGAGAATGCATGGGAAAACACCTAGAACTGTTTCTGGTACAATTAACTTTTTGCTTAAAAATATTTTTTAAATGAAGAAACTTTACCAGTGGATTAATATTAACCTTACTTAAAGATTTGCCATAAGGTCCTTTTTTTTCTGTATATGTATTTTACTGATTATGTAAGTAAAATGTTAATTTTTAGAAATCCAAACAAAACAAAGTTAAAGTGCACTATAATCCTATTTCTCAATACTAACTACTATTAACAATTATATATATGTATATACATATATTTGAGTACATATAAACATTAATATATTTTTATTTTACAGAAATAGAGCATGTGTAACAACGTTTTTAATCAATATATCTTAGATAGTTTTCCCTGTAAATAAAATCGATCTGATTCTTTTTAATCCTGCAATGTATTCCATTTTATGTCTGTCCTACAGTTGTTTATCAAAACCTTCTAGGACATACATTTCTTTTTCACGTTTTAACATTTCTGAAATCAGGATGCTGCTTATATTTTATAATCCATGACATTTTAGAATTACTATCTGCCAGGCAGCATTTGTGACCTGGCTGTCTTTGTCTAATTGTCTTTGTGAGTTTGGTCATAATTGTTCAAATTGCCGTCACTTTATTTGTTTGTTTTTATTAAAATATAATTGATTTATTAAAGTATAATTGACATACAATATTATATTAGTTTCAAGTGTACAATATAGTGATTCTACATTTATATACCTTACAGTGTAATCATCTAATCAATATGTAATCAATATGTCTAATAACCACCAGTCACTGTACAAATTATGATATTATTGCAAAATCATCACTTTAATTTAGTTATGTCTGTTGTTGGTGCTCTCAGTGTTGAGTTTAATTTCTGTTTTAAATGTTTGGGAAAAGATGGTACTAATATTTTTCACTGAAACTAAAATGTATTGTTTATGCAGAATGGCACAAACATCAATCAGCAGGATATACATTTGCTATTTAGTGAAGTGAATATTTGTCATTCAGGGAATAACTGTAACTCCACATTATTTTGTTGCAAAGGAATGAATGATCAAAGTCTTTATAAGAGGAAGAAAGTGGGATACTTATAAATCATGAAGTTATGTTTCAATTTCTTACCAAGGTGTGTGTAAGAGGATTGCCTATTATAGGCCAAGCAATGCAAGTGAGAGCTAGAGAACATACTAAATTACTCAAAATTGATAAAAATATGTTTGAAAGCAATGGGAGACTGGCATGACCATTCTTAAGGCATTGTGTCCTACTTTAATTGGTAGCAGTTTTTCTTTCTTACTAGTCCATAACATAATAATGATCACTTACTATCAATAATGGCTAAGATTAGATGAACTAGAGCATCTATGATGAGCAGTAGGTACCAGGCTGAAAATTTTATATAAATTTTCTATGCATATTTTCCAACTGAATTTTTAAAAATAGACTCTTTTTTAGAACTGTTTAGATTTACAGAAAAATTAAGAACATAATACAGAAAGTTCTCATATATCCTGTACCCAGTTTCCTTTATTATTAATACTTTTTACATTAGTATGGTATATTTGTCACAATTAATGAACCAGCATTAACATATTATTATTAGCTAAAGACCATGGTTTATTCAGATTTCTTTACTTTTTTACCTAAATGTCTTTTTCCATTCCAGGATCCCATCCAGGATACCACAGTACAGTTACTTGTCATGTCTTAGTCTCTTCTCAGACTTTCCTTGTTTTTGATGACCTTGAAAGTTTTGAGGAGGACTTACTGGGTCAATTATTTTGTAGGATGCAGCTCTATTGGAACTTGTCTGATGTTTTTCTCATGATTAGATTGCTGTTACGGATTTGGGGGTAGAAAACTACAGAGGTCAAGTGCCATTTTCATCACATCATATCAAGGGTACATACTATCACGTGATTTATCATTGTTGATATTGACCTTGTTCACTTGGCTGAGATTTTTTTGTTGGGTTTCTCTATTATAAAGTTACTGTCCCCACTCCCCGCACCTTTCTATACTACCCTCTTTGGAAGGAAGTCACTATGTGCAACTCACGCTTAAGGATTGGGGTGTTAGGATCCGCCGCTTTGATAGCCTATGTACATACATTATTTGATATTCTTTGTCTTTCTCTCCCATTTATTTATTTATTTATTTATTCAATCATTTATTTATATTACTATAGATTGGTGGATATTTATTTTATACTTTGGGTTATAGTTCAATACTATATTTTATTTATTTTGTTGCTCTAAATGTTCCAGATTTGGCTATTGGGAGCTCTTACAGCTGGCTGTGTCACTTTGACATACTTTCATCAATATATGTGTTATTTGTTTGTTTGTTTGTTTTTTGTACTTTCTTACTTCCTGGAATCTAATTGAATTCTTACAACAATTCTATGAGTTAGGCATTGTTATTTCCTCAGTTACAGATGAAGAAATTGAGACTTAACGATATTAAGTAACTTTTGCCCATAGTCACATGGGAAGCAAAGGACAGGATTTGAAGTTTTCTCCATCTGAAAGCTTTTAATAACTTTAAATATATTATATTGATATTTATAATATAATAAATTGCATATCCTTTTAAGAAAAAGAATTCTGCAATCATAATCTGATGGATACGTGCATGTCTATCTTTATTTTGGACTAAGAGGGGGATATTGTATTTGCTTGAAGATACAAAAATATGTAACTTTTAGAATCCCCCACAAAAAAAAAACTAAAATAAAATAAACAAAAAAAAAAACAAAAAGAAAAAAAAAAACAAATGAAAAAAAAAAAGAAAAAAAAAGAAACAAAAAGAAAAAAAAAACACAAATGATAGAATCCCATGAGCTTGCGGTGTCCACTCAAACTGCCAGTTCAGGTTACCTATGGCTCACCACTGGCCCACCCTCCCGTAGGAGTTGATTTGCTCTTCTGTGCCAAGGTTACTTACTGCAAACTCTTGTAAGCAGAGTATGCCACGCTGCAATTTTGTTGCCAATGTCTTAAAGGAAGACACTTCTTTCTCTTATTCAACTAGGTTTTATGAGTCTATTGCTCTAGTGTCATTTAAATACTAACAGGAAAAGACAAAGTAAATACGTAAGCAAATGAACAAGGTATTTTTGGAGGGTGATTAATGCTAGTCAAAGACTAGTGTGACCAGAATGTAGTCATTAAGGGGTATCTAGCAGGGGATGAAGTCAGAGAGGCAAGACTTGTGGCCCATGGAAAAGAGCGTGGTGTTATTTATTCCCATATCAATGGCTGGCTCTGGGTGGGTTCAGTCAGGGAAGCTATATGGTCTCTCCCGCTAGTCACCCGCCTTACCTCACACCACTCTCCCTCATTCCTCCTCCCTGACTACCCTGGCCTCTGGCTCTTGGGGTATGCGTATGTCAAACTCTTTTCTGCCTTTGGGCCTTCACATTTCTTATTTGGATCGGCCTGGAAAAACCCAAAATCAAAAGCACTATTCCTCCACATAATGTGTGGCTCCCTCTTTCACATCGTTCCAGTCTCTGCTTAAAGCCATCTCCTTGTACAGCCTATCTAAAAATGCTTCTCCCCCACCCCCACCATCAGGTTTCCTCTCCAATTCCCAGGGACACTGTATGTCTTTCTTTTGTTTTATTTTTTCTGCAGAGCATTTATTGCTACCTGACTTTATTATTACTTTTTTTTACTTATTTGTATTCTGTCAGCCCCACTAGGATGTAAATGCCACATGAAGACCGTGGATTTTTTCTGTTCTGTACATTATTGTATCTCCAGTGCCTAGGACATTGTCTAGCACACAGTGGGTGCTTTTATGAGTTACCTATTCCATGGTGGAACAAATTACCCAAAACGTAGTGGTTTAAAACAGCAAGCATTTATTATCTTGTAGTTTCAGGGGATCAGGAACTCAGGAGGGGCTAAGCTGGGTGGTTGTGGCTCAAGATCTTTTAGGGGTAGCAGTGAGTGTTGGCCAGGGCTCCAGTCTTCTGAAAGCTTCATGGTCTGCTTCCAAGCATTTCATATGGCTGTTGACCAGAGGCCTCAGGTCCTTCATTTCTCTATAGGACTGCTCTCAACATAGCAGATGGAAAATGATAGAGAGAGAGAGAGAGAGAGAGAGAGAGAGAGAGAGAGAGAGAGAGAGAGAGAGATCAAGGTGGAAGTCACAGTACCGTTTTATGACCCAGTGTCTGAAGTTGCACACTATCATTTCTGCTTCATTCTATTTGTTAAAAATAAGTCACTAAGTCCAGCCCACACTCAAAGGAGGGGAACTAGGGTCCACCTCTTGAGGGGAGAAATATCCAAGAATTTGTGGACATATTTTAAAAACTAACATAGTGACCAATTAATATTTATGAAATAGAGGGATGGATAAGTTGGGTTATGTCTTTATCCAATCCCTTTGGCTGCTGTGTGGAGAATGGATTATAGGGGACAAGAATAGAAGCAATGAGATTGATGATGATGATGATGACGGCCAACATTTATTAATTCATTTTCTGTGCCAAGAACTAGTCCAAGTGCTCTACAGCCATTAAGTCATTCATCCTGAGAGCCACCTTATGAGGTATGCATCATTCTGTTGTCTCCATTTTACAGATGAGGAAACCAAGGCACAGAGAATTTAAGGAACAACAGTGTAGGTGAAAGATGATCTGATGCTACAGTTAACACCAGTTCTGACTGGGAAGATTTCAAATGCTTCCACATTCTCTATTTTGTGATCCCAACTCATAAAACCCCCGAACACAAAGTATGACAAGAATCTCTAAATTGGTTAAAGATAATACCACAAATATACAGGGTAATGTACTCTTAAATGTGTGCTATAGATTTTAAGTTTCTTCCAATGATATTATAATAGTCCATGATTTATCGCTTTTTTTCAATAATAATAATACATTGTTATTATGAGAATAAAGCCGTGGGGTTTTAATTTTTATTTAAAATGTTTCTGGAGCAAGAAATAACAAATTTACAAACACAAGGTCAGTCATGAATGTGTTTATCCTTTTTTAGATTTTATGAAACAAATTTATCTTGGTTTCTCAGATATTTGAATATCTTCAGCCTCAGAACTTAGTATAGAATTGTCAAGCAACTGAATTGTTTTTTTTCTGAATTTAGAAGGTTCTGTATGATATGATTTCCTATAATATCAATTATATAAGAACTACATTAATATTTCATTATTTGAGTTCATTATATAATTTATATTTTAAATAAAATAAACTATATATACACAAATTCAATTTTCCTTCACACAGTTTTGAAATATTCTACTGCATGTCATGTAAAGTATGAATGGTCTTCTGCTTTTTAAATGAAATTCTGTCATCTGATTGCAGATCAAAAATGACCTTTAACTAATTCTCAGTATGCTGATTAAAAAAGAATGCTGTTTAGAGTTTGTTGCACATTTCATTTAATTTTACTGCACTGTGAACTAATTGTACTCTATATAGAAAAATATATCATTTCTATTTTTTGCGTTCACATTTGATCTCATAATCTCATAATACCTTTAATGATCTTTTAACGATCTTTTTTTCCTATTTTTTCTTTCCGCAAATATGTTTTCCCTGCTAGAAAAGAAAAGTGTATTTTTGCATTAATCCTAATAGCAACTTTAGGAGTAATGTTTCCTCCATTATTTATTTCAAAGATGTGAGCAGGTGCCTGTACTGTATAACAAACAAACTATGAAGATGTAAATACTGGAACAGGGTTCAGTGTTTTAAGAAACAAACAAGATGCACCACAGGATTAATCTCATGCATATTGAATAATGTATATAATCATTATGCTACCTAGTAATTTAGACATATAGGCAATAAGCAGGTGACATAAATAACTACTTATGTTTACTGAAGGCAATTCAGGCATTTTGGGGGTCAGTTGGGGATAGGAGAAATGTAAACTAGGTGTGAGTGAAAATTCAGTTGCTATTTGATAATTAACCAAGAGGAATCCATACAGTTGGGATTTTAAATTTTCTGGTTGGGGCACAGACTTTGGAATTTTGCATTTAGGGTAAGATAATTCTCTTGTCTCAGGGAAAATTGCCCCTTTCAAAGTAGAATAATAACTGAAAAGGATAGTCCAGACATAAAACTGAATGTAGTAAAAGATAAGAAGAAAGGTTTAAGCTTGAGAGTGACTAATTCCTCCTTTCAGCAGAAAAGGAGAAGAGGAAGGGAAGCAGAGAAGAGAAATCTTGAGGAAAGTCAAATGTTTCCTTTTGCAGCTCAAACCTTCCCCTTCTCTTCTTGTCTTCTACAGCTGATCTCAAAGGGGACATGAACAATGTGATCCTAAATATCTTCTCAAATGAGCCTGAAATTTTACTAATTAGACTTGCTTACACATTTAGATTCACCTAACCTTTACATTGGCCTACCATATATCGGGTTTGCATAATCTAATTTAATCCTCACCTTCTTTTCACATCAAATTCAAAGGTGAGGAGGAAGACTTAGGGAAGTATGAAATGTGCCCAAAGTCACACAGTTAACTGAGCAGTCTCCTCCTTGTCCAGTCTCCTTCCACCACTTTCCTGGAGGGTCAAACGACAATAAATAAATAAATAAATAAATAAATAAATAAATAAATAAATAAATAAATAAAAAGGCTACATCAGCAAGGCATGAGTCACACTGCGGACATCACTAACCCAGAGGAAGCTATGTTAACAGGAAGTGTTTTGTTGTAGTTGTGTTTTGTTGTAGTTATTACATGGCTATGCATGACTGAACACCTCACTTTTGTTAGGTGAGCACAGCTTCTCCTGGATGATCCTTGCATACTTCCTCAGACATTCCACTGTGATAGATGAGCTCAGAAAGGAGGGAGGGGTAATTTACTACCCGGAGGCAGGCAGTCAGTATTGAATACGGAGGGACTGGGCTGTTTCCCTAGTTCAGGTAAAAAGAAAGGAAAGAAGGAATTTGGGGATAAATCAGGGAATTTTGGGAATACAGGCAGTCACTTTGATGAATCACATGGGATGACTGAGGCAAGAGGAGTAGACCTGTAGGGTTTAGGGTAAAGGATAAAAACTACCTGAGCCTCTGTTCTCACTTGACTCTCTATTCCTTCATCTGCAAATGGAGAAGGTGAGACCTAATGAGCTTGGGTGACTTTTCTCCATGTACCATTTTAGAGGATTATAAAATTCTACTTTTGTTGTAGTGCTAAACATTTGTCATATCTGTGATTTGATGTTGAGACTTGTTAGGAAAACAATCCTCAATTTGAACTCTTCCTAAGGGGAATTGTAATGTCCTTTATGACTACATGTTTCCAAGAATTCATTTAGTGAAAACCTTTGATTTGGGAGTAGATGCTTAAGGCCACATAGTTTGGTCACAAATCCAGCTCCATTACTTATTGTGTAAACTTGGACAAGTTTCTTAATCCCTTTATGCTTCAATCCATTCACCTCTAAAATAAGGATAGTAATAGACATCCTTGAGTTATTAAATAAAAGCATTCAGAGCAGTGCCGGGCGTATGCTAAGACCTAAAAAAATATTTGTGGGGTGCAAGACTATCACTTAGGGATGGTATGTTCAATCAAAGCTTTTTAGAGGAGTGAACATTTGTCTTTGAAGGATGGGTGGGATTTTGATGAGGGAGGGCAATATTAATGACAGAAATGGCATGAGCATGGAGAAATAAAGGTTATCATTGGGGTAAAAGAAAAGCACACTTTAGTGGGTTAATAGGGTGTATAGGAAAAATGGTTAAAAAAGTTTTATGGAGTCCAACGGTAATGTGCCTTAACAGGCAAACTATGGGATACAGATATTTTTAGTAGATAAAACAGTCTGAAGGTTTATGAGCAGGGAAATGTCAAGATTAATTCAAGATGGATGGTTTATTTTATTTGCCTGTTTTGCATATCCTTGGTTGAAACACTTTTTCTAATATAAAAACTATGCTAGTCTGTTATATTGATTCATAAGGACACTGAACATCCCAGAATTAAATTCCAGAAGCTCTAGAGAGCGAGAACAACATAAACTGTGGATGCTGGCAGGCATTTTCACCCCAGGAGCTGATACCTGTGGGCAAGGGATTCATTCAAACCTGAAAGAGAGTCTTGCATTTTGGCAAAACCAATGGAAATAATGTGCCAAGGATTTTAAGGATTCTCCAATCATGGAGACATTATTTGGGTGTCACATGAGTGGGTGTGTTAGCATCTTCACCATCCTGGAGGAAGAAATGAAAGATTTAACTGAGAGCTTTAGAAAAATTGTAATAAAGATAGTGATCACTTAAGATGATGAATCTGGAAAAGTCAACAAGTTATAATCTTCTTAAACTTTCTGAAGTGTTCTAAGAGGTGAAACGTGAAAAATCTTCTACATGACTACCAACAAGTAGCAGATCATTTATATGTACATATTGTTGTACAAGGTTATATACACAAAACAATGTGTACTGTAAAACCAAACACTTACATTGAGTTAAGATTTGTGAATTTGCATATTAAAATAAGATTATTTTTATTTGTATGAATTTATAAGAAACAGTTTCTTTTTTTAAAGGAAGAGAAACAGATCTTTGGGCTACAAAGAGTTACCTGAGTGGGCCTTTCAGTTATGCAAATGTAGGTAAGAGTGAGACACTCATGAATGTTTTTTTTTCCATTCCAGCTGCCCATCCCTGAGGCCCAGGTATACAACGCTGATCTCTAAGGGAGAAAGTAAATTATTTGTATAAGGAGGTCAGGACCTCCCGGGAGGAAGGAAACAGAAGCCCCCAGTTAACCTCTCCTGCTGGAGATTTTGTAGTTAGGCAGCTCTTTTTTGGATGACTAGGTCCTACCCCCACCCAGCCCCCAATGGCAGGAAAGGATACCTGGGGATTGGAGGAAAACAATACAAAACTCCAACTCCCCTGAGGAAGGGGATTGTGGGATCTGACTCAGGCTCTGTGACAAAATTCCAAGGTTTTCCTTTGGAGAAGCATCAGCACCATCTGCTAAGGCTGTGGAAGGCCATTTCTCTACATTGACAGCTACACGTGGCACAAGAAGGAACAATGGCAGTGATGAACACAAGGTAAGTGTGCAGAGGACTGGCCTCCTTGGGATGGAGTAATTTTGGGGTGTGGGGATTATAGAAAGACCTAGGAGAGGTCTTGGATTTCACGTTTGGGTGATCTCCAACAATTGAGACTTTTTGCAGTCTGAATTTATGGAGGGTTTCATATTGCTTATATAGAAAATTCATTCCTTCATTTTACAAACATTTATTGATTTCCTTTGTATGCCAGGCAGTGGGCTAGGCTCTGGGGATAAAGCAGCCAACAAAACAGACAAAAATTTCTGCACTCAGGGAGCTTATCTTCTGGGGGTCAGAGGGTACAGACAATCTATACCATAGTACCTTAGATGGTAGTAAGCTCTAAGGATAAAAATAAAAATAAGGAGCTTATGTGCATGTATAAGTAGTTATTGCTGAGGAAGTCTTCACCAAGAAGGTAACATTTGAGTAAAGACCTGAAAAGGAGGAAGGTGGATACTTAGGGTGTGTTCCAGGCAGACAGGGTGATCCAGGTACCTGAGGATGGAGAGGGATGAATCTGAGGATCAGGTATGGAGTAAGGAGACAAAGAGTAGAGTTCTTTCAGACCAGTTCTGTGTAGGTTCTTTTAGACTATTTTAAATTCATTAGAAGGGGCGGCCAGTTAGCTCAGTTGGTTAGAGCAAGGTACTCTTAACAACAAGGTTGCTGGTTCGATCCCCACATGGGCCACTGAGAGCTGTGCCTTCCACAACTAGATTGAAACTACTTGACTTGGAGCTGATGGGTCCTGGAAGAAAAACACTTAAATAAAGTTAAAAATAATAAATTCATTGTAAGACTTTTAGCTTTTATTTTGAATGAGAGTGGAAGTTACTGAAAGGAAAATTTTAAAAATACAGAAAAATGAAAAGAAAAATAGATGTTTCCCATGCTCAAAGTCAATGGCCTTTTTGATCATATTGCACCTGTCCTTAAATCCTTCAACAGCTTCCTTTGCTTGTAGAATAAATTCCTAAATCCCAATCTAGCCTTTGTTTTTCCCTCTACCCTCATCTGTTTTGATGTATTCTCACTCTGACTGAAAACTATCTTCTAGTTTCTCAAAACTTCTACTCTATTGCCTTTTTTTCTACATGACTTTTGCATCTTGCATTTAAAAAAAACAGAACACTATGAAAAATCTTTTTTTTTTTTTTTTTGCAAACTTCATAAAATGGCTAGCTAAATCAGGGGCTTTGCAAAGTTTTCTGGATGTTGGTGTTCAGAATGGATTAAAGAGGGAAGAAACTGGAGGTAAAGAGATTAAGTTAGAAGACAATAGGTATAAAGTGGAGGACTTGAATTAATAGTGTTTATTTACTTATTTAGAAACATTTGCCAAAGACAACTATAAATCAGGCCCTATCTTAGTCACTGGGAATGCAATGGTAAAAAAAGAAAATAAGATGACAGAATCCCCTCCTGGAATTCATGATGGAGTGAGTACCAATGTTAGGGATAGAAAGGGAGAAAAAAAAAATCCTCCCCTTTTCAGCTTCTTAGATGTACCGTGTTTCCCCGAAAATAAGACCTAGCCGGACAATCAACTGTAATGCGTCTTTTGCAGCAAAAATTAGTGTAAGACCCGGTCTTATAGCAAAATAAGACCGGGTCTTATATAAGACCCGTTAAGACCCAGTCTTATATTAATTTTAATATAATCAGCATTACAGCTGATTGTCCAGCTAGGTCTTATTTTCGGATGAACAAGGTAGCAATGCCACAAAATAGGGAGAATGCAAGCCACACTCAGAGGTGATCTAGAGAAATGTTTTGCAAAAATTCTGAAAATTTGAAGTTCTAGTGGAATATTTTTCCTAAACTGTTTAACTGATTTCCCTATTATTGTAACTTTCTCCTTTGAGTAATGTTTTTATCCTTTTTTGGGTTCTTTTTATTATTGCTTTTAAAAACATCAAAAGTAACTAAATACTAAGTAAAAAGGAATGGCCAGTATGCTGCTATCTCTCTCAGAGCACTCATCGTTTTGTTTTTGTATTTTGGAAGACTTTTCAACTGGTTATCCTCCCTAATTTGAAGAAAACAACTGTCATTTGAAAATCTTATTTCCAACGGCCTCTGGGCATACTTTCCTTTTCTCTTTAAAAGGCATCCTCCAAAACACTCTTCTCTCAGTTTGAAAAGCAGGAGAGAATAAATGTGTTAGTATTAAATATGCAGCAATTTGCCACTCCCTTTGACCTGCCCCAGTTACTGCAACAGAAAATGTGTGGGGATAAATACATATGTGGTAGATTCAATCCTACTGAAGATTATGAAGGGAACAAAGGCAGGGGTATTTCCATTGCTCAGAGAAAGGTGTTCGGTTCCCCAAAAGTTAAACATTAATTCAGAACAAAAGGAAACAAAGAATTAAAAAAATAACTCGGAATGATACTAGGTCCTTAAAAGGTCAGTTGGGTCCTAAGGAAAAGGAGAGAGGGAGTGCAAACCAGGGCTTTGCTGTGTAACTCTGGGCAAGTTGTAAACATCTTTGAACCCCTGTCCTAGCTTAAAAGTTTGGACCAAGGATCTCTAAGGTTCTTTCATCTCTACAATTCTATGGTTCTATGATTGTGGTGTTTGAGATGGGCCATTCTGTTGATTTCCTAATCTCCAGGAGGGAGGTAATCTCTGGGTGTGGAATTGACTAACTTGATGGAGAATTACCAACGTAGAGGTGGGTGAGCTTCACATTTACAAGGATTTGGACCCTAGAGATGCTCTTGGAAAATTTCCAAGAGGGCCTTTTACAGGTTCTTTAACCTGGTTTTACAATTCTCTTGACTCTTTGGGATGGGGGAATGGGAAGGACCTATGGTAGATTGGGATCGTTCCGTTGACTAACCATTTCCCCTTTCCATATTTTTGGACCTCGAACAATAACAACAACAGACGCCAAGAAACAAATCCAATAAGGGTGTTAGGGGAAACTGATTACGGGATCTCGAAAGGCCTGTAAAATCCTTGCTTACGCATTTTCTTCCTTTCTTTGGGTGTTGTGATTTTTAAAAATACATCTGTTTTTGGCAGAGTGGGCCTACAGTGAGGCTCAGAACAGTGGAGAGGGCGCTGACGGATGCTTCTTCTGCGGGAGGGCTGGCGTGAGGGTGCTCGGGGTGGGATCCACGCCGGCCGCCAGGCGGGCTCGAAGCTACAAGGGCGCGGCTGCAGGCGGGCGGGCCCCGGGGAGGGGCTTCGTGGAGACGCCGCGGCCCAAGCCGAGCTGGGCCGCCCGGGCTCGGCGCGCAGCGCGGCCCGGCGGGCGGTGGCGCTGCGGAGGCGGCGGCCGAGGCCGCGGGCGCGGAGGAGGGGCCCGAGACTGGGGCGGCGGGCGGCAGCTGCCTCCGTGACGACTGCCGGCAACGCGGCGACCTGAGCAGACAGAGCCGCGGGCCCCGCCGCCTTCGCCTCTCCAGGCTGTCTTCCTTCCCCTCCTCTCTCGGCAGGGGCGTCAGGAATGGGCCCCGACCGCCGCGGGCCCCGCACCCCGCGCCGCCCGTAGGCCCCACCAGTCGGAGGCTGGCCGGCCGGCCGGCCTCTCACAACTCCTCGCCCCACAGCCAAGCCGTCCCCACCCAAATCCCGGGGAAGAAGATGAGGGAGACGGGCCCGGCGCTCAGCAGTCAGAGCAGCAGCAGCAGCGGTCGGGGGAGGGTGTTTCGCCGTTTCCTCTCAGCCGCCAGGACAAGATGGCAGCGGCCGCGGAGAGGGGCTGAGCCCGGGCTGGGTGGTGCCGCCTGCTGAAGCGCCTGGCTCCCTGTCCCCGGCACGGCCCCGCACCCCACCCCGGACATGCTCAGGGCTGCGGCCGCCCGAAGAGGGGAGAGCGCAGGCCTCTAGGAAGGTAAGGGAGCAGGGCAAGGGGCGCCCCCACCTCGGGGCGGGGGGACTGGCTCCATTCGCGGGGCCTGCGGCGGGGGTAGGGAGTGGGGGGCCAGCCATCCCCTCATCAGGATAGCCGCCGGATCCGACGCCCCCGAAGCGGCTCGCACCCGTCTCGTGTGCCGCACCCCCATCTACATCCTCTGCGCTCTCCAGCTCCGCGGTTCCGCCCGGTCCCCGCCGGCTGGCGGGTCCCGGCGTCTCCCTCGAGGTTGGGGCCATCAGAGGCCCAGGGCCGCCGGACGCGGGGCTGCGGGGCCGCGCGTGGGTTTTGCGCGCGGTGGCGCAGCCTCCGGGAAGCCGCACTTGGGCAGGGCCTCCCCTCGCCGAGGTTGCGCAACGGCTCTTCCCAGCAACCGAAGTTTTGTTTAGTCCCACAGGGTGCCTCTTCCCCAACCGCAGCCCTAGGCCGTCACTAAGGATACCTCTGGTCTCTCATTAAAGGGAACAAACACAAACACGCGCACGCACGCTCACAACTTGAGCGCCCCAGCCGATGGCCGCGTCCCTGGCTTTGGGGCCCAAGTCACCAGCGTCGCCGAGCGGCGGGGTTGGAGGGTGTCAACTCTGGGGACGGGAGTCTGTGTGATTGTTGGGGAGGAGAAATGTGATCTGCCGCTCCGCGTCCCCTGCCGCGGCCCGAGGAAGGCGTGGCGGCCGCGCGACGGGGCTGTTGCCGGGCTTCTCTCGTTACGGTGGCGGCCGCTCGCTTCCCTTCGCGGCGCTGGGAGAACTCGCGGAAGGACTTGGGGAAAGAATGTCTGTTTTCCTGTCGGGAGGGAGTAGACTGTTTTAAAATGGTATGTTGCTCTCCGCGGAGCCTGCTGTTTCCCGGTCTTATTTCTGCTTGAGGAGTTGCGCTGAAGGGTGTGTGTGTGAATTGCCTTGGACCTGTTACAAAGTAGTCATAACATGTTCAGTCCTTGAACCGTGTTTTCACAACCTCTTGCTGCCCTGTTAGAATTTATTTTTCCACCTGTCAGTTCGCTGCTTCTAATTATAAAGAGCTTCTATTAGCAACAGTGAAGTTTTTCGGATTATCGACCAGTTTACAAGGAAATCTCACGGTTAATTCTACTGACAACTTTGATGTCTCTCTGGTACGGGGCCGAAAAGTAAACTGGTAAACCAGCCTGCGCTTCTGCTTCTGTGTGTCTTCTAGTAGTTTGGAGATCGGCTCGCTCTTTTCTGTTTATCCTTCCCCTCCTCCTCCTCCTCTTCCTCCTCCTCCTCCTCCTCCTCCTCCTCCTGTTTCTTCTCCTTCTTGTTCTTCTAATTTTAGGTATTTGCTTGTTATCTGTAGCTTTTGAAGTGGAAGTTCAGTACTTATATTTAAATCATTTCAGTATATTTCAAAGTTTTAATTGCTGGACAGCTTAAAATTTTAAGAGGTTCCCTCTTGGATCAAATTTTTGATGAAAACTTTTGAGCAGGAATGGTGGGTTTTGTTTGTTCCCAACTAAAACATTTTAATCCTTCATTCTCGTTTTAATTTTTCAGAAGCTGGGCAAGCCTCACCGTTTGTTTGATAAGTCTAGATTCCGCTTATGTTTGCAAGTGCAGTGCTAATTTTATACAATGAGCCACGATAAGGTTTTGATGGGTCATGATTAAACTTAGTATTTAAGTAAACAAAATGTGACTGATCTTTTTAAAAAAATAATTTTTGTAGTTTTAATACTTTATGCCTTCATGCCACTTAACAGTAATTGAAATATAACCGAATAAAGTTCTTTACTTTTAAAGCAACAAGATGTTTCTTGGTATATTTATGGGTACATTCATAAAGTGTAGGTAACTCTTATGAAATACAATGCTTAACTTCTTTGAGGTTTTTTTTCTTTTTGAAACTTAACTTGTTTTTAATTTGTCTTAAGGTAGAGGTGTGTTGAAATATTTGACATTTTGGACATTTAATTTTTTTGATGTTATGAGAAAATTGAATAACAACTTGTTCCCTTTTTTCCCCCCTACTTTAGGGGAAATATTTTCTATAAAAAAAATTCTTTGATTAGAACTATGTTTTAAAAAGGTAATACGAGCTTGAAATGTAGAACAGAACGAACCATTAAATGTTTCAAATTTATATTTGGACATTGCTGACTACAGTAGCTAAACATACGTATTAGGCAAGCAGATCATAACATGGTGAGCCAGTCGTAGTTTATTGTCATAATACCTTTTCCGTAGAACTAGTCATTATCTTGCTTGTAAACCACTCATTGGCTTCTGGGCATGGAGTTTTAGAGTCACATAAAAGTGGATGGTTTTTATGAGATAATTCTTGTAAACATGCTTGAAAAGAAGCTTCAGATCATACTATTTTAATTTTTTGGGTGCTCTGTCATGGGATACCATAAACTAATAAGGTGCTAATCACACAGGTAGGTTGCTATAGTTAGTATGGCAGGGCATATAAGTATTTGTTTAACGCAAGGTCTTGAAAGTCTTTTTTTCCCCTCTTGCAACTTAAAATAGCAACAGCTGTCAAATGAACTTTCTTATTGAGCTTTTATTTTTAATATTTGATACATGAACAATGGTCTATATATGGAAGGGACTAAGGGAAAATGTAAATTTCAGAATGCTGAAATACTCTTTCCCAAACCTGTTTCCCATCCGTTGAATGGAATATTTGTTTTCTTGTTATTTTCTATTTTGAATGTTAGAATGGCTTATTCTGGTAACCTTTGAAGTTAACTTTATTTTGTTAGGTAAGAGGAGTTAACTTTCTTAATTTGGTGTTCTCATTGCAGCAGTTCACCAAGGGTGATGATATGGGCAGGTTAGAATTGCATTATTGTTGGTTAATTCAAAGGCATAAAAAAATGTAGTTTCCATTGCAACTTTACATTTGAGTTAGGAGATGAAAGGATGTCATGGCAATATTATATTTAAGAGTGTTTTAAGGAATTTTGAAATTCTCCATATTTAAAATACCCCTCCAGAGTTATTCTTGCCTCTTAACTAGTAGAGGACACAAAATAACTTGCTATATGATTACATTGTTGCTGCCAAAAGAAATGTTCATGTAAACTTTCTGGGTTTGCAGCTTTCCTAATTTCCTAGTGTGTGAAGTTGAGACTTCAATGTGGTACGTTTAACTTGGAAGTTACTTCTAGACAAACTGCTAGAACTTTGTTAAAATGGAGGAATGTATCAGTGTATTTTATTGGTTTTTAAAAGTTGCGTCTCTTGCCCCACACAACTTTCTGAAAGCTTGGCCATGTTACACCCCTTCCTGTATTATACAAAAGTAAGCCTAAAGAAAGTTTTAAATGTCCTCACTGGTTCTGGATCCAGCTGCTTAAAAAATACATCTTAACCTAGTACCTTTAAGCACTTAACAGAAGTTGAGTAGGGATCTATATTTGGAGTAGAAGTTTTGACTCTGGAGGTTTTTAGGATAGAGCGTTTATGTGGTTGACTTAAGGAACTATTACACAGTCCACTTCTCTTTTGGCTTGGTATAATTAAGAGTAGTATGGGGGGAAATACCTTAATATTAGTGTGCTGCTTCTGTAGCTTTGTCATAGCTGTTGTTTTGGCCTTATCTTAATCACTGTTCAAGGACCAAGCTAGAATAGACATGGAGGATGTATGTTATACATTTTACCTAAATGTCAAATTAGACCTTGACCTATTTAGCAGTTAAGGCTGTTCTCCTTCCTTGATACTTGAACCATAGGCACTGCACAAAGGCAACATTTGCCTTAATTGTGAGGCGCACCACTGTTATGCTAAGGACCTACAGCCTCTGTTCTTAATACTTGTATGAAAATTAAAATACAATCATAATACTTGTATGAATATTGAAAAATGCTGTGTTTTAAGGGTGGTGTTTGTGGTTTGAGACAGTTAAGTTGTTAAACTGTTGTACTTTGTCTTTTGTATTTATTAATAATAGTTAATGTGCAATCAGTACTTTAGAAAACTGTCTTTTTCCAGCAGAAAGGCTTTGACATGAAACAAACCAAGGACTTTTTTTTTTACCTTAAATGTATTACTTTGACCCAAAAGATTTCTCTAATTTTCTAAAAGAGAGATTTTTTTCTTCTGTGGGAGATAGATTGGATTGGGAGGGAAGGTGGGGGGGCAGGTAAGGTAGAGGAAGCTGGGCCATAGTGGAGGGAAGAGATTGGTTTAGATTTGGGAGGCTTAGAAATCTGTTTTAATGTAAATGTTGAAGTTGTTAGAGACCAGAGTTTACTTAGTTATAAAGCCAATTAAATATTGTGCTAGCTTGGGGGAAAGATTAAGAATATGCTGTGACACCTGCTAAATGATCAGTCTTGTGAAATATCTGTTGATAATCCTTGACCAGTTTTTAAAATTCCTTTCCCTACCGGCTTGTCTCCCTTTCTCTTTGTGCCTTTTGTTTTTAATTCTAAAAGCCTTTTTTCCTTAATGTAGAATTTAGGAAAGATAAACTTTCTATCTAATTAAAAAAAAAATCTTAAGTTACAGGCCTAACTTGAAATCAGAAGTGTGAAGAGCATACAACATTATTGCTACTAAAATGAGTTTTATAGGAATACTTTTTTCGGTTTTTGGAGATCCTTAATAATAAAACTAAGGTGAACTTAATAAATGAATCTAGATTTTTCAAGAATTAAAACCCAGACTTCTCTGGTATCAGAGAAGTCAAACAGTCCATTTTTACCTTCTGAGAGATAGATCTCTTTTTTTTAAAGATTAGATATCAATATACACTTTTTATGCCGCATTTTCTTTGCTGCTTTGTCATTTTTCTTTTTAAACAAAAAGATTATACCTAAGAAGAAGTAGAGATTTAGAGAAAAAGAATAAAGGAAAATGTAGTACTTGCTCCTTTGAGCTGTACTTTTCCTTAGATAAGGACCTAAATTGTGAAAGACTGATCCTTTAGTATAACTTGGTCATATTGAAAATAAAGGATTGATGGGGTAGTTAGGTAAATTCTTTTTTATTTTGCATAATCGACAATGAACATTTTTTCTGATTGGGAAAAATTTAGATTTGATAAATATTGAAATAATCAGATGAGCAGAATATTAGTCACTCCCCCTTTAAAGTTTTGTAGCCATTTCTTATAGATTATGTTTGATTACATATGGCTCACCAAGAAAATTGTCTTTAAGATTTGATAGAAAATACGAAACTTGGTTGTATTTAATTATTCCAGTTTGGAAATTTTAAAAAGTATTTGATTTACTAAAACATTTATATTAACTTCAAATTCATCAATTTCCCCTCATATAGCTGCATATTATTCATAAATTAAGCAACATATTTTATAGTTTAAAAAAATAAGATAGTAAACTTTGAAATATTTGCGGAAAATAACTTGCTTAGAAAATGTTTTCTACCCTATAAGCAGTTATTTAAAGGCCTAAAAACTCCATCTGCATATATTTTGACTGTGTTATCTGTTTAATAATACAACAAGAGTCTTGTAGGTTTGGTAAACTATACGACTTTAGATATATAATGCTACAGTCTTAAATAGTTAATAAGTTAGATAGAGTTGATAACATATTGAAAATTGAACCTGACTTTCTAGAGACACATCTTCTTATGTATAATTAAATTAATACATCTGAGGGGTTAAATATGTAATTTATTAAAACTTCTATTGACATTACATAGGGTATAGTGACAAAGTCACAAAGAAAATTACAGGTATGTGCTATGTGGCCTATAGCTATGATGCTATGCGTCATTATATTCTTACAATAACAAACAAAAAACATGTTTGGGAAAGCTTAAAATCAGTTTCAGTGGAGATGACACAGGTATCTGCAGTGTATTAATTGTAGTTTTTTAGTTAGATAAGAATAGTATTGGGTTCAAAATACTAGATTTTTAATCTGTTTATCATGCTTTAAGTACTTTTTTGTAGCTGGATCACAGACTGACCACAATAATGAAATTTTATGGTAGGTAAAACCATGATAAAATATTTGTATGAAAACTATTTTATCTATTACATATTTGAGTGTCTACTAAGTGCAAGGTGCTATGAATGAAGAAAGAGGTAAGACCTGGTCCCTGCTTTGAACAAGTAGTAGGTGAAAATACCTAAGTACTCTAAATTTTTTTTTTAAACTTTTAAAATTTATTTTAAGTGTGTTTTTCCAGGACCCATCTACATTATAATTATTTAAATATAATACACTCAAGTTTCTTAAGACTGTTCATTTCATTTTTTGAATATGAGATATTTAAGTGATATTAAAGTGTCAGGAATAGATCAGGTTCTTAAAGTTGCATGTTAACATTCCCTGCTCTCTTACCACAAAGCCAAAAAAAAAAATCATTAAAAATATGAACAATTCTATGAATTTTATTTTAGTTAAAAGTCTTTCCATCAAGTGTAACCAGTTTAATAGTCTAATGGCCTTATAAAGACATGCTTGGGGGTGGCCAATTAGCTCAGTTGGTTAGAGTGTGGTGCTAACACCAAGGTTGCCAGTTCGATCCCCGCGTGGGCCACTGTGAGCTGCGCCCTCCTTAAAAAAAAAAACAACAAAAATGTTAAGGGAAACGTCATATTTCTCATATATGGTTAATCAGTTCTCTTCCTCTCTCATGGTTTTCCTTCTGGACATGCACAATTCTTGCATTGCCTGAGAAAATTCTAATAGGTTTTACTTACTAATATATTATTACCTTTCTTCTAATTTGGGATGCAGAGCTCTCCAAACCTCATTCATATGCCAACCTGTGGAAAAGAAGATAGAAGAGGAAAATAGGGTATAGAATTCAGTTTAAAGGTGCTTTTAAGAATATTGAATTCAGTTTAAAGGTGCTTTTAAGAATATTGAAATTGCTAGCTGTAACTTATTCGAACTCAGCAGTGATATTATTTGTATATTTGATTTATGTATATCAAAAGTATACTTAGCGTTGGGTTTTTACAGCAGAGTCATGCAAAGGGCAAGTATTATATTGCCTTACCCCTATTATAATTGTATATGATATATTCTTAATGAAATTTGACAATGTGATGTTTTATACATGTGTTTTAAAATTGAATTCTGTATGGAGACTTACATAGGGTGTTAGAGATTATAACATAATTGGTTTGCCAATAGCTTTGGAGTAGAAACTAGTTGATTTGCCTTGTGAGTTGTCCTGTTTAAGCCTAGTAGGGCATTTCTGAAAGTGTTTCTAGTGACTACTCTGTAACTTGTAAAATCTGTTTAAAGTAGGTCAAATGTGAAGGTATATCAATCTTGAAACTGTTTTCCTATAATCTGATTGGAAGAAAATGAAATACCTCGATTTATATATAACCTATTAGAAGGTGACTTAATATATTACATTTTAGGGAGAGATTACATTTAGAAATATAAAATAATATCTGAACTGTTTCTTCGGGTCAGAAACCATGTCTTAAAAGTTTTTAATATTCCCTGAAGTACCTAATAGACACTGGGGAATCAAATTTATTACTATAATAAAAATAATCAAGTACAAGCATGCTGTACTCTACCTATATCCTGCAGTCCTTTGTTGAGCAGCTTGACAGGTACCTGACCCGAGCACTTGTGAATGTGACGTTTGACTTCTCGGAACCTACTCCACTCCTCACCTCTTTTACTTCTAGCAGACGAGTCTGTTTCCCATAGGGACGTCAACAGGCATGAACTTCCTCCGGATTTCCGAGCGTCTACCTCTGAACATAACTTCTACCTGTGCGCACTGTTTTCACTAGTCTCTCCAGGAAAGAACTTCTCCTTCCCTCCAGGATTTACCCCTGCTTTCTGTTGTGGATGTCATCCTGAATTGTGTTTTTCAGCATCTTAGCCTGTCCTATAACTTCAAGTTCTCCTTTCCTCTTGGCCATTTTTTCCTTCAGCCTTTTAAAACGATCAGGTCTCTGGGCTCTTAAACAGCCATCTTTTAATTGTGCCTCCTCAAGTTTATGGACCTATCTTCCCTTTTGTGTTTCTTCCAAATGTCTTAATGTGTACTGTAGCCTCTATTTGAATTTCTTCTATTCACTTCTTAGCCCTTAGAAGTATTACTACCCTGTCCATGCCACTCTAATGAAATTACTCCTAAGCTCTCCAGTAGTTTCCTTTTATTCATATTTTATGTATTTCTCCAGATGATTGCATCCATAGCATACCCTACTCAATTCTGAGCTTTCAGCCTAAATTTGAACTGTCTGTTGATCTCATTATTTTCCCCCCATAGGTAGTTCAAACTAAATTGATGATCTTATTTCCAAATTTGTTGCCTTTTCTATATTTGCTCTTTGCTGTCCTCTCTCATTTCTATTGCTGTTTATGTTTGAAACTGTAAATCTTAAGGTTTTTTTTTTTTTTTACAATAGGTGCATTTAAAAAGGCAGCTTATAGTGATAATTTTTAGTCTTTCAATTTGATAGATTTCTGTGAATAACATTTAAGTTAACATTGTTATAAATAACTGCTTTGGCATATTCATTATGTGTAATTAATATGCAGTCACTACTTTTACATCTATATATTCTGTCTAGCTTATGCAGTTGCCTGAAAATGACATGAGGTCAGTTTTGGCCAATAAATTTGTAGTTATTACTTGAGAATAAATTTCTCATTCAGTAAACTAAAACTATTTTGTGGTCATTTCAGTCAAATGATTTAGTGGATTTTTCTTTATTTCATGGGATCAGTAGTTAGTCTTAATTTTGAAGTTAAAATGTGTTAGCCATTACTC
This sequence comes from Rhinolophus ferrumequinum, assembly GCF_004115265.2. Classification (NCBI taxonomy): domain Eukaryota; kingdom Metazoa; phylum Chordata; class Mammalia; order Chiroptera; family Rhinolophidae; genus Rhinolophus; species Rhinolophus ferrumequinum. The sequence continues at coordinate 24,462,352 of NC_046294.1, read as the reverse complement.
ACTTATGCACCTTCAAAACGAATTAAACTTAAATCAGTTAATTTTTTATATGTTGATGGCATTAAAAAAATCTTCAGCCAGATAAATAGGAATTAAAGTTTTTCTTATTATAATTTTGCTATATATAATTTTATAGAATCATGTATGGCGGTGTGACTTTTACACTAATGTAAAAAGTTTTTTTTCAGTGTTTCTATGGGGCTTGTAGTAGAAAAAAGATTTATGACCTTTGCTAAGTCCATATAAATTGGCAGTTTTGGTTTACAGCAACCCGACAGTGTGTCACTTTAAAAAGGTAAGGATTAGAGGTAGTCAAACAGAAGCAATTCTAGTATATTTCTAAGGATTCAGTGTCTTTTCTTTGAGAGTACTCTTTTGAGAAGCTGCTTGTTTTCTCCTTCTTTGGGTCTTTATGAATTACATTTTTCTTTAGTTTTTTTTTTTTCAGGCTTTCTTAAGGAAACAGATTTCTCTGTCCTGACCCCTTCCTTGAATTTGTCATGAGAATAAGAAAGAGATCTTTATTTTTTCTTAACATAGTGTCTTTTCTGTTCCTTCTATTGTTTTTGACTTGATACCTACTATAGAGTTTCCCGAAGCACAGGATTTCCTTAAGGCATATGAACGAAGTCCATGAGATTATGACAGTTAGGATTTGAAACTTACAAAATAGAATGTTGTCTACATGGGAAGGTTTTTGAAGGTACTTCACTAAATTCCTAAAATAAAGCATTTATATAAAGTGCCTTATCTGGCATTAAAATATGAATAGCCAATATACTTGTAGGGGAAAAAAACCACTTTGTTGAGTTTCGCAGTATAGCTCACATCAGGACCATATATAGGATCTTAATAGAATTTGAAAAGAACAAGTAGTTCTCTTTTTTGTTCCAGTTTATTTTTTCAAAACTTAAATGGCTTTCATAATATTTTTCAAAACTAAAAGTAATCAAGCCTTTGCAACTGTGAATATTTGTCTTCTCCTCTCTTAACAAATGCAAAACTTATTTGTAGGAGGGGGCAGTTATTTGTGTGGGGGGCAGCTACTGTTCTCAAGTCACTGGTGTTTAGACTTTTAATTCTTACAGTATATGTTACTCTGGAGTGGTAGTCTTCTTTCAGCTAGGAATATAGAATGTTGTACTTTTGGAAATACAAAATGAAAATCTTGAAGTTGTTTACTTAGGATAGCCCATAATTTTGAAAAGTTTTGTAGAATTTGACCTTTGATTATGTAAATGTTCATTTAGAACTTTGAATCGTTATCTCTTACAAAAATCTTGTTGGCAGAATATTTTCCTTTATATTGCTTTGTCAGCAATGAACATTTGATCCATTATTAATCTAGGATTAAATTCTCTCTCTTTTTTTTATACTCAGTGTGGACATTTTATTGTATGTCTAGCTTGCGGTTCCTTCCTTTTCCTTATACCAGTTAAGAAACAGCTTAAGAAAGGCTTAGTTTATAGAATTTATTATGAAATTAGTTTTTCATTTATACACTGTAATTTCATTGTGCATGAAGTCCAAAACTATAGGTTACAAATGTAGATGACTTTTGACAATAAATGACATATTTTTAATACAATGTAATTTTGCATAGTAAAAACTATTCTGTTTTTTTGCCATTAAATGTTGTTTAAGAAATTTTTCTACACTTAAGTAAAAACACTGTTAACTAATGTATCGATACTTAGGATTGAACTCTCTTAGTTGTTTCACAGGTAGATTAGGTTAGGGGGTGTTCTGGTAAGGATCGTTTGACCTTTGACCTTTGGCTTCTTCATCTTTAATATTTTATACTTACGAGGTGTGTTAAAAAATACAGTGATTGTTTACTTTTAAAAGTTTTATTACAGTAAAAGACACATTGCCATTAATCCCCCTCAAAATACGACTCCTCACTTGAAACACGCTTATTTTGCCGTTCTTGCCAGTTTCTGAAGCAGTTCTAGAAGACCTCTTTTGTGAATGTGTTTAGTTGCACTGTCATGGCTGCCTCAATGTCCTGAATCATTTTGACTTTGGGAAAGAACCAGAAGTCGCACAGTGCCAGATCTGGTGAATAAGGTGGATAAGGACACACCGTAATGTTTTTATTTGACAGAAATTGCCGTACCAGAAGCGATGTGTGACACAGAGCCTTTCCCATAGTGATCACAAAATACAGTGAATGCTGCTGCCGAGTGCCATCCAACGGGAAGGCAGGGATCTTCAATATGGGAAGTGGTGCGTGGAACCTTAGTAACAGTATGTGACAAGTTTCAACTTGTTCGGTGTAGTCAGTCAGATGTGATCTATGGTTGAGAGATGGTGTGTTTAAAGTGTGCTGTAAATCATCTTCCATCATGACAACGCTTCGTGTCACACATCCCTTTTGGTATATGGCAATTTCTATCCAATAAAAACATTACAGTGTGTCCTCATCCACCTTATTCACCAGATCTGGCACTGTTCGACTTCTGGCTCTTTCCCAAAGTCAGAATGATTCAGGACATGGAGCAGCTATGACAGTGCAACTAGAGATACTCACAAAAGAGGACTTTCAGAACTGCTTCAGAAAGTGGCAAGAATGATGGGATAAGTATGTATAATCTATCTATATATATGTATAATATATATTTTCTTTCTTTGTTTTTCAAAGTGAAAGTAGTTTATTGAGTAAAGATCTGCTCCATAAGCATCTACTCCATAGGCAGGGTAGAAGTTGCCTCTGAGTGAGAGACAACGTCATTTGGCTTTCTATTAAGGGACTTATTCATAATCCAAAGTTACAAAACTATTTACTGTTTTTTTTTTGGTTTATCATAGCATCCTATTTTATTTGAATATCTTCAAAGCAGTCATGCTCATGCTTCCCGCCTCCCCATTTACTTCTCTAACAATTCTTTGGTAAATATTGGTATTCATAGATACTGTATGATGGATTTAAATACAATTTTCTTTTGTACTTAAGTTTTATAAACTACATTTTAATTGTTAAGCTTAAAGTATACTTCAAGGAAGAGTGATTCAGGTGAGCTTTTTATTTTTAGTCAACTTTTTTGTCAGTAGTTTCATTTCTGAGTTTTGATTTTATATAGCTTTAAAAAAATCTAGAGAATTACATGCTTTAGTAAGAATAATCCTTAAGTACTGTTTTTAATTAACTCTTTTCTAGCCTTTCTAAAATAAAGATTTGTATTGGCAGGGTGATTTCTAGCAGCTTTGAAATGCCCAACAGATCATTTTCTGTTCCAAAAGTTGGGTTGTTTTGCTAAGTCAGATGAAGCTTGTTATTTAACATGCTGATTTGTGTTATAGTCAACACATTCCCTAGATGCTTTGTTCTCAATACTGCTGGAAAATACCCAACACTTTAGTGTTTTCAAATAAATGTTTTGAAGGCACTTCAGACAGGTTTATTATATGATTTTTTACAATATGTGGTGGTTTATTTATGTGAATATGTTTCTTATGTGAAATGTTTTAGTGTAAGTAATTTCCTGGGTAGAATACTGGCAAAACAATCTGTTAATGATACAAGTATTTAAAATATTGAGATTTAAATGGAAAGTGAAGAGTTAAATTCATTCACTAGTCACATAAAAAACTTATTTCCTAGTGTATCCTATATTTTAGTTTTAAGAAGTTATGCTATTTTGTCTTTTCCAAGTATGCACTTAAATTATAAAGTAATTGAGAAATAAAAGTTTGACTTGAAATTTCTTTAATTGTCTGAATATTGCTAGTTATGTAGTTCCACTTTCTAATTCCCTTAGTAGAGCCTTGTATAGACTAGTACTAGGGTTCTCTGTCTTTTCAAGAATAAAAAGGCCTTTTTTATTGTCCAATTTATTGGACCACATAGTGAAATTCTACATTTAGTCTCTACTGATTAAAGAAATTACATAATGACCAAATGCTCCAAAAACTGCTATGAATTAAATAGCACTTTTAAATGAAAAAGATTTTCTTTCTAGACATAGACTTTTTTATTAATGGTGATCCCAGGGACTCATTGTATACCTGGTAAATCTAGATTTTAGGTGATCTGGGCCATGCCTAAGTTATTCAACAGTTCATTCCCAAATGTGTAACCCTTGAAGAGCAGCCTTGTGCAAGAAAAACACTGTTTTATATCTGTCACTCATATTCTTTTTTTCTGTTTAACTTATCACTTGACAAATTCAGACCTACAGAAAAGTTACAAAAAATAGTACAAAGAATTTCTGTATATCTCACTCAGATTTTTCAAATGTTAACATTTTACCCCATTTACATTTATCTTTTCTCTCTATGTCTGTATTTTTTTCCTAAACTTTTTGAGAGTAAGTTGCAGACATGTCTCTTTACCCCTAATTTTTTTCCTAAATGTTTTTTTTTTTTTTTTAAGATTTTATTGGGGAAGGGGAACAGGACCTTTATTGGGGAACAGTGTGTACTTCCAGGACTTTTTTCAAGTAAAGTTGTTGTCCTTTCAGTCTTAGTTGTGGAGGGCGCAGCTCAGCTCCAGGTCCAGTTGCCGTTTTTTAGTTGCCGTTTTCTAGTTGCAGGGGGTGCAGCCCACCATCCCTTGCGGGAGTTGAGGAATCGAATTGGCAACCTTGTGGTTGAGAGCCCACTGGCCCGTGTGGGAATCGAACTGGCAGCCTTCGGAGTTAGGAGCATGGAGCTCTAACCGCCTGAGCCACCGGGCCGGCCCTTTCCTAAATGTTTTTATGTCTCTTTAGTTTCCTGTAATCTGAAAAGTTTCTCAGTCTTTGTGTTGTTTCTTGTTACTGACATTTTGATGAATACTACCAGGTTTTTTTTTCCTTTTTTTGGTAAAATGGCCCTCAATTTGGACTTGTTTGTTTTCTTGTGCTTAGGAATATTACAGTGAAGTGTATTCATTCCTGTTAGTAAGTACATCACACCAAGAGGCATGTTATGTTGGTATATCTTATTACTAGTGAATTTTAACGATCACTTGGTTAAGGTGGCATCTGCTTGCTTCTTCCTTTTGATTAATCTGTCTTGTGGGGATGTGCTTTGCAGTTGTGTAAATGTCAAGAACTATGAAGGGTCTTGCAAGCTAACAAATTAGCCATGGATGCTGGCTGAAGATAGGAGACTCTTGGGTCAGAGATAAAGGACTTTCTTACTCATAGTGACAGCAGTAGTCAATGTGTCAGTAGTTGCCCTGGTTCCCCAGCTCAGTTCCCATAGGGGCATGTGAACAGGGCCAGGTGACTCCTGCACAAAAGGAGTTACATTAGAGGAGAGGAACCCAGGCTTAAGAAACTCGAATCTTTTATAAGAGGCAGTAAACTTGCCTGACATTTGCCCAAGAGGGAATCATTATCTTTAATTGTATTGGACCTTAAACAACTTGCCCTTTGCTCAGGACGAAGTCACTATTTCTACCTTCTAAGGCTGTTCAATATACAGATATCCTTGAGAAGAGATTCCAGAACAAAGGCCGTCAGTGTCCCTGCTTGCAAGACATGGAGAAATGTGGAAGACCCATGGTGAATTGTATCCCAACAATAATATCCTGTTATTCAGACTGTCACCCACTAGTTTTTGCATCCACTGATAATTCTTGTTTGAATCAGTTGTTATGATTTTTGCCAAATGGTGAATTTTTAATTCTGTTATCCCTTGACATTTATTACTTGTTTTTTTCTCCTCTTTCCTGACCTGTTTCCCAGGTCCCTCACTCCTGCCTGCTGGGATAACTTCCCAACTAAACTCCCTGTATACAAGGCTTTCTTTAAGGGTCTACGTTTAAGGGAACTCGGACTAAGTCACAAGGTTCCGCAAACTCAGCATGTCTAAAACTGAGTTCCATTTTTCCTCTAAATTCTCCGTTTTTGTTTTTTTTAAAAAATATTTTGTTATTTGGTGATCAGTTTTTCAAGCCAGAAACGTGGTTGTGTCAATTCCTTCCTTTCTTCATTCCTCACCAAGTTCTGTAGTTCTTCCTTCTAACTGCCTATTGGTAATCAGTACTTTCAGCTTCATTTCCTTAGTATGCTTTTGCTCAGGCTCTGACCAGCTATTTGGACTATTACAGTCGTCTTTCAATGGTTTTTTCCATTATTGTTCCTTTTCAGTTTATCCTTCGTAAATTTACCTGAGTAATCTTTTAAAAATGCAAATATGATCATATTGATTTTCTATTTAAAACCCTTCAGAGGCACCCCATCACCTATAACTAACCCCTTAGCATGGAAGACAAGGTTCTTCACGATGTGTGTTCTTTTTTTTTTTAGGTTGTCTTTCTCCTCAAGGATCATGTTTTTTTGCTACAGGTAGCTGCCTCCTCCACTGGCAAGTTAGGTTCTAGTGTGGAGATTGGCAAATTTTCTTAAAGGGCGAGATGGGAAATATTTTAGGCTTTGCAAGCCACATGTGGTCTCTGTTGCATACTATTTTTTTGTTTTTTAAAACCTTTAAAAATGTAAAAAACCGGGGTCAGTGACAGAGGCGTCAGCTCCGTGAGGTAATTCCTTGCCTTTTGGTCTTTTTTCATCTTCCTTGTTTCAGCGCGTGTTGATTGTGGTTTCGGTGATGAGCTCGCAGAAAGACAACGTGGCTCGTTCCAGGCCTCAGAGGCACCAGAATACGTTTAGTTTCAAAAATGACAAGTTTGATAAGAGTGTTCAGACCAAGAAAATTAATGCAAAACTTCATGATGGAGTATGTCAGCGCTGTAAAGAAGTTCTTGAATGGCGTGTAAAGTACAGCAAGTACAAACCATTATCAAAGCCTAAAAAATGTGTTAAATGTTTACAAAAGACGGTGAAGGATTCTTATCACATAATGTGTAGACCATGTGCCTGTGAACTTGAAGTCTGTGCAAAGTGTGGAAAGAAAGAAGACATTGTTACACTGTTTAATAAAGAACCAGAAAAGACAGAAAATACTGAAAATAATGTACGTTCCAAGTACAGAAGAAGCTGCAGCAAAAATGAAGAAAAAAGTGATGAAGATTTAGATTTTGATATTGATTTAGATGACTCAGAAGATGACAATCAAACTAGTGAACATAACTGAATCAGAGTTTGAAAATATGAAATTCTTCACAACTTTTGACTGTTACAGTCATACTTTCACAAAATATTACTGTGAAATCCTAGTGAGGAAATCGGAAAAACCTATAAAAAATGGCAGCATTTATACATGGACAATATAAATTGTGTATATTTGAATAATTATAAAACTTTCATCTAGAGTTTTCTTATAATAATTTCTTAAGTAGCGTACTCTAACATACCTGCCCAAATGAGCATTGAGTTATGTTGCCGTTCATGGGAATTATTTAGAAAAATACACAAAGTAAACAAGATTCAGTATGATGGTTGTGTAAGAACTATCTCATGGAAAAATCAGACAACATTATTATATAAGTAGCCTCAAAAGTTGGTATTCATTATGTACCTTTTGATAAATTGATCTCAAGTAAATGGCCTACGTAATAAGAGCTCCTTTCTTTTGTTTGGTTGTTATAAATCAAAAAATTTATTTCTAAAATAATAATGTTTAACAAATATATAGCAATTTTTCTTTGAAAGTATTTTTATATACCTCATCATATTTTTTATCATTTCTTTTGTGAAATATACATATGGTAAAATGCATAAAATATGTATGTATAGTTTAATAAATAATTATAAAGATGTCATACATATCTATCACCCAGATGAAGAAACTGAAACTACTCCTAAACAGTATAAATTAGCTTTGTTTGATTTTTTTTTTCTATTTTGAAAATCTTAAACATGAAGAAAAATAGCAAAATAGTACAATGAACTTCTGTACTCCTCACCTAGATTCATATTTAACATTTTGCCATGTTTTCTTTGTATCTGAATGTATGTTTTGTATCTGTATATGGACATGGATGTATATTTTATTTGCTGAACCATTTGAAAATAAGTGGCAGGCATTGATTTTAAACTTTTTATGAACAAATTTATACTATCCACATTAATTTGTATCTCTTTATTTCATTATTATGAAATTTGTGAAATTGATCCATGTTGTTGCAAGAGCTCTGATTTGTCCATTTTACATGACTGTGTTTTAATCCATTGTATATGCATACCACAATTTATACTCTCTAATATTGAGGAACATTTGAGTTATCTTAATTTTTTTCTATTAAAAACAGTACTTCCGTGAAAAAAAAAAATGTAAAAACCGTTCTTAGCTGTGGGCCATACAATAATAGTCTGCGTCAGATTTGGCCAACCATAATTTGTGGGCCCCTGTTCTAGCCAAATAAAGCTAGTATGTCATATTTTTCATTAGTCTCTTTCCTTATGCATGCTCTTGGTTTGTACTGCATGGAATATTCTCTTCTGTATAGCAGACTTCTTCCCACCATCCTTCCAAATTTAGCTTATAGGTTAACTTCTTACTGAATCCTTTTGTGCTCCTTCAGGACATACATTAATCGTCCCCTTTTCCTTGCTACCTGCATGCCTTGCACATCCATTGTTACTGCTGCCCTCATTAGTGATGCAGTTATCTATGTTTGCCTCTTGCTAGAAGGAGCTCATTGATGAAAAAACATGTTTATTGCTAAATTCTCCTGCTCCTAAATGTCTTTACTTGATTTGAATTAATAGAAAATTTTTAAAAATTGAAAGAAAAATGAAATGGAATGCGGCTGCTTGAATATTAATAAAATATATCTAAAATGGTAATATTTTTCTAAATTTTAAAAATACAGTTAAAGAGTTTGTATCATTCTCTGCTAGATATTTTTTCACTTTTCATTTAAAATATAATGTAAATTTAGGCTATGAAAATACAGAATAATTCTGTGACCTGCTATCCTGGGTGCTAAATAACAGTTCACATAGTTGAAGTCTCTCCTTTTCCCTTTCTTCCCAGAAATTTTTATCGTTTCCATGCATGTTTTTATACTTGTGCTACATACCGAATATATCTAAAAGCACAGGATAGGTTTGTCTGCTGTTAACTTTATAATAAAGGATACATTCTCTTTTGCAACTTGTTTTTTGTTCTGCGTTGTTTTGAGATTTATTCATGTTGATATGTGTAATTTCAGTTAATTCATTTTTCTGCACATCATTAATTCTAACATGCACAGTTTTCCCCACATTTTAACATCTTTGAAATTGTGATACATCTTAAAATCAGTAATGTCTTACCTTTACTATTGGTGTTTTTGGTACATAAATAAATATATGATTCTGATATAAACCACAGTTGTATTATGTATTGTATGAAAAAGCCGCACTTCATTTATTCCTTTTCTGACAATTGTTACCGTCTTTTGCTGTGTATAATGTGCACTTTTTGGCCCAAATTTGTGAGAGTAAAATAAGGACGTGCATTATATATGGGTAGTATCTAACTCCGTATCTATATAAATGTTTTTAATTTTTTATTTATGCTTATGAGTTAAAAGTGTAACTCTTAGAAATCGATAACGATATCCGTATGCAAAATAATACCCTGGAATACGATAATCGGTTTTGTTGAACTTACTATGAACTTGCAAGGACGAAGAGTTCTTGGCCTTCTATGATGCGTAAATATCATAAATTTGTTACCGGTACATAAAATTTCTTGTACCTCATATTTGTTCTTGTGTTTTGTAATTATTTGTTACATAAAATTTCTTGTACATTAATACGTTAAAAAATAAATGCTAAAATTCCTTTATAATACAAAAAACAAGTACCTAAATGTAAACAAATAAAAATTTTAATTAAAATGAGACTTTTTTTTCCCTAAAAGTTTGGGCCAAAAATGTGGGTGCGCATTATACACGGCAAAATGTGGTATTTCAAAATTCTGTTACTACATACAGTGTAGGAGTGAACATTGTTTCACCTGCTTTGTTGTGCTTATGTATGAGTTTCTCTTGGCAGGATATATCTGAGAGAATTGCTAGATTATGTTCATTTTCAGCTGTGTTCTCTAAAGTGATTGTACTTCTTACCGTAGTATATGAGAGTCTTTGTTGCCTTTACTCCCCTTCAACATTGGGTATTCTGTTTTTTGTCAGTCTGATGGGTATAAAATGGCATCTTACTATAGTTTCAGTTACTATTTTCCTTGTTACCAGTGAAGTTGAGAATTTTTTTAATACGTTTTTGGCTTCTATTTCCTTTCCTGTAAATTGACTATTTATGTCTTTTACCCATTTTTCTACTGAATTTTGCCAAGCAGTATGATTTCTTTAGATCTTTTTTCAGTTACGTGTGTTGCTGATATCTTTCTATATCTGGTTTATCTTTATTTCTGGTATCATTTGATAATGGATAAAAGTTTAAATTTTAATAAGGTCAAAACTTCCAGTCTTTTACTCTTGTAGTTTACGCTGTTTATATCTTGTTAAAAGAAAACAGTTCTTACTTTTTTTCAGAGATTTGATTTGTTAAAAACGTAACATTAATTTTAAACTGAAAGGCATTAAAAATTATAAATCTTCTGTGTAGGTTGACCAGTGTATGCTTTGTGTTGTAAGATATTTATAGACTCAGTTTTTTTGGATTGGAAAGGTGGAAGTATCTATAATTGGTGAAGATTTTCTTCCTTTTATATTTATCCCCTTGAAGGAAATTCTAGTACTTTAGTTGGAGAACAATTAGAGCATATGGGTGTGAAACTGTTGTAATGAGGGACAAATATAGTATTATAAACTTACGGTGAATTCACAGGTGGTCATTATATTATAAAAATTTGGGAAATCACTAATGAGATAGTTTTTTGTTTTTTAAATAAAGTATTGAAGATCTCTCTCTTTTTGGACAGGGTAAGTGAGGTAGGTAACCATACCATAGTGAAGCAGATACAAATACAAAGATCTGTTCAGTTGATACAAAATGTAAAGGAGTTATAAAAAACTGCTTTTACCTTTGTAGTTTGTACATGTTAAAAAGACAAGCAGGAATGATTTTTAGGTAATATAACTTGATTATTTAAAACATAGTGCACCAAAATGTAAATTTTCAAATGAAAATAATTTATGAAAGAGTTGGATTAAATTAGCAATTTTTACATTTCTTCCACAAAATATGATCTATTTCTTTGACATTGACAGAAAAAACACTGATAGGTTCATGTATGTTGTCACTAAAGTTTGGGTACTAATGGAGGAACCTAAACTTTATTTTCTTTTCCCTAAAATGATTAAATATTTAAACTTCAAACTCGTAACTCTTTGAGAAGTAGGCCAATCATCTGTTGTCAGAAATAAGTATGGTAAAGGTAGATTTAAAATATTATTTGATAATATTCACAGTGCATATAGCTATAAGACACTAGGAAGTGAATTTGATGACTTTCATAGATTACTAACTCATTTATCATTTGAAAAATAAGTTGTAAGTTAGATCAATTAGTAGAAATTTAAACTTCAGCCCAAATAATATAGCTTTTGGCTAACGGTTTCCATTTATTGTATGACTATATATATTTATTTCAGGGGCTGTTACTCAATTTTTGAAAATACAACAGATTAATATTAACTTAATTGAAATATGTTTATGAGAGAATCTGAAATAAAATGGTCAAAATGGCATTAAGGTAACAAATATGTAGTTGTGTAATTCATGGCTTTAATCAGTCACTGTATAATTAAAATAGTGGTGTGATTTTTTTTTTAACCACATGTATTTTATTTTGATTGATTAAAATGCTGTGAAAACCAAACACTTAAAATCCATCTAACTCACTTCTTTAATCTGCATCATAAAAGAATTAGTGTGAATAAGATTCTAAAGTCATTTATAACCTTTGTATTTCCTGTTCTGATTAAATTACATGCCTGAGTGATTTTTTTGTTGTTTTAGTGTATTTTATTTATACTAATTCTTTAAAATTATAATCTTACATAACAAAGTTTTTACTAGTGAAATCACTTGATTAACTATATCAATTCTTTCTTTGGTTTATGCTGGCCAACAGAAAGACTATTGAACCTCTAAGTTGGATTGTTTTAGTTTTTCATTTTTTATATGTCAATCCTCTCGCATTTTACTCTTTCTTTTTGACATTCTATATTTATATTAATTTCAGGCATACAGTATAGTGGTTAGGCATTTATATTAATATAATTTAAGAAGTGATCCCCCTGACTAGTCTGGTACCCACTTGGCACTATACATAATTATTACCATATAATTGACTATATTCCCTATGCTTTGCTTTACATCCCCCTTGTAGTTTTATAACTACCAATGTGTACTTCTTAATCCTTTCTCCTTTTTCACCCACCCCCCACCTCACCTTCCATCTGGCAGCCATCAAAATGTTCTCTGTATATATGAGTTTGTTTCTGTTTTTTTTTTTGTTCTTTGGATTCCACTTATAAACAGAATCACATTGCATCTATCCTTCTCTATCTGACATACTTCACTCAGCACAATACCCTTTAGGTCCATCCTTGCAGATGGCAAGAACCCATTCCTTTCCATGGCAGAGCAATATTCTATTGTGTATATGTACCTCCTCCTCTTTATCCATCAATGGACACCCAGGCTGCCTCCACATCTTGGCGATTGTAAACAATGCTTCAGTCAATACATAGATGCACACATCCCCTTGAAGTAGCCTTTTGGGTGTCTTCAGATAAATACCTTGAATGGGATGATTGGGTCCTTCATTGTCTCTTCTTATAGCCTTTGTTTTAAAGTCTAATTTTGTCTGGTATAAGTATTGCTACTCCAGATTTTGTTTTTTTCATTTCCAGTTTCATGAAAGATCTTTTTCCATCCTTTTATTTTTAGTGTCTGTGTGTCTTTTGATCTGAAGTGAGTCTCTGGTAGGCAGCGTATGTAAGGGTATTGTTTTCTTATCCATTCAACCACCCTATCTTTTGGAACATTTAATCCATTTACATTTAAAGTAATTGTTGATAAACACATAGTTACTGTCATTTTATTATTCATATTTTTGGTCTTTTTATTTCTTTCTTAAAGAAGTCCCTTTAACATTTCTTATAATACTGGTTTGATGGCAATGAACTCCTTTAGATTTTCTTGTCTGGGAAGCTTTTTATCCTTGGATTCTAAATAATAGCTTTACTGGGTAGAGTGATCTTGGTTGTAGGTTTTTGCTTTTCATCACTAAATATTTTGTGCCAATTTCTTCTGGCCTGTGAAGTTTCTGTTGAGAAATCAGCTGATAGTCTTATGGGAGCTCCCTTGTAAGTAACTAATTGCTTTCTCTTGCTGCTTTTATGATTTTTTTTTTTGTCATCAACCTTTGCTATTTTAATTATGATTTGTCTTGGTGTGAGTCTCTTTGGGTTCATCTTGTTTAGGACTTCTTATGCTTCCTGGACTTCTATGTCTGTTTCCTTCACCTGGTTAGGGAAGTTTTGTTATTATTTCTTCTTCTTTTTTTTTTTTTTGCATAGCATGATGAATTTTAATGTCTCCCCTTGAGGGAGAGGAGGTCAAGCTACCTACTTTTGGAGACACCCCAAAAGTTGTCTGGCACTTTGGAACAGAAAGGATTTGGTCCAATCTCTTGATGGCTCAGAATAATAAAACGCACATAAAGTTGGCTTTGGGCTGGGGTGGAGCAGAAGGTGGACAGAGTGGTGATCTGGGACAGATGGGCAGAGCACAGGGTGGGCTCAAGTTCTTATGGACAGAGGTAGTTGGTCCTGGGTATATGCTGGGGTGGCTGAAGGCAGCCCAAGGTTCAGGATGGGTAGATGCTGCTGCGGTGGCCGTCATCTGCCCAGTCTACCAGCTCACTGCTCTGGAACCACAGCTGCATCTTCCTCTGGGCCCCTTCCATGGAGTCGCAGGCATGGATGACATTCCTGCTGATGTGGACACTGAAGTCTCCTTGGATGATGTCAGGGGAAGCCTCAGCCAGATCAATGTGTTCCATCATGGCCTTCGAGGTGCAGACCACATTGGGGCCTTCCTGGACCACGGCCACCATGGGGCCAGAGCTTATGTAGCTGATGAGGGCTGGGTAGAAAGGTTTCCTCTGAAGGCGGTAGTAGTGCTCAGCGAGGATGCTCTCTGACACCTGTAGCATCTTCATCCCCACCAGCTTGAAGCCTCTCCTCTTTAAATGCCAGAACACATCCCCAACAAGCCACCGCTGCACCCCATCTGGCTTCCTGGCGACCAGGGTCCACTCCCGGTTCTAGAAGGGCCCTCCTGAACTGGGGTGCACAAGCAGACTGGGGACCAGGGCCCGTGGTGGCACAGCAGCCCTCACAGTGTGGCAAGCCCCAAGAGACCGCTCATGACACCTGGCCTGTGGGCTCTACCTATCATTATTTCTTCAAATAGGCTTTCAATTCCTTGTTCTCTCCCTTCTTCTGGTACCCCTGTAATGCAAATGTTGGTAAGGTTGATGTTGTCCCAGAGGCCCCTCTAGCCTCATTTTTTTGGATTCTTTTTTCTTTTGCAGTTCTGATTGGGTGTTCTCTGCTACATTATCTTCTAAATTTCTGATTTTATCCTCTGCTTTATCTGATCTGTTGATTTCCTCTAACATATTCTTTATTTCAGTTATTGTATTCTTTATTTCTGATTGGTTCTTTTTTATGTTTTCTATCTCCATTTGTTGAAGATCTCCTTGAGATCATTGAGCATCCTCATAACCAGTGTTTTAAACTCTGTGTCTGGTAGATTACTTGTCTTTGTTTTGTTTAGTTCTTTTTCTGGAGCTTTGTTCTTTTCTTTTGTTTGGGACACGTTTCTTTGTCTCCCCATTTGACTGTCTCCATGTGTTTGTTTCTATGTATTAGGTATGTGTTATGTCTGGTGGTCTTAGTAGAGTGGCCTTATGTAGTAGGTGTGTTGTTGTGGGGCCCAGTAGTGCAGTCTCCCTGGTCACTTGGGCTGGGTGCGCTAGGTGTGTCCTTGTATGGGTTGTGTGTGCCCTCCTAGTTGAGCCTTAGTTGCTGTTTGTATGCCAATGGGAGGGACTGACCTTCGGGCTGATTGGTTGTGAGGACTGGCTGTGACTGCAGTGGAGAAGCTGTTGTGCTGGGGCTGACCCTACAGAGCAGGATTCACTTTAGCCGGGGCTCTGGTGCCTGCCCAGTCTGCCCTTTTAGTGTATCATCATCAGAGGTGGCCGGTGATGCTCTGGCTCAGTCTGAAGCTGGCTACTGGGCATGCCAGCCCTGGGGCCTCATGGAAGGGGCCCCTTCGCAGGCCAAGTGTAGCTACAGCCTGTGCCCTTCCTGGGGTCACCTGGCATGATCCATGAAACAATGCACAGATGGCTGCCCCTCTTGCTGGGCTTGGAGGTGCTTCCAGAGGCCAAGCTGCTAACCAACGCCAGCAGTTGCTAGTTAGGGGCTTAGGGCTGCTCAGCAAGAGGTACAGGATATGCTGAAGCCAGATGTTGCTTGTTTGGGCTCTGTGAACATTTGAGAAATTTTAGGAAATTCTGCTGCATGAGGCAAGACAGGCTATTTGTATGGAAAAGCCACTGGAAGCGGCTTCGGTGAGCCCAGAAGTTGGGTAGAGCAAGGTCTCAGGGAATCATGGCAAAAGAATGGTGTTAGCCATGTTGATGGAGACTCAGATGTGATGATTGCCTGTGTCTGCACGTTGGGAAGAGGGAGGGCTCAACAAAGAACAATGGCTTTCGCCAATTCTTTGTCTAGGAGAAAGCAGTTCCTCCAGCCCTCTCCTTGAAGCCAGACAATTCAGTTCCTCC
The DNA here is from genome assembly GCF_004115265.2 of Rhinolophus ferrumequinum. Classification (NCBI taxonomy): domain Eukaryota; kingdom Metazoa; phylum Chordata; class Mammalia; order Chiroptera; family Rhinolophidae; genus Rhinolophus; species Rhinolophus ferrumequinum. The sequence goes on along the minus strand of NC_046294.1, from coordinate 24,446,701 downwards.
CTGCATGTCCCTGGCACCTTTGGAGTTGCTGCTCCAACACCGGAGCTATGAACCAGTGAGTTTGTTAGCGAGTAAGTCCATGTGTGGGCCCTTTAAGAGGAGCGCCTGGGAGTGCAGCCTCCCTCCTTCTCACCCAGCCACAATCTCCGCTGTTTTTCACAGCCAGAAGCTATGGGTACTTCTCTCCCCAACAGTGGAACACTGGTGTAGGGCTGGGACCCCTTGCTCCTGGTATGGGGGGTGAACCTCGGCATCTGTATCCTTTCTGGTTTTTAATGGTCACACACGGGTGTTCCAAGTCTGTTCCACGTCTCTGCTCCTCCTACCAGTCTCCAAGTGGCTTCTTCTGTATGACCTTAGTTGTAGAACTTTGGTTCAGCTGGATTTCAGGTGATTCTCAATGATGGTTGTTCTGTAGTTTAGTTGTAATTTTGATGTGGTCATGAGAAGAGGTTAGCATAGTATTTACCTATTCCGCTATCCTGAGCAAAAATTCTGTGAATACTGTAATATTTGTTCTTAACATTATTCTCTGTATTTGGTACCTTATCTTCCAGTTTTAATGCTTGTAAGAAAAATGCCCCTTTATTCCTGTATCAAGTGTTGACAAATTTTCAGCTGAAACAGAAATGAAGTTCTGATGTTAATGGTATCCAGTTACAAATATAAAAATGATTTTAATGAAACTTTATTGATGTGTTAATATTCTTTGTGCCTGAAGATATTCATGTGGCTGAAAATATTTTTAAGATGGAAAAAGTGAAACACGCCTGAAAGCAAAATCTTTAACTCAATGTATAAATCAAGCTGGAATAGTCTATTTACATGAAACTTTATTATAGATGATACTGGTACCTTGAAGACTTCATGATATCTCCTTTAATAATCTCTTTAATTGTCAGACCTTGTGAAGATGTAGCCATTTGTACAAAAATTAGAGTTGTAGTAAAACCCATGTTTGCAGTCCTCTAAAAAATAAGTTTGAAAAGATGTGAGGCTATAGAATAGCTTTGGGCTTTTTTATTTAACTCAGCTAGAGTTTGTGAGGAATGCAAAAGTAGTTGAAGAACAGTGTAATTACTCATTGGTTCACTAGGTGAAATAAGTTGGCCCTGTTATTTTAAAAAAGGTATTCTGCAGTGTTGAAAATCATTGTAGTGATGCACAAAACTCCTTGCTTGAAATGATTAACTTAATTGTTCATTTGCACATAAAAATGCTTTGGTGAAGATTGTGTTCCCTAATGTGCTTTTTCTTCTCTGAAAAAGTATTACTCTTGAATACTAACTCCCCTAAAGTGCTTTACTGTTTCAGAGTTTATTATACCTGAGATGTGTCAGGAAAAAGATTCAGAGCCATGGTAGTCAGATTTAGAATATTGGATTCTTTTGCTGCCAAACTACTTTAAAAACACCTTTTGTGTTACATAAGAGAAGTGTTCATTTTGAATCTATTTTACTAATAGACAGGAAATAGAATTTTGCAAAGAACATTGGGAGTTTGGGTGATAGGAGATAATCAGAAAGAAAGTAGATCAAAAGAAGAGATGGATGATATTTTGAGGACAGAATGGGATGTTCTGTGTTGATATGGGCAGCTCAGACTTTGGGGTTTAGACAAGGGAGGGAAAAAGAAGGCTCTGGGAGATGACTGGATCCAGATAAAGACTAGACTAGGATAGGGACCTGGTAGTAGATCAAGAAACGTGTGTGTGTGTGTGTGTAGGGGTGGTGGTGGAAGTGATGTTGTTGCTGGTGTTGTTTTCTGTTTTTTAGCGTGTTCACTGATTTTCACATAGTGGTTTTTAGTCCTTTTGTCTCTGGTGCTGATCATAGCATTCTGAAGGCAATGATAGGCTATAATGTGTATTTGTGTAATTTGACTGAAAACACATCATTCCATTAGTGAACTTAGTACTACTCTAACTGTGGAGAACATAAGATATCATTACTTTCTTTACATAGAATGATTTTCTAGCTCTGTTAGCTTCGAAGCCGTCAGATTAAAGATGCATTGGTATATTTTACCTGATAAAACAATCTTACCTGTATTTTTCTTTTCCTGTTCTGTTCTAGTTCTCTTGAAATAGTGGTAATAAGTTCACTTTTGAAAGTGAACTGAACTTGTGTCTACTTATTTTAATATATCATGGAAGCAGAGTTGATAGGTGTGTTCAGAAAAGAAATCTGAATGTAGGGTTTTTATCTTAACAGAATCAAAGGTTTACTGTGATATATTGTAGCTGTTTGCTTATTTCTAGTTGAGTGAGTCTATTTCCTAAGGTATCTTCCATCAAGGTGACATTTTTGTTTGTTGTGCTGCTAGTTTTCCTTTTTTCTTAATTGTGGAGTATTGGTTATAGATTTAAAGCTTTGGTCTTTTATCCCTGTTTATTTTGAGGTAATTTAGTGCCCTGAGCTTCTTGTCAGGTAAAAAATCTTTTTTCTTTCTTTAAAGACTTTATTTATTTTTATTTATTTCTTACGGCTCTTTAGAAGTCTTCAGTACTGATCACATTTTCATGTTTGTTTCTTAATTTAAAATTTAATGTTTTTAGTAATTTAATAATTTTTATACTTACCAGTGATGGTAAGTATGGAAGAACTGGAGATTATTCAGTAATGATTTCGGAATGCCCAGCTAATATGTGGATTTTTATAAGAGCTTAGTCTTAAAATTAAGTGTAATGTTTAATATTCATAAGTAACTCGTTAAAAAAAGTTTACTTGTTGTAGTTACTGATAACATCAAGCTATAGCTGTTAGTGCTGCCAGTATTGTTGAAAAAAGAATAGATTTAAAAATGCAGATTTAAAAATCACAATGAGATAGTATTTCACATCCATTAGGATGGCTGTTATAAAAAAGAAAAAAAAGTGTTGTGAGGATGTGGAGAAAATGGAACCCCTGTGCACTACTGGTTGGAAAGTAAATGGTTGGGCTGTAGAATGTAGAATGTTTAGAGATCAAAGATGGCAGAGTAGGTAAATGCGGTGCTTGTCTCCTCCCATAAACACATTAAAATTACAACTAAATTATAGAACTATCACCCTGAACCATCTGAAGTGTAGCTGAACAGAAGTTTTATAACCAAGGCTATAAATAAGCCATGTCAAGACTGGTAGGAGGGGTGGGGATGCATAACAGGCTGGTGCCAGAGCTCCATGTGGCGGTTGAGAATTGGGAGGGATATCTTGGCCACAGAGGTCCCCTCTGAGGAGTGAGGGACCCCAGACCCACACTGGGCTCTCCAGCCTGCAATCTTGGTGCCAGGAAGAGGAACCCCTCACAACATCTGGCAGTGAAAAACAGTTGGGAATTCTGACCAGGTGGGATGGAAGGATGTGGGAAACCCAGGTGTCCTGTTAAAAGGCCTGTGCACAGACTCACTTGCTCACAGGTGCTGACCCTGGGCTCTGGACAGTGACTAGAGGGGCATTGGAGACATGGGGAGAGACTGAATTGTGTGGCTGCAGAGCAAGGACTGGAGGGACAGTTGCCATTTTCCCTGTGTGGGGTCTTTCTGTGCAGCCAGCAGGTGGGCACCATCTTTCCTGAGGTGAGCTCTACTCTCATGCCCATGGCCAAATCTGAATCAGTCTGGTGAGCTCTGCTCACTCCACCCTGTTGACTCCTTAATATTTGCCCCTCCCAATTCACCCAACACTGGTGAGCACTCAGCCCCGCCCACATTGCACTCTCTGTTGGACAACTATTGGGGGGTCCGCAGGCCCCAGGTGACAGGTGGCTGGCTGGCTTGGTTGCTCTAAAACTTTTGCTCAGTAGCTCCAGGCTCAGCACTGCCATCAAACCAAAATAGCAGAGGAGAAGAGAGAAAGCAAGTTTTGAAAACCTATTTGAAGAAATAATGACTGAGAACTTTTCTAACCTGGTGAAGGAAATAGACATACGCTAAGCCCAGAAGTGCAGAGAGCCCCGATCAAGATGAACCCAAAGAAGCCCACATCAGGGCACATCATAATTAAAATGGCAAAGGTTAAATACAAAGAGAGAATCCTAAAAGCATCAAGAGAAGGATAACGAGTAACTTATAAAGGAGCTCCCATAAGATTTGCCAGCTGATTTCTCAACAGAAATTTTGCAGGCCGGAAGGGATAGGCACAAAATATTCAAAGTGATGAAAAGTAAGGACTTACATACAATGCAGATTACTCTGCTCAACAATGCTGTCATTTAAAATTGAAAGCCAGATAAAGAGCTTTCCTATAAGAAAAAGCTAAAGAAGTTCACCACCACCAAACCAGTATTACAAGGAATCTTAGAGGCACTTCTTTAGATGAAGAAAAAAAAAAGAATAATAAAGTGACAATAACTACATATATATCAACAGTTACTTTCAATGTAAATGGATTAAATGCTCCAATCAAAAGATGGTCGCTGAATGTATAAGAAAACAAAACCCTTACATATGCTGCCTACAAGATACTCAACTTCAGATTGCAAGACACATAGACTGAAAGTAAAGGGATGGAAGAAGATATTTCATGAAAATGGAAATAATAATAAAAAAAGCTGGGGTAACAGTACTTATACCAGACAAAATAGACTTTAAAGCAAAGGCTATAAGAAGAGACAACGAAGGACCCAGTCATACCACTTCAAGGCATTTATCTGAAGAAAAGCAAAACTACTCTGAGGGGACGTGTGCATCCATATGTTCATTGCAGCGTTGTTTATGATGGCTAAGATGTGGAGGCAGCCTGGGTGTTTGTCGATGGATGAATGGATAAGGAGGAAGTACATATAAACAATAGAATATTGCTCGGCCATGGATGGGAATGCCATCTGCGACAGCATAGGTGGACCTGTAGGGTATTGCTGTGGAATATGTGAGAGAAAGAGAGATGCAATGTGATTTCACTTATCTGTGGAATATAAAGAACAAAATAAACCAAAGAGAAACAAACTCAGATACAGAGAACATTTTGATGATTGCCAGATGGAAGGAGAGTTGGGGGGGCGTGAAAAAGGGGAAGGGTTTAAGAAGTACAAATTGGTTGTTACAAAGTAGTCATGGGGAGGTAGGGTATAGCATAAGGAATAAAGTCAATATTGTAATAACTGGTGTCAGAGGGGTACAAGATTTATTGGGGTGATAGATGGGAGAGAGGTTGAAAAAAGTGAAGATATTAAGATAAAAAAGGTAAAGGGATTAAGAAATACAAATTAGTATTTACAAAACAGTCATGGGGATGCAAAGTAAAGCATAAGGAATGTAGCTGTTCATATGGTAATAACCATGTACAGTGCCAGGTGGGTACTAGACTAATCGGGGGATCACTTCTTAAATTATATAAATGTTCAACCACCATGGCTGTACCCCTAAAATTAATACAAAATAATATTGAATGTCAACTGTAATTGAAAAATTATAAAGGTGGAAAAAGGTGAACGGGAATAGGTTTAAATTTCCAGGTATAGAACAAATGAGTCATGAGGATGTAATATACAGCATGCGGAATATAGTCAATAATACTGTGATAGCATGTTATGGTGTCAGATGGTTGCTGGACTTATGGTAATCACTTCTTTAGGTACATAAATGTTGAATATGGTGTACACTTGAAACTAATATAATATTGTATGTTAGCTATATATATATATATATATTTTTTTTTTCAAAGCAGCATTTTTAAAAAAAATTTTTTATTGGGGAATATTGGGGAACAGTGTGTTTCTCCAGGGCCCATCAGCTCCAAGTTGTTGTCCTTCAATCTAGTTGTGGAGGGTGCAGCTCAGCTCCATGTCCAGTGGCCTTCAATCTTTAGTTGCAGAGGGTGCAGCCCACCATCCCATGAGGGAATTGAACCGACAACCTTGTTGTTGAGAGCTTGCGCTCTATCCAACTTAGCCAGCCGGTTGCCCCTCCAGAAGCTTGGTGGCAGTTTGTTGTCGTCAATCTAGTTGTGGAGGGCACAGCTCACTGGCCCATGTGGGAATCGAGCTGGCAACCGTGTTGCTCAGAGCTCACGCTCTAACCAACTGAGCCATCCGGCTGCCCTGTTAGCTATATTTTTAATAAAAATCTTTAAAAAATAGAAGTATACCATATAATCTAGTCATTCCATTTCTGGGTATATATATAAAAGAATTGAAAGAAGTGTCTTGAAGAGATATTTGTACATACATGTTCATAGCAGTATTATTCACAATAGCCAAAAGGCGGAAGTAACCCAAATGTCTTTAGATGGCTAAGTGGATAAATAAAATGTGGGTAATATATACAATGGAGAGTTACTTAGCCTTAAAAACAGAAGGAAATTCTGATGCATGCTACAACATGGATCAACTCTGAAGACAAGCTAAGTGACATACGCCAGTCATAAAAGGACAAATACTGTATGATTTCACTTGTGAGGTACCTGGAGTAGTCAATTACCTAGAGTAGTCAAACACACAGTTACTGTTTAATGGGTGCAGAATTTCAGTTTTGCGAGAGGAAAGACGTTCTGGAGATGGATGATGGTGACGGTTGCACAACAGTGAATGTACTTAATGCCAATGAGCTGTACAATTAAAAACTGTAAATATTGTTATATATATTTTACCATAATTTTTGAAAAAGAAAAAATTTAAAGATTGAGAATTGAACAAGTAGGAGAAGAAAGTTGAGTAAGGAGAATACAAAGCATTATTGCCTTTAATTGAATCTATTTATGATGTCACATTTGAAAGAATCTGATGACATATAGTTTGTGTAGAAGTTTGGCACAAAATGATTCAGAATTTTCATATTGACTAATGAATATAAAATAGTAAAATATTTCTATCTCTGCTCCCTTCCTCCCTTTTCAAGAGACCTGATAATACATATATTAAGAAAAAAAAAAGAAAACATTTTATTATGGTTAGTGGTGATCAGACCCATGCTTGTGGGCATCAGTATTGGTTACATTGCTGTTTTGGTAATTGTGGAAAGGATGTGAAAATTTTGGATAGAGGATTGGAAAAAATAAGGCCTATTAGTCAGGGTTCAAGTACCTAAGGATATTAAGCTGGAGGAGTGGAAACTCAATGGTTTCTCTAACAGGAATCTTCACCATCCGCTGAGTAATATTTTATAGGCAGCCGCAGCTCACTAAGGGGTAGTATTTTTAAGAAGTTCATTTCTTAATTGATAAGAACAAATGACAAAGTCATGAATAATGTAGCTACAAAAGTATAATGTAGCATATACTGCAATGAAAAATAATAGGAAATAGTATTGTACTGAATCAGTGTTTCTCGTACGGCAGCTCCTGGGAATACTGTACTCTGTAAAATCCATAAGTAATGAATATAAGATTCTCTTATCAGGTCAGTAGTTTATCTGCTGGAGGGAGGGAAAGGCTTAATATTTCAATATAGCAGGAGTAAGAGTGATCAAGTTAATTAGTAATTTGGAGTTCAGTTTTTTGTGGTCTATTATAAATGTCTCCAGCACCATCTCTTCTCGCCCTCCTTAATGTGCTATGTATCTTGTGTGACATTCCTATCTGTATTTATTTTCTAAAGTCCTCAGAGCACAGTGGTTGGGAATTAGTTGGCGAGGGGTAATTATTTTTTCTAAGCCTCATTTAGTTGGCCTTGATTGTGGCCCTTGGTTAAATTCTTTGCCTTCTAGCTTGGTGTTTTGGGAAAGGAAAGGTAGGAATAGCAGGACTCAGAAATTGCAGTAGTTTATTTAGTATCTCAGGGCAGTTACCTGGATCTCAGCTGTTGCCCACATAATACCTTGAATTAATATGGCATGCATTGGCCTAGAGTGGTATACATTCTATTCCTTGGTACTTTGTCCTGATTTTGCAGACGTGGGTGTCCTGCATTGGTAGGACTTGAGTTTGCCTAAGGTTTTTGTACAGACTAGATCACTGGTTCTCAGATGTTAGTGTGAATCTAAATGGTCTTGGGAGTTTGTACATGTACATGATCCCTGAACCTTAGCACAGAACCTTTCTGGGTGGAATTTTAAATATATATATAGATATATATATATTTAACTTTTTGTTAAGGAAAAACGTAAACATATTCAGTAGACAGAATAATGAACTCCTTTTTACCCACTATCAAGCTGCTATAATGAACAATTTATTAATCTCATTTAATCTATATACCCGTCCACTTTTTCTTCCCTATTATTTTGAAGCAAATCCCAGATATACTATTTTATGTCCAAATATGAAATGCATTTTAATAGGGTCCCCAGATGATTCAAAAACTTTTTGAACAGGTAATAATGTACATCGTAAAAAGAGGTAAAAAGGATGTACAGTGAATAACAAATCTTTCTTACTGCCCACAATATTCTTGTACTCTCCTCCAAGACAGAAACCAACAATTTCTTTACAGATAGTCAATGTATATGCGAATATATACATGTCTCTTTTGTTTATTAAACATATAGTAATTAATATCTTTTGTAATGAACACGTTTTCTGTATCTTGCTTTTTTCAGATAACAGCATTTTCTTGGCAATCAAGCCATAATAGGGTAAATTGATTATTTTCATTCTTTAAAGCTTGTAGTTGGTCTGTTTATCAAGGTATCTCACCAGTGCCTTTTGGATGGATGCTTAGGTTATTTCCAGTATTGTGTTGCTTTACACAGTGCTGCGTGAATATTCTTGCATTGTATCTGAGTTGCCTGATTCTAGGTCAGAGGACATATCCATTTGCAATTCTGTTAGGCATTGGCAAGTTGTTTTCCTACCATCTATGTATGGTATGCAGGGTTCTCCAGGCTCCCAGTTCCATTTTTAAAATGCTTTTCAAGCCTCTCCTATTTATGCTCATGCTTTTGTTTAAATCCCTGACTATATTTATAATAGCTGTTTTAGAAATTCTTAGCTGTGAGTTTCATCATCTGTCTTTCTGGGTCTATTTCTGTGGGTGTGGGTCACAGAACTGACTTTTATTCAACACTCAAAACAGCTGAAGCACTAACTAAAGTAGAGGTATTGAAAAATACATGTATCTCCTCTGAGGGAAAAAAAAAATCTTGATAGAATTTAATTATTTTTTACAAATTATGGATTTGACCCTTAAAAGTTTTCTTTGTGAGATTTAAAATCAAACATTTTTTTGGTAGTTAATATGTCCTTTTACTCTTTTTTTGCAGGTATGGCCTCACAAGTCCTGGTCTACCCACCATATGTTTATCAAACTCAGTCAAGTGCCTTTTGTAGTGTGAAGAAACTCAAAGTAGAGCCAAGCAGTTGTGTATTCCAGGAAAGAAACTATCCACGGACCTATGTGAATGGTAGAAACGTTGGAAATTCTCATCCTCTCACGAAGAGTAGTGCTTTTCAGACAAAGATAGCATTTAACAGACCTCGAGGACACAACTTTTCGTTGCAGACAAGTGCTGTTGTTTTAAAAAACACTGCAGGTGCTACAAAGGTCATAGCAGCTCAGGCGCAGCAAGCTCAAGTGGAAGCACCTCAGATTGGGGCGTGGCGGCAGAGGTTACATTTCCTAGGAGGCCCCCAGCGATGTGGATTGAAGCGCAAGAGTGAGGAGTTGGATAACCATAGCAGCGCAATGCAGATTGTCGATGAATTGTCCATCCTTCCTGCAATGTTGCAAACCAACATGGGAAATCCAGTGACAGTTGTGACAACTACCACAGGAACAAAACAGAATTGTACCACTGGAGAAGGTGACTATCAGTTAGTACAACATGAAGTCTTATGCTCCATGAAAAATACTTACGAAGTCCTTGATTTTCTTGGTCGAGGCACTTTTGGCCAGGTAGTCAAATGCTGGAAAAGAGGGACAAATGAGATTGTAGCAATCAAAATTTTGAAGAATCACCCTTCTTATGCACGTCAAGGTCAAATAGAAGTGAGCATATTAGCAAGACTCAGCACTGAAAATGCTGATGAATATAACTTTGTACGAGCTTATGAATGCTTTCAGCACCGTAACCATACTTGTTTAGTCTTTGAGATGCTGGAACAAAACTTGTATGACTTTCTGAAACAAAATAAATTCAGTCCCCTGCCACTCAAAGTAATTCGACCCATTCTTCAACAAGTGGCCACTGCATTGAAAAAATTGAAAAGTCTTGGTTTAATTCATGCTGACCTCAAACCAGAGAATATTATGTTGGTGGATCCTGTTCGGCAGCCTTACAGGGTTAAAGTAATAGACTTTGGGTCGGCCAGTCATGTATCAAAGACTGTTTGTTCAACATATCTACAGTCTCGGTACTACAGGTAGGTGACAATTACTTTTTGGTTATTGAAAAAATGTTGAATTTCTGCTAACTGAAATTTTGTGTGTGCATGTGATGAAAAAAGACTGCTTTGGATAAATAAAAACATCAAAACAAGATCAGTTGAGGTTTGAGTTTTTAAAAAGCTTTTTAAAATTGACGCATGAAGTTTGCCCAAGCAGAATAGTAATCTACTGCAAAGTTCTATGCCAAAGTCATTTGATTATTTTTATTGTTAGAAGATCTGAAGGAATGATTGGTGATTAATGGTGATCAAACAGAAGTCTTTATATGTTGGGAAAAGGGTTTATAGTACTTTTTGTGTATATCTTTGGTCATTTCAGCATTTAAGAGAACTAGTTTATTAAAGACATAGTAATCAGATGTAACTGATTTTTAAGATTCGAACATAAATATATTTTCATGGCTGCCATGAATGTTCAGGCCACCTTTTCATAATAAGCTGTATTATAGTCTTTCCACTTACATGCTTTGGGCAATGCTATTTTGGTGTTGGTGCTATGGGGGGGATTTAAAGAAGAAGATAATTTCCATGTAAATATTGATAAAGTACTACAATGTCATAATTAATATAATACTACCCCATAATACAAAGATAGTCTTAAGCGCTAGCTAATGATTGTGAGATTCAAAATATCTTCTTGAGTATGTAAATGATTTGAATCCGTAGTTTTATAATTTTGAGAAATTGGTTTTCATTTCAGCCTGAACAAATGTATGGCCTTGGTGTACTGCAGAGCCCCCTGGGTCCCAACACAGTGGGCATTTATATCAGATCTGCCAGTATTGGTAATAAGTAAGTTAGCAAGTAGATGAACACATGCAGTTTATTGTTAGAAATTGTTAGAACACGAGGACTATAAATTTAGGCCCAACAAAGGGTAGCTATTTTCAGGTATTGCATCTGCCTTTGCACTATACCTCTCACCCTGACTAGCTTCTTGCAAATATATGCTGTAGGATCCAGGACAAAATAAAGGAGAAATTAATTAGCTACTACAAAACTAACTCCAGGAGTGGGTCCAGGATGATGGCATAGGTGGACGCTGAGCTTGCCCCTTCATAAGTACACATCAAATGTATACCTATATTTAGAGCAAATCCTCCTGAGAGATAACTGTGAGCCAATTGAACAACCTGTGCATAAAATGGAAGAGAGAGTGACCAGATAGAGAAGGTCAGGGTACCATGAGAGCTCTCCATGAGCTGAGGGAACAACCCAGGACCGGAGAAACCCAGGAGCGTCATTGTTTACATTTCTCCTGAACCTAGATAGTGGGCAGGCTCCAGCCAGGTTCTCTGGCCAACCTGCATGTCCTCAGCCACCCCTACTGGAGCCAGACCCAGCAGAAACAGGAGAACACCATAGCATGCATGCAAGGGGCGCCTTCTCTCAAACATCGATCCAGCAGGTGCAGCATGGTGCTACTTCGAGTTTCCACTGGAGTGCACACAAGGGGCTGCCCTGCCTGAAGAGAGTACAGAGCCAACGAAACGCTGCAGTAGCCACCTGCAAGGCGACCTTGTCCAGAGAAAGTGCGGAGATAGTGGGGTGCTACTGTGTGCTCACATGGAGCTCTCCATCCTAGAAAGAGTGGGGAGCAAACAAAACGCTGCAGTATCCATATGCAGGACTTTCCGGTCCAGAGAAAGTGCAGAGAGAGTAGGGTGCTGCTACATGCACAAGTGTGGAGTTAGAAAAACTTTGCAGTACGCACACACTGGGCTGCCAGTTGCGGAGTGAGTGGGGTGCTATTGTGGGTGCATCTGGTGTAGCAGCTCCTGCCCCGCCCAGAGAGAGTTCAGAACTACCAAAGGACATATGGCTGTGGGTACAGGTAAGGCGGTCCCACCTAGAAAAAGGGTGGAGCTAGCGATCACTCATCAGCCCCGCCCAGGCCCTCACTCCTACTGGAGACAATTAAAGCAACAGGGCATGCAGTAAGGGCTGACCCATGTGGAATGAGAGGTGTGCTGCTGAGTTCATGAATGCAACTGTGTGCGCTCACGCAAGGCTGCCCCAACTAGAGAAAGTGCATTGAGATGCAGGCAGGCAGAGTGGTCCTGCCCAGACCCTGCTCTGACTGGATAATTTAAGCGATGGGTCACTCTGGCAGCACTGTCTGTGGGGCGAGAAGCGTATGGCTGGCACACAAGGAGATATATTGCCTAGAAAGGGAGAACTGGCAAAAAGCCGAGGAGCGTGCATGCTGGCCTATCTCAACTGGAGAGGGGCCCTTGAGACCCAAGTTTGCAAAGCAACTCTGCCTAGACCCACCTCAGATCACAGACAGTTAATGCAATAGGGCACGCCAAGAGCAACCTTATTTACTTCAGGCAATCCCATCCAGATTAGAATGGCAAGGAAGCAAGCACATACCTGGCTACCCCACACGGAACCCACCCCTTCAGACCAGCTGACACACCAGGCACCGCATGTACCTGCCCCGACTACAACCAGCCTGCCATAACTATTCAATACATGGTCTACTAAGAAGTCACTCTTTCAAAACTGGGAGACATCCTATCCAACTCATAGGAGCAAACACAGAAAGTCAAACAAAACGAGGAGACAGAAGAATATGCCTCAAAAAAAGGAACAAGGAAAGACTCCAGAGAAAAAGCCTAATGAAATGGAAATAAGTAATGTGCCTGATAAAGAATTCAAAGAAATGGTCATAAGGATACTCAACAAACTTAAGAATACAGTAGAAGAACTCAGAGAACACTTCACCGAAGAGATAGAAAATGTAAAAAAGAACCAATCAGAGATGAAGAATACAATAGCTGAAATGAAAAATACATGAGAAGGAATCAACAATAGATTAGTTAGTACTGAAAAATGGATTCGCTACCTGGAGGACAGAATAATGGAAATCACCCAATCAGAACAGCAAAACAAACTAGAATTTCAAAAATGAGGATAGTATAAGAGATCTCTGGGATAACATCAAGTGTCCTACCATTTGCATTATAGTGATTCCAGAAGGAGAAGAGAGAGAGAAGGATAGGGGCAGAAAGAACATATGAAGAAATAATATCTGAAAACTTTCCTAATCTAGGGAAGGAAACAGACATCCAGGCCCAGGAAGCCTGGGACAGAGAGTTCCAAACAAGATGAACTCAAAAGAGATCCACACCAAGACATATTCTAATTAAAATGACAAAAGTTAAGAATAAAGATTCTTACAATCTTAAAGGCTGTAAGAATGAAAAACAAGTTACATACAAGGGAAACACCATAAGGTTATCAGCTGATTTCTCAGAAGCAACTTTACAAGCCAGAGGGAGTGGCAGGAGATATTCAGAGTGCTCAAAGAAAGGAATCTACAACCTAGACTACTCTATCAAGCAAGGTTATCATTTACAACTGAAGGAGAGATAAAGAGTTTCCCAGACAAGCAAAAACTAAGGAAGTTCACCTGGGCCACTAAACTGACCTTACAGGAAATGTTAACAGGTCTTCTTTATGCAGAGAAGAAAAGGCCATAACCAGAAATAAGAAAATACAGGGAAGGGAAAAAAAAATCTCACTGGTTTAGGTAAATATACAATTATCACAGTGAATCAAACACTTAAAAAGTCAATAGGAAGGTAAAAGATAATAGTAGTAAAATTAACTATAACTACATTAAACAATCAGGAGATACACAAAACAAAAAGATATAAAACATGATCTCAAAAACAAGGAGTGGGGGTGGTGGTAAAAATGTAGTGCATTTAGAATGCGATTGAACTTAAATGCCTATCTTCTTAAATTAGACTGCTAGAGATATAGATGGATATATATGAACCTCATAGTAACCATAAACGAAAACCAGACAAAAAAATGAACACAAAAAAGAAGAGACAGGAATCCAGTCAAAGAGATCAAGGGAAGAAGAAAAGCAGTGAAGAACAATAAAAGCAACCAAAAAAGCAATTAGCAAAATGGCAGTAAGCACATACCTATTAATAATTACCCTCAATGTAAATGGACTCAGTGCTCCAATCAAAAGGTATAGATAGGGTGGCAGAATGGGTAACACAAAAATGACCTACTTACAAGAGACTCACTTCATATTGAAAAGATACACAAGGACTGAAAGTGAAGGGCTGGAGCAACACATTCCATTCGAATAGAAATGAAAAAGCTGGGGTAACAATACTCAGACAAAATACACTTCAAACAAAGAATGTAAAAAGAGACAAAGAAGGAATTACATAATTTTAAAGGGGTCAATCCAAGAAGAGGATATAGCAATGGTAAATAGCTACGCCCCCAACATAGGAGCACTGAAATATAAATAATGGCCCTAAATGCCACATTAGACCAGTTTGACTTGATAGACATTTATAGAGCATTTAATCCAAAAACTGCAAGCTACGTATTTTCCTCAAGTGCACGTGGAGCATTTTCCAGGATAGATCACATACTAGGTCATAAAACAAGCCTCAGTAAATTCAAGAAGATTGAAATTATATCAAGCATATTTTTTTGACCAGAATGGCATGAAACTAGAAATCAACTACAGGAAAAGCACTGGAAGAAACACAAATAACATGGAGATTAAACAACATGCTTCTAAACAACCAGTGGAACAAAGAGGAAATGAAACAGGAAATCAAAAACTACCTTGGGACAAATTAAAATGAAAACAACCTTACAAAATCTATGGTCTGCAGCAAAAGTAGTTATAATAGGAAAGTTTATAGCTATACAGACCTACTTCAAGAAGCAGGAAAAATCCCAGATAAACAATCTAAATTTACACCTAAAGAAACTAGAAAAAGAGGAACAAACAAAACCCAAAGTAAGTAGGAGGAAGGACATAATAAAGATTTGAGTGGAAATAAATGAAATAGAAAATAGGAAAACAATAGAAAAGAGTAATGCATCTAAGAGCTGTTTTTTTGAAAGGATAAATTAAATTGACAAGCCTCTAGCAAGACTTAATCAAGCAGAAAAGAGAACATAAATAAATAAAATCAGAAATGAAAGAAGAGAGATTATAACCAACACCACAGAAATACAAAGGATTGTTAAAGAATACTATTAACAATTACATGCCAACAAATTTGACAATCTAGAAAAAATGGATAAATTTTTAGAAACACAGCTAAACCAGGACTAAACCAGGAAGAAACAGAATCTGAACAGACCAATTACTAGGAATAAAATTGAAGCAGTCATCGAAAAAACTGCCAACAAATAAAAGCCCGGGACCATAGTCTCCACCAATCATTTAGAGAAGAATTAGTAGTTATCCTTCTCAAACTATTCCAAAAAATCAAAGAGGAAGGAACACTTCCAAATTCATTCTATGAAGCCAGCACTACCCTGATACCAAAACAAGACAAAGACATTACAAAGGAAGGGAAGTTTAGGCCAGTATCCCTGATGAACATAGATGCCAAAATTCTTAATAAAACAGTAGCAAACTGAATTCAACAGCACATTAAATGGATTATACACCATAATCAAGTGGGATTTCTATACCAGGGATTCCAGGGTGTTTCAACATCTGCAAAACAATGTGATTCATCGCATCAACAAAACCAAGGATGAAAATCATGATTATCTCAATAGATGCAGAAAAAGCATTTGACAAAATTCAACATCCATTTATGATAAAAACTCTAAACAAAGTGGCTATAGAAGTAACTTATGTCAGCAAGCCCACACCTAACATATGCATTGGTGAAAAGCTGAAAGCTTTTCCAATAAGATCAGGAACAAGACAAGAATGCCTACTCTCACCACTATTATTCAACATAGTGCTGGAAGTTCTAGCCACAGCACTCAGACAAGGAAAAGAAAAGGCATCCAAATAGGAAACGAAGAAGCAAAACTGTCACTATTTGCAAATGACATACTATACATAGAAAACCCTAAAGAATTCACCAAAAAATTAATAGACTTAATAAAAATTCAGTAAAGTAGCAGGGTACAAAATGAATATACAGAAATTTGTTGTATTCCTATATATTAATAATGAACAATCAGAAGATGAAATGAAGAAAAGAGCCCATTTACAATTGAGATAACCATATGATTTTCATCCTTGGCTTTGTTGATGTGATGAATCACATTAATTGTTTTGCAGATGTTGAACCACCTTTTAATGCCCCCAGAAAGAATAAAATGCCTAGGAATAAACTTAACCAAGGTGAAAAATGTAGTACTCTGAAAACTGTAAGACATTGAAGAAAGAAATTGAAGAGGACACAAATAAATGAAAGAATATGTGGTGTTCATGGACTGGAAGGAATAGTATTGTTAAAGTGGCCATATGACCCAAAGCAATTTACAGATTCAGTGCAATTCCTATCAAAATACCAATGTCATTCTCAGAACTAGAACAAATAATCCTAAAATTTGTATGGAGCCCCCAAAGACCCTGAGTAGTCAAAACAGAGAAAGAACAAAGTTGGAGATACCACACTCCCTGATCGCATACTATACTATAAAGCTATAATAACCAAAACAGTATGGTATTGGCACAAAAACAGACACGTAGATCAATGGAACAGAATAGAGAGTCCAGAAATAAACTTTCACTTATACGATCAACTAATCTATGATAAAAAAGATAAAAAGGAAGAATATATTAATAAATGATATATCCAATAAGGGGATGATATCCAAAAAGAAACTCATGTAACTCAATAACAAAAAAAAATCTGGTCGAAAAATGGGCAGAGGGCATGAAAAAACATTTCTCTAAAGGAGACATGCAGATGCCAACGGAAATATGAAAAGATGCTCAAGGCCCCATAGTGTAATGGTTAGCAATCTGGACTCTGAAAAGATGCTCAACATCACTAATCATCAGAGAAATAAATGCAAATCAAAACCACAAGCAATCACCTTATACCAGTAAGAATGGTTATTATCAAAAAGTCAACAAATAACGTGCTGGCGAGGATGTGAAGAAAAGGAAACCCTTGTGCACTGTTGGTGGGACCGCAAACTTGTGCAGCCCCTGTGGAAGACAATATGGAGATTCCTCAGAAAACTGAAAATAGATATACCATACGACCCAGCAATTCCGCTTCTGGGTATTTATCCAAAGAAAATGAAAACACTAATTTGAAAAGATATATGCAACCCTATGTTTATTGCAGTATTATTTACAATAACCTAGATATGGAAGCAACCTAAGTGTCCATCAACAGATGAATGGATAAAGACGATGTGATACACACATACACACACATACACCCCCATGGAATATCACACAATAAAAAGAATGAAATCTTGCCATTTGTGACAACATAGATGGATATAGAGGGTATTATGCTGAGTGAAATAAGTCAAGCATAGAAAGACATACTACATGATTTCACTTATATGTGGAATCTAGAAAAAAAAAACTAAAACAACAAAAACAGACTCATAGAAACAGAGACCAAAGGGATGGTTACCAGAAGGGAGGGGGTGGGTGATGGGTGAAAAGGGGAAGGGGAATATAGTCAATAAATTATGATAAATTACATGGTGACAGATGATTACTGGGATGATAGAATTAGTGGGATGGTCACATTGTAAGGTATAAATACGTCGAATCACTATATTGTACACCTGAAACTAATATAACTAACATATAGGATTGTATACCAGTTATACTTACATTTAAAAAATAAATCAACACCAAACAAATGCCCTGCTATTGGTAGGTAATCAGAACAACCCCACATTTATGTCATTTAATGATTATTAAATTTATTGAAATATATATTAGAAATTAGGAATACAGTCTGATTTACCCTTTAGTAGATTCCTGATTATATGATTTTTAGTATTGAATGCTACATACCATTCTTTAAACCTTTTAGATGGTTTAAAAGTTATTAGTTGTGGCAGGGTGGTAAATGTTGTTTAATATCTCATATAATTACATTTGTTTGATCCTCTGTGCCCCTGATAGGCTTCCCCCCCCCATTTAAATGGAATATAAGATTATCTTTCAGTTAATTTTTTTCCTGGAAACATTTAAAAATCTTATTTAACAGTGTGAGAACAATGGTTTTTGTTTTTGTTCCTTCCCTTTGTACTCCATGGATTCTGTTTTAAGAGCTTTGAGTAGTCAGCTAGCATATTATATAAACCGGGAGGCTCCAGCTGCTTGGCCTCTATATTTAGTTCACTTGTTAGTTAATGACTTCATTTTATTTGGGTCCCGCATTATTCCACATAACAGATTTAGTCTATGTGATACTTTTCTTTATTTGAAATCTTTTGGATGAGAGTAAATAAAAAAGCTTCATTTAATTTTTGTACTTGACATTATCTGTTTATTAAATGTTTTAAGAGAGTAAAGGAAATCCTTTTAAAAGCAATCTAAAAATGCTAGATATTTTATAATAATTCGTTTCTAGCATTAGGCTTTTGCATAAATACTAGCCTCTGTTAGCAATTATTCATAGCTTTTTTTTTCATTCCTAAGTACAATTAGAAGTTTCTAATTTGTTTTGATATAAAAATTTCAAGTAAATTTACCTGAATTTCAGAAGCTATACAATTGCTATGCTAAATTACAGGTTCTGTGTTTAAAATTAGAAAAAAATGAGGTTCTTATTTATAAACAAAGACTGCTAATATTTTGGTTGATGTTGACTGATGTTGGTTGATACAAAAAATAAAAAATGGACTTTATGTCAGTTAGATCCAAGAGTTAGAAGAGTTAGTCAATATTAAGGTAGATTGGTAAAAAATTTAGTATAGTCCTTATTCAGGTACTGTTTTTATATATATAGTATAATTTTGCATGAAGCAGGTAACTATTAGTTTCAGTATTTTTTGCAGTTTATATTTGAAAACGTTGCCAAATCTGGCGTAGTTTAGGACTGAGGTTACTTATAAATCTGATTGGGTAATAAACAGAAGTGTCTTATTCTTGACTTTTTTTTTTACTCTTGTTAAAAATATATTTAAAAAATGAAAGCAGGAAGTAGAAGCTTAACCAAATTAAATATTTTTGAGCTAATCACAGGAGGAACACACATACTCCAGGTTCCAAGGTAAACGATTTGTGTTTAAACACAGGTTCATGTGTTCTTCTATTTCTTTGAACTGTGCAACACAGAAATGTAGTAGGGATATCTTAAAATAGAACAGGACAGTGGCCAGAAATTGTTGACTACTATAGATGGTGAGGCTGTCTAGCTCTTGTGGTGATATAAGCCAGAAGTACATGCTAAGGGCATTGATTTGCTCAAGGTCAGCATGTTCTAAATTCAGCTACTTGAGTGTGGTTTCTGTCAAGAACACGTAGGGCTCTTGAATGCGAAAACGGTTTTAGCATAAAAGGTTTAGCGGCATAAGGTGCTATATTTATAAGGTGTGGTGGCAACACTCGGCTCATGAATATCTTTTTCCTTTTTTTAAACATAGAATTTTAGACTGTGGTTCTGAGTCATTTCAGAACGTAGAGCCAAGAAAGTGGGTTGTAAAACAACTTGTATAGCAGTTGTATTTTTTGCTCCTGTACTGAGTAATTCAGCATTAATTGTTGTTGAAGTAAAAAATGCTTTCTGTTTTGCATGTAATAGTTGACAGAAAGGCATGTAATGGTCAACAATTAATTTAGGCTTATCAGTTTTTGTTTAGGGCATTCCTATTCTCTCATGCCTTTTTAGATGTGGAAGTTTAAAAGAAAAAGTTCCTGTAATAAAGGTACATAGAATGATCCAAAAATATTTTATATTAGGTACTTTATAATATTAATAATAGAAGACCATGTATATATATTGCATCATTTTTTTTCAAGTGATTTTGCGTATAAGTCCTAGTTTGTTTCTCATGTCTCATCTCTGTGAGTTAGGTAAGACAATTGGTGGCATTCCTTCTTAATAAATAGAAAACTGAGGCTTATACAAGTCAGACAGGTCCAAATTCACACTCACAATTTTTGTTGAGCCCTTTTTGTGTTCTGGTGTTGTGCTAGGTGCTAGGGATACAGAGGTGACTAAAACATGTTTTCATCATTTAGTGGTGGAGAAAGATAGTTTGCCTCAAGAAGTGCTAGGGTAGAGGTGTGTGCAGGATACTAGGGGAACCCAGAGGGCATTTAGCCTAATCCGGGGGTTCAGAGAAAGCTTCTGGGAAAGAGATGACGTCTGAATCAGCCTCCAGAGTAGAGGAGTTAGGATTGAAAGTGTTCTCTCTCATTACCCCACCGTTATCTAAAAAAGCTCAGTATTAGGCTTAAATTACTGGCAATTTCTTCTCTGTATCATATAATAGTTGTTTTTATTTGGAAATCTTTATTAGACAAATATATGATTGTCAATTCGGTTTATTTTTAACAAGTTTAATAGAAGTTTGTGAAAGTCTATGATGAAGTGGTTTTCAATGCCATGTATTGTGGCCACAGGCATAGATTACTACATATATCAGGCCTTAAAATAAAAATTTTGGCAGAGCTCTTAAAAGTTTTTTTTTTAATTCACATACCATGAACTTCCCATATCAAGTGTATACAATTCAGTAGCTTTTAGTATATTCACAGTTGTACATCATCACATCACCAGTCATTTTTAGAACATTTTCCTTACTCCCAAAAGAACTCCCCCACCCCCACCTTGGCACCCTTGACCATCTAGCTCCAATCTCCCCATCCCCTCAGCCCTAGGCAACCGAAAATCTTTCTAGCTTTGTGGGTTTGCATATTCTGAACATTTCATAGCAATGTAATCATATGATACGTGGTCCTTTGTGACTGGCTTTTTTCATTTAGCGTTTTCAAGATTCATCCATGTAATGTGTATCAGTACTGCATTCTTTTTGTTGCCAAATAATATTGTCTTACAGAGATGTACCACATTTTATGTATCGATTCATCAGTTGATGGAGACCTTAAAATTGTATCAGTGAAAAGATGCATGAATAGAAAACTGCAAAATGGTCCATAATTACGCCTTTTATTCAAAATGTTTAGTACCTATAAGTATTGACACTTAGCAGCAGCGATATAGACTCTATCATCGTGGTGCTGAACAATCTAATGGAAGACAACCAAAGAAGGAAAGTCCTCTGAGAAGAACAGGGAGTGAGAATAACACTCCCATGCGCTTCACTGTTTAAAATATTTTACTTTGAAACAATTTTAGATGTACAAAAAAGTTGCAAAAATAGTATGAATGTATACCCTTCACTTAGATTCCCCAAATGATTCAAATTTAAACATTTTGCCACCTTGTTTTATCTCTTATTCTTTCTCTATGTGTACACACACACACACATTTTTTTTCTTTCAGTATTTGAGAGTGAGTTTCAGATGTGAAGCGCCTTTCCTTCTAATACTCCAGTGTGTATTTTCTATAACAGAGGACATTCTCTTGTGTAACCCTAGTACAATGATCAGTGTCATCATCAGTTAACATCTCAACTCAGGGTTAGGATTTGATGAACGGTTTGAACAATTCAAAATACTCTTTGAGTTGATGAAATTAAAATGAATTCAATACTACTGGCCTATTTAGAGATTTTATTCAGATTTTGACAATTGTTTCACGAGTGACCCTTTTCTGGCCCAGAATTCAATCCAGTATCACACATTGCATTGTTTGCCATGTATGTTTCAAAGAACTTTCTTTGCCTTCAATGACACTTTTGAATAGTACTGGCCAGTTATTTTGTAGAATGTTCCTCAATTTGGGTTTGCCTGATATTTTAAGGTCATGTGTTTTTGGAATAACTTCACAGAAGTGATGCTGTGTCCTCACATGTTGGGAGGCACATGATATTACTTTGTCCCATTGCTGGAAATGGTAACTTTGGTCACTTGGTTGAGGTGGTGACTGCCAGGTCTTTCTGCTGTGTTTTTTCCTTTGTAATTAGTAAGTGTCTTGTGGAGAGATGCTTTGAGACTGTTCACATACACTGTTTCTCACCTTACTTCCTACTACTAATTTTAGCACCCATTCATGAATATAACCGTAAACAGTTGTAAGTGTGGGGTTGCAAAATGATGATTTTCTAATTTCCTCATTCCTCTATAAGGAAGAGTTTTCCTTCACTTTATTTTTTTGGTGTTCACTGGTTTGTTTCTGTATGAACTCATGGATTCATATTCAATGGGTTATAATCTGTTATTTGTCATTATTTGTTTTATTGCAAAATTGTCCTGAACTCTCCAGCGAGAGCCTCTTTAAGCTTGTTTCTGTGTCCTTTTCCCTTGGCCCATCCTTCCTTGAGTGCTTGTTTTCTGGCACCACAAGATGTTCCAGGTTTACTTCGTGCTTTTCCCTGGAATGGGCTATTTCTCTAAGGAGCTCTGGCTCCTTTTATTGGAAAATGGTGTTTATAAAACAAGATCTGGATGCTAGTGCCAAGTGTGCTTAGCAGTGCAAGGGTGTTACTGCTATTAGACCCGTTGAGTGGCAGTTAGAAAGTGTGTGTGTGTGTGTGTGTGTGTGTGTGTAATTCTTTATCTGTTTGTGTAGTAAAACCATGAATTCATACTCACTTGTCCAATTCTGACACCTTAGCGTTCATTCTATCCTTTTTCCTTTTATTTATAATCCTTTCTCTGACACCAAGAGAAAGGTGTCATATTGTTGACTCTCATCCACAATATGTCACTTATTTGTTCAATGCTAGAATACATTTAAAGTAGTTTTGAAATTGCCAAACCATACCACTGCTAATTTACCAATCCGACCGCTTATTTATGACTTTTTTTAGTCTGAGCCTTGGAGCATGTAGGCAAAATACTGTTTTAGTACTGAGGTTGGTTCTTCCGAAGCTTCCTCTCTCCCACTTTCAGTGTGATTATTTATTTGAAATATAATTAAATTCATTTCTTTGTATGCTATTTTGGGTCTCCCATGTCCTTGTTTGCTTGTTTATTTGTTTGACTATGTGAAATTAACGTGGGTCTCACAATTAGAACTACAGCAAATGGTTATCTCGGAAGTGTCGCACCCCCTCAGCCCCATCTATTCCACCTCATTCCTACCCAACCCATCTTGGTAACCATTATTATTAGTTTCTGGTTCATTCTGTGTGTGGGGGGTGTGTGGTGTGTGTGTGTGTGTGTGTGTGTGTGTGGTGAGGGGTACAAATGAGCAGATAAAAGATAATGTCTGTTCTTTCAATTCCCCTTTCAGAAAAGATAACCTACTATAGATATGCATTTACACTTGTCTGTTTTCCATTTACAGTGTTTCCTGGAAATTGTACGTGTCAGTTCATAGAGATTTTCCTCATTGTGCTTTACTGCTGAATAGTACTTCGTTGTGTAGATTACCATCGTTTATTCAGCCACTTCCTTAATTATTGACACAGTGTTTACCAATTACAAACTACAAAGAATAAGTTTGTGCATATGCGTTTTTGTATCTTTGGAGTTGTATTTTCAATGTAAATTTCCGGAAGTGGAATTATTTAATGAAAAGGTCAATGACTAGGTAGTTTTGTTAAATACTGCCAAATTCCTCTTTATAAGAAAGGTACCAGTTTGTATTCCGACCTGCAATAAGTGATAGTCCCTATTCTCTATAGCCTTGCCAGTAGGGTATGTTGTCATTCTTTAAAAATTTTGCCAATCAAATGGTTATCCATGTTGTTTTGATTTGCATGTCTCTTATGAGTGAAATTAAACATCTCAGGTTTAAAGGTCATTTTAAAATTGTGTAGGGTGTGGGTGTGAATTACCTGTTCATGTCCTTTGCCCATTTTTCTATCAAGTTCGGTCCTTTGTCCCTCAGTTTTTAGGATTTTGCCATATATAAGGGATATTAACCCTTTATTTGTGATATATGTTGCAATTTTTTTCATTTTGTCATCTTTTGACTGTTTTAGGTTTTTTGCCTTGTAAATGTGTGTGTGTGTGTGTGTGTGTGTGTATGTGTGTGTGTGTGTCTGTGTGGTATCAATTTTATCAATCTTTTATAGCCTCTAGATTGTAAGTCATAGTTAGAATGCCTTTCCCCATACTGAGGCATTCACCCTGTTTTCTTCTGGTACTTATTGAATTATATTTTTAGTAGTTAGATCTTTAATCCATTTGAGTTTATTCTTGTAATTGGTGTGAGGTGTGAATCTTTCTCCAAATAGCTAATCAGTTGTAGGGATCTATTTTAGATTGGGTGCACAGGAAATAGCTATAGGGACATGAAATATTAAACTAAGATCTGAAGGGAGCCCGCCATACAGAGTGGGTAGAATGAGAGCCCTAACTAAGCAAAGGAGACAGTCTATGCGAAGGCACTGAGATTGGAAGGAGCTTGGTAAGATAAAGAATCTGGAAGCCTGCCAGTGAGGCTTCGGGCTAGTGGAATGGATAAAGTAGAGGTGTGATTTAGGGTTGATATTAACATGGTTTGTTTGTATCACTCTGGATTTGGAGGGGAAAGAGGACAAGAATGAAAGGAGGAATAGGAAAACCATTAGGAAGGAGGCATTAAGGTAATCCAGAGAGAAGACACTGTTGGTAGTAGAAACAAATGGATGCATCTAAGATACATTTTGGTATTAATGTTTTACTTTTTACTAGGATTAAAAAAATTTTTTTCTGAAGTGATAGATGCTTTGTTATGGTTGATGATATTTGTTGACTTAAATTGTGTGTGAATTTAGATAAAACT
The DNA here is from genome assembly GCF_004115265.2 of Rhinolophus ferrumequinum. Classification (NCBI taxonomy): domain Eukaryota; kingdom Metazoa; phylum Chordata; class Mammalia; order Chiroptera; family Rhinolophidae; genus Rhinolophus; species Rhinolophus ferrumequinum. The sequence continues at coordinate 24,421,891 of NC_046294.1, read as the reverse complement.
CCTGCCTCAGATAAAACACAGCCTCAGTTTTCTTATTTGTCAAGTAGGACTATCATTATGATTCAGAGTATCTATCTATTTATCTATCTATCATCTATCCTTTTAAATATATATTTGACACTATGTTAAAACTGCATTAAAAAACAAACAAGGAAAACAGAGGACCCTGGAAAACCCTCTGCTAGTTGTATTTTAGACATGACTGAATCAGAAAAAGTGAAATAATAGCCTTTAAAATTTTTTAAAGCTAAATCGCATTTTATTTTTAAAGTTAAATTATTTTAGACTGATTTGTTTTATAATTCCCCCAAATCAGTTGTTAGTGTTTATCCCATAGAAATTACCACTTTTCTTACAATGTAGTAATATAAATATTTAAATAAAAATAAGATCACAGAACACATTCTCCTTTGTAATTTGCTTTTGATTAACTCTATTTGTGTAAACTCTTTCAATATAAATTTCTGTAGGTTAATCTTATTCTGTGGAACTATTTAAATAGAAATTTCATGTGTGAATTCCACTTACAGTAGATTAACTGTAAATTGAACAGATCAACTGTAAAGAAACATTTATATGGTGATAGAGAAAATTTGGATGTCCGATGATATTAGGAAATTATTGACTTTTTGGGTGTGATAATGGCATTGTGGTTACTTATTTAAATATCCCTTAGAGTGCTATGTTGGAGTATTTATAAATGAAATTATATATCTGGGATTTTTCCCACTAGCTCTATTGTGATAATTTTAGACAGTCTTTTTGTTGATGCATTGGTAATTTTTGAAGTTGGGTGATTGGTAGACGGTAGTTCAACTGTGTATTTGATGTTGTCTATAATAGAAAGTAAATGAATACAATTGTCTTAAATACTTCAAATACCAAAAATAGTTATCATAGTTCTTAATGTTTAGAAATCTGAAAATCCTCAAATATGCTGATTGTTTCCTAGAGGGTACTTTTATAAAAAGCAGGAATTTTTGTGGGGGGTTATAAACTAAAAAGTGTAAGATTCAAAATGTTTGTTTAAATAAATAGATTTGAAATGTGATCTTTTATGTCTTTAGTGTATTAAGTTTTCATGAAGCCTTTTGATTTTAATATATTTAGTTATAATGGTGACTAACTGCCTTTAGTTTCATGATTGAGTGCATTAAATCATTCAAATACTTTCAGATCAAGGTGACTAGCTAAAATGCTTTCCAAATTTTAATGAACTCGTTTGTTCATTAATTTTATTTAGTTTTAGATAATCTTTTATTTCTAATAGGTGAAAAATGGAAATCTTGATTATTGATGGGAATTAAAATAACCTTGTACATTTGTTTTAAGATTATTGAGTTATAATTTTAGACATTAATGTTTTGTTAATATTTATAAGGAATATTAAACATAATTTATGTTTCTAAAAATTGCTACATAGTATTTGCACATTTTTATACTTAATTAACCCCACGTATATTTCACCCTGAAAATGTTTTATCCATACTACTCCCTGTATGTTAGAAAAACAAATTGGACTCATTTGTAAACTGTACTGTCATCTAGAGCTAATAATTTGATGGCCGAAATTATTTTTAATAGGGAAAATTTTTTCATTTTTTTATTGTGAAAAAACACAATATTTACCATCTTAACTTTTTAAGTGTGCACTCAGTAGTGTTAAGTATGTTCATATTGTTGTGAAATAGATCTCTAGAACTTTTTCCTCTTGCAAATATGAAACTCGGTACCCATTAAACAACTTTCTATTTCACACCCTCTCCACCCCGCGGTAACCACCATTCTACTTAGTGTTTCTATGAATTTGACTACTTTAAAAATCTCGTGTAAGTAGAGTCATATAATGCTTGTCTTTTTGTGACTGTCATGTTTCAGTTAGCATAATATCCTCAAGGTTCATCCACGTTGTAGCATGTGATGGGATTTCCTCTCTTTTGAAGGCTTAATAAATTCCATTGTGTTTATCCATTCTTCTGTTGGTGGACATTTGGGTTGCTTCAATGTCTTGGCTACTGTGAATAATGCTGCTATCAACCCGAGTATACAAATATCTCTTCAAGACCCTGCTTTCAATACTTTTGGATTAAAAACCCAAGACTCAGATTGCTGGATCATATAGTAGTTCCAGTTTTGACAGAACCTCTGTGCTCTTTTTCCCAAAGCTGTTGCACCATTTTACAATCCCACCAACAGTACATGATGATTCCCGTTTTTTCCCTATTCTCCAGTACATGTTATTTTCTGTTTATTTTTGATAGTAGCCATCTTGATGAGTATGCAGTGATATTGCATTGTGATTTTGATTTGCATTTCTCTAATTAGTGATGTTGAGCATCCTTTTGGCCATTTGATTTCACCTTTGGAGACATGTCTATTAAAGTCCATGGCCCTTTTTTTTTTTTATCGTGTTATTTGATTTTTGTTGTTGTTGTTGAGTTGGAGTTCATTATATATCTGGATAGTAACTCCTTATCAGATGTATGATTTGCAAATATTTTCTCCTATTCTGTAGGTTGCCTTTCCAATGTGTTGATTGTTCCTTTGATGCACAAAACTTTCTAAGCTTGATGTAGACCCATTTGTCTATTTTTGCTTTTTGTTGCCTGTGCTTTTGGTGTCATGCCAAAAAAATCATTTCCAAATCCAGTGTCCTGAAGCTTTCCCCCTATGTTTTCTTCTAAGAGTTTTATAGTTTTGGTTCTTAATGTTTAGCTCCTTAATCCATTTTGAGTTAGTTTTGGTATACGGTGTAATATAAGGGTCCAACTTCACTCTTTTTTGCATGTGGATATCTTCACTCTTTTTTGCATGTTGTTTCAGCATCATTTGTTGAAGAGACTGTTCTTTCACCTATTGAGCAGTCTTGGTACCCTTGTTAAAGATCATTTGACCACATACTTGAGGGTTTATTTCTGGGCTCAATAGTCTATTCCATATTTGGTCTACTTGCCTGTCTTTATACCAGCACCACATTATTTGGATTACTGTAGTTTTGTAATAGGCTTTGAAAGCAGGAAGTGTGAGCCCTCTAGTTCTTTTTCAGGAATGTTTTGGCTATTTGGGGTCCCTTGAGATTTTTTTAATATCATCATTTCCCCCAAAATGATGTCATATTGAGAATTTTTAAAATTCAGATCTAATTAATGTATAACAGTATATTAGTCTCAGGTGTACAACATAATGATGCAATATTTACATATATTGCGAAGTGATTACTACAATAAGTCCAGTTAACCTCTGTCACCATACATGGTTCCAAAAATACAATTGAGAATTTTAACGTTAAAGCTACCTTTAATATGTGTCAGAATTTAAGAACGTAGATTGACCAATGGGTATAGACAATACTTAATGTTTTTTGTCTATGTTAACATTTTGATTCATCTTCCCTTTTCAGTTTTACTGTGCAGTTTACTCTCAGAGCGTCCCTTGCCTCATAAAATCTTTCAAACATGCTTTGTACTTTTCATTCCTATTCCTTTGTATAGTCCTGAATATCCATCTCTCTTCCTATGAAAATTATATTTACCTTTTAAGGCTTAACTTACTTACATGTTACCTCCTGGATGAAATCTTTCCTGAACTACCCTGTGTTCACTCCTTCTGAGCTATACTTACCACAGAAGTGTATTTGCATGTGGAAAAGGCATCACTGAGCCTTAATGAGGAAATGCTAATCCTTATTGTGAATGACTAGAACACAGACTCATAAGACTTTACAGCTGGAAGGGACTTTTTTCCCATGATAAAATATCCCATTTTAAAATTTTATTTATTGAGGTATAATTGACATACAACATTATATTAGTTTCAGGTGTAGAACATAATGATTCGGTGTTTGTGTATATTGCAAAATAAATGATCATCACAATAAGCTAGTTAACATCTGTCACCATACAGAGTTACAGAATTCGTTTTCTTGTAATGAGAACTTTTAAGATCTGCTTTCTTAGCGACTGTCAAATATGCAGTATAGTATTATTACTATATTGCCATGCCATACATTACATCCTGTACTTCTTATTTTATAACTGGAAGTTTGTGCCTTTTGACTCCCTTTATCCATTTTGCCCTCACCTTACCCTCCCAGCCCCACCCTGGCAACCACCAGTCTGTTCTTTGTATATGAACTTGGTGTTTTGGGAAGGGATTTTTGGTATTTTCTAACATAACGCCCCCCCCACCCATGCATTAATTACTTTTAATAATATCCTAATGTGTTTATTTGTCCAGCCTCACCTTGAAGTCTTTTCAGTAATCACAGGAGACTTCCCTTCTAAAACTGGGTCCTGCTTATATACCCATGGGTACTTAAGGTATGTGGGAGTATTTGATGTAATAGTATAATAGATATTTTTGTGATATTACTTTTTGTGATTTTTTTTTAAAGAAATAAACACTTTGGTTTTTTAGTGAACACAGGTATATTATGGAATCAGTTACTTTCTAGAGCTATGAGCTTAGTCCTCTCTTTTTTTCTAATTTTCTCTCTCTTTTTGTTGTTAAACTTTTTAACAGTACAGAGGTCTTTTATTTTTACACTTATCATGCCATGAATTCATGGGGAATGGATTCCAGCAGCTCAGGCTCCTTTCCATTGGTTCTCACAAAGTGTGCTTCTCTGGGTGGGGCAGGCTAGCGCTTCAGTAGAACCCAGGTACCTTTCTATTTGGCTTCCTTCTTTTTTGATCATTGTCCTTCATGCATTTCAGGAAGCTATCTCGGTCTTAGGGTGCTTAATATGCTAAACATGTACATTATTCTCTTGGCAAGAATTTTGCGCTTGTTTATAATAATGCCAACCACATATTGGGTAACATTGTAAACCCTTCCAGTTTTGCCATGGTAACTTGGGTGGCATTCCTTTCCAAACAGTGCCTATTCCCTTGATGTCTACAGTACCACCTTTTTTTTTTCAGGCATCTTTCATTGTTAAAAAATTTCCTCGTTGGTAACTAGAACTCTAATGTATCCTCACCCCCATTCATATAAAAATAACTGATTCTGCTAACCATAAGAAACTTGGTAAACAAGTGGATTAGATGCATGTGTTTTATCTGAGGAACATAAACATATCTTAGTTTATAATTCTGAAGTATTAGAACCAAGTGTATTATTATCTTGCTTAGTCCTGGGCTCTGTGCCATAGAACTATATTTTAGACAAGGTATCTTAAGTATTTAAGGAACTAAACTCCTTGGAAAGAGAGGAGGGAAAATACAGCTACTTTGCCATGTAGAAACTGTCCATTTTGGAAACAGCTTTGGAATTATTGTAAGTATTAGATTTTCTAAAGGTTATCTAAAACGATTTCAGTTTTAAAATTCTATGTTTCTTATACGCCCAGGCACTTGTAACTTCTAATTTCCTTTCCTCCCAATATCCTCCTCATTTTCCTCCACCCTTACTGGAATTAAATGAAAGATAATGTGTTTCCCATACAATAATTACCCATATTTAATTAATGTCCTAATTAACTCCTGAGATAATTCCTTACTTATTTCTTTTTATATGATGACAAACCAGTGCTTATGATTCAGTAAATGATTTCAGTAATATGAAGAAGAAACAACATGAATAATATGACAGAATTTGGGTAGAAGCAGCAGACTAGAAGCTCTGAATTTTAATCCTAATTCTATTACTGATTGACTATTTAACTTTGTACATTAACAGGTTAAAGTTTGTATTATATGATCCTCTTGTCTTATAGGTGTGATGTTAGATTATAAGATAATAATATATAAATGCTAAATAATACTAGTCAGGCATAGGGCAAAAACAGTTATAAAAGCTTGGTCACAGTTTGTTAATTCTATAGATTGTAAATGTAAAATATGTAATGCCATATAAAATCGGCTGATATGTAATTTTATATCAACTTTGAATGACTGTATTCTAGAATTGCTTATAACTGTTGGTTATCCATAGATTAAAAAGAAAACATTTGTGGTTTTTTTTTTTAACGTGAGTAAAAGTCTATAATTTCAGAGGTTATCAGTGGTTTTCATTGTGTTATACATATAGTTTTGTCTTAAAGGTGCATATGGTCTCATGAATGTACTATAATAAAATGTAATGACGGATTAGATATCAGGCCTGACCTCGCACCTCAGAATGTATGTGCCTGTTTCTTTCTGAGTCTTCAGCATTTTCCCGTGAATGGAATTCAGCACCCTGGATGCTATTAACAGAGTGCCTGCTGCCACGGAAGAGTGCCAGTTCAGTGGCCAGTGAATAATTTAGGCATCAGCTGGTGTGGTGAGATTGTATTACTTAGGAGAGAGAATCTAATATGTGCTAAACTTTGACATTAAAAAGAACAAATGTTTCTTTTGTGAAAAAATAGTGAATTACAAAAAAACCCAAATATATCTAAAAATCAGTGTACTAAATTAAAAATTATTTGATTTAACGGTTTTTTAAAAATTATAGTAGTAATGAATGCTCACTGTCAGAAAAATTCGATGATAGAGAAGACTACGAAGCAAAACAGGAATAATTTTCCCCTTTATATTGTGGCTCTGGTTTATAATTTTTACAGTATATTTTATACTTTTTTTTAAACAGCCCTCTGTGATGTACATTTTGTTTGTTTTCTGATAATATCACAGAGAACCTTCTTGTATGTCCTTGGATACTTACTGGTGCATTTTCACAACATTTTCAGGAGAATTGTTGGGTCAAAGGATATGTATGTACATTTTGCTGATGGTCACTGCCAAATTTCCTTCTAGAAATGTACTATTCCAATTTATAATCGCACCGATAGTGTGTGAAAATGCCCTTTCTTACATTCTTGTCACCACAAGGATATTTCTGGTCTTTCAAACTGTTGGCTTTATATATTAAGGGAAAAAAGAAAATCAAGTTTTAATTTTGTCATCACTGCACTACATTTAAAAAAATTTGAAGTCTCCCTACTCTGTCGTGGGTTATGCTTTTTCATGTGGGAAATGAGATTGGATATAAAAACGGAGTTCATGTAATAATAATAATAATAATTAAATTGTTTAGTACAAGCCACTGTGCTAGAAACTTCGTAATTACCCTTTACCCATCATAAGTAATAACATTATCTGTATTTTATGAATAGGGAATTTGAGATTCAAATGTGGTCAGCAGCTTGCCCAGTGGCATACAGCTAACAGCTTGCAGAGCTGTGGTTTGAGCTCAGTTCTGCCTCTCCACTTTACTGTGCCCCTTCTCTAGGGATTGCCCCTCGTCTTTCTGAAACTCCTCTCCTGAATGACACTGATGTCTTGTTTGTTAATCACCAAATTGGATGGATTTTGTTTTTAAAGTCCACATCTGGCTGGATCTGTATCATTCAACTGTGTTAGTGCTTCATTTTATTGAAACTTTCTTTGGTAGCTTCCTAAACATCTTACCTTCCTTCATTCAGGTTCTTCTTGCACTTCTCTGACAGACTTGCTTGTTATTTTTGTCACCTGTTAAATGAATACACTCTCCAGGGTTCAGTCCTGGGCCATTTTCTCATTTAATGTAGTTCCCTCTTGGAGCCCTTACTCTGTCCCCTGACTTCAGTTTGTTTGTTTAATATGGCAAACTTTCAGACACTTTCCTGTATCCTGACCTCCTTTTGAACACCCAATTTCTGTTTCCAGTTATCTCCTTAGAGAGTCTGGATGTTACTAACTCATGTTCAAATGATTCATCTTTCTCCCAAAATATTCTCATCCTCCCTGATTACACATCAAGATTAGAAAAGGAATGGTTTTCCTGGTTATTCAGTGTTGGAAACTTTGAGTTCTTTGGCTTGGCTGTTTCGATGATATATATCTAACCACTGACCATAGCCTATGGATTTTACCTCTGAAATACCCCACATGTAGATTTTGTCATACTTTTCTCACTGCCCTGTTTTGGATTTCTGCATTAGATTAGTCATTCATTTTTTAACCAGTAGTCTGTGCCTTTTCCTGTTTTTCCTGCATTGTTTGAGATGTGTTACAGATTGGTTTAGAGATCACAATGTGCACACATTTACATACTGGAAGATTTTTACTACTTTGCTCATTCTTACCTCTTCAGTTCCTAATATGAATGTACTTACCAGCAAATGTCACAAACGTAATGACCTCTTGGAAACCCAGTTGCAGTGGCATCAAGATTATGGTATGCTTTTAGCATTGAATTGGAAAAAGCTGACACGGTTAATCAAAAAAGGGATTAGAATACTTTAAAAATGTGTGAGTAGAATGTTATGCTTAGGAAGCACTGTGTAACTTCAGTAGGTTTTTTATAGTACTGGTTATAGTACTGGTTATAGTACTGGTTATAGTACTGGTTATAGTATGGGTTATATGAACTAACGCATATAACCTCTATCCAAAAGTTTATTAACTATTTGGATGTTCTATTTTGTGAAGTTTCTTTTGCCTAATATTCTGTTTGCTTGGCTGTCTTAGTGTTCATTTGCAGTTTTTAAAGTGTATAGTTGCAACATGAAACCTTTTTGAGAAGTATCTTCTTCCATTCTGTGGCTTACTTTTTCACTCTCTTAAAGCTGACTTAGGTGAATACATGGGCTAATTTAATACAAGGTCTTATTTTATTTTTTTTTTAACTTTTTTTTTATTGGGGAATATCGGGGGAACAGTGTGTTTTTCCAGGACCCATCAGCTCCAAGTCAAGTGTTGTTTTTTTTGTTTTCTTTTCTTTCAATCTAGTTGTGGAGGGTGCAGCTCACTGGCCCATGTGGGAATCGAACCAGCGACCTGGGTGTTATGAGTTCTGTGGCACTGTGCACTAACCAACTGAGCCAACTGGCTGCCCCTACATGGTCTTATTTTAAAGTTTAATATTTTATTTTTCAAAAATTTCCTTTACGATTAACACCATTTATATCCTATTAAGAAATTTTTACCTACTCTAATGTCACTAAGATGTTTTCTTTAAAAGCCTTGTTGTTTTACCTTTCACATTTAGATCTGCCATCCATCTGGAATTAATAGTTGTATATGTGGTATAAGGTAAGGATTAAGGCACATTCCCGCCCCCACCCTCCCCCTCGCCCCGTGGATGTCCCTTAACTGAGCACTGTTTTATTAGTCCACTGCACGGCAGTGACAACTTGTGTCATAAACCAGGTGACCTTATAAGTGTGGGTCTGTATTTGGACTCTTCATTATTTTGTCTATTTTTGCATCAGTATCACATTGTCTGTTCCATAATTGATAATATGTCATTCTGCTTATTCTTCAAAGGACTGTTTTTGGTCCTTTGCATTTTTAGATCAATTTTAGAATGTGTCACTTCTGAAAAAAACAAAAACAAAAAAATTTTTACTTTTGAAGCATATTGTCCCCTGGGTATGTTTTGGGAGTTACTTCCTTTCAACACTTTAAACATGTTATTCTACTATATTCTGGTTTCCATTATTTCTATAGAAAATTGTCTTCTTTGATGTTAAAAGGTTTTATTTCACCTCTCTGACTGCAGTTAAGATTGTTTCTTTGTATTTGGTTTAAGCAGTTGACTAATGTGTGTGTGTGTGTGTGTGTGTGTGTGTGTGTGTGTGTGTGTTAAATTGTGCTTGGCCTATGTTTAAATCCCACTCCCATCAATATTTTACTGTGAAACTTTTAAACTTACAAATAACTTCAAAGGATTTTGCAGTAAATGTGCATATACCTACTACCTGGATTCTACAATTAACACTTTGCTACCTTGGCTTTATTATAGATATCTCTATCCATTCATCATTCTATCTTTATTTTATGAGGCAATTCAAAGTAAGTTGTCAGCATCAGTACACTGTATCATGAATCACTTAAGCATGTCTTTCATGAAATAGCTCAGTATTTATTTATGGTTCTTATTTTGGAAGTAAATTTTATATACAGTGAAATGCAAGTTCAGTGAGTTTTGACAAATGCCATACAGCTGTGTAACCCAAGTCCTATCAAGATCTAACCATCACCCTAGGAAGCCTTCCTCGTGTTCCTTCCCATTCAGTCCTAGTCTCTGCCTCTCACCCCTTCCATGTGGAACTACTGATAGGAGGAGGTTTTCACACAAATTAATTTTTTCTCTTCTAGAACTTCATATAAATGGAATGATACAGCATGACTATTTTGTCTAAGGTTTGTTTCTGTCAACATAATTTTGTGGCTTACTGATGTTTTGTTTGTATTAGTAGATCTTTTTTTTTTTTTTTTTAAGTTGTTGAGTAGGTTTTCTGGCACAAGATTTCCAGGCCAACCTTATACTTTCCCTGCCTCAGCCCTGGAATCAGCTATTTCTCCGGGGAATGGTATTAGAATTAAGAGTTTGTTGTTTTAAAAAGTAGATTCCAGTTTTCTGGTGAAATTTTCTATAATTTCATCCATTTTCTTGAACATTTTTTTATCATTATTTTAAAGTCCTTGTTATAATTTCAGTAGCTGAATGACAATGGGCTGCCTCTATTGTTTTTTCCCCCCCTCCCTTTGTTTCTTCGTATTGTATTTACTGTTAGGCTGGTAACTTTTTTTTTGTTTACTTGCTTGTTTGTTTCTTAAGCACTGGACCTTGGGTATGAAGAATTCTTGAGCTGTGCTGGTCAATGTGTAGCCCTAATCACTCAGGGATACATAGGTTTAAATTTCAATTAATTAAAATTAAATAAATTAAAAAATTTATTTCCTCAGTTGCGCTAACCACCTCTCAAGTTGTCAATAGATGGGTGTGACTAGTATGGATCGAGAATAGTTCCACCACTGCATGAAGTTCTGTTGGACATTGCTGTGCAAGGAACTCTGGATGATAATATCCTCCTCCAGAGATAATTCTTTTTTTATTCTGGAAGCCAGGTAGAGTAGGTAGATCATGTTATTCCAAGAGAGGCTGATCTATTTCAGTATGCCCTTATTCCTAGGGTGTAGCCTTTTGTGGTTTCAGTTGAAAAGCCTGGAGTATCTGCCAAGGCCCCTTTTCCTTGGCAGGTTCTGAATTCCAGTTTTTGTTTTCCCTGCCCAGTGGGACAGCTGCAGGTCCTGTGTGCCTTGCTGTCAATTGGTGACTCCCTCTAGGAAATGTAAGGCTCGCTTTAATAATAAATTTTCTCTTTGCTATGGGAGTTTGTTCCCTCAAATCCCAGCTGTCTTGCCTACTCTCTGATGACTTCACACAGATTTTTTTTTTAAATATATTTTATTTTATAGAGCTGTTTTAGGTTCACAGCAAAATTGAGCATAAACCACAGAGTTCCCATATCCCCTCTGCTTCCACACACTATTGACATGTCTCATCCCTCAGCACAGTGGTAAATTTGTTATAATTGATGAACCTAACTTGATTTCATCATTATCACCCGTAGTCCATACACAGAGCTATTTTTTTTGGTATGTGTTTTAGCCAGCCTTTGTAGTTTTCCTTACTAGGGAGATTAGTCTGATACCAGCTACTGAATATCCTTCCACTTTCTTTTATTAGGCAAAATATACTCCAAATATATTTGAAAGCTTCTCAGTGATTCCTGGCAATTCCTTTTTTTTTTTTTTAACTTTCATTTATTTTAAGTGTGTTTTTCCAGTACCCACCAGCCCCAAGTCATGTAGTTGTTTCAAGGTAGTTGTGGAGGGGCCAGCCCGGTGGCTCCAAGGTCGTCAGTTCGATTCCCACGTGGGCCAGTGAGCTGCGCCCTCTACAGCTGAGATTGTGAACAGCCGCTCTCCCTGGAGCTGGGCTGCATGGGCTGCCGGAGTTGGCCTGGGCTACCCTGTGACGCCATGAGTGGTGCTGTGAGCCAGCGACTGACTGCCTCAGTGGGGGCGGGGGGCACAAGGCTCACAGTACCAGCATGGGCCAGGGAGCTGTGTCCTGTACAACTAGACTGAGAAACAACGGCTTGAACTAGAGTGGGGGTGGTCTGAAGAAAGGGGGAAAAAAAGGTAGTTGTGGAGGGCGCAGCTCACAGTGGCCCCCATGTGGGGATCAAACTGGCAATCTTGGTGTTAAGAGCTTGCTCTCTAACCTCTAACCAATTGAGCTAACCAGTCACCCCCTGGCAATTCTTTAAAATGGTTATTATTGGGATTAATGGTTCTGGCAGGAAGTTATTAATGGTTCTGGTAGGAAATTAGGTATATGGGGGAAGATATATGTGTGGGTCTTTCATTTGTTCATATTCCCTTAAATTCCATTGGTCTAGGTATAAAAGTTGCTTAATGTAGTTGGCCATTTTGTAGGTTTTCAAATATCTGAGAATTTCATTTAAAATGTATATTAAAATGAAATATACTTTGGGGAGTATTGTGTCTAATTGAATATTTTGTGTTCATATTTTGTGTTCATTGAATATATCTTTAAGGAATGACTATAGTTTGTAAAATACTCTGCCAAGGGCTGTATGAACTATAAAACCAAGTGATAGGCAGCTCCTGATCTGAAGGACCTTACCTCCTTCTTAAGAGAGAAGAGAAGACATGTACATAAATATTAACAGGACTGTTTGTAGAAGACACATTTTATTTCTTACTAGGTTTCAGGCTAAACCCAAGTTTTTTGGCACCACCATTTATTGACCCTGCAACTTTGGGGAAATCACTCAATTTCAGATGCTTTTTGGGGAAAGGGAGATTATGTGTCAAGTTCTTTACTTGCTTTTATTGTCACAATAAACTGGAAAAGCAAGTATATCCCTCATTTGCAAATGAATGGCTCTAGGTGGCAATGACGATTATAACATGCCCATGGCCTAGAGTTTTGTTAAGTAACTGGGATTTGAATTCATTTCTCTGTTACTCCAGAGTCCGTCCTTGTATGATTATAATAGCAAGTCACAATCTATTCTGAAAAGTATTAATATAATAGACATTCCTTGAATAAAATTGAGAGTAATGATGTGTTTTCTAATATTCACTTTTAAACATTAAGTATAAGATAGCATTGCTCCTGAGGTATTCCTGTTGAGAATAGGTAACCTGAACCTTCTTGTGAGGAAACATTAAATAAATACAAATTGAGGGACATTCTACAAAAGGTTTTTAAAATACGACATTAACATAAAAACCACAAAAATGCTGAGGAGCTATTCCAGATGAAGGAAACTAAAGAGACATGGGTCTGGGATTTATTTATTTAAAAAATTTTTGTTTGTTATAAACAAAGGCATTATTGGGACAATTGGAAAAATCTGACTAATAGTATAGTATTAATATTAATTTCCTGATTAAAAAAAACACACTGTAGCTATGTAAGAGACTCTTTGTTTTTAGGAAGTACATACTTGAGGAAGTACTTAGGGGTAAAAGGCTACAATGTCTGCAACTAACTGAAACAATTCAGAAAAATTATATTTGTGTGTATATATCAGAGAGGATAATACAAATGTGGTAAATGTTAACATTTGGGAATCTAGTTGAGGGTATATAAGAATTCTTTGTACTATTTTTGTAATTTTTCTATACATTTAAAGGTATTCCAACATAAAAATCATAAGGAAAAGAAAGTGTGAGAAAAATAGTAACATATTTGCCTAGTTGATAAGTGATTATTCGCCATTAAGAAGTGGTATGTTCCTGAGTGCCACCAGGTTGTGTAAGAGATTCTGTGATGAATCAGTGCCTAGCTTCTCCCTGCTTTTTATTTAATACATTGCAATGTGGCCATATGATTAAATAATGCATTTGCAGTAATTAATAAAATAGAAATGGTTTATCTACATGGTGTTGAGGAGCTTGGACTCTCACTCAGACTGCAGGTTTGTTACAAAGGCTGAACCATTCACTAACTGAGAGACCTAGAAAAGTTACTTTGTGCTTCAGTTTCCTCATCTCTAAAATGAGATAATACAGAAACAACCTCAGAGGATTTTGTTAGGAGTTAATGAGATAATGAGCAGAATGATTCCTATAAGAGCTCAATAAACATTTTTTGTTGTTTTTATAATTATAAAGTTACAAAATTGAATCATTACAATTAAATAATTCTTGTCATCTGATTTAGACACACCTTATAGATTATGAGCTTCTGCTGGTATCTACTGATAATACGTAATAATTTTAAATATATCTCACGGTTAAATAAATTTAAGAAATCCTGGACTGTTTTATATTTCCCTCCTAATCACCTGTAGAATAGGGATAAAAGCATTTATATTGTTATTTCATAGAATAAAATATTTGAAAGGGTGGTAAAATAAAAATGCAGTACAAATGTAAGATATTAATAAAGTAGTTTGTGTATATGATCGTGATCATCAGACTTTAATTTTTCTATGTCCAATAGTATATAAACCAACATATAAAGAACGGACACATTCGACCTCAGTTACTGACATGTTTTTCTTTTATTTTCCACAAATATTTTCATATTCCTTACTAATTCAGCTTCTTGGCTTTGCTTTTTCACCTAACACTGATTATGTAGTCTAATTTGATTATAATAATATTAAAAGAAAACATGAAATTCCTTTGAAATATAGGAGGTTGATAATTTTTTAACATTCAAATTTTTATATAGTTTGATGTATGTTAATAACAATTTTCTTACAGTTTTCTCTTTTATATCATTAGAATTTTGAGTGATCTTGAAACTGTTCTTGGTAGATAAAACACAAAATAGTGCTGTTTATAAGTTCAATGCATTTCTGACTCCTATCTGTACAAAATATTAGCATATTGATTAGTCAGATATGCAGATTGTTGTATCCATCTTTTGTGGGCATTGGGCTATAAGCTATACATTTAGTATATTGGTAATTCATATTAAATATTTTCTAACTCCTATCCTCAACCTCTCAGGTTTAACATTTAATTGGTTTTGAAAATATTATTACTGCTGTTGTACTTGGTGCTTTGATCTGGATCGTTGTCCTGCATACTCAAAAGATTAAGTGGCCTTGCAATAAGGATATTTTTAATTGTGATATTTTTAGCCTATGACTCAAGCTACATTTGAATGAGTGTCTATTCTAAGAGCCTGTACTTTGATGATTATATTTCAATGTTATTGAATAGTTGCAGTTACAGTAATAAAAACACAATCTGTGTGAATATCCAGTATTCTGTAGTGATGTTATTGCCTAAAGCAACACATTTCTTATCACATTAAAAACATTCATAACTTAAAAAAGGAAAATATGTCTAGAAATGGTTGATTGTCTCTTTTGAAATCTATTTGCCTTTCCAAGAGTGTTGCGGTTTTGTTGGTGGTTTTATAAAAGCACCATTCTGCAAGATACTGAAAAAAGTGCTGATTACGCTGGAAATAAACTCACTAGCGTATTTTAACAGTCATATTTCTGTTAAAGTTCCAGTCGAAATGTTCCGTAATATTATAAATTGTAGTTGCATTATCATTTGGAAGGATCCTTGGAAGCCCTTCAGTGTGGGTTCCCCTGTTACGCTTAGAAGAGTCTGCTTCATGGTACCGCCTACAGACAGGGCTAGCCCTGGAGCCGCTCAGGGGACCCTTCCAATGTTCCGTCCCTCCCGAGGCAGTGCATTCCCATGTCAAACATTCTCACTAGAAAATTGTTCCTTCTAATAAAAAGAAATAAAGACGATTCACCTAACACACTGGTTATAAAGTCTAATTTGATTGTAATACTATTAGAAGAAAACATGAAATTCCTATAAATTTAGGTGATGACAATTTTTTAACATGACTTTTATTATAATGTATGAGATGTTTGTTGAGAAACACATACTGTGGAAATATATACTTTTCCCTCCTTGTCTACTTGATTACTTAGAGATAATTGCCTATAAAACTTGGCTGTGTATCCTTTCCAAGATTTGCTGTGCTTGTGCAAACACATGTTTACCAGTGCCTGTATTTTATAACCACTTTAGGTCTTTGCTGTCATTTGCTAAACATAGGTTTATGATTTGTAATGATGTATTGAGTGCATGACGTTGAATCGGTATTTATGAGTAATCACACCTATGGGCTGGCAGGTGGTTACATCCACTGTTGAGCTCATTTCCTAATTGCCTCTGTAAAAGGATGTTATCGTCATCTTTAGGAACACAGTAACTGCCAAAATAAAAGCCTTATTTTAACTAAGGTATCCAGTAGATGTCTGTGTACTTAATGTGAAAGATTATTTATGGTTAAGATGAGTAAATGCGTAAATATCAGGAAAATGGCTTAGTAAAATGTCAAGTAGAATTATTTTAGCATAAGTATATTTATATTTCACATTTCCTGGTTAGTCTTAAACTCAAAGGTGATATGTTTAAAGAAAAAAGAAAAACTCAGTGATTAGTATAGCATCTGAGTGGGAAAACTTCCAGTAGGAGAAAAGTCTGATAGTTTCAGTAATCCTAGGAATTATTTATTTTAAGGTGTAGTAGTTAGAAGCATGGATTCTGATGCCATAAAACCTGGCTTTGAACCCCAGCGGTTCCGCTCATTAGCGGTGTGACCCTTAGGCAAGTTAGTTATCTTTGTATCTGTTTCTTTATCTATTAAAAGGATTGAGATGAATATCAAATGGTTTAATATTTATGAAGCGTTTAGAGGATTGCCTGGTTCATAGTGTTATGTAACTGCTTGATGATATTGCTGTTATTATATATATTTAAAAGGGATTATTCATAATTATAAAATTGTTTAAAAACAGGCAGCAAAATACTTTTTTCTTTTCAGTCTTAGAAAACTAAAAGACCAGTTAATCAAAAAAGGCACATACCGTTTCTCATGTTGTAGAACTATTAGAAAACCTACTTCAGTTAGTATTTTTCTTTTCTGTGGAAAATATTAGGTTAGCACAAAAGTAATTGAGGTTTAAAAGGTTAAAGAAAAAAAATTGCAAAAACCACAGTTACTTTTGCACCAACCTAATAAAACTAGAGCATAACTTTAATTGAATTGCTAAAAGTAACATTGGTGTCAATTACTAGGCTTTCCATTTGGATTTCTGTGTTTCCTTTAGTGACAGGATTTTATAATTTAAGGTATAGAGAAAGGCTTTTGGAATTAGCATTTCAACTCTTTCTGGGTACTTAGGTAGTGTATCAGTTATCTGTTGCTGTGTGACAATTCCAAAACTTAGTTGCTTCACAACCAATGATCTGTTACTTTTCATGATTCTGTGGGCTGAGGGGTTCCTCTGTTTTAAGTGGAACCTTTTGTTTCCTAGCAGTTTTTATCTTGGAGCAGAAAAACTACAGAAATTTGTTTCCAGAACATTTTCTTTAAATGAGATAATGTATTAAAAGTTATTTCCATGATGGCTGGTCGATTGTTAAAGCTTATTAAATTGTGTTTGTTTTTATTATGTAGTTAAAACTTTTTGGTTGTCCCAAATGCAAAGTGGCTAGCATGTAAAAATCTCTTGGTCGATACCTGTTTGGTTCATGTATTTGATCTAACAAGGATATTTTTAGCATTCCTGAATGAATGAATGAATGAATGAGTGCTAATAGCTTCTGGTAGTTAATCAGTTCATTGAACAAATAATGATTGAGTGCCTATTATGTGTCAGGCAGTGTTCTCAGTGCTGGGAAAATAGCATTGAAAAAATTCCTGATGGAATTTTTATTCTAGTGGGGGAGAGCAGAAACATAATAAGTAAATGTCGTGTGTGTGTGTGTGTGTGTGTGTGTGTGTATCAGTTGATAACAAGTGCTGTAGAGAACAATAAAGCAAGAAAAAGATACATGCATGTGTTGGTGCAGGTACTTACCTTTCTATTTAAGGTGATCAGGGAAGGCTTTTCTAATACGATCTTTGAGCAGAAACACAAAGTAAGAGTGATCAAGTCCTGCTGTTCCCTCTCCCTGGAACCTTCTTCTAGATAAGTGTAAAGATTTTGAGGCAGGAACTATGGTTAGAAACAGTAAGGAGGCCAGTGTGGGTGGAGAATAGCAAGCAAGTGGGTTAATGGTAGGAAATTTTAAATGTAATTGAGGGCTGAATCATATAGGACCTTGTAGGTGATGGTGAGGTATTTGAGTTTATGATAGGAAGCTGTTGGGGATTTTGAGGAGAAGAACGATGTGGTCTGATTTGTGTATCATTAAATGGATCACTCTGGCTGCTCAGTTGAGACTAGACGGTAAAGGACAAGGTGGGAAGTGAGAACAGTGAGGAAGCTCTTGTGTAATCCAGAAGGGAGCTGAGGGTGGCGTGGATCAGGGTGGTAGCAGTAAAGGTGGAGCAAAGGAGTCAAATTCTGGATCTGTTTTGAGGATAGAGTCAATGGGATTTGCTGATAGATGTGGGAAGTGAGAGAAAGGGAAGAGTCAAATTTTATTCTCTCCAATTATGGGCCTGAGAAACTAACTAGAAGGATAGAGTTGTCATTTCCTGAGATGGGAAGGCTGGGGGAGTAGGAGGTTGGGGGCAGTTGGGAATTAGGAGGTTTTTTTTTTGAACATGACCAGTTTGAGATAATATCTAATATACACTCAAGAAGAGATGTTGAACAGGCAGTTGGATACATAAATCAGGAGTTAAGGAGAGAAGTCTGGATTAGAGCTGTACTTTGGGGAGTCTTTTGAACAGAGGTGGTATGTATTTGAAACTACGTGATTTGGTAAGATCACTTAAGAAAAGCAAAAGGAGATAGAGATGATAGATATCCAAAGACAGCCTTTAGGCACTCCACAATTTTATATTGTGGAAATGAAATGGAAGTAGAATGGAATTTGAGAGAGTAGAGCCAGTGAGGTAAAGAGGAGAACAAAGAGTGGTGTTGCAAGTCAAATGCAGTGTTTAAAGCAGGAGAGCATAATCAGCTGTGTCAAATACTGCACGTCAAGTAAATGGAGGATGTGGCAGTGCAGGGCTGATGGTGACCTTGATGAGAGCTCTTTTGGTGGAATGATGGGGTAATGGAAGCCTGATCTGAGAGAGTTCAAGACAGAATTGGAAGCATCTTTTTTAAACAATGCTTTCAAGAAGGACTGGAACAGAGAAAGGAGTGATGGCTGAAGGTGAGTGTATAAACAAGAGGTTTTTGGTGTTTTTTTTTCCCCTCAAGATGGGAGATATGGGATAATCCTATTAGAGAGAGACACTGGTGATGAGAGACGGTGGGAAATTGCTAATGTGCTTCAGTAAGTGAACACGAATGCCGCTCTGACAGATGCAAGTGGGCTAGTACACGTGGTGAGAGTGTAGACGTTTTTTTCAGATTACATGGTGGTTATTTGTTGTTTTGTTTTTGGTTTTTTGTTTTTTTTTGCAGTAAAGTAGGATGCAAGGAAAACAGGAATGAGGATGGAGAAGGAAGTGGTTTGAGAAGAGAGGTGTGAATTAGGAAAGTGGGAGTATGAATAAATTAGGGGAATGTATATATGGTTTTACCTTTTACACACATTCTTTTATGTTGTCCTTTAGATAATCTTTGGATTACATAAGGTCGGCAAAACACCATTTAAAAAATGAAAATACTAAGGCTCAGTTAAATTACTTGCTAGTAGAGGGAGAGCTAGGTATCTACTCCTGAGTGTTTAAAATCTAGCTCTATTTAGATGGTTTTCATTATTCATAATCAGTGCTTCCTTACCAGACTCCAAGATTTGTCTTCCCAGAGCTTTTCTGCATAGATTTCCAATGTTTTAGTACCAGTACAGCATGAAACTTACCCAAAGGGAACTGCATCCACAACCCATGCTCTTTTATATTGGATTGCCAGTATATGGCAAGAGGTTCTACTATTTTCTTTTAGTGCCCTAAAGGTTTGAGAAAGGCGTAGCACACGATTAACTGAATCATAAAGCTTGCTTCATTGAACAAAGTAGAAAAATCAGTAGTTCTTTTAACATTAGTACCCTTTTTTCCCTTTTGGGTATATATTCCATCAAAGGCATTTTCTTTCTGTACCAGCTAGTTCTGTCTGAGGCAATACATGCTTGTTTTTGATGTATAGCCTTTCTGTTCTGATCTTTTTCAGCCTGGAGTATATTTTCTTGCTCAGTAGCCTGGTGAGCTGACATTGGCTGTCTTGGTTAACTTCTCAGTTTTCATAATAGCCAAAAAGGGGAAACAACCTAAATGTCCATTACCTGATGAACAGATAAGTAAACGTAGTCTGTCCATACAGTGGCGTGCTATTCAGCAATAAAAGGAAAATGAAGTGCTGATACAAGCTACTGCATGCCAAGAGGCCAGTCGCAGAAGACCACATATTGTGTGATTCCATTTGTATGAAATGTCCCAAATAGACAAATCCAAAGAGACAGAAAGAAGATTTGTGGTGACCTAGGGATGGAGGAGTTTGGGACAAATGAGGAGTGACTGCTAAAGATCTCTTTGGGGGCTGATAAAAATGTTCTAAAATTGATAGTGGTAATGGTTGCACAATTCCGTGAATATAGTAAAAACCATTGAATTTTACCATTTCAATGGGTGTCTTGGATGTTATGTGAACTATATCTTAATAAAAGTTATTTTAAAAAAATGCCTTCTGCATTTTTCTCTACCTCAGAGTGGACTACCCTCATTTTAGTATTTTTATCTTTATTGAATTTACATTTATATACCTTTTCCAAGTTTGTGCTGCATTTCTCTGGTACCTTATTGTCAAAAGTAGAGAGAAGCAGGTAGATATGTATTTGTATAGCAGTATCATCAAGAGAGCCTAGATGGCTGCACCTTTCAGTCCTACTGAGTGACGTTACTTGGGAGAATCATCAGCTTTGTCATTTCAGGCAAAGTTACTTGATCAGTGTCCTAGACCTGGGTTATTCTGTCGCTATAGTCACAAAAGGCTGAAGTATATCAGCATTATGCTGAGAATTCACATTGGCTAACCATTATATCCTCTGTATATAGAAGGAGCCATATTATGATCAACATTTTCTTGATGGCCATGAAATAATCACATGAGTGCGTAGTTTAATGGCTTTTGCAGTGATAACCTAAGGTATCTATCTCTATTATAAGAATATAATTATTGCTAGAATTGGACATACTGAACTCCTGAACTGAGATACCCTTTTTCCTAACAGGGCTGAGGTTCTTCTGTCAGTAATTGAATTTTCATCTTAAAAAAACATATAAAAATGAAATAAATCAAATAAAATGTTCCATTAATAATTATCTTCTTTATGAGTGACAGTATTTCACTGTGTTCTTATTTGAAGCATCTACTGCCAACATTCTCTGCTGGTGTCTAGCAAAAGTCCTGTAAACCATCCTAAAAAATTTTTTTTCCCAGCTTACCCGTTTTACTCTTTATTTTATATCATGTTTCAATGTTTTAGAGACGTAGAAAAGATTTGGTCTTAATATATATTGATATATTTTATTAAAAGCACATGGCAGAAAAATGAATGAAACATGGCATTTAAGGTAGAGATTTCTTTTGTTAGCATCTAACCGAAATTTCTGAGTGTGTCTGTGGCTTTGACACTTGCTTTCTCATTGTGGTAGAGTAGAAAACAACAGTTTAGTTATACCCTCCATTCAATAGACATGTTCAGTGTGTGCCTTTCCTGCTCTACAGAACTAGAAATGACGTCAATTCCCTGCCATTTCCTTAGCATTGCCACATTTTAGTGCTCAGAAGAGACTTAAGGTAGATTAAATAAAGAAGTGGGAGAGCTTCTTTTAGGAATAGAACAGAACATTTATTTTAAGAGTGGTCCACATATCAGAATCCCTGCTATGATCATTTTTATACAAAAGTACATTTTAGCCCAGGGGAAGAACTTGAGAGCCAATTAAGATGTAACAAAAAAACTAAGCTGATAGACGCATATATTATTCTTCCACGCATAGTTTCATTTTTAAAGTTTATTGTATTGTAAGATTGGCTGGTAGAACTCTGACAATCTGATAGTTTCATCTAGATTATAAGTGCTTTAAGGTATTGCCTCCCCACCTTTTACATGTAATGATAACACATAGAAAAAATGATATTTTATGGCATACTAGGGTAAACTGGAGAGAATTTGGGCACATTTGCATGAGACTTGGTGAAGAAATTTATAGCATTTTCTTCATAATGTGTGTATATCTATCTATCTGTATATGTATATATATAGATATATATGTATATTATAAAATGAAGTAAAATTTTGGGGAAGACAGTGGTGGCAAGCCATGGAATTGACCCTTGAAGAGAACCTCCTTCGAGGAGCACGGTGGCCTCAGAGCCTCCAGCTGTTGCACCTTCAGATGTGTGTCAGTGCTCAGGCAGAGGCCACACTTCCTCTGGGCTGTTCCCAGCCAGTGACCAAACAGAGCGGATGTGCTAGAGCTGGGCTGTTCTTGCTTGATGGGAGAACTCTTCGAACAGGTAATTTTTGCTTAGGGACTCCCCATTGGCCCAGCCAAGACTTTCTCATAGCAGCGCTGCAGTTGGAGCTTCTTTCTACCCAATTCTTCTTTGCCTCTCTTTCACAGGTATCAGAACAGTCAAGGTCTGGGGACTCTCTTCACCTTCTCCTGCTTCCTCTTCCTGTATCCTTCACAGGCATTCCCCCCAAGAAATTTCTTGTACGTCTAATCTGTGGTTTCTCACAGGATCTGAACTGACTCAGTGATACATAAGGCATTTTTATAAAACTTCCAGTAAAAATTCTTTCATATTTTAAAATGAGAAGTTTGAATTTGCTTCCATGAATATAACTTTTATATCTTAGGTTTTATGTTCGAAGTGCTTTTTTACTCAGTTACTGGTTAAGGTTTTGAAAAGATAAGTCCACATTCTTGTCACTATCATTTAGAAACTTGGCTCATTTATTAAATGGTAGCAAACAGCAGAAGGAATTCATCACTCTTAGTCCAAATGACAGAAACCCCTTTCTTATTGTTAACCAGTTCAAAAAATTGCAGTCTCTTTATGATTTTTTTATTTTATTTTTCCCCTTCTTCCGCCTTCCCCCTCCCCACTCCGGTTCAAGCTGTTGTTTCTCAGTCTAGTTGTGTAGGACACAGCTCCCTGGCCCCTGGCCCATGCTGGTGTTAAGAGTCTTGCGCTCCCCCCCACGCCAACCTCCGGCTGCTGCAGCGCAGCGCCAGGGAGAGCTGTTGTTCACAATCTTAGCTGTAGAGTGTGCAGCTCACTGAGCCGTGTGGGAATCGAACTGGTGACCTCTGTGTTAGGAGCACGGTGCTCCAACCACCTGAGCCACCGGGCCGGCCCCATTTTAGCCTCTTTAAATTGTGTGTTCTAGTATTATTATTATGTTACTTTTCTTTCATTGCCAAATGTGACGTTGAAGTTTTCTGAATAGACAATTTCAAATTCCATGAATTTTTCATATTAAATATTTCAAAATAAAGCTTTCAAGCAAAGCTATAGCTCTGTTAGTCTTAATAATTTTTTAGGATTCAAATTAGTTCATGATTAAACATCACTAGTGAATCCCTTTGTACTCCATACTTTTGAAATTAACTGCCTTTTTGCTTTGAATCTTTTTTAGCATAGGTTAACATATACCTTTTATAAACTCTTGTGCCATTTCTTTCTTTCTGCCTAGACTTCTATTCTTCAAGACCTAGTTCAAACCCAGACTTCACTCTGATGCTTTCCTTTGTGTTATCCAACCTGTGTTGGAATGACTTATTTGAGAAATATTTAATGAGTACATATTCTCTGCTCGGTGCATATACAATAGTGAACAAAAGTAAGATCTGTGTATTCTTTTGTACCATGTTGTGAATATATAAGATTGATAACAGTGTAACTTATCTTTTTCCCTCTTTCTACAGCAAATTTAGCATTTGATTATACCTGAATACATGTGCATATATCTACATAAACACGTATTACTATTTTGTCAAAAGAATGAAAGCCTTTTATACCTATGTTTTAAAGAATTTTTATGCCTCAAAGCATCTCCTCACTTATTTGTTTTTAACAAATGCTTGTGGATTAAGGGTCTATTGAATCGTAAGTGTTAATTATAGCAGAGATGGCCAGGAGTAGAAGAGTCACTGGGCAGATCCTAAATCTGTGGTAGAAAACAACTAGTTTATTATCCCTGAACTTATTCTGACCAGAAGCACTGTAGGGAGGAGATGGAACAGTCTTCTCATTGGTCTGACTACTTGAGTCAATGGCTTTGGTTCTCATCCTTGGCCCTGTATTGGATTCACCCCTGGAGCTTAAAAAAAATATCAACGCCTAAGTCCTAACCCCAGAGTTTCTGCTTTAATTAATATGGGTGTGACCAGGGCCAAAAGGGGTTGTAATGTGCAGCCAAGATTGGGAGCCGCTGCCCGAGGTGATGACAATCAGCAGCCCCAGTTAAAGAAATTAGCAGAAGGTTTATTTTGTGTAACTGTGTATTATATGTATACGGAGAGAGCCTAGGAGCAGTGCCACTCCAGTATTAATAAGGACCCATAACTCATCGAGGGAATTCCGACTGGTAAAGTCTTGGAAAATTAGAGAACCAAAATAAATACAGTAACAGATTATACTCATCGAATAAAATAGGAATCTGTTAATCTGTACTCAGATAGGTAAATAAATGAATAAACTGAAAGTTTTATAAAGAAAGGATTATTCATGTAGTCTCAAATTGAAACACCACAAAATAATTACAAAGGGGAAAGGAGGTAAAATATAGTGGTGGTATCTGTCAGACACCACATGAATCGCGGAATCAGTATTGGACCAAATCAAAATTATATGCCACCTGATAGTGTCAAATGAGAAAACATCACTTCTGTAATATTCCTCTTAAAGATTTATAACCTGGGTATAATTGAAAAAAACATCAGACAAGCCCACACTGAGGGACATGTAACTGATCTATAACATCTTAGCCAAGGTCATAGAAAGCAAAGAGAGACTTGAACTATTCCATATTGAAAAAGACTGACAGATATAAGACAACTAAATGCAATGCATAATTCTGAATTGGATTCTTTTACCATAAAGGACATTATTACATATGGCCAAATTGTGACTCTGAGGCTTAGATGTAGAGGTGTATCAGCATTTATTTCCTGATTTTTGATGATTGTATTGTGGTTATGTAGGAGAGTGTTCTTGTTTGTCGGAAATACAAAGTATACAGTTATTTGGCAAATTAGGCAAATTATTCTCAAGTGGTTCAGGAAAAAAATTCCTTGTACTGTCCTTGCAACTTCTCTGTAAATTTGAGATTTTTTTAAAAAAATAGAAAATACACACTCATGCCTATACAAATCTAGTATAGTTATGATTGTATGACTTAATTTTGGAATTACACAACTATACAATGGAGACTCGTAGAAGGTTAATCTTCTCATGGGAAACTCATGAGAAGTAGCAACAATGTATCTGGGATTGATATTGTTTATGGAATACGTTTTCCAAATAAAGCCCTTTAAGTGCTAAAATGCTTTTTAACTGTTTTGATATAAACTATACTTTTCTGCTTTTTAAAGCAGAATCCATTGAACTTGGTCTTGTCTCTTTTGCATGACTAATGGCCCTAATTATGTGAATATGTGTTACTGTGTTCTGAAATGTTATCTAGGTCTAGATCCACTTCTAGCCTTTAGGGTTTTATTTTGTTTTGGTCTTATCTCTCAATGTCTGGTTTTCAGTTCTGTTGATGTCATAGTGCATGTATTTAATAATTTACCAGTTCTTTTTCTAATATGTTATTTCTAATCTGCTATAGTCTCAAAAACAAGTCTATGCTTTTTCGTATTTTAATGTTATGTTAATAAAACTCTGTGAGGGTTAAGTATGGAGATTTCATCATAACAGTGTACTTTTAGCACCTTTTTTAAAGCTTAATTCAAGATTATGGCTAGGTTTCAAAGAGTGCTAAAAAGTGAAGAGTTACTACTATAAATAGAAGGTTATTTCTCTGTCATTTTACTAACTTTTCTTAGAATGTCAGATGAAATCAGATAATTCTAAAGGAAAACCACTCTGATTTTTCTTTTTTCTTTTTTTTTAATTTCAGAGCTCCAGAAATTATATTGGGGTTGCCATTTTGTGAAGCCATAGACATGTGGTCACTGGGATGCGTGATTGCAGAATTATTCCTTGGATGGCCGCTCTACCCAGGAGCCTTGGAGTATGACCAGGTAACAGAACTGTCATGATAAACTAGTAGAATTGGTAGATTGTAAAGAAAAATAATAGACTTACAGTAATGCATTTCTTTTCGGTGTATAGAATACATGTGAAAATCTTTTAAAAATAAAATTGTGAAACCTGAGATCTTGTGGATTTTAAATTCAAGACCTCAAAACTGTATTCGATTTTTAAAAACTCTTTAAAAAAAAACTAAGCAAATTTTCATAAAGTTACAATCCTCAGGTCCAAAACCAGTTTTGTAGAACTCTTGGGAGAATTTTTTGTATCATTTTTATGCTCTAGACAAAGTAAAGGGCTGGACTGTGTCCATTTAAATAATAGTGTTTTGCCCAGATGACAAACTTTGATGTTGGATGAAATGTCAGCCTCTTACCAAGGAATGAAAGGCATCATTTAACTACTGGTCTTAAATGCACAACCATTATTGGTCGTAAGTACCTCAGTCACCTGAACCCTTTTTAGTAGATTTAGCTGTTTTTCAATGTTAAGTATCTCAGTCACCTGAACCTTCTGTAGTAGTTTTAGGTGCTAAAGTCTAGTTTAACATTATTTAAATAATTCTCAGTAGAATCAGCAAATTACCTCATTAAACACTTTTCATGATAATTTTTCAGGTATGTTCATTAGCTTCTCTAAGCTTTTAGACAGTGTTGCTTGCTATTTTCTTGATTTTTATTTCTTTTATGTATTTTTTAATTTTTATAAGAGTTTATTTGAGCCAAACTGACAGTATATGATGGGGAACAAGATCTCAAATGCTCCCCTATTTTCTTGATTTTTCACCATCAACATTCTTTTTTGGAGAAGTTCTTGCCTTTTTCACTATGATTTAAAAGAGTTTCATAACATCCCCCTTAGTAGAGAGATGTATACTCAACTCATTTTAATGGAAGTTGTTAGTCAAAATGGTTACCTTAATTTTATCTTTCTGTAATTGGCTTATAGTGGATAAATATTTTTATTTAAATGATACACGATTTAACTTTTAGGCATAAAGAAATAGAAAATGGGACATTTTAAAACACACGTTATAATTGTAACAACAAAATGTTGTGTCTTATTTCTGATTTTCAGGACTTAGCTTTCTCTATCAAAAGGGATATGAGAGGTAGTTAATTTGGTGACATAAATGTTGCTGAGATGACTCTAAAAATTATTTAATATTCATTATTAGATTAGATGTAATTATTAACGCCAATCTCTTCTTCCAATGAGTTTCTACCCATAAACCATTTTTTAAGGCCAGATTTCCTATATTCTCTACCCTATCCATTCAGCATGCCTCTTAAAAGACAGTTTCTGTAACATTTGCCATAGTACTAGCTTCCGTCAGCTTTTTTGATGCAGATGCTAAACTGTTGCTGGTTTTGAAAAGAGTTGATGATCTAGTTGGAGAGTCCCATAATTCTTAGCTGCTGAGGTACTGAGGTGCCAATCAAATGCTAGATCTAGGCCTTTGCTTTGTGGATTACAATCGATGACTACTCCAGCAGGACACCATATGGTGACAGTTCAGGTTGATTTGCTATCATACTCTGGATTTGGACTTCACAATTGTAGTTTCAGACAGTTGATGTTAGTACGAAGTGGACCCTAGTCACTGCCCCTCCCAGTTTTACGAAGGAGAAAACTGAGGCCCTGGAAAATGAAATGACTTTTGAAAGTAACAATGGTAATTTAAGACAAAGAAAGCTCAACCAACACTCAGTTTTTCTAAATTCCATAATAGAATTTAAACTGTTAATTGGATCCAGATTAACAATATTTTCATAGTGTATATCACTTTAATTCCAAGGGGATACAGTAGTTGAATAAAGTTATGGACATAAAGCATCGATAGTTGCACAGTTATCAATTCAGTGTTTTAAAACTTATGATTATTTTAAAGATTTTATTGGGGAAGGGGAACAGGACTTTATTGGAGAACAGTGTGTACTTCCAGGATTTTTTCCAGGTCAAGTTGTTGTCCTTTCAGTCTTAGTTGTGGAGGGCGCAGCTCAGCTCCAGGTCCAGTTGCTGTTGCTAGTTGCAGGGGGCACAGCCCACCATCTCTTGTGGGAGTGGAACTGGCGACCTTGTGGTTGAGAGCCTGCGCTCCAACCAACTGAGGCATTCGGAAGCTCAGCTGCAGCTCAGCTCAAGGTGCCGTGTTCAATCTTAGTTGCACAGGGCGGAGCCCACCATCCCTTGTGGGAGTCGAGGAATCGAATGGGCAACCTTGTGGTTGAGAGCCCACTGGCCCATGTGGGAATCAGACCAGCAGCCTTCAGCGTTAGGAGCACAAAGCTCTAACCGCCTGAGCCACTGTGCCAGTCCAAAACATATTTTTTAAAATATATGAATGCAAACGAAAAGGAATGATGGTGTGAATATCTTTATTTTGGTTCCAGTCTTAGACTTTATATTTATTTTCAAATATGGTGTTTGCTATATAGATTTTCATAAATGTCTGTTTTCAAGATACAGGAGCTCCTTTCTATTTCTAATTTTCAAAGTTTTTTAATCCAAGTTGGTTTTGGACTCTCAGATGCTTTTTTGCATCTATTAAAATGTTCACTTCCTTTTTTTTTCCGGTTGTTTTTTACTTTATTTATTAATGTAGTTGAATTTCATAATTTCCTCCAACTGCTGTGATTATGACCATCTGATTAGGACGTGAAAGGGCCACCAATAGGGTTATCTATTATGTGTTCCTATTCTAATCATCAGCTGCCCTGATATATTTGGATACCCAGTTGGGGTGTTTTTGCTACTTCACATTTTAACGTATTTTTTTGCTTTATAGTTGCAGTACAGTGGGCAATAGTAATTTTACTGATTAGTACTTTTTGAGCTCTTA
The DNA here is from genome assembly GCF_004115265.2 of Rhinolophus ferrumequinum. Lineage (NCBI taxonomy): Eukaryota > Metazoa > Chordata > Mammalia > Chiroptera > Rhinolophidae > Rhinolophus > Rhinolophus ferrumequinum. The sequence continues at coordinate 24,393,092 of NC_046294.1, read as the reverse complement.
TGTGCCAGGAACTGTTCTTAGTACTTTACATCAATTCGTCAATGCTCACAACACCCTATAAGGTACATGCTACTAGTGCCCCTTTTTTACAAATGAGGAAACCGTGTTGTTGATATATCTTATATCTAACCTTTGTTTAACCTTCTAATGCAGTATCGGTTTTTTTCAAAAGAGGTGAAAAAGAATTAACAGTAGATATATAATTATTATATACTTAAAAGCCAAATTTGAGTCAGCAGGAAAAAATATTCAGATTATTTTAATTCTTCATTATGGGGTTTGTGTTCTAGCCCTTTAATCATTTTAAATCTCTTAAAGACTTTCCAAGGCAATTTCCTCTTTGAATTTTGGATTCTACAACTAGGCTCTGACCATGTTGAGAATTTGTCACATGTTATATTTTCTCATACATGCATTTCATTTCAATTTGTATACAAATGTATTTAGTGTGCATGTTTAGAAAAGGCTGCCCTGTGAATTGGTACTGTGCTTGGACCCCTTTCTGTATTGTAGATGTGCTTGTTATTAGTGTTATCTGTACTGGATTTAACTTATATTTACTAGGGAAATATAAAAAATATTCTAGGGAATTAAGTAATATTTTTTATGGATGGATGGACAGACAGTATTTACTTGGTAAATGTTTATTGTTCTCACAAAATGTTGGAGTTTAGATAGAATCTTATCTAGAACAGCTAAAAGTTTGAATGTATATTCAAATTACTACACTTGGTTAATTTCAAATAATATCTTAATAAAGTTCACGATTTCAACTCCGGTGGTGGTGGGAATCTTTAAAGGATTCTGTTTTGTCAAGTATCGGAGTTTCAAAGAAACCTACTCAAGGTGGCTTAAGTAAGAGTTCTTCTGTTTTTGTGTGGACTATCAAAAAAATCCAAGAATGGAGCTACAATATTGGATTTTTGTGAAGTCTGGAGTGGGCGATGCTTTTGGATTCAAGACAGTGCTAGAAGAACTAGTAGACATTGGTAGAACTTCAGTCTGGTGCTGGATCATACGTGTGACTTTGCTGCTTTTATCTGTTCTGATTGTAACTTGCTACTCAGAATTTCTGCTCTCTCTTAACTTTGGTTAGGCTAACATGGCCGTCAGACTTCAGCTCTACCTTATCACTCTTCAGCTCATCCCCAAACAGAAATTGGTATTTGTTAGTTTACATTCCTGATATTGTAAATCTGATTTGCTTAGATTATTTCTAGTTGAGTTCACAAGGTGAATTTATGAATTAAATGCTTCTGAGTCAGATTCCTATCCTTCACCCTCTGGGGACACAGGAGGCAAAGGGTGGTGGGTCCCTTCATACATTAGAGGTTACACATGGAAAAGTTTCTCCTTAAATGATTGGGCAGGTATTATGACTTAAAATAAACTTAGAAATTCATTTGACACTTTTTTTTTTGTCAGTACCATATCAACTGCTTAGGTACATTAATTGCTGTATTCTCTATGCTCTCTTAGTACTATTTTCTTTTTCATAATGGCACTTCCTAGTTTAATTACAGAATATGTGCTTAAATATTTATTCTATTGACTTAAATACTTTTGAAGATTGACACCATATTTTACTCATTTGCATATCGTTAGGATCTGACACATAATAAATGTTTTGTGTATGTTTGTTGAAATTGAATTGTTGAATGCCTTTCCTACCATCTAAGAGACTCTGTGCAGCATCTAGGTACTGTGCTCTTACTACTATTCGCTTCCATTTTCCATTTCCATGAAACAAGAGACTCTGCCACTTGGGGGATGTGAGGTGAGGGGAAAACACCGCACTCTAATGAAATGAGACTCATTTGTAAGGTGGAGATTTTAGTTAACATTTCATCTAAAATTGGGGATACAAATATCAGTGAACAAAATCTATTGTTAAGAGGCTCGCAGTCGAGTATGGAAAACAGACATATTAAAAATAATTGTAATATCGTGTTATGAATGCATTAAAATTGTTATGTTCTAGGTGCGATGGTAGCACAGAGGAAAGTGATCACCTCTATTTGGGATGGTTAGGCATAATTTTACGGAGGAGGAGTTCTTGAACTGAGTCTTGAAGAAATAGTAAAAGTTTGTCACATGGTTTTGGTGAAGTGGGGCAGGATGCACAGGGACATTGATCAGTAGGCGTTAGAGAGCAATCTAGGAAAGAGAAAGTAGCCCATGCAAAGTTTAGCGTGGTGCTAGATGGGGCCGGAGTACCGGAGTGTGTAAGAGCGGGGAAGAGATGAAGCTGGAGGGCCAGTTTGCCCTGATTAGAAGTCTAGAATCGATCCTATAGGCAGTAAAGTAATTTTATACAGGGGAGTAACAGTCAGATTTGCATTTTTCCAAAATTGCTGGTAGCGGTGTGAATAATGAATTTTGGGTGAGTAGATGGGGTCATTAGGGCAGCAGGTATACTAATTAGGAGTCTTGTGAAATGGTATAACTCAGAATTGAGGAAGACCTGAAATAAGGATGGAGAGGACGGACAAGAATGAAAAATACTAATGAGGTACAATTGTTAGGGTTTTGGATGTTGCAAGGAGGGTGATGAGGGAGAGGTGCTTGTCTGGCATAAATTTCAGGCTTTGATTTGAGTTTTTGGTATTGCCATTCATTACAAAGGGAATGACAGGAGGATTAACAGATTTAAGGGAAAATCAGTTTAGGATATGTTCACATTGAGGTACCTAAAGGCCACCCAGGTGCAGAGTTTCAGTAAGCAGTTGGATCTGTAGCTCCCAAGTTAGATATAAATATTTAAATACAGATTTAGAGATAAAACTATGGGCACTTGGGGCTTGTGGAGGGAAAAAAGACAGATACAACAACGGAACACAATGTCATATAAAAAACAAATGGAGGGAGGCATTGAAAGTGTCAACAAGTAGGAAGAGAACCAGAAAAAATAATGTTGTGGAAATGGAGGGAACAGAGTTTTTAAGTAAAAAGAGAACAGCCAATAGTATCATAGTAAAATAAGGATTAATGTGTGACTATTAAATGATGTCAGTTATTTACAGGCTATACTTACCTTAGTATCATGTCATGGCAGTGATAGTAAAATCCAGATTGTAGTGTGTTGAGGTGAGAATGGGAAGTAGAATATAGGCTACTATTTTAAGACTTTTTTTTTTTAATTTTTATAAGAGTTTATTTGAGCCAAACTAACGACATATACCGGGGAGCAAGATCTCAGATGCTCCCTTAAGACCCTTAACTGAGAAAAGTTTTAAATAATTAACGGCAATTTTTTTTCTTTTTTTAAATTATTATTATTATTATTATTATTTTTTAAAGATTTTATTGGGGAAGGGGAACAGGACTTTATTGGGGAACAGTGTGTACTTCCAGGACTTTTTTCCAAGTCAAGTTGTTGTCCTTTCAATCTTAGTTGTGGAGGATGCTGTTCAGCTTCAAGTTGTCCTTTCAGTCTTAGTTGTGGAGGGCGCAGCTCAGCTCCAGTTGCCGTTGCTAGTTGCAGGGGGCGCAGCCCACCATCCCTTGCAGGAGTCGAACCGGCAACCTTGTGGTTGAGAGGACGCACTCCAACCAACTGAGCCATCTGGGAGCTTAGCTGCAGCTCAGCTCAAGGTGCCGTGTTCAATCTTAGTTGCAGGGGGCGGAGCCCACCATCCCTTTCTGGACTCGAGGAATTGAACTGGCAACTTTGTGGTTGAGAGCCCACTGGCCCATGTGGGAATCGAACCGGCAGCCTTCGGAGTTAGGAGCATGGAGCTCCAACCACCTGAGCCACCGGGCCGGGCAATTTTTCTTTTGAGGATAGAAGGTATTAAACATTTTTGTAGATTGAAGTGAAACATCTCAGAGAGAGGAAGAAATGGAAGATGCAGGAGAGGATGGGTTAATTGATAGAGCAGAATCATTGAGGTTTTAAAATAAAAAGAACCCTGTGTTCTCACACACAGTTGAGAGGAATTAAGCCTCTGTTTATTCCCTGTGCTGCCCAGTCATTAAGTTGGGGAAGAGATATTTGAGAGCCTACTGTGTATCAGACATTGTCATGGGTGTATATGTAAACAAACAAAACAAAGTCCTTCTCTTCATGAAACTTCCATTCTACTGGAGAGTGGGGTAATAAAATAGAAAGTAAACCTACAGAATATCAGTTGTTAAAAAGCATGGTGGAAAAAAGTACAACCGAGTATAAGGAAGAGAAGGGCTCCTGGGGTACTGAAGAGGGGAGAGCTCATTGTTATTTATTGGTAGGTCATGGGAGGCCTCATGAATAAGGTGATATTTGAGCTGCGAGCTGAAGGAAGTGAAAGATGAGCCATACAGATGCCTGGGCTAAGAGTGTTCCAAGCCAAAGGATATTAAGCTCAGAGGCCCTGAGGCTGGAACTTTTCAGTATTTTCCTGAGAGTGCTCATCTATACCTGTGTCTCTTCCTGTCTGCCTCACCCATGCCAGTGACAGATGTGTCCCTTCCAGTGCTCCCACAGTCAGAATTCACCAGATCTTTATCAGTCTAAGTCTCTTCTGAATCTACTCCTTCCTTTCTATCCCTACTCAGTCTCTCAGTTCAGGCCCCCTTCATCTCTCCTCTGGCTTCATCCTCTCACCATTCTTGGATGTTACATTAAAAATGTAACTTGTCAATTTCCTGCCTCCAGTGGTTTCCTATTACTGGAGTGAAATCCAAACTTCTTAATCTACTGATCAATCCTTTTGTCTTCTAGTTCAATTTCATCTCTTGCCATTTTTTTCCGAAGTTAACCTCTATGCTTCCAGTCTTTGAATGTGTGGACATTTTATCTTGATTTTCCATATTTACTAATAACCTTCACATAAATCATAATAGATCAGGTTTTCCCCACCCCTCAAGGACTAACAAACTATTATTTGTTCTTTAAAACCCAACTTGAGCATCACTTCTTCTGGAACTTTATGTGACTACAATTATTTTAGGTCTCCCTTCTCTGTCTTTCCATAAAGCATGCATTTATTAAGGTACTTCTAATACTGCATTATAGTTGTTTACTTGTGTGTTCCCCTCGAGACTGTTTCTTGATGGCACAGGTTATATCATTTAATTCTTGACCTAATATCTAGCATTGTATCTGATATATAATAGGTATTCAATTAATATCTATTGCATGAAAGAATAAACTCTTCCGTTTTGTACATTATTTTTCAGATTCGATACATTTCTCAGACTCAAGGTTTACCAGGAGAACAGTTGTTAAATGTGGGTACAAAATCCACAAGATTTTTTTGCAGAGAAACAGATATTTCTCATTCTGGTTGGAGATTAAAGGTAATTCAGTAATACAAATATTTAGAAAAACATTTTTCTAAGATGCCTCATGTATATGCATAATACCCTCCATGCTTATTTTTATTTTATTGCATTTCTTCTTTTGAATTTTCATATTTGACACTCCCTCATTTTAATTTTTTTTTCCTTAACAAGCAAAGCCCCCTTTCAATAACTTAACTCATTCGCTAACCTGGCAACATAATTATTAACTCATCTTAAATAGTTTTTAAAATTTTATGTGTATAATTACTTTTGTGTTGTATGTTTCATATTTTCTACCTAGTTCTACGTTAGTAAGCTTTATAGGACAGGGACAGAGTCTAACCACTTCCTATATAACCTAAGTACCTAATTTATTTTTGGATCTTTGGGGGATCAGTAAATCCTCAGTGATTAACTTTATAGTTATTTTGTTTAAGGAGTTTGTTATATGTGTAATTTTTCTTTTACTCTTCTCATTTTTTTGGTATTTTTAAAAATTACATTTATGATAGTTACTCTTTTGAGTCTACTGCTTGCCTTATAATATTCAATATATTAGACTAAATGTGCAAGAATTAAAGAAATAAAGAATTTACAAATGTTGGATAATAATATATTCTTTCTCCTTTTTGATATATTCAATAAGACACTAGAAGAGCATGAGGCAGAGACAGGAATGAAGTCTAAAGAAGCCAGAAAGTACATATTCAACAATCTGGATGATATAGTGCATGTGAGTACCGGTCACATTTGTCAGTCTTCCATGCTTACGGTGGTGGGTTTGATTGCCAAGAATGCCAAAACATGTTAAATCATTTTCTCCAAAACTATAGAACGCTTGCTGTTTTAAATCTTTTCAAAGGAAATTGATTCTAAGGTTTCAACCTTTCAGGACTAACTTGCATTTGTCTATATTAAATATTTAATTTACACTGTCCTGTTTTTTGTTGCTGTTTTTTTAACAAAAAGCATTTTCTTTAAAATGGAAAATCCTAGCAAACAAGTTTCCTTATACATCAATAGAAATGGCTGTTTGTTTAGTGAAAATAATTTGTTTCCTGCTTTGAATGCTATTTGATACTTCAAAACATTTTGAGGATTTGTTAAACTCAGTTGTTCTTTCTTGTTTCAAAATATTTGTGGTTCTCTGTTCTTTGCATGTTGTGGTAGTTGTTTTGCTTGGCTTTTTTTTTTTTTTTTAAACTGTGAAACTTGAGTATATATATACTTGGGCTTATTTTTTTCTTTTTATTTGATGACTTGAAATTTTGATTTTGCAGGTGAACACAGTGATGGATTTGGAAGGAAGTGATCTTTTGGCTGAGAAAGCAGATAGAAGAGAATTTGTTAGTCTGTTGAAGAAAATGTTGCTGATTGATGCAGATTTAAGAATTACTCCAGTTGAGACTTTGAACCATCCTTTTGTTAACATGAAACATCTTCTAGATTTCCCTCATAGCAACCAGTATGTTATTTTAAAACCTTTTAAAACAATTCTGGAGAAATAATAGTACTAAGTCTCTAGAAATCAGTGTGTTAGAAAATGATTCAATTTCTTCATTAACTATAAGTAACTGAGTTAAAAGAAGTTAACCTAAGTGGGTCAAATTCACGTAGGCTAGTAAGTGGCAGGGTAGAACTAGAAAGCAAATCTGAATTCCATTCCAGTGTTCTTTTTCCAAAATACCATACTGAAAATGACCAAGTGATTTTGTTTTTACATGACATTCTTACCTTAATAACCAGGCATATATATATATATATATATATATATATATATATATATATATATATATATACTAAAGGGAAATGTTAACAGGCTGAAGGGAATAAAGTAAATGACTTAAAACAGCGTCTTTTAATATTTTTAAAAAAACGGAATGAAGATGGTATGGGGACGAACTGATACCCATTATTATGGATTACCCAGAAAATTGGTATTTTTATAAAGTCCAACTACTCTCTTCACCCTCCATCACCACTTAAAAATGTCTAATGGTTTCCATGAATAAACCCTTTGAAAATAACATAACTCATACTTGTTACCATTAATTTTGGGATGTGGAGGTCTAGAAATGTAGGAAAAATTATTTAGGGTAGGGGATCATAAAATGGTAGTGTGCTAACCAAAAAATGCTTACTACAGTTTTGATGTCTTAAAAAAATATTGCAAGTGTAAGATACATACACTTTTACTTGCTTTAAAATTTGGTCTTTTCCTGTAGGATTTCCTGGTAGAAACAGTATTGGAAATAAGCAGATTAAGTGCAAGTCAGAGAATCTTTTTCTTTTGGAAATAATTTTTTAATTAATGTACATTAATTTTGAACTAAACATTTAAAATAATATTACAATTCCCCACCCCACCTTCTCCTTTTTTTTTGCAGTGTGAAGTCCTGTTTTCATATTATGGATATTTGTAGGTCCCACCCAAATTCATGTGACACAAATAATCACAATAAAACTTCACTTTTAAGACCAGTTGCTTCAAGCAGTACTGCTAATCTGACAGCAAATTTTACTAAAATTGGCACATTAAGAAGTCAGGTAAGAATTTAATAATTTATACTTTCTTTTTTTTCTTTTTTCTTTTTTTAATGATTGCTCATTTTGTTTTGGAAGTATACAGAAGCCTCATGTCAGCAATTAGAAGTTACAGGGCTGGTGAGATCTTACTATGGCTATTCTATTAACTCTAATATTTCAGGGTAACAATTGGAACATAACAAATTCGTTTTTGTCCTTTCACCTTCTTTCATCATCTTCTACCCGCCTTTCGGTGTCACAACCCTACAGAAAAGTAAAGTTCAGTAAAATCAGTTTCTGGACTCATTTTTGTCATAGAATTGCGATTTTAAGAAATGTGTTTGAATTCTATTTATAAAGCATGTGTGTAGCAGTTAGAAGACTGCTCTGTTTAAAGCCCGTACTTTGTTCATTTCAGGCATTAACCACATCTGCTCATTCAGTTGTGCACCATGGAATTCCTCTGCAGGCTGGAACTGCTCATTTTGGTTGTGGCGATGCTTTTCAGCAGACACTGATTATCTGTCCCCCAGCTATTCAAGGTATTCTTTCATTTAAATTGCATTTCAAATTTAGGCATACATTATCTTAAAACAAAGTTAGGCATCTATTAATTAAATGTATGGTATAGTGTTTGCTACATTTAGTGCTACATTTGGGTTTAATTTAGGCTGGTCAGTAGCCTTTAGACCAGTGACGTTCATTTCTCGACTGGAGCTCCACTGTGATCACCGTTAACAAGATGGGTCATATGACAGTTCTATTTCCTGTAGAGTCTAGCATGATAAAATACCTTAGTAGAAATTAATGAGCCTGAAAAGCTATGGACAGTCCTGTACAGGTATCACTGCTCCACATGTTCAGGTAAGTACATATTGTCTATCCTTACTCGACATGAAAGTGACAGAGAGTTCGCTTCTTTAAATTTTGGTCGTAGGAGTTGTGTCCCAAAACTCCTAGTCTTGTTCTTTACTCCTAGCTCAGATTAAAAAAAAGGATTGATTTTTAACTAAACTGGGTTATGTCCCTTACTTTGATAAAAATAGCAATTAAATCCTCAAGTTTGATGGGTGGCAGAATACCTTTGAAGAGGCCGCAAATTCTCAAACAGGAATTTCTTAGTGGTTCTTGGGAGGGTGATAGTAGCATGCTTTGGGACTGGAATAACTGGAATAAAACCCTACTTCCTATGTCTTTTCCTAGCATTTTGTCCTTGATAAGCTTTAACATCTAGTTGTATCTTAAAGCAATAAGTTAATTACAAATGGTGCCCTAAATCTTTGAAACATGGTGTTAATACTGTATATATGATGTAAGTGAAAGAAGTTGGTGCTAAATCAGGATACCTGGGATATAGTTCTGTTTCTGCTATTTGCTGTGTTATCCTAGACATGTTTGGTAACCTGTTTCAGCCTTAGTCAAAGGAAACAGACTGAATAGATACTGCTTTGGTCATTTCTAGCCTTAATATTTCTGGATTCTGAAGGTTATTTGAATTTTTTATTTGATTTAAGGACTTGAGCTATTTTTTTTTTTAATTTATTTTGGTATCTCCCACAGTGCCTACCTAACAAAGCACCAAGAATATGTTTGTTGACTTGATTGGCTGATAATAAGTGATGTGAAAACATGTCAACTCTTTAGCCACTTTTGTTCTACCAGAGTAGCTTTACTTTTATCTTTTTTATATGTTAGGTTTTCATATAAGGTTTCATTGAGAGAAAGGTTTATATTACTAAAAACAGAAAAACAACAATTTAGATGATTGATTTTCATGATGGAATTGTGGTCCAGGGGTGGTCTATAAGGATCTGTGACAGTAACCCTGGCTGGTCTCTAATAAAAATGCCCACAGCATTATATTATTAGCACTCTTAAAGATGCTGTTGGGTTTGTTTTTCTCAACTGTTTATTATAAAAATTTTAAGCATACGAAAAGTTCAAAGAATAATACAATGCATTCTACTCTCGATTCAGCAAAGGTTAACATTTTGCCATATTGCTCTCTCTCCCTCTCTCTCTCTCTATCTATTTATTTATCTATCCATCTATCCACATGCTATCTGCTAGTAAGTGGTAGACATTTCACTTCTAAGTACTTCAGCATACAAGGCTGATTTTTTTTTTCTAATCAGTTGTCATTTAAGTGGTGTCTTGACAAATGCATTTTCACTTAGATGAGTTTTTAATCTGTACTAAAAAATAGATTCTTAGATCCTAATAATCTCTCCCATGTACCAAAATCAGTTTGAGAGTCACCCACCTACAGTGTGTTACATTTCATCAAGATTTGGAATAACAGTTTTTTTCAGAGCCCACCTTCTGTTTGTAGCAAAAACGTAAGAGGCTTATGAGACACATTTCAGAACATGGCTAAACATCGTTCTTAAAACATTCAGTGTGGTTAGACAAATCTTTCTTCTTTTTATGCAGCTTATAATTGATAAAAGGTTAGTAATCTTTCTGTGCAGGTGTTAGCAGCTGTGTGAGTGGGTCATAATAAGGATAACAGAAAGAAAAAGAGATACTCTCAGACTCATCAACCCATTAAATGTCAAGGATGTCAAGGACAGTATTTTTGAATTAGCATGAATAGGGAGACAAAGCAAAATATTTGTGAGGTTATGTAACAGGTATAGATGCAACAGGAGGACAGGCAGGCCGTATAAATGTTTTATTGTTTCTTAGTATAGTGTCTGCTTAGAAACGAAAGCTCCCCCTCTCATTTGTTTTAGCATTTCTGTAGAAAATTCCAGTGTTGATCTTTTTACCCCTTTCCCTCATAATGTGCCAGCCCATTTCAAATAAATATTTTTAAATGATTATTGGGCAACTATTGAGTAGCAGTTATGGTACCAGTATAGTTTTTATTTTAAAATAAATTTTCATGTCTATTCCACTTCATTTTAATTTTTTTACTTTGGGGTTATAATGTTTAGGTTCATCATACATCTCATATATTTTAAATATTATAAATTTAGTATGTAGTTATAAATAGGTAGGTGGTATGTCCATATTATTGTGAGTTTTTCAAGTATAAAAGGCTTAGCCAAGCTTTTATTTAACATATCTGAGTTTAGGTTGTATATATTAAACAAGCATTTAACATTATTTTGCTGTCTGAAAAGCTAGTTATTCATCCCCTCTGGATGAAAATCACTATTTTAGAATCAAATGCATTCCAGCAAAATTTTCCTTTGTTGTACTAGAACAGTCTTTACGCTTTTTGTGCCCTGCTCTCCAGGTATTAAAGCAAATCTAATCAAACAAAGATAAAGTTTTACTTAATGTAATAGCTATAATAGAAAATTGAGAGCTTAATCTACTTTTGAATTTGATTAAAACAAATTAGACCTCATGAGGAGAGAAGATAATAGGAGAATTCTTCTCATCTTAAGACATTGATTATAAGGAAAATTTAACGGCAACATAATTTTTGTTGGGATTTGAGAATTTGCTCTATCCATTCATCCTTGTCAAAGTGAATTCTGCTTTTTTCTCTGATGAGATTGTCTATTGCTGCAATATAGCTACACTGCCTTGGTGTGCTTATATTTCTTGGAGAATTTGCTGATCAAGACATGCTTTTTGGAAGGGGTAACAAGGTCAGTTTTAAAAAAATAATCTGTAGATCTTTGTTAAACTTAATTCGTGTCTAGTTTTTTAGGTGGAGCTCGGAGGGTAGAACACCCTGGAAGTAGGGTAAAGGCCTCTGTGAAGAAAATAAACACAACAACATTAACATTCTCCTTAGGATTAACACTTAACATATATCCATGCAATAAATATTGCAAAATTATTTTTCAATAGGAAAAGAAAAGCAGTATTTCTTTACTGTCTTAAAGCTTAATATCGTAAGACTTTTAATATTTACAAAGTCCTTTTGCAATGTATGACACAGAAATATTAACATTAACAGGATTAACATGGCTGATAATCCTGCTTTCTAATTTTCCTAGCAGGTGAGCAAAATGAAACATGTTTGTCCTGGAGTTCCAGCAGCTCTCGTCTGGGAATACTAGTAGATTCAGGCTCATTGACCAAAGCTTAGTTGTATCATCATATTAAGCAGAAAAGTTCATTTTTTTGCTTTTCCTTTGGAGGTCGAAATAAGTGTGCCATCATGAATTTTCTTGAATCATGTAAACCATCATAGCCATGGAAATGTGAAGTTGTGTTACTTTTTCTCTTTGGTGCCAAGAGTGTTAAGGTCCTATTACAGTTTTAAAGAAGAGAATACGAAGCATAGCTAAATGTTTGTGTGTCAGGATGAACCTGCTAGAGGATGAGGATGTTGAGTCAGATTTACCTTTCCATGTCGTTTATCATAGTGGCAGAACTATTTGAAAAGAAAAATAAAGCTACCATAGTAAATGTTAAAACTAATTGGAAGTTTCAAGAAAAATAAATGATTCAACTTTGTGGAATGCATTTTAAAACAGTAAAAAGAGTAGCTTTATGCCATTTTGGAATGAATGATGTACCACAAGGTAGAAAGTACCTCACTTTCCTAGTAGATTGCTTTGTTAGTGTTATGAACATTTTATGTAGGGGATGGTTTTATAATCCTAATCAGAATTTTAGCAATTCTTTAAATTTAAAAGAGTTTTAAAAGTTAACTTAGGGAGAGATTTTTTTCTTTTATTTGAGAACTATTCTTTCCTATTTCGCAGGTATTCCTGCAACGCATGGAAAGCCCAGTAGTTATTCAATAAGGGTAGATAATACAGTTCCACTTGTAACTCAGGCCCCAGCTGTGCAGCCCCTACAGATTCGCCCAGGAGTTCTTTCTCAGGTTGGTAATAATTCATTATTTTTGCATATGTACTCTTCTTATACTCAAGTAGGGGTACTGATCCATTTGTAATATATCAGCCTGTGATGTTGGGAAACAATGAAAATGACCTGGATGGGAATTGGATCCTTTGTAGATTACTGACTTTACCTTTTATAAGTATTAAGTAATTGTTACTTTCATGTATTTTTTATTTTTAAGATGTAGTAATGTTGTAACTTAATTATTTTTTCTTTTGCTTTTGGTGCAGCAGACATGGTCTGGTAGATCACAGCAGATGCTGGTACCTGCCTGGCAACAGGTAACACCCATGGCTCCTGCTACTACTACATTAACTTCTGAGGGTGTGGCTGGTTCACAAAGGCTTGGAGACTGGGGGTAAGTTAAAAACAAAAGCAGTTCTTTGTGAAAAGTTTGCAAAATAGATCTTGGTAAAGAAAAGCACTCAATTTTTCTAAACTTTCTCCCTAGGAAAATGATTTCACACAGCAATCATTATAGCTCAGTGATGCCACAACCTCTTCTAACCAATCAAATCACTTTATCGGCCCCGCAGCCAATTAGTGTGGGCATTGCACATGTTGTCTGGCCTCAGCCTGCCACTACCAAGAAAAATAAATTGTGCCAGAACAGGTTGGTATTGCTATTTTAAATTTCCTCTGCATTTTGAGAATTAATCTTTAAGATAAATTTTGCATGTACACTAAAGGGTCACTCTGTTGTATTCAAAATGACCTCTTTGATAGCTTTGTTACAAACACTAAGCCAGCTCCCTTCTCAATTTCTCAGAGGTATTTTGGTAAAACTAATGGAATGGGAGCCAGGAAGAGAGGAAATAAATGCTTTCAGTTGGTAAGATTGTCTTTATTGCCCTTTTGATTTATTATCTGCCTATAATTTTAGACAATTTTAGACACACAGATATCACATTTACCAAAAAATGACCATTTGAATGTATGTAAATGCAATCTACACTGATATTTCTAGAGATAATACTTTATATTTCACAAAATTTATGATCTGTATGTTAGTGTATTACATACATGATCTTGAACCAAGCAAAGGTTCACATTGTCCATTTTAACAAGATATCTTAGAAAAATGTCATGTACATATTTTGATGATAGAAATGACACATTATTCCTTTGATTGCAGGAGTAATGCATTGCAGAATACCAATATCCCACATTCAGCATTTGTTTCTCCAAAGATAGTAAACGGGAAAGATGTTGAGGAAGTAAGTTGTATAGAAACACAGGACAATCATAACTCAGAAGGAGAGGCAAGAAGTTGTGAAACGTCTATTAGGCAGGACTCTGATTCATCAGTTTCAGACAAACAGCGGCAAACCATCATCATCGCTGACTCTCCAAGTCCTGCAGTGAGTGTGATCACTATTAGCAGTGACACTGATGAGGAAGAGACGTCACAGAGACATTCTCTCAGAGAGTAAGTGCCAAAAGCAGTTCGCAGCTATGCTGCACCCTTAAATAATAATGATGGCGCCCTCTGGTGTGATTAAAAAAAACCCCACCTTTTTATGACTTACTCCTTGTCTGTCAGTGTCCTTTGGAGTAAACTTCCTGAATGGTATTTAACCACGATGATTACAGCGTTTTTCTTATATTTATAAACTTTGAATTTTTGCCCATGTAGGTCACTCTTAACTGTTTCATATCCTAAATGAAATAAATTAATTTGGGGCCACTTGGGGAGTATCTTCTCATGTTTGACCCAAGTCTTTTCCTTTCCTCTCTCACTAGGTGTAAAGGTAGTCTAGACTGTGAAGCTTGCCAGAGCACTTTGAACATCGACCGGATGTGCTCCTTAAGTAGTCCTGACAGTACTCTGAGCACCAGCTCCTCAGAGCAGTCCAGCCCAGCCCCTTGCAAGAGGCCGAACAGGTAACAGAGCTGCATGACTAGTATATGATAAAGACTAAATTTATTTAGTCCACTAAATAAGCCTATGATTTCTTTTGCTGTTTAAATGATAAGTACCTGCCAGTTTACCGTAGTGGCTTCTCTCTGGAACATAATTTGGAACTAGATCACTTTTTATAAACTCAGGTTTTAAGTAATAATTTTCTTTATTGTTATAGAACAGATCTAAATGAAAAGTTGAGGTTCTATTAAATGATTCTTAAAGAATCATTCGTTTTTGAAAGGGTAAAGAAGCCACATTCTCAACTTTAGTTTCAGACTACTGTTGTAACAAATTTGGAATAAGAACATGCACTTTAGCAAAATAAAAAAGGAATGTTTTGCATAATGAAGTGATGACACATTGTCAGTAGAATATCCACTGTGATTTTTTTCCTCTCATTGGTGATTAATTTGCATATTTGTCCATATTTCCTTGCCTACCCTTCCCTTGGCGAGGGACGTGCATTACCACTAAAGTACTGAGCTTCTCCTAACCAGCATGACGTACTAACCCGTTAAGAGATGAGCTACAAAAATTTCAGTGAAATACTTTTGATTTTAGCTTTTAGAATTTTTTTTATAGTGAAAACAATTTGAATAAATTTCAGGTCTTGATTTTATATATTTGTTTTCTCTCTTTCCTTAGATAGGAAATACAGTATTGAATACCTATAACCAAAGCTCTGTGGAAGACGCAAAGAAATTTTAACACATCTTATAAATTGTTTATCATGTGGTTTGGAAGTTCATGTCATACACATATTCATAAATATTCACATACCTATGGAAAAAATATATATAAATGTATATATAAATATATAACTAAAAGCATATAATTAAAATATACATACAAAAAGAGGTGCTTCAAATTAAGTATGAAATGAGTGATTAAAACAGACAATAAATGCTGTAGAAATCGCAAGGAGAGCGATTGTCAGTGCCCGAGAGGGTCAGGAAGAGAAGTAACGGGACTCTGGCTAGGCCTTCAGAGATGTGGGAAAGACATTTCACATAACTGGTTGGTTAACAGGACCCAAACTACCACCAAATGGGTGTATCCTGATTTTAGACTTTAATTTGAAATAATCAAGTCACATGCTTATATGTTTATACAGTTCATTTAAATTACCCAGGAGAATGCTTCTTTTGTAGTGTTTTAATGAAGTTTTTTGGAATATATAAAGTGGGATTTTATGAACTGCTACTGAGGATCAAGTGGGAAAGAAAGGAGAGGAAAGGATGTGCCATCTTTTAGTGCCAAAAGAGTGTTCCTAAACAGGACAGAATTAGGGCTAGCATCTGCAGAGTGAATTATTGTGAAAGTCTAGAAAGTCTGAAAAAATCACATGGACAAGGAAGAAATCATAATTAGGTATGAAATAACTGAGTAAGATGGTCATCAATTTGCCAGAGCCTGGATATTATTTACTTTAGATTTAATGTTGAAAAACATACTATAAAAATATTTTCTTGTTGTAGTATGTCAGATGAAGAGCAGGAAAGTGGTTGTGATACTGTGGATGGCTCTCCAACATCAGACTCTTCGGGACACGACAGTCCATTTGCAGAGAGCAGTTTTGTGGAGGACACCCATCAAAACACAGAACTGGTAACCTCTGCCAACACAGAAACCAAACCAGCTGCCTGTACTGTTGTGGTGCCACCAATGGGACTAGAAAACGGATTAAATGCCGACGAGCATATGGCAAACACAGGTAAACTGTCCTTCCCCCACCCCTTCAGAGGTCTTAATTTAGGAACATCAGAGAACAGCACTGCCAAAAGTCATCTCTGATTTTCCAACTTGATCCGGCCAAATGGATTGTACAAAAGTAACCTCGTCTTATATTATCCAGTGATTGGAAATCCTGAGTTCTATTTATTTAATTTTAACATTCTCAAATCACTACTGTGTAAAATACCAAAAGACGTTTCTAATTTTTATATGAGAAGGAAAAAGCATCAACTCTTTGCTATTTGGTTCATTGCCAGATTCTATATGCCAGCCATTAGCAAAAGGGCGATCTGCTCCTGGCAGAAAAAACCAGCCTTCCACAGTGGGTAATCGTCAGCAAAAATTGGCATCAGCATTGCAGCAGCAGCATCTGCATTTCAGTCAGGTACGTTTGTACGTTTCTAAGTCTTTGGATTCAAGTTCAGGAGTTTTTCACTTGGGATAAAAGAGATTCTGAAACTGTATGCAATCTTAATAAATTTTACCCTTTTCATTATCCCAAGTGACTAAAGGATAGTTACTGGATATCCTAATAATAGGATAATTAAGCAGATTATTCATAGAACTTGAATTCTTAAGAAAAATTAAGCTCTTAGATTCTCTTAAATATATATTTAGTGTGTCTATTTTCTTAGACCCTTTAAATCAGAATGCACACGAAAGGATCTATGGCTACATTTCTTATGTGTTAGTGGTGGTGATAGTTAGCGATATGTATTGAGTACTTTCCATCTGTTCACTTGGCTTGGCAATGTTTTTCAACTGGGGAAAGAAAAGATCACGGGCATTACAACAGACCTGTGTCTGAATCCTGGTTTTGTCACGTATTATGTTTATTATCTTGGCCAGGTCTTTTCAACAAATCTGGACCACAGTTAATGGGAATAATAACTGTATCATGGGGTTGTTTTGGAATTAAATAATGGGTGTGTAAAATGTTAGCCTTACATATGATCAGTGTTCCACAAATGGTAGCTATTGGTAGTGGTGGGATAGTGATACTGCTGGCAGCAGTAGTGGCAATGTTAATAATGTAATAATATGTACTAACAAATACTAAAATGTTAATACTAATATATAAAATCATTATTTTTATCTCTATTTATACTGAGTACAATCTAAGATCTGAGAGATTGTCTATGGGTTATTAGTTACAGAGTTTATTGTAATTTCCCTCTTCTTTTTAATTTATAAAATATGCATTTAGAGTTTTTTGCTTGTTTGATTGTTTTGGATAGGTTCAGCACTTCGGATCTGGGCATCAAGAGTGGAATGGAAACTTCGGACATCGAAGACAGCAAGCTTATCTCCCTACTAGTGTTACCAGTAATCCATTTACTCTTTCTCACGGAAGTCCCAATCACACAGCTGTGCATGCCCATCTGGCGGGAAACACGCACCTCGGAGGACAGCCTACTCTCCTTCCCTACCCGTCATCAGCTGCCCTCAGTAGTGCTGCACCAGTGGCCCACCTCCTAGCCTCTCCATGTACCTCAAGACCTATGTTACAGCATCCAGCTTACAATATCTCCCATCCCAGTGGCATAGTTCACCAGGTCCCAGTCGGCATAAATCCCCGTCTGTTACCATCCCCAACTATTCATCAGACTCAGTACAAACCAATCTTCCCACCACATTCTTACATTGCAGCCTCACCTGCGTATACTGGATTTCCATTGAGTCCAACAAAACTCAGCCAGTTTCCATATATGTGAAAACTCAAAAAGAGTATATTGAGGAAGCTCAATGATAGACACATTTGATTAAAAATAAAAACATGGTATTTAATAAATATTAGCCATGGCACAAGAAAATTATTTTTGAATCATGTAGACTTGGGTGCAATTTAAACAACTTTGAGCTTTAAAAAAAACTCACTTTTAATGTGTTTTGCACATTTGGTATAACTTGTCTTTGGTCATGTTATCTTCTTATGTAGTAACTCTAGACAGGTGACTTATGGGAGCAGAAGTCCAGTTTTGCTCCTACTATTTTTTATAAAATTGCCTTCTAACTAGTGCAAGACACGTCCACATTTGGGAAGCCATTCAGTGTACAGACTTAGAGCAACAGATGCACATATGTCAGAATTACAAGTGAATTGTATTATCTGTGTCTTAGTGTATAAATGTTGGGTCACTTACCTAAGAAATTGAGCTATTGTTCTTTACATTTGCATGTGTCTTTGCATGGGCAAGATGTTGCCTAGACTTTGCTCTTAAATGTTGTTCTAATAATCTCAGCTGCATTGTAAACCGTTCCCACACATAGTGCCTTAAATATTTGAGGTTGTTAATGTTATTATTGCCTATATATAAATGTTGAGGACTGCAGCACTTAAAATTCAGACCTACTCTTTTGTTTTCTTTTGATAGAGTAATATTCATTTTTGGTTTTGTGTGGTATGATTTCAGGTTGTAGCTGTTTTTTCCTTGCTAAGAGGGCAGCATGTTTGCTATAGCTGAATTCTGCTGTCTGATTTTTCAGAATGATCTAGCTTCAAGAAAAGCAAGCAGTTAGTAGTGCTTAAGAAAACTTGATTCAGTATCTCATGGATAGTTGATATCTGTCACAACACAGCATTTTATATACTGTTAAGTAAAACTGCAATACAATCTAAGTTTATTTTGGGAGTGTTTGCTGTATAATTGGATTTAATAAAATGTTTAGAGGTGCAGTAGGCATGACTTTGAGTAGATAATGAAAGAAAATGCAAATTGCTCATTGATTCATGATGTGGTTTCATCTTCGCTTGGGCAATCCATGCAGTATTTAATAAGTAGTAGCAGAATATTTACTATTGAAGCTTGAAAAGATGTGAGTTCTTTGTGTGCAATTTTCATTTATGCATGTGAGAGGGTTTTTTTAAAAGTATTTTTACATTGTAGTACTTGTTTTGCTTGTTCGTGGTGTTTGCTTATTTAATACATTCCGTCAGGGACAGAAATTACATGCTTTTCTTCCTAGGAAGTGTGTCTTGGGTCTTTTCTTTCTTTTTTTGGTGGTGGTAATGTTTAAATGAAGTTGCTTTTACAGCACCAAAGACTTAATCATCCATTTCCTATATAAAAGGTAGCTACTTTTTGCATAGACCTCAAGTATATTGTAGTGTAGAGGTGGAATTTAAGGAAAGGTATTAAACAGGCTGTGTTTTTGCTTATGGGCAAGTAATAAATTGTATCATTTATCTTGAATGTATCATAGATAAGCTGCTATATAACGATTGCCACTTCAGATAGCTGTGAAATTAGGTGATTAACTAGTTGTTATTTAGCCTTCTAATTTCTGTATAAGTCTAATTACATGAAATAGAAGTTGGGGTTTTGATTTTTTACTTTGCTTTTCTGTTTGGAGTGTCATTGTAACTACTGTATTGTAAATGATGGAAAATAATTGCATATGTTATTTTGGGGTGTGTTAATTGCATCAGTATTTTATCTCAATGTTTGTGCTCATCACTGCATATAAAAAAACTTGGATATATCAATGTAACTTAATTTTTTATTTTCATACTGGCATTGTAGACACTTGAGAAAGCTGTATCTTGCAGGCTTGACTTAACTTTTTTTCCTTAAAAATCTGGAATATAATCTTACAGCCTTTACTGGAATAAACAGTACAAAGCATTTGGGTGTAAAACTCTTCAAATGTTTTGGATTTATAGCATTTCTTTGGTAAATGAATTGCATACCACTAGTACAGCATTGACAATAAGCTAATAATGGATAAACTTTTCTTTACTCCATTAACACAAGCAGTGTTTTATTTAATAATCATCAATGAAATAAATGTGCCTGAAATTGATTTTAAAAATTACAGTATTAGATCATAAAATAAAAACCAGCAGTACATTTTTAGTCACACTGAAAATGAAGGACTTAATTTTCCCCACAAGTTTCAGTGTTTTTAGTAATCAATTCTATGCATTTTATATAAATAGAAATATATATATATATTACACATAAAAAAGGAATAGCCTAAGATTAATTTAAAAGATTATTTACAGATAGCAAATTTATGGAGTCACTATTTAAGTAAACTTGCTGCCCTCCACAGCCTTCTAGTTTTATTTATATGGTCCAGCAGATTACTGGTATCTGCTCACTTCTTGGAAATGAATCAGTGCTGGCAGTGGCTGTTTCAGAAACAAGCGCAAAGGATTGATTGGTGTTTGTGCCACAACAGGTACAAAACTGGCACAGTTTGCTTTTTGTTCAGGGCCATGTTTACTCCCCTGAAATGTCCTATTTTCTGTATTTCAGTTCCAAGACTGAGATGGTCTTGTTAAATGAACAGTAAATGGTAAACTGCATTGTTTTCATAATGTAATAGTAATGTTTGATAAAGGCATACTGCAGTTAAGTACATTGCTCTTAACTGATTCTAATCATGGGCTTTTTATGTGTTTAAAAATAAAAAATTTCAAAATCCTGCTAAAATCTAAAGCATATTGAGAAAATAATCTGGATTTATACCCTCTTGAAAGCCATTTTTACCACTTTTCTTTGGTTTTAATGCTGTCTTAAATAAAACACTGCATGAATTTCAAGTTGCATATTTGCATACTACTTTATTTTTTTATTTGCATACTATTTTAATTTGCAAATTATTTTTTATCAAATATCCTGATATTTAGTTTTCTTTTTCTTCAGGGTGTTTAACTAAGTATGTTACTGTAATAGCAGAACCTTTTCATTTTTAAAATCTTTACTACTAATTTTAAACTTGGTTTGTGTTAAGTAAAAGTTAAATCATACACTGCAAGGTGTAGGAGGATTTGTTTTAACGAACCCAATGATAGATTTGATTACTAAGTTTGAACTGTTAACTGTTTAACAATTTTAGACTTGTGGCTTTCTTTCTTTGGTTTGTTTGTTTTTGCTTTTACTTCTATGCTACACTAGTTTGCCATGTAGCAATTGCACTGTGCAATATTTCAATAAGGACTGGGAAAATTTTTATGGATGTAATGTCTATTACGGTTTGCGATAGTATTTCTCTCTAGTTCTCAGTGATTTAAATGTGACCAAGCCTTCTGTACTTTGTCACAAAAAGCGGGTTTTCCAGGTGACTATTTTGGTGAGTGTCAAAATAAGAATTTATGGTGTATTACTGTCGATTCACTTTCAATTAAAATATATATATTGCAGCAAACAGTTTGTTGACTTTTTTTCCATCCCACTACTGCTTACAGGTTAGGGAAGGAAAAGGTTAGTAGCATTGAGTACCTAACTTATGTCATCTCATTTAATTCTCAAAACCATCTGTGAGATAGGTATTATTGTCTTCATTATATAAATGGGGAAGTAGGCTCAAAACAGCTAGGTAAGTTGCCCAAAGTCACACTATTAGGGAATGGTGAATCTGGGATATGAACCAGATTATTTAACTGTAACTAATCTACTTTTCACCAGTTCTTTTAAAGTTGGAGGCAGTGTGCCAGAGGTACTGCAACCACTGGTTAACTCTGGGCCATTTCATTTGAATATTATTTTGTTGAATATGAGGTGTGATCAAAAACTACGGTGAATGTTTAAATAAAAAAATACTTATTACAATAAAAGACACATTGTCATTAATCCCCCTCAAAATACACCCCCTTGCTTTGAACACACTTATCCCATCATTCTTGCCACTTTCTGAAGCAGTTCTGGAAGTCCTCTTTTGTGAGTGTCTTTAGTTGCACTGTCATGGCTGCCTTGATGTCCTGAATCGATTAAAAACGTTTTCCTCTTGTGGTCATTTTGACTTTGGGGAAGAGCCAGATGTCATATAGAGCCAGATCCAGTGAATAAGGTGGATGAGGACACAACGTAATGTTTTTATTTGACAGAAATTGCCATATTAGAAGCTATGTGTGACATGGAGCATTGTCATTATGGAGGATGAAGTAAAGACACTCAGGAAAGAGGACTTCCAGAACTGCTTCAGAAAGTGGCAAGAACGATGGGATACGTTTGTTCGAAGCGAGGGTTTTTTTTTTTTTTTTTTTTAAAGATTTTATTGGGGAAGGGGAACAGGATTTTATTAGGGAACAGTGTGGACTTCCAGGATTTTTTCCCAAGTCAAGTTCTTTCAATCGTAGTTTTGGAGGGCACAGGTCAGCTTCAGGTCCAGTTGCTGTTGTTAGTTCCAGGGGGTGCATACCTTGCGGGAGTCAAACCATACCTTGCAGGAGTCAAACCAGCAACCTTGTGATTGAGAGCCCGTGCTCCAACCAACTGAGCCATCCGGGAGCTCAGCGGCAGCTCAGCTCAAAGTGCTGTTTTCAATCTTAGTTGCAGGGGGCAGAGCCCACTATACTATCCCTTGCAGGAGTCGAGGAATCGAACTGGCAACCTTATGGTTGAGAGCCCACTGGCCCATGTGGGAATCGAACCGGCAGCCTTTGGCACAGAGCTCCAACTGCCTGAGCCACCGGGCTGGCCCCAGGGGGAGTATTTTGAGGGAGATTAATGACAATGTGTCTTTTACTGTAGTACATTTTTAAAATTTAAATACTGTTGTCTTTTTATCACAGACCTTATTTTTGAGATAAATATTTCTATTCAGTATTCATGGATGAAGAATAGGGAATTCACATGAATTTTTAAGATCTAAAACATGAGGCTTCAAAAGAATGTGGACCACCTCAGGGAAGATGTAGATGCCTGATCACTGCACTGTACACCTGAAGCTGAACAATAATGAATGCCAACTATAATTATATATATATACATATATATGTATATATATATATATATATATATATATGTATATATATACACACACACACACACACACACACACACAAGAGGCGGAGTATAGCATTGGGAGTGGAGATAGTGGAAATGGAATGGCTCGGTGCGATGTCAGAGGGATAGTGGATGGGGGGAGGGGGGTTCACACAGTGTGAGGGATATAAATGATAAACGTCTAAGTATTCCTTTGTCTTGTGCACCTGAAACTAATAAAGTAAAAATAAAATAAAATAAAGAATGTGGTTGTAATAGGCCAATTTAGGTTATGTCCTCAAATACCACCTTGGACTTCAAGGATCTAACTTCTGAGGAACATCAGGAGGCAAGTTTTGTGGGGAGCTCTCCACCAGAACACATCAGGGAAGGTATACTCAATCTCAGTAAACTTTGAATTGAAGTATAACATAAAAATTATACTCTGGTGTCTTTCTTCTTTTGTTCAACATTTTATTTGTAAGATACGTCCATGTTGTATGTGGTTGTGGTTCGTTCATTTATCCTCATTGCTGTATAGTATTTGTTTATGTGCATACATAATTTATCTGTTTTGTTGATGGACCTTTGAATTATTCCCACTTTCTGTCTATTATGAACATTTTTGTTCATATCTTTTGGTAAACTCATGTATGCATTTCCTTTGGGTATACACAGAGGGTGCCAAAAAAGTGTATACACATTTTAAGAAAGGAAAAAACTATTAAAATTGTAATAATATATACCAATAAAAGGTGAACACAAGTCATGTGTATACATTGTTTTGGTACCCCCGGTATGTAGGTGCAGAATTACTGGGTCATAGGGTATGCATATGCTTCACATTGTTAGAGAACTACGAACAGTATTCCAATGTGATTAAATTAATTTACACTCACCAGCAGTGTATTAGAGTTCCAGTTATATTACCTACACATTTTTTGTTTCATTTTAGTCATTCTTGGGGGTGTGAGTCATTCAAAATAATGTGAACATTTTCATTTAGCCCAAAGCACTGATCCTACATATAAATGAAATCCAGATTTTGCAATTTACTTGAAAGTAAATTAGCTTCTTGAGAACACTAAGAAGTACTCAGCTACTTAAATGAATCTAGGAATATAAATTTTTTCTAAGGAAATGAAATAAGCCTTTAAGCAACACATATAAACCATTCAGCCAGTACCTAGTACGGTGCCCGGCACATAGTGGGGATGTCATGAGTCATTCAATGATATGTATGAGTATCTACCATGTTCCAAGCACTACACGCTGGGCGTGTATCAGTGGACAAAACAGAAGTTTCTTTTGCTCTTAGGGATCTTTCCATGTGGGAGGGAAAGATTTAAAGTAAGTTCAGTTACGGTAAATGGAATGAAGCACATAGAGGATACTGATTGAGTGACTGGAGAGGGCACGTGAGGGAATGCCTCAAGTGAGAAGGTGACATTTTGAGTTGTGATAAAGAAGGCTAGTCAGCCACCCAGAGGAAAAGTATCTCTGGCAGCAGAGGAAGCAGCAAGTGCAAAGGCCCTAAGTCAGGAAAGAGCTTTTAATATGGGCAAAATAAGGAAGTGGACTGTGAGGCCAGATAAGCCTGTGAGTGGGGAGCAGGAGCTAGAAGATACCATTAGAGGGGTGGGCATGCAGACCTTTTGCCAAAAAAAGGAGTCTAGATTTAATTCCATAGACTACAGGAACCATGGGAGGATTTTCAGCCGGTAAACAATATGACTTGGCTATCATGGAAAATGACTGCAGAGCCAGAGTGGAAGCTGGAAGACCAGATAGGTTACTGAAAGTAGTCCAGGTGAAAGATGATGGATGCCAGTTCTTTGTCAAGATGTTTG
The DNA here is from genome assembly GCF_004115265.2 of Rhinolophus ferrumequinum. Classification (NCBI taxonomy): domain Eukaryota; kingdom Metazoa; phylum Chordata; class Mammalia; order Chiroptera; family Rhinolophidae; genus Rhinolophus; species Rhinolophus ferrumequinum. The sequence continues at coordinate 24,368,283 of NC_046294.1, read as the reverse complement.
TATTAGGAATATTTTCTTCCAGTTTCTGACTTGTCCTTTTTCCCCTCTGTTATTTATTTTAAATATTATATTCATTTCAGGTGTACAGCATAATGGTTAGACATTTATATAATTTAAGAAGTGATATCCCTAATTAGTCTAGTACCCACCTGGCACTAGACATAGTTATTACTATATTATTGACTATATCACTTCTTGTGACTGGTTGGGGACTACACTGTAACAGCTACAAAATGATCCACAGTTGTTTGCTGCCTGTGCTAAACCTGGAGGTGCATGGGAGAGGCCATGCTGTAAACTGAGGACATCTGCCACCAGTACTAGGCTTGGGGTAGCTCTGCAAAAAACCAGGATACCCTGAACCCTGCTGCCACGTGATAAAACCCTGTTTGACCTAAGTTGGGTGAGGCAGGATCTCAGGAAGTCACTAGATTGGGACAAGTTGTAGTCACCAGGATAATGTAAATTCTGGTTTGGGGCCTGTGCTGAGCCTGGAGCTAATAAGCAGAAGTCTCAGAGCACAATGAGGCCAGTCACCGCCCACCTGGGGTCCAGGGACTCTAATAGTTTTCCAAGGACAAGTGCAATGCTGGTGGGGCTGGCTACTGGAGATAAAGTGCCTCCAGCACTGAGGGAGTTGGGTGGGCGGGGTCTCAGTGAGTCAGCAGAGTGGAGCAGTGGAGCTCACTAGGCCAATCAGATTCAAATTTGGCCGTTAGCATAAGGAGTGGGCTCAACATGGGAAAGATGGCTCCCTCCTGTTGGCTGCACAGGGAGCAGGACCCCATACAGGGAAAATGGCAACTATCTTCCAGTCCTTGCTCTGCAGCCACACACCTCAGTCTGCCACTTGTATGCCTCCAGCACCCTCCTTTCCCCTGAGTCACTGTTCCTCCGCTGGAGCCCAAGGTGAGTGCCTAAGAGCGAATGAGTTTGTGTGCTGGCTGTTTAAGAGGATGCCTGGGTTTACCGCAGCTTTCCATCCCACCCAGACTGTCAGAATTTGTTTTTCACAGCCAAATGTTGTGGGGCCTCCTATTCTCAGCACCAGTACTCTAGGCTGGGGAGGTTAGTATGGGGCTGGGATTCCTAGCTCCTCCAAGGAGAAACTCCACAGCTGAAATATTCCTCCTGATTCTCATCCACCACATGCAATGCGGGCTGGGCTGGTTCCATGTCTCTGCTCCTCCTACCAGACTCAGCATGGCTTCTTCTTTGTACTCTTAGGTATAAAACTTCTGTTAAGCTGGACTTAAGATCGTTCTCCAGGTTTTGTTCTATAATTTAATTATAATTTTAAGGTGTTCACGGAAGTAAGCAGGCACCGTGTCTACTTCGCCATCTTGGCTCTCCTCCTCTTATTTTTACAGGGTGTTTGGAAGAGCAAATGTTTTGAATTTTGATCAAGTTCCATTCATCAATATTTTCTTTTATGGTGTGTGCTTTTGTGTCCTAAGAAATTTTTGCCTATCCCCAAATTTCAAAGACTTTCTTCTTTGTGTTTTGCTAGGAGTTTTATGGTTTTAGCTTTTATTAGGTCTGTGGTCCATTTCATATTAACTTCTGTGTTGTTTTATTTTTACAACATTTTATCTTATTGAGAAACCTATACTTTCCTTAATTAGAAGTATGGCTATTTGATATGGAAAAATAAGATGTTAATGTTTCATATTTTGCCATCATAAAAATAATACATGATTACAACATAGTAGGGGAATGCAGAAAAACAGATTTTAAGAAATGAAAATAATGTAAGCTATTATAGATCCTGATATTTTCTACTTCAGTTTATAACATGAGCATTGTGCATGTTTTACAAACTTCAGAAACGTTTGGAATATCAACATGTGAATTTAGAGGTGATTTGCTTTATTTTAATCATTGCTTGTTTCCTCAGTGACTATGGAGAATCCAAATAACTCACATTTTTTTTCTTATCGCATCGGATTTTTATACTTACTTTAAATCAACTTCTTATTTAAAAACAATATAGGAAAAAAATAATAGCATGAACACATATATAACCTTCACCTAGATTCACCTGTTAACATTTGTCACATTAACTTTATCTATTTATATGTAATTTTTTAACTGAATCTTTTGTGGATAACTATGGCACGTGGTCCCTAAATACTGAGGCATACATCTGTAAGAATGTCATCTTCAATTAACTGCAAAACTTTGTAACACCGAGCAAAATTAACAATTCTGTAACATCTAATTTCCAGTCCATATTCAAAATGTTCCAGTTGTTTCAATAATGTCTTTTATAGCTATTCCAACCCCCATTCCAGGAGCCAATCAAAATTCACTCATTGCATTTTGTTATATGTCTGACTGCTTTTAATTCAGAACAGTCCTTTTTTTTTTTTATGACAGTTTGAAGAGTTTAGGCTCGAATATCCTGCATTCTGAATTTGTCTGATTATTTCTTCATGTTAACCTAACTGGTTCCTCTCTGTATTCTGTAAAGTATCTCTCTATTCCTCTGTAGATTCTGCAAAATACAAGTTGGATCTAATGATTTAATTAGTGTCAATGTTTGTTCATTTGCAAGAATTACAGGAGTAGTTGTGTTCTTATTCACATCAAGAAGCACATAATGTCAGGTTATCCATTATCAGTGATGACATTAGGATGTAATAAAGAGGTTACTAGCAAATCTCTCCATTTTCAACTGTGGAGTGGTATCGTGGCAGTGTCGGTAACATTTTATTCAGTGGCTTTAGCACCATTGATTATTGTTGTCTGAATCAATTATTACATTGGGGGCTTCAAAATGGTGATTTTCTATTCTATCATTCTTTCTACATTTATTACTTGACATCAGTCTTCTATAAAAAACGGACGGACGGAAGGAAGGAAGGAAGGAAGGAAGGAAGGAAGGAAGAAAGGAAGGAAGGAAGGAAAGAAAAAGAAGGAAGGAAGGAAGGAAAGGAAAGGAGCTTTCTGGCTTTCTCCCTGTGCTCATTTGAGTGTATTCTCTCTCTCTCTCTCTCTCTCTCTCTCTCTCTCTCTCTCTCTCTCTCTCTCTCTTTCTCTCTCTCTCTCTGTCTCTCCATTATAGATTCATAGATTTTGCTTAATTCAATATGTTAAAATTATTAATTATCTTCACAACTCCTGAATCCTTTTGACACCACTACATTAGTTTCTGAATGTTTCCTTGTCTTGTTTTCTGGCCTAATAAGGTGTCTTAGGTTCACCTTGTATTTTTCTTCTTTCGGGTCTGGAATTGCCCATTTCTCCAAAGAGCCCAGGTTTCACAGAACCCAGTTTGAGTAATATTTATGTCCGATACAAAGGTAATTCCTTTCTCTTTTGTAGTGCTGTCCAATTATGGTGTCGTGGGTGTTGCTGACCAAGATTAGTTACTACTCTGAGTTTAGCTTTACTCCCATGTCCCCATTCATTTAAATTCATCCCTGACTCCTATTTTCTGCAGAAAGATGTCATTTGCCCGGCAACTACTGCCCACCTCCTTTAACCATCTTGTATCTATTACTGATCTTGACTCCCTCTTAGCCTTGCGCACTGATTGCAGATGAACGATGAGAAGGATGAGTGACTATTTTAGAGGTCATGCATGGAAGAAGAATTCATCTAATAATTTCTATGTTTACTGTTGTTTCCCCATTGTTTATAAAGCACTTGTGTCCAATGAATATTGAATAAATGTGGACCCTAGGTTTGAGGACATTATTTAGTAAATCTCAGAAATATTTGTATTGAACTCATGGTGATGACATGACAGCAGGACTGTGCTGCTGCATCACGAGTCCCCACATCCTTTCTTTTGTCACTTTCATCATATTTCTTGTACTTACCTGTCGGCTTTCCCGACACTAACTAAACTCTGAATTCAAAGACCTTTTTTATCTTGTGTACTCCATATCTTTGGCACTTAACTATGTACCTGGCTATAGTAGGTACTAAAACATTTGTCAAATGAATGAAATCAACAAAAATATGTTGAGTGGTATTTAGGAGGCCCAACTTATTATCTGCTTTGCTCCTAATTAGGTTGTATAATTCTGAGCAAGTTTGGGCTTCAGTTTACGCCTTGGTAAATTGAGAGAGCTTGGGGTTGCAAACTCAAAAGCAGTAAGGGCTGGGCAGACTATAAGTACGTGAAGCAGTCTGAGTGGGGACTGTGTCAAAGTGAAGTGTCAAACCCTGTCCAAAGGAAGCAGGGGATGCATGTGGGATGGCAGACCCAATGTGTACCAACTGGTAGCTTTTTGAGAAAACAAAAATAGATGCCAGTGAAATACTGGCAACTAACGAAAAGTTTACTTTTTCTTGTTGTTTTAAATACAGTGTAAGCCAACCACAAGTCATCTGCAGGCCAGAGTTACTTTGTTGGTCGCCAGTTTGTTGGAATAATTATTTCAGTTTTGACATTTGGTAATTCTTTTCATTACAGTATTGCTATATTGTAGTATGCCCAGCAGGGGGAGAAAGAGTTCTGTAATAATTTTCTTTCAAGTTTGGTCCCATTTAAAAAAAATAGATATAGGGGCAGTGTAGGCCATGTCTCATGAACACTGATAATATAATGTGAGAAGTGTCTAACTAGATTTTGAAAAAGTGAGAAAGGATACTAAGCATCTGAATCCTTAAAATACTTGACTGGTTGGTTCATCATGGAATCAAAGGAAGACATCCATTCACCCATCCATTCCTCCGCTGCCATGTAGTCCACAAGTGTGTGGATCATCTTATCATCAGCAAAGGAGACTTTGCTGACTGCGTGAACTGATGAACAGATCAATCACCAACAGTCTTTGAAAGAAGTTATGTGATTGGTCACTGCTCATGAAGCACATTTATTATTTACATAGTGATTTATGGATTGAAGAGCCAACAGCAAAGCTTGTACTTCATGCAATCGCTCATAGTAGATATACTGTGGTAACCAAAATTTGAACCAAATTGTTGGTGGACTGGTAAACTGGGGTAACTGAAACTTGTGCTTATCAGAACCATGTAAAGGGAGGGCTGTTTAAATGTATTACCTTTGTTTTTAATACAATGTAATTGTAACTTCATGTAATTCAATTTTTAATAATTAGTGTGCTTAACAGTGGGTTCACATTATTCCTGAAAAATTAATGATTGACTCTAATAAGCTGGTACAAGCCAAAGGAGGCAAATGACTGCTAAGCCCCACAAAGCACATAGTACTTCCACTTTCCTCGTTTCTGTGGAAAGCCGAGGGGCTGTGCCTTGTTCAGGTCCACGGGAAGAATGGCGTAGCCACACCTGTCTTTCCAAGGTCGATATCCTTTCAATTCTCTTGATAACTTGTATTCAAATAATTTCAAGGTTTACTATAAGCCAACAGCTTCATCTATATTTTTTTTGGCATCCATTAAGAGGAGGATATATTAGAAAATTTAGTAACTTTTGAAAATGCAACATTTATTTCAGCTTTTCCATTTCTTTCCTAGCCTATATCTATACTGCAGTAACGAATCTATACTGCAGTAAAATACCACCCCCCACCCCCAATCTCAGTGGCTGAAACATCACAGCCTCTTTTTTTGCTCTTGTTTATGTTGGTCCCAGGTTGGTGGCAGCTCTGCTTTTGGCTACAGGCCATGTATAGTCCATGGGTTCTCTTCATTTTTGTATCTGGACTGAAGGAGTAATAAGTATCAGATATGTTCTAATGGAAGCAGGAAAAGACGCAGAGTTGGACCTTACAATGGCTCCTAAAGCTTATGAATGGAACTGGCACACTGTCACTACTACCACATTCTATTAGCCAAAAAAACATCACATGGCCAAGCCTCAAATCAATGGGGAAGGAAAAATAATCTGGAGACGAAGACATTGCAAGTCAGACAGTGATGGGTGGGGAAGTATAACCTTATGGGGGAGTGAAGACTAGAAACAAAACTGTTTTGCTTTTCTTTGCGAGGAGACAGGAGTAGCTTCTCAAAAACTACCAAAGCTCAGGGATTTTATTCTTTAACACTTCATTTATTGAGATAAGATAAGCCTTGTGTTCAATGACCTAAGGTCTTGTGACTCCAGCTGAGGTCTCTTGCTCACGGGTTGTCACCACTGAGGCGTTTGTTAGAAATGCAAACTCTTATGTGACCTCAGACCTACTTAATCAGACTGGGCATTTTAAAAAGAACTGCAAATTCGTGTACACATTAAAATTTGTGAAACTTGCCCTCGTGGACATCTCTACCTGGATGCTCTTTCTAGCTCTGATTTCTTTCCCCCGAAGCCTCCTTTTCCTATAGTCCCAGGTCTTGCTTAATGGCATGCTCATTCACCCCAATCCAAAAGCTGAATGTTGTCCTCAATTTTTTCTCCTCCTCCTCCTGTTAGTTACCCCTGTCAGATCCACTTCAGTATTGTTCCTGTCTCTTCCTCCATCCCCACGGGTTGCCTTGGTTCAGGGCTAGGAACTTGTCAAAACTGATGCTTTGATCTGGATTCCTTGCTACTGGTCCCTCCCTCTCTCCCAACTCCAACCAACCTCCCTATTACTTGCCATATGGTCTTATTAAAATTCCATTCTAATGAAGATAGCAGCCTGGAGGTGACAAGGAGGTGCCTGGGGCAAGGGAGACAGTGAAAGTAAAGATGCCAGTTTCAAGGCAAGTCTTTGACCAGTTTCCCCAAACCTCCTCATGGGAAATCAGTCCTGGAGTTACCATCGGATGCTAGCTGGCTTTAAAATCTTGACTATGTCCAAATCTTCAGGGTAATGTCCAAATCTCTTAGGAGAATGTTAAATTCTCTACGAAATGTCCTGTGTCTCTCTCACCAATAGAATCTCTCATTGCTTTCCTCCTCATACTAAACAGCCATATCAGCTATTTGGTCTTGTTTGAAGATACCTGTTGATTTATAATTCCATACTATAGCCTGGCTTAAATGCTCTCTCTCTTGCTCCCCTGTCCCAGCTTAAGTCAACTTTTCCTGACCCAGGAAGAGATTTAATATCTCTTCCCTTATGTCATTTTAACCTGTGGCATAGATAATTGTTTTATAATTTTATTTTTCCATTGCCGTATCTGGAGACCCTTGATGGCAATGGATTTTGTCTTACTCATCTTCATAGCTCCAGTAAGCCTAGTGTTGGGCACATAATATATGCTCAATGAAGTTTTATTTATGAATGTAGGAGTAAAGATTAAAAGGATGGCTTAAATCAGTCACTGTAAAGAAATGAGAGAGAGGATTGGGTTAATATACAAAAAATGTCTACTGTCAGGCACAAAACAGGTGCTTAAGAATGGAAGATGCTACTGTTATTGTGCATGTTTGCCTCTAAAGGAGTGATGGTTTCACCTAGTCTGAAGATGTATTTGATTGGACTTCCTACTAAAATAGAAATGTTTTGGCAAATGAAAAGGGGCATTGGTTGGTTGGAAGAATTGGCATTTATTGCTAGTGGGCTAATATCCTTGATAGAATATGTACTGTTTATATTACATTTATAGATCTTTCAAAAATGATAGAACTCTATAATGAAATTTTAAATAGGAATATCCTTTCCTGTATGTGCTTAAGAAGAAGACTACATAACATCAAAGACTTATTGAACACTTTGTACCAGGCTGTTTTTTTTTAAAACAGTTTTATTGAGATAGGATTTACATAACATAAAATTCACTAGTTTTAAGTATACAATTCAACGAATTTTAGTATACTTACAGAGTTGTATATCTATCACCACAGTCTAATTTTAGAAGATTTCTATCATCCTAAAAAGAAACCTTGTGTCCACTTATAGTCAGTCACTCCTTATTTTTCCTCCCCCAGCCATGGGTAACCACTAATGCTATTAGGTTGGTGCAAAAGTAATTGCAGTTTAAAAGATTAAAAATAATTACAAAAACCACATTTACTTTTGCACTAACTTTTCTGCCTCTTTGAGTTAGTGTTTTCTGGACATTTCATAGAAATGGACTCATATATAAGTTCTGACAATTAAGTTCACGAACTTGTTGCAATGATGTTGCTAACCTTTTTTGATATCAGAGGGATTACTCATTATGAATTTGTACCAACTGGACAAACAGTTAACCAAGTTTAGTATTTGGAAGTGCTGAAAAGGCTGTGTGAAAAAGTTAGAGGACCAGAACTTTTTGCCAACAATTCATGGCTCTTGCATCACGAGAAAGTACCAGCTCACGCAGCACTGTCTGTGAGGGAGTTTTCAGCCAGTAAACAAATAACTGTATTGGAACACCCTCCCTACTCACCTGATCTGGCCCCCAGTGACTTCTTTCTTTACCTGGAGATAAAGGAAATATTGAAAAGAAGACATTTTGATGACATTCAGGACATTAAGGGTAGTATGACGACAGCTCTGATGGCCATTCCAGAAAGAGTTCCAAAATTGCTTTAAAGGGTGGACTAGGTGCTGGCATTGGTGCATAGCTTCCCAAGGGGAGTACTTTGAAGGTGACTGTAGTGATATTCAGCAATGAATATGTAGCACTTTTTCTAGGATGAGTTCGTGAACTTAATTGTCCGACCTTGTATTTGGCCTTTTGTTTCTGCTTCTGGCTTCTTTCATTTAGCATAATATCTTCAAGGTTCATCCATGTTGTAGCATGTTTCAGAACTTTGTTGCTTTTTATTGATAAACTTTAGTTTATCCATTTACCAGTTGATGGACATTTGGGTTTCCACTTTTTGGCTATTGTGAATAATGCTGCTACAAATATTTATATGCAAATATTTGGACATAAGCTTTTATTTATCTTGGATAAATATCTTGGTTTCTGAAAGAGGGGTACTGAGATACTGAGTTTTAAATTTTTTCCCAAGGTCACTAGGTGATAGTTAGGAATGAAACCCAGGCTGTAAATCATTGACATTTTCAATGACCAATCCCAGCTCCCACCCTATGGGGTCTGAGAAAAAAAGCTTAACACAGTTAAGCTGGAACTTGAAGGCAAAGAAATACAGTAAAAATGAGCAAGTACCAGAGTGCCAAAGCCTGGACCATATCCCTGCTCTGAGATTAGATGAGCCCCAGAGCAATAGAAATATTAACAAGACAAATTAGCCGTTAATGGTTAAAAAAAATTGCCTGAAAGCAAGGAAAATCATGTTTGTAGTTTCATTTAAAATTTTTGCCTGTTTCTTTTTTCTTTCTTTTGGAATCTATGATGTCTGAAATATATACCATGGCACTTTAGGAGCCACCATGGTTTATAAAGATAAGTGTCAATTCCTCCACGTGGCATATGTCCCTTGCTTGCCTCTCCAGCTCCTCTCTCAGCGGCGTGTGCCCACAGCACCCTCCACCATAGCACTTGCCAGGTGTGGCATAATTGTTTGTTTACTAGTCTCCCTCGCACGACTCTAAGTACTGAACTCAGTGAGGGTAGGGGTACCGCCTGGTGTGTTGTAGGAACCCCAGGATCTAGCACAGTCCCATGCACATGAAAGGACTTCAGTGTAGACTTGGGCTTTATACCAGCAAGGAGTATTAGTCATAGAGATTAGAACTCTTGTAATTGTTGCAAAGTGAATGAAAGGCCCAGGTATTTCCCCACTATGGTAATGTCAGAAATTTCAGTTCAGGGCCTGAAACTAGTATTGCCCCAAGACTGACCTTTCCCCCTGCCTAACAAAATGCTTTGCATAAGAGACACTGAATTTTAAAGCTATGTACCAATAAATTCACACATAAGGAAAGTCTCAAAGCTCTATTTTTAGTAGACTAATATTAACAAACGGGTTTATGATTTAAGAGGGTTGCAATTGTCATATAACATATAAGATTGATTGCTTACTGTGTGTCAAGTATACTTCTAAAGGTTGGACATGTATCAACTCAGTCCTTAAAACGACCTAGTGGGTTAGGTTCTCATCATTTCATGTTATAGACGAGAGAGAGAATCTATGATTTGCTCAAAGTTACACAGCATATAGCAAAGTGACCCCGGTAGAGCCTGAGTTTAAATCTAAATAGTCAAGTTTCGGAGTCTGTACATGGACTCATCAATCAAGGACTGGGAGCTCATCAAGCTTCCTGCTCCAACAGAACACCTTTCCGGAGTTGCTCCTACTGGATGAGGGTAAAGCACACATTCAGTCTCTCCACATCTGCCTCCAACTTGGGTCTCCTGCCTTGAAGCAGAATCTCCCCAAATCCCGTCTGTGCCACTTTCATCAGATACCTTAGCCTTCCTTGCAAAATGCTGCAAGCTTCCATGCCTTTCTGCCTTGCCATTTGCTGTGCCTAGCAAACCAACTTTAAATGTTACCTTCTTTCACTTCTCCTCCTCCTCCAGGCCAAAATAGCCACCCCTCACTTACATTTCCACAAGCCTCCACTGAATAGTCACCATGTTCTCACTCTCAGTTGCTGCTGTGTGTGTCTGCCTCCCTCACTAGACTGTGGGCTTCCTGAGGAAAGGGCTAGTGTCTGGCCTTGAGGACAGTCGCATCGGGGAGAAAAATTAAATGAAACACGGTTTAATGACCAAAATCGCGGAGAACTAATTTATATCTTGTCTAAGTCTGGCAAATAATGCTGAAGGGAAGACCCCATTTACAACACAAAAGAAACCTTTTAAAGATACTTATTTGCTATGTCTCAATTCCATGGCAGTTGCCCCGAAAATCTTGGTCCACTCTCTCTAAATACTCATGGAGAACCCAGCCATGGTGGAATCTCGCCTCTCTTACTGCACAGTCCTTTCCCCTTTGGGATCTTTCTATCTCTTAGGCCAGCAGCGTTCTGTCCTTGCCATATGAATCCAGCCAGCCCCTCCGGCTTCCTGTTTTGGACTCGCTTCTCTATCCTATCAACAGCACTTGGTCTAAGTACAGCAAGACTGGGTGCGGGGTGGGGTCGGGGGAGGCTAGGACTACTCAAGGTTTATATTTTCTCTGATCATACCCGCCTTTGTGTCCTCAGCTACTAACTCAGGGCCTGGCACGTGATTGGTGCTCCTGAGTGTCTTTCTTTCTCCTCTCCCTCCTCCTCTCTTTGAGGAAAAGCCCAAATATGTCCAAAGCCTTTCCCAAGTGGGTCCCAACATTCCTTCTCCTCTCTACCTCCCTCTACTTTTCCCTAATGGAGTCCTAGCCTTCAAACAAGCAGCCACAGGGCTCCAAGCATGCATTTCCCTCCCCGCCTTTGCTCAGTCTTCTTCTCTCTCAGTGCTCCTGGCTCCTCTATACCCAAGTTGCTCCAAACCTTGCCCTTCTTTCAGTTCCACTTTGCCCAGACATCCTGCCACCATCATCCCTACCTCCCTGTCCCTAGTATCACCACTGGCTGTCAGGACCATTCCTCCTGTCTTGTGATGTTGCCTGAATCATGGCCCGGACTGGCTTTCTCATTAGTGTCTCAAACTGACTCTTTGAGTCATTTTATTGCCTAGTCTAGACTGCAAGTTTCTCAAAAATGGCAGAACTAATTTGACTGAACAGCAAGCTTAAATAATAATAACCCCACAAGGCATTACTATATTTGAACAAATCTTAGACGCATATGACTTCCTAAAAGCTATGTGAAAAATGTGTGTCTTAGGAGAAATATGGTTTTATCCTACATTGCTGAGCCTTGAGCACACCAGGCATGCTCTGCCTGTGGCTTTTGCCCTGGCTGTCTTTGCTCAGATGTCATCTTCTCAGCGAGGCCTTCCTTCACCCTATTTACCATTGCAACACTTCATCCCCGATTTTCATTCTTTTGCACGGATTTTTCTCCATAGTATTTATCAGCAGCTGACATATGCATAGCTAATATTTGTTTATTGCCAGAATTACTTCCATTAGAATGTCAGCTCTAGGTGGGCAGGAGTATTGTCTATGGCTGTTGTCCTCAGTGCTTAAAACAGGGGCTACACATAACAGGCAATCAGGAATATTGTTGAATGAACAGAGTTGGAGCTTCATCAGGTCAGGGATGTGTGTTTTTGCTTACCTCTTATATCCCCAGTGCCTAGAATAGTAGCTGGCCAACAGTGGGCCCTCAATAGTTATTGACTGAGAGATGTACGAAGCTCCAATGAACTAGGTGACGCGCTTAAGGCCCTTTAGCCTGGCAAGGGAAGAGTAAGGAGGCCATTTGGCTGACTCAGGGGCCTTTTGTCCCCCAGGGTAGTGACCGCTTAATTCTATTTGAGGAAAGGGACTTTTATGAAACGAGTTTCTCCTGGTCTCCCAATGAGTAGTGTACTGCTTCGCGCGTAGTATGGCTGCAATAAATATTAATTTTTATATAATGTGGTTTAACTCAGCATGTTATTGCAATTAGGCCAGAGCTGCTTCAGTTCCGCCGCGGGTGACATGGGCATGCAGGTGTCCGCTGGCCCCTCAGAGAAGTAAGGAACAAATCTGTAGCACAAAGTGCGTTTTGACCATCTGCAAAGGGCTTTCCAAAATCCAGGCTGAGGCGCTTTCTGGTCTCTTCAGCCCGTTGACCATGACCATTTACACCTGCCTCCCCTCTTTTTCGGGCCGGACAACCTCCCTGAAGAGCTCCCATCCTCTAGACGGGGTACTGGCAGGGAAGTGAGGGGGAGGGAAGCTCACATCCCCACTCCCCATCCCGACCTCCGCCGCGCGCGGGAACGGCCGCGAGGGGTCCCACTCCCTGGCCCGCGGTCGCAGGGGCGCGCGGGAGAGGGGGGCGCGTGGTGGCTCCGCGCGGGGATGCGCGCGCGCGCTCCTGCCTCACCTCCCTCTCCTGCTCCCGTGGCTACGTGCTTTCTTTGTCAATGAGGCGCCGCTCTGAGCTGCAGTAACACTCTCGGCCCGGGAGCCGGACCCGGACCCGGATCCCGAGCGGGCACGAGCCAGCGAACGAGGAGAGCTGGGCGGAGAGGCCGGAGCTGGTGGTGGGAGGGAGGGACCCAAGTGCCCCCAGCGGTCGGTCGCCATCCCCCGCTCCTTGCAGCCTCGCCCCCTCAGTCTGCAGCAGCAGCCCGGGGAGGGGGGCCTCGGGCGGCGCCCATCCCACCGTCGCTTCCCAAGGGCGGGCTGGCGTGCAGTGACAGCACCGTGGGAACCCCGGCCAGCTCCCGCCGCGGCTCCATGCGACCCGGGCCGCTGAGCGGGTGAAGCCGCGGCTCCCGGAGCCCGCCCCGGCGCGGCAGGACGAGCGAGCGAGCCGCGCCGCCCGGCGCCCCCGCCCTCTGGCGCCCGGACCATGGCCGGAGATGCCCGGTGAGGACCGGGGCACCGAAGGCTGGGCTCCCCGGCGCTGTGCGGAGCGAGGCATCGGCCTGGATGTGTGAAGCGTCCCCATGGCTCGGCAGGAGGCGAAGCCCCAGGGCCGGAGGGAAGCTGGGCTGGCGGCGCGGGGGCGCAGGGGCCGGCCTGGGGCACGCTGGCTCGGCGGGGTCGGTGGGGGAGCCGCGTGCTGTCCGGGCGTGAAGGGCTCCGGGCCAGTGCGGGACCCCGGAGCCGCCGCGTCCCAGGAAGCGCCGCCGCCCCTGCTGCTGCCGCTGCTACTGGGACTCCTGCTGCTGGCGGCCCTGCCTGGGCACTGCCTGGCCAACCCGGGTAAGCACTTGGCGGCTGCTTTGCGCTCGCGGAGGTTTCTGGAGGAGCGGGGCCGCCCATCGGAGCAGGCACCTGGCGGGGTGGCGGTGGAGGGAGAGGTCTTTGCAGCACCCGCGCTAGGATTTCCTCCGCCCTTGGCTGCTGCAACAGCAGGCGAACTGTTGGAAATCTGTCCCCCGGGAAGGCACCGCGGGGCGGCGAAGTGAAAAGGTGCTTTTGCATCTTCTTTCTGGACAAGTTGCAGATCTTTCCTAGTGGTCCCGCAGGCACGCTTCATTTAGATAAAGACATGGTGTGTTTAGGGCACCATATAAGGGATGGGTTTTAGTAGGACACATTTCAGGGTGGGGACGTCCACTATATTTTCGGCTCCCTGTTGGGTGTCCACAAGGGGTTTTAACTGCATGAAATGGCCAGAGTTTTAGGCAGTTCCCATGTGGGCTTCCCAAATAGCGTTTTCCCCTCTGTGTTGACAGGAGACCCCTTTTCTTTTGGGATTGAGGTACCTAAAATCTTTGCTTGCATCTTGCAAAGGGATCCAAGCACTGATCAAGTATATAATCCACTGTATGCAGGTTAGTTAAAAATAATCACGCTTGGCTTTTTCGACTCTCAAGAATCCTCAGGAAATGTATTTCGGTGATTCTTGGACGGTTTTGAGACATCTGTGTAACTATGTGGGGAGAATTATTCTACTAATGCGCCGCAAAACTTACAGTGTGCAGTCAGCAATTGTCTTTGAAATAAGAATGATTATTATGGCACTTGTAAAGGGCAGGGTTTTATTTGTGATGAAATTCTGGGCTCTTGGTATATTTCGTTTATCAAGAATATACATACCTCTTACTTCAGCTAATAAGATCCTGTAGTTTTGTGGTTTTTAGCAAGGACTAATGAGGGATGCTTTGTTTCCCCCCAGTGTGCCCCTTTCCCCAAATTAAATGCCCTCATTATGAAGGAACTCACACTGTTTTAAATAAGAGGGTGTCAGGTTAAAAACATTTCTTATCTTCAACAGCTTAATTCAAAGCCCATTTTCCTTTGATTCACTGAAAGGGTCACTGACATGAGGTGTCTTTGTGTGCAAGTGACTGACTGTCCAGGAATTTTCTATTGTGATTGTAGTGGTTACAAAGTTTGGTCATCTTTGGCTGTGTGCCTGAGACCTGAGAAAAGCCTCTGAAGAATTTTAACCCTCAATTTTTATGTGTCTAGCTGTTTTCAGTGATGTTTATTTGGTATCATGGTTAAAAGTAAGTCCTGAGTCAGACACATGTGAATACCTTAGTATTCATTGGCTCAGAAACACACTTTGAGTGTTTATTTAAAACGAATCAGATCCTTGATAGTTTTGTAAACTGTTCATGAGATATTAGCTTTTGGATGTTGTTCATTTGAGTGCAGATACCAAAAACTGTCCAGCCATTTGTAATATATGAAATTTGGATGTATGTCCTGTTCCTATTCAGCTGATGTCAGATGATTTCCTCTGATCGGTTTTGAACTTCTGATCTCCTTTCCTGCCTCTGTATATTGACCTTCTAAACCTCTGTGACTTTACTTGGGTCTTCTTGGGTCTCAGACTACCAGAGCCTGACTTAGGGGACTTCCAATCTATACCTTTTGGATTTTGCCCAGGTGTCCTTTTTCTTTTTTCTCTGAGTATGACGATCACGGGGATCACTAGGAAAAATGCTTTGATTAACATGATGACAAAAATCATTAAAGTTGATGTTGTTTCCCAAAGTCCTGTCTTTTCCCATCTCATGGGAGTGGCTTGCTGCGTCCTCTGTGCTTTTTGGGTGCTCTTCGTGCTGTCACCCTTGATGAATAATTCCCGATGGTCCAGCTCACCTGTGGATTCAGAGTCAATCGCTGAGCTCCATGGTTTCCTGTATGTTTGCTGTTGATTCAATTTTCATGACTTCTTTCTCTCTCAGTGGAAGAGTTAAACACTGGGCTCCCTTTTTTTTTTTTTTTTTTTTTTTTGCCTCCTACCCTCTTGCATGTATTCTCTGATTTCCACTTGTGGCAGCTTCCCTGCAGAGTCGTCTAGTTCCGGACCTATTGCAGGGCTTCCCAAGGGGTTTTGTTGGGAAGCAGTGTCAGGAGGGAGGCAGGGGAATGGATCCACTTTTCAGGGACCTTTCGCTTTCAGCAAACAACCTTGTTTTGAACTTTTCCTGAGGGCTACCTGCAGTTTGGAGCTGCCACTCTCTGCAGAATTGTGTCGGATGCATGAGCAGCCAAATCCATGACGTTGAGATCCTGCTACAAGTGCTAGTTTGCTGTAGGCTTTCCATTTGCATGGTTGCTATTCCTTGCTTTCTAAGCAAGGCTAAGCTAGACATTGGCCTCTGTTGAAAGATGGGTAAAAATATATTTGTTTCTGGTAAATGCTGTAGCATTTGTTTAGGACCTTCTTGTCCTGGAGCCCCTACAGTATGTTCCCAGCCCACCTCCATCCACTCCACCCCAAGTTCTTTCGCTTTAATATTCCTGAGGAATTGGGGTTTCTTCTCTTTCTCACATTAAGAAAAAGCTTCTGTGTTGAGTGTCTTCCCCCAGACTTCCTCTCCTAACTTCCATCTCTACAAAACCCTTGCTTCCAGGCAGTAACTTCTGTTTTGGATGTGGGAGATTGGTGTGGGAAAGAAGGTTCTTTATAGCAGCGAACTCTGACACCCTCTATTCTCCTCTGCCCTCTGGGGCTCCAGGCAGAATGGTAAAATTCAAATTTGACTTCCTGATATTTTTAACTACAGATCATCCATTCAGTTCATGTCAGTAAACATTTACTGTCTGCCCATAGGTGCAGGTACAGTGCTCATTCCTTTATGTGACCTTGTCTTTTGGGCCTCAGTTCTCTGATCTGTAAAATGGGGATAATAATAGCTCCAATCTAATTGGGTTGTTGTGTGAATTAAATGAGTTAATGCATCAAAAGTGTTTAAAATAGTGCTTGGTACATAGTAGTAAATGCTCAGTGAATTCTAGCTGTTTGTATAAAATAGCAGAAATTGACCGAACATTTACTGTGTTCATGTGCTGTGCTGGGGCAGGGCATACAGAGGTGAATAAGGATAAGGCAGTCTGTAGAAGCCCCTGATGAAGAGGGTGGTATGTGCCCTTAAACACTGATATGTATGATCAGAGCTAATAAAATGAGGGAACAGTTAATTCTGGAAGAAAAGGGGGCTTTGCAGGATGAGTAGGTGTTGGCACGGTTGATGGTAGCATTTCAGGCAGAAAGTAAAGGGTTCTTTGTGTCCAGAGCACAGCCTGCTAAAGGGAGGAGTACCCTGGACTCTATGGCTGTCCTGGGGCTTCCCCAACCCCTCCTCACAGGATGCTCCACCCTCCAGGCCCTCTGGAGGGTTCTCTGCTTCTACCCACTTGTAAATTGCTCGTTATCTTTCTTTCCCTCTTGCCTGTTACAATGCTCAGCACGGAAGAAGCACTTATTAAAATTGCAGCCTTCTTTCACTCCTATTCCCTTAGTTTGGCCGACTCTGTTAGATGTTAGAATAATTGTTTCATTTAAGTAATACGTAGTAAATAAAGAATGACTGCTTTATATGGGGGAATATATTTGCATTTTGAAAGAAGGATTTGCTAATAACAGGAAATCTCTAACTTAGCACAAACTATGGGGGAGATAATTTTGACCTAAGATGTCTGTCTTGCCCCTTTCCAACCTTGTACACACCATCAACTTGGAGTCCCATTTGAAATAGGTGCACAGTACGTTCGTTTGTTCATGGATGCATTCATTCATTCATTCAATATACCTCGAGCGCCTCAGCTTTCTGAGGTTACAATAATGAATGAAAAGAAGTTCCCATTACCATGGGACTTAGGAACTAGCCCCAGTGTTTTCCAAACTTTACACTGCATGTAAATCGCTTGAAGGTCCTGTTCGCACGTAGATCCCAACTCAGCAGGTCTGGGAAAAGGCTTGTGGTTCTGCATTTCTAACAAGCCTGGTGATGCTGATGCCAATGTGTCATTGACCCCAGTTTGAGTATCCAATGACAATAAACAAGTCAAGGTCGGTGGACTTGGTAAGAAAAAAGTCTTATGCAATGGGTTTAAGAGAGGAAGGAAGAGAGAAATCGGAGACAGTAAAAAACAAAACAAAACAAAACAAAACAAAACAACACCCAACTCTTTTAAAGTCTTCTATAAAGGAAAGCAGAGTAATAGGGGAGGTGGGTCAAGAGAGGGTTAAGATAGGATATAATTACATTATGTTTGTACTTTCTCATTTTTTTAACATTGAAGGTATACATCAAGAGTGTTTGATTTGGTGGGTTTTTCTCCCCAGGTACAGAAATCCAAAAAAATACCTTTGGACTTTTTACTCTCAATATTATTTATTAATGTTTCAAAAGATATTTGCGAGATGTCCCAAACCTGCCCCCCCTTGCCTTCCCCAACCCACACACAAAGTGAAGAAGATTTTGGGAACAGAAGCAGAAGTCAGATACTTCCTCCCTGCCCCTCATCTTCCTTAAAACTGAACGTCATTGTGGAAACTTGGAGATGCTGACATTGTGATGACAACCACAGAATCTCGCAGAAGCTTACATATCTCCGGTCTTAAGTTACTAGAATATGATCTGGGAATATTCAAAATGAATGTGCATGCTTCCCTTTTCATTTTCATTAACCTTCAAACCCATATTGTGGTTTTCTTTCTTCTTTTTCTTTTTCTTTTCTTTTTTTTTTTTAACTAAACAACAACTCTACTCTTCTCTAGACAAAAATGAATAGTTGGAATGACCTTAAAACATTTTCGTTGCTTGACAACATATTACAGGGGATTTCTAAACACACAGAGGGACACATTATTCTAGGTCATGGAATGGCTGCCTTGGGTGGGACTCTTTGGGACTTAACAGCAAAGGAGCAATTTAGCAATCTGGGTATTGTAAATGTCAGTTACCCTAGCGGGAGGGAAGGTAGCAAAGGAGTCGTATTTGTTTGGCAATATTTATGAAGCACCTGGCATGTGCCAGGCCAAACTCTTCACTAAATACTGGATGTAGGTTTAGTGGAGAACAAGTCAGGCCTTTCCCTGCCTTGAAGCAGTCTGTAGCCCAGGACAAGAAACCCTTACTCAGTGCACAGAGCAGCAGGTCGGTCAAGTACCTCTGTGAATTCAGTCAGGTGGGGGATGTGGCAAGATAGAAAGTACCTGCCTTGTCTGAAGAGGCAGTCACCAATCAGCTGCAGCCTCTGTGTGTGTGTGTGTGTGCGTGGTGGTGCTCAGGGTGCGAATAATATTTTAATAACTATGCATGGTGCCAGGTGGGTATTAGACTTATTGGGGGGGGATCACTTTTTAAATTGTATAACTGTCTAACCACTATGCTGTACACCTGAAACTAATGTAAAATACTACTGAATGTCAACTGTAATTGAAAACAAAACAAAGCAAAAAATAAAAAGAAAGAAAAGTGGGATCTTTATTTAAAATCTTGTTTTCAAATGTCACCAACCAATTCAGATTTTTGAAATGTCATCTCTACAAATAAAACACACCCATGAGCCACAAGTTTTTCCTTTCTTTTTTAAAGTCAAGTTTATTAAGGTATAACTTATAAAGAGTAAAATTCTCCCTTTTTAGGTGTGCTGAATGATGAGTTTTGACAGAAGTGTGCAGTCATGGGTCCACCACCACAATCCAGGCACAGAGCGCTTCTGCCATCTGCTGCCTCTGTGCAGTCAGTCTGTTCCGCCCACATGCCCAGTCCCTGATAAGCACTGATCTAGTCTCTGTCCCTATAATTTCGCCTTTCCCCGAGGGTCATATGAATGGAATCATGCAGTGTGTAACAGTTTGTGCACCTTTCGTTTAGCATAATGCTCTGAGAATCATACACGTCATTGCACGTATTTATCTCCAGTTCTCTCCTTTTGCTTGCAAAGTAGTATTCCATTGCAGCACAGTTCGCTTAGCCATTCCCCAGCTGATAGATATTTGGGTTGTTTTCAGTTATTGGCATAAAAGTCTTTGCATGGGCAGGTTTTATTCTCTTGGGTAAATACTGAGGAGTGGGACTGCTGGATCATATGTTACGTATGTGTTTCACCTTGAAAAACTACCAAATTCTTTTTCAAAGCAGCTGTTCAGTTTTGTATTCCCGTTAGTGATGTGTGAGAGTCCTGGTTGCTCCTCTTATCCCACTGGCACTTGGTTTTGTCATTTAAAAAAAATATATAATTTCAGCTAGTCCAATAATTTTTTAGTAGTATCTTCTTGTAATTTTACTTTGCATTTTTCTAATTACTAATGATGTTATTGTTACATCTTTTCATCTTCTTGTTTGCTATCTATAGCTCTACTTTGAAGTGTTTGTTAAAGTCTTTTGACCATTTAGGAAACTGGATTGTTTGTTTTCTTATTATTGAATTTTGAGCTTTAAAAAAATATGTATTCTGGATACAAGTCCTTCATCAGATAAGCTTTTTGCAGATATTTTCTCCTAGTCTTTAGTTTGTCTTTTCATTTTATTAACAGTGTTTTCCAAAGAACAGAAGTTTTAAATTTTGATTAATTTCAGTTTATCAACTTTTACTTTTTATTTTTTTAAAGATTTTATTGGGGAAGAGGAACGGGACTTTACTGGGGAACAGTTTGTACTTCCAGGACTTTTTCCAAGTCAAGTTGTTGTCCTTTCAATCTTAGTTGTGGAGGGCACAGCTCAGCTCCAGGTCCAGTTGCCATTGCTAGTTGCAGGGGGCGCAGCCCACCATCCCTTGCGGGAGTCAAGGAATCGAACTGGCAACCTTGTGGTTGAGAGCCCATTGGCCCATGTGGGAATCGAGCTGGCAGCCTTCGGAGTTAGGAGCACGGAGCTCCAACCGTCTGAGCCACCGGGCCAGCCCCCAATTTATCAACTTTTAAATTTAAGGTACGATAGAAATACTTGTCTATCCCAAGGCCACAAACATCTATGATTTCTTCTAGAAGTTTTATAGTTTTATTTGTACTTTTAGGTCTGTGGTCCTTTTAATGTTAATTTTTTTTATATAGTGCAGGGTAAGAGTTGAGATAATGTTTTCATATAAATGATTAATTGTTCCAGCATCATTTACTGAAAAGACTATTCTTGCTCCATTGAATTGGTACCATATGTGTGTGGGTTTATTTCTGGACTCTAGTCTGTTCCACTGATCTATACTTCTCTTCTTATGCCAATACAACACTGCCTTGATATCTCTAGCTCAGTTTCTTAACCGTGGCACTGTTGACATTTGGGACTGGATAATTCTTTGTCGTTGGGGATTTTCCTGTGCATTGAAGGATGTTTAGCAGCATTCCTGGTCTTTGCTCACTCGATGCCAGTAGCTCCACCCCTCCCCACTTGTGACAACCAAACTATCTCTAAACAGTAGCTTTTTGTAGAATCTTTGGGATTTTCTAAATAGAAAACCATGTTATCTATGAATAGACAGTTTTGTTTTTTTTATTTCAAATCTGTATGCCTTTCATTTCTTTTTCTTCCCTACTGCACTGGCTAGAACTTTGAGTATGTTGTTGGATAAGAATGGGGAGAGAAGACATCCTTGCCTTCATCTCATTCTTGGGGAAAAACATTCAGTCTTGGGGCTGTCCCGGTGGCTCAGGCGGTTGGAACTCCATGCTCCTAACTCCAAAGGCTGCTGGTTCGATTCCCACATGGGCCAGTGGGCTCTCAACCACAAGGTTGTCGGTTCAATTCCTCCAGTCCCACAAGGGATGGTGGGTTCCGCCCCCTGCAACTAAGATTGAACACGGCACCTTGAGCTGAGCTGCCACTGAGCTCCCCGATGGCTCAGTTGGTTGGAGTGTGTCCTCTCAACCACAGGGTTGCCGGTACGACTCCTGAAAGGGATGGTGGGCTGCGCCCCCTGCAACTAGAAACAGCAACTGGACCTGGAGTTGAGCTGCGCCCTCCACAACTAAGACTGAAAGGACAACAACTTGACTTGGAAAAAAGGCCTGGAAATACACACTGTTCCCCAGTAAAGTCCTGTTCCCCTTCCCCAATAAAATCTTTAAAAAAAAAACACACAAAACATTCAGTCTTTCACTATTAAGTATAATGTTAGTTATAGTTTTGTTTTTGTTTTTCTTGTAGAGACTATTAGATTGAGGAAATTCTCTTGCACATCTAGTTTGCTGTGAATTTTTATAATGAATGGGTATTTTTAAGAAATAATATAACTTTCTTTTTTAAAAAAGATTTTTATTACCAATATAGTTAACATACAATATTATATTAGTTTCAGGGGTGCACAATAGTTATTCAACATTTATATACCTAAAGAAGTGATCACCATGATAAGTCCAGCAACCAGCTGACACCGTACTATGCTATCACAATATTATTGACTGTATTCCCCATGCTGTATATTACATCCCCATGACTTATTTGTTTTATGCCTGGAAATTTGGACCTCTTATGCCCCTTCACCTTTTCCACCCTTTTAAACATTTTCAATTACAGTTGACATTCAATATTATTTTATATTAATTTCAGGTGTACAACACAGTGGTTAGACATTTACGCACATATAATTTAAGAAGTGATCCCCCTGATTAGTACACACCTGGCACTATGCATGGTTATTACCATATTATTGACTATATTCCCTATGCTTTGCTTTACATCCCCAGGATTACTTTGTAACAACTAATTTGTATTTCTTAATCCTTTCTCCTTTTTATACCCACACGCTCAACCCCCCTCCCATCTGGCAACTATCAAAATGTTCTCTGTATCTATGAGTTTATTTCTGTTTGTTAATTTTGTTCTTTAGATTTCACATATAAGTGAAATCATATTGCATCTGTCTTTCTCTGTCTGACACTCCACTAAGCACAATACCCTTTAGGTCCATCCATGCCACCACAGATGGCGAGAATCTATTCTCTTCCATGGCCGAGCAATATTCCATTGTGTATATGTAACACCTCCTCTTTACCCATTTTCCATCAATGGACACCCAGGCTGCCCTTCACATCTTGGCCATTGTAAACAATGCTGCAATGAACATATGGACGCACACTCGAAGTAGCACTTTGGGTTTCTTCAGATAAAAACCCTGAAGTGTCGTTACTGGGTCCTTCATCGTCTCTTCTTATAGCCTTTGTTTTAAAGTCTATTTTGTCTGGTGTCAATATTGCTACCCTAGCCTTTTTTTGGTTTCCATTTTCATGGCACATCTTTTTCTATCCCTTTACTTTCTGTCTGTGTGTGCCTTTCGGTCTGGAGTCTCTTGTAGGCAGGATATGTAAGGGTTTTGTTTCCTGAATGGATATTCAGCCCTTCTATGTCTTTTGATTGGAACATTTAATCCATTTACATTGAAAGTAATTGTTGATAGATATGTAGCTATTGCCATTTTATTATTCATATTTTGAATTTAATTTTATTTATTTTTTTTGTCTTAAAGAAGTCTCTCAGATTCCTTGTAATACTGGTTTGGTGGTGATGAACTCTAGTTTTTTCTTGTCTGGGAAGCTCTTTCTGTCCTTTGATTTTAAATGATACGCTTTCTGGGTAGAGTAGTCATGGTTGTAGGTCCTTTCTTTTCATCACGTTGAATATTTCCTGTCAATCTCTTCTGGCCTGCAAAATTTCTGTTGAGAAATCAGCTGACAATCTTATGGACGCTCCCTTATAAGTTACTAGTTGCCTTTCTTTTGCTGCTTTTAGGATTCTCTCTTTGTCTTTAACCTTTGCCAATTTAATTACGATGTGTCTTGTGGGCCTGTTTGGGTTCATCATATTTGGGACTCTCTGCACTTCCTTGTATGTCTATATCCTTCACCAGGTTGGGAAAGTTTTCAGTTATTATATTTTCAAATAGGTTCTCAATACCTTGCTTTCTCTCTTCTCCTTCTGGTACCCCTATGACGCAAATGTTACACTTGATGTTATCCCAGAGGTCCCTTAAACTATCCTCATCTTTTTTTTTTTTTTTAAAGATTTTATTGGGGGAGGGGAGCAGGACTTTATTGGGGAACAGTGTGTACTTCCAGGACTTTTCCAAGTCAAGTTGTCCTTTCAATCTTAATTGTGAAGGTTGCAGCCCAGATCCAGGTCCAGTTGCCATTGTTAGTTGCAGGGAGCGCAGCCCACTATCCCTTGCGGGAGTCGAATTGGCAACCTTATGGTTGAGAGGACACGCTCCAACCAACTGAGCCATCCGGGAGCTCAGCGGCAGCTCAGCTCAAGGTGCCATGTTCAATCTTAGTTGCAGGGCGGGGAGGGGGCGGGGCAGCTCATCATCCCTTGCAGGAGTCAAGGAGTCCAACGGGCAACCTTGTGGTTGAGAGCCCCTCTTGTGGTTGTGAGCCATCCGGCCACCTGGGAGCTGAGCAGCAGCTCATTGACCTCACTCCAGCTGCGGAGGGTGCAGCTCGCTGGCCCATGTGGGAATCGAACCGGCAGCCCTGTTGCCCAGAGCTCACACTCTAACCAACTGAGCCATCTGTCCGCCCCCTCATCTTTTTGTATTCCTTTTTATTTCTTGCTGTTCTAATTGGGTGTTTTCTGCTACCTTGTTTCCAAATTGCTAATTTGGAAAATTAATCTGGGTGTGCTGGTGATTCCTTATAGTGCATTCTTCATTTCAGTTATTGTGTTCTTCACTTCTGACTGTTTCTTTTTTAATGGTTTCTATATCCTTTTTTATGCTTGCTATCTCTTTGTTGAAGTTCTCAGTAAGTTCCTTGAACATCCTTATAGCCAGTGTTTTGAACTCTGTCTGTAGGTTGCTTGTCTCCATTTCATTTAGTTCTTTTTCTGGAGTTTTCTTCTATTCTTTCATTTAGGATGTATTTTTTTTATTTGTTTGTTTTCTCATTTTGGTTGCTTCTCTGTGTTTGTTTCTATGTATTAGTTAGATCTGCTTTGTCTCCCAGTCTTGCTGGGTGGTCTTATGTAGTAGGTGTCCTGTGGGGCCCAGTGGCACAGTCTTCATGGTCTCCTGCGTTGGGTGCTCCAGAAGTGTCCCTTGTGTGGGATGTATGTGCTCTCCTGTTATATATGAGCCTTGATTGCTATTGGCAAATCAGTGGGTGGGATTGACCCTCAGGCTGATTGGCTTTGGGGTTTGGCCATGTCCACAGCTTATGGGCTGCTGTGCGTGGGGCTTAACCCACTGTTATTCGCCTCAGTGGACTTTGGTGCCTGTTGAGACTGCCCTTTGTATATGCTGCTTGTGAGGCTAATTTGGCGGTGCTCTGCTGTGGTCTGAAACCAACCTCCAAGTATGTTGGTTCTGGGGTGTCTTGGGAGGGGCTCCAGTGCAGGCCCAGGTCAGCCACTGCCAGCTGGGGACTATGTGGTAGGAGCTACAAAGTGATCTGCAGTTGTTTGCTGCCTGTGCTGAACCTGTAGGTGTGTGGAAGAGGCCATGCTGTGAACTGAGGATATCTGCCACTAGAATTGGCCTGGGGTAGCTCTGCTAAAAGCCAGGACACCCTGAGGCCTACTGCCACCTGTCGGCTCCTTTAAGTTTCAACCAACAATAGAGCCATGTGTGGTATGCAAGTTGGATGAAGCAGGGTCTCAGGGAGTTTCACTAGAATGGGAAGAGTTGTGGTCACCTGGTTAATGTAAATTCTGGTTTGGTGCCAGTGCTGAGCCTAGAGTGACTAAGCAAAAGTCTTAGAACACACCGAGGCCAATTGCTGCCTGTCTGGGGTCTCCTGGACTCTGATAGTTTTCCAAGAAAGAGTGCAACGTGGGTGGGCCTGGCTGCTCATGGAGAAAGTGCCTCAGGGGTTGGGGAGTTTGGTGGGGCAGGGTCCCAGCAGTGCTCACCAGACCAATCAGATTCAGATTTGGCCCTGTGGGGGATGGCTCAACATAGGAAAGATGGTGCCCACCTGTTGGCTGCACGGGAGCAAGATGCCTCACAGGGAAAATGGAGACTGTCCTCCAGCTCTTGCACCAAAGTCTCACCCTTCAATCTGCCCCCCATATGCCTCCAACACCCTCAAGTCACTGTCCTTCCACCGGAGCCCAGGGTGAGTGCCTGAGTGAGTGAGTCTGTGTGTGGATTCATAAGAGGACGTCTGGGTTTTCCACAGCCTTCTATCTTACCCAGATGGGCTGAATACCCACTGTTTGTCACAGCTAGATGTTAGGGGGCTTATTTCTCAGCACCAGTACTAGGGCTGGGGAGCCTGGTGTGGGGATGGGGTTCCTTGCTTCTCCGGGGGAACCTCTGTGGCTGAGATATCCCTTCTAATTCTCAACCATCACATGGAGGTTTGGGGCCCATTCCACCCCTCCTACCAATCTTGACGTTGCTTCTTCTTCATATTTTTAGTTATAGGACTTCTGTTCAACTAGACTTCAGATGGTTCTCCAGATTGATTTTTCTGTG
This sequence comes from Rhinolophus ferrumequinum, assembly GCF_004115265.2. Taxonomy (NCBI): domain Eukaryota; kingdom Metazoa; phylum Chordata; class Mammalia; order Chiroptera; family Rhinolophidae; genus Rhinolophus; species Rhinolophus ferrumequinum. The sequence goes on along the minus strand of NC_046294.1, from coordinate 24,342,384 downwards.
ATTTAGTTGTAATTTTAATGTGTTCAGGGAAGGATGCAGGCACAATGTTTTTCTACTCCGCCATCTTGGATCTCCACAACAGGCTTATAGAATGAATGGGTATTGAATTTTGTCATATGTTTTCTCTCTTGAAATCATCACAGGTTTTTCTTTTTCAGTCTGTGGAAAAACAAAAAAGATGAGTTGATTTTAGAATGTTGAACCAACCTTGTATTTCCTGGGATAAACTCCAGCTTAATCGTGATATATGTTCCAGCTGGGTCTGATCTTCTAATCTTTTTGTTAGGAATTTTTAAGGTCTTATGTTCATGAAGGATCTTTGGCTATAGCTTTGTTTTTCTGAAATGCTTTGTCTGGTTTTGGAATAATAGTAATGCTGGTATAAAAAAATTGTAGGGAAGTGTTCTCTCTTCTGTTTCATGGAAATGTTTGTGTAAAATTAGTATTATTTCCCCCTTTAGGCTTATAGTCTTATAGATGAGATTGAAGATTGCGCAAAGGTTTCTGTAGTAAAATAAAAGGTATCAGGTACCTCTAGTACATTTCCTCATTCTCAGGACTGCCAGTGGATACTTCCTAGATGTTAGGACAGAGGTTTTGTTCAGGTCTAGAAGAATGGCCTGGGTGAGGGGAAATCGAGTTGGATGCATTCAGGAAACAGGTCACCGCTGGCTGTTTGCTATTTATCAAGTCACTTCACTTTTCAGGGCCTTAGTGTTTTCATTTGTGAATAAAATCCTCAAGATATTCCCTTCTTCCCCCATTCTCTGTGGTTATGGCCTCTAAGCTGATGTTTTGGTGGATTAGAATAACTACGTTTCTTACCTCTTCCTGTGTTAATGGTAAGCGCAGTCACGGACTCTCATTCTGAATAGGGAACAGTTTCCCCATATTTTGCTCTCACGGTTCCAACTTGAAGCCCAGATAAATATTGGTTTATCTTTAATCTTCATTGGCTTTTAAGAAATTGTAAAAGTAATATATACTTTATTAAAATCAAATAATATAGAATACATGCAGTAAAATGCAAAAGGCCCTGTTGGCTCTATTGCTGTTTCCTACAGTTGTGCTGTCAAGCAAGTATGATGGGTCCTTTCAGACTTTTTTTCCTATAAATATTTATGTACATATCTTCACTGAGTTGTTTTTTTTTTTAAAAAGAGATAAAGGGTATAATGTTTAGTACCTTGCTTTTTTCACTTAGCACTGTATGGTGGCTAAATAAATAAATTCTGCCAAATAAATTCTGTCATAAGAGAATCTGAACTTCTCCCTGAAACATAGAAAAATCTTTACTATAAAATAAAACAGTTTTAACACACCACAGGTCGAATTCAAACCTACAGGGTTAAAATATCTCCTTAGAACATTCTTCCTCTTTTCTCTAGTCCTTGGCTTCCTTCTCTGGAATACTCCCACAGATGTTTAAGAAAAATCACGGACCCTTTAAAACACCGACCAGGGGTCAACTCTGTATATAAACCAACTAATGCAGTTGTAAATAAGGCCAAGTAGATGCCTCAAGCATTTAGCCCAAGGTCATTGCTGCACCTGCCATCTGTCCACTTAGGCGAGACTTTGCCTAATGCATCCTAACCACGAGAGGGGTATTTGATTTATATATGTTAAATCTATTCTTAGCTTGAAATAGCCTGACATCAAAAACACAAAATGGCTTTGGTATTTATGCAGTACCAGTAAATAGGAAGGTCTCAAATATTTCTAACTTCACTCGTTTGATGTGAAACATGGGATTAAGTGCCAGCAGGAAACCAGTACTCGGAGACCTACCTCTATCTCTATCCTTGCTAATGAATCCTGCTCCTCTGCCATTCTATTTGCCAAACATCAAGAGTAAACCAAGGGAGCCTGAAAGCTATGAAGTCTGAGAAGAAAATGTGTTGAAATTAATAGTGCAGCTTATAAGGCTTTGTCAAAAAGAGCCGAGCAAAAATATCTCTAAACCTACAGATTTCATTATCAAATAATGAGTCTTTGTTTTGAAAAGAATAGGAGCATCTGGATTATGAGCATTATTCTGAATATAATTAAACTGGATGGAAGTGTATTAAAAATCATCACCATGGAGCTGTCTTTGGCAGTTTCCTGTTATATTAATACTGCAGGTGAACACACAAATCAACCCGGTGAACCCGACAGAAGCTAAACATTTTTTTCGGTGGGATGGAGAATTTCTTCTCTCTAGTCCAGCAATAAAAATGACATTTTAAACAAATGTTTTTCCATTCTTATGGCTAATATATTTACTTTTCCCTACAAGGATACTAGTCCCTGGAGTTTGGTATAGCACCTCACAATTGTTTAAGTTTTCTCTCTTTTTTATTTGAACCTCAATTCATTCCTAAGAGAGAGTTGAGGAAGTAATTTGCTAAAGGTCACACAATGGTCCAGGGATTTTTACATTATTCTGTGATTCAGGGGACAGATTACCTACATACTCAACTAAAACTAGCTCAAGTACAGGGCCTCAAGCCACAGGGGAATCTCATGTGACATATTCATTATAGGAATGAAAACTGGGCCATGTGGACACTATAATTAATTGATAGAAATCATAGCTAACATTTTTGAGCATTTACTACCTGTGTCAGCTCATTTGATTTTCACAACAATGCTGTGAAGTAGGTTCTTTTATGATCCTCATGTTTCAGATGGGGAAACTGAGGTACAGAGTAATTTAACCATCTAGTGTCACAAAGGTAAGTGTCAGAGGTGGGATTTGAACCCAAGCAGTTTGATTCCATAGCCCTCAACCTGCTTCAATAGTAAGAGGCTGGGGTTGCTGGCTTTGTGTCTCATGGACTGACCTGGTGGCCTCTTGCCTCTCTCTCTTCCTGCAGGCTGGGTCCGTCCTTCCACCTTTTCCTGCAGACTGGCTTTCTCTGCTTACCTGTACCTTCTTGGTTCCCCCATAACTAAACTTTACATGGGCTTTTGCTTGCGGTGGTGCTCACTGCAGCCAGAGTTGGCAAGATTACTCAGTTTAAATGCCCACCATCCAGTTCTCTCTCTGTTCCAGTTCTGCATTTCCCTGGAGGGAAAATCAGGCTGCCATAGTCTGGCCAATGGAATGAGGGTATCCCTCATCTGATTAGCAGAAGCCAGAGGAGAAGGGGCATGTGGTATAAAAATGACTTCCTAGGTTGACCCTCCCTTCAGCCATGGCCTTTTGTAGAGGGCAGTTTTAAATGAGATGGTGTGGATAGAGCAAGCACCCCCAAATTTGTGTCCTCCCTCCCAGCGGTAACACACAGGTTCATGTGCTGGTAAGCTGGCTCTGTGGACAACAGCGGTGACAGGAGGCCTGATTTATAGTGTTGGACAATTTCCATGGTATGAACACTCCCACCATGGCTGATTTCAAGCTACCAGTGTGACAGTGGAGTTGGGAAGAGATGGGCACAGTTGGCTCAGTGTGACACGATCCTATCCATCTATGGACTAGATACAAGGCAGCTGACAGAGTAAGTGCAGGATGCATTCAAGGTTTGAAGTTTAGGCTTAATAGGCCAACCAATTAGGTTTATAATTATGTAAAAGGGAATAAGATTTCAAAAAAGAGAGGGAGGAAGTTAGATTTAGCACACACAGCCTAAAATAGCTTGAGGTATGTCGTCCCTAGTGTGCAATCTACTAGGCACACAGAGATGCTTTCTGAAATATTGCAATTTCTTTTGCCTGTAAGGTGTCACTTGTGCCATACAATTAATGCTTTCACCAATTTTAAGCTGTCAGACCTGATTATTTGGGGGAGGCATTGGTTTTGTTGTGTGGCACTGAAAGGTATAATTTTACCTTGTTTCAGATGTTAGCACTTCCTTCTCATTTGATGTTCTCATTTCCTCTACCTGACAAACCTAGAGATGCGAAGTCCACATGGTGGCCTGTTAGACGTCTTTTAGTTGAATACACACTATTAATCTTGATTGGAGGCTTTTATTTATGATCGTAAAGCCCTCCTCAAATCATGTAATTATGCTAAAAGCCAAGACCGTCTGGTGACTACTCCCTCTGCCAGCGTATCAGACCCCTTCACAGATCTCAAGGCCCATCTACTTGGCTCTTTTCTCTTGCACATCTGGGAAGGGGACTGGAGTCTTGGCTTCAGTGTATTACTCAATTCTGCTGATGTCCCCCATTTTTCCTCCTGATGTGACTGTCACTAACCCTGGCCAGCTCTCATGAAGGGTGGTGTGGGCCATGAGGAGATAGAGTGAGGGAGTGTTGACAGTATACATCTCTCCTTAGACATGGAGTTCCAAGTGTCCTACTGTTGGAAGGTCAGTGTCATTACCTATACAAACAGCACAATTAGTTTATTCTTTTAATTTCCCTGGGGATATAGCAAGAGGAGAATTTTACAAGATTCTTCTTTTATGTTTTATCAGAGATTTGTCTTAATTTGTGGATACGTTGACTTCTAAATAAGAGGGCTAACATTTATGAACAGCTACTATTATGTTAGTCACTAGATCAAGAGTTGTATGTAGTCCTCACTATGACACTGTGAGGTGATAGAGATAAAAACAAACAAACAAATCCTCAAGCAAACAAACAACCACACCACTAGTTTTTTGCCATGGATAGTGCCCTACAACTGCTGCAGTTGTGTTATCGCTTACTCTTCTTTATTCGTAGCCAAGTTAGAAGAGAAAACCCCCCTAATTTCACCAATCTAACACAACCATTTTTAGGATTGGTGGCTTTTCTTTCATCCTTTTTTGTGTGGGCCTTTTACAGATATAATTGTAACCATAAGCCATCATGGTTTCCAAATCTTTAGATTCAGGTTTCTAGTTGACATATCATGGGCAATTTTTATGTTTCATCTATAGTCTGAGTTAAAGATTTAATAATCAATTATATCTCCTATTTATCTCTTCTTTTAGGAATTTTCTGCTCCTTCAGCTCCAGTTAGTGTTTATAACATCCTAAGATTTTTTTGGGGGTGTGGGGGGAGGACGAGAATATGTTTCTTCTCTGTTCTAAATTTTTTGGCTTATTGTCATGAAGCTAACGAAGAACTGCTGGAACAGAATTCAAATGTCTTTACCTTTTCAGGATTCTATTCTCATTAAGCCCAAGGGTTTCAGAAGATGTAGTTTTAATCTTCTGTTAGCTTTTTCTGTTGAGGTGAGATAAAATTCTCACAAGTTACCAAGCTTACCTGGTGGTTGAGACTCCAGGTGGCGAGCTGGCCATCTGGTGAAATGGGCATCACCTCCTACAAATAGCCATCCCCCATGGTGGAATGCCATCCAGAGGGTCATCATTTTGAATCCCCCTGGCTCTGTCCGTGGCCCACTGGCCATCTGTTCTCCTCGACCCCAGGGTTTATTTTGGCTTTGCGTGCTGAGAGATGAGCTCTCTTCTGAGTCACCTGTGCCCACCTTGGTCTTATTACTACTTTTTAAAATCTCCTAAACTTTTGAAGTGGCTCCAGATTACACCCTCTCAGTTTTGTGAATTCAGAATGACAAAGATGAAGAAGGAAGGAGGACGTGGCCATGTTTTGGTCACAGGCGGTGGCACTCCTGTTCCTTTTTGTTACGGCTCATCTGCTTGTGGGCTCAGTTTTTTGGCTCATCATAAGGCCAGCCCCTCCCCTCGTGCTGATAGGAGACTGGGTTTTGAGTCTTCACTAGTTAGTTGCTTATCTCAAGCCATCATTAAGCAGGATGCTTAATAATCTGTTCTGAATTTAGTATTAATAGAAAAATAATTTCTACTATTTTGACATAATGTCATATATTTCAACAATAATTTTGAAAGTCTTATTAGTTTCTGGCCTTTCCAGGTACAGCACATCTTTAAGAGTCAATGACACTTGCAAATATGTAGAAATCAACCAACCATATATGTACTGAACATACATAATGAGCTAAGTAAGGCCAGTGCTAGGTGAGGTTTCCAAAGTGGTACCAATAGTGCTTTTAAGGAAAAGGTACACAGGGACATGATTGCATAAAAATACTAACCGGATATGAAAGGTAAAGCATCCAGATGCAAAGTAAATTGTACAGAGAATAAATGTTAAAATAATTTATCTCATTTTTATTCCTCATGGACTGGGCTGTCAAATTCAGCACCTACTTTACTCTAGGTTACAATCGGAATGGACTGGTGGGTCCCCAATGATAAGGACCTGTCTGAAAGGGCAGCGATGGGTGAATGTCTGTGCTCAGCCTCTAAGATGGTACTAGAAGTCCTCTGGGAACTTCTGAATTGTTGATTTATACTAGAGCAGGTCTTAGAAAATCACGTACCAGCAATAGAATCTTTGAAAGTGAAGTTGGCATTTTGCTTCTGAAATATATTCTTACCACAACTCACAGTGGAAATTGTGGCATAAAATTATTTTCAAACTGTTCCTAGCTGAATTGCCTGAAACTGTAGACTATGTTCACTGAACAACTCTGCATCATGTTACTTTCACATTACAGTGAAAGTAATGGTTTCCACTGATTCTGTCAATACTTACCATGTTCCTGACACTGTGCTGGGTGCCTGATGTGCTTATCACGGCATTTAAACTTCATAGCCACTCTGTGAGACGCGGCTATAACTGTTCCCATTTTACAGATGGGGAAGTATGGCTTAGAGAGGCGATGTCACTTGCCCAGGATCATTCAGCATAGTGATGTTGGATCTGTTGCAGAACCCAAGGCCTGTGCTCAGTCCACTGCTATGCTAAGTGCTCCTGCTGACTGTACCTGCTCCGCATCTGCCCAGCCACAACCCAGGCCTGAGGAGGAGCTAAAGCAGTGTTACCTAACAGGCACATATTGTCTGCTTCCTAGAGGCCTTTCCCAGTCGCCCTTTCCATAGTACGACCTGGCCACAAAAGGGGAAGAGCCTGGCTGTGGCCGTGAGGATATCCACGTTTGTGTCTCCTCATTTGAGATTTCAGGTACACACTAAATGATATTTATGTCCATGCTCGTATTATTGGGAGTAATGAGAATTGAATAGGTTGTGTTTTGACACCATAGTGCTTGAAATTCAAGCATCCTGGCAAGAATTCTTAAACATTTTATGGGATTCTCCAAAACTCACACAGACAGAGTGAATCAATTGTGCTTTTGGTTTTGTTTCAGCCCTTTGAAAAACACACGGGCCTGAGTCACACTGTGGCCTCATCTAAATAAAATTTAGATGCCATGGGATATGGTTCTGAATGTGCTCTTTGAGCTTAGTGAGTTGTGAATTTGTCTTGGGGATTTGTCATTTTCCCTGCCCTCAGTGACCACTGCCGTTCTTACACTGGCAATATTGAAAATAATATTTTGGTTTGCAGCTACCTTTTATGGAATTCATATAAATTTATACCCAAGAACTAGATCTGAATGGATGTTGAGATTTCTTGCATCTGTATACTCAGCTTAAAATTTTCAATCGATTTCTTATAGCATTCATCTGTTCAGCAGTAATTATTGAGTATCTACTGTGTGCGAGGTGCTGTGCTTGCCTTGACCTGAAGACTCACCGCTGCTCTGGTCCAACCCATTTCTCAGGGTAGCTGCCAACTACATAGAAGTGACCATCAGCACTGACCATGCACCAACCATTTGCTGGTGCCAATTTTCTGTAGGGGCCGTTAGGTGTTAGGGCACAGTCATCTATAATATGGTAGGCTGAGGCTGGGGGAATCCGGGTCAAAGAGACGCCACCAGGCTTTGGAGCACAGGGGGAAGTCCTCAACCAAGCAAACCAACGAAACAACAAAACAAAATCTATGCTGGGTAGACAGTCATTTAATCCAGCTCTCTCATTTTACAGATACGATATTGAGGCTCAGAGAGGAATCATTTGGACACATTAAGTAAACAGTAATATTGAAGTTTTCATTTTAGGATTTGGCCATCCATCTCTGGCTTTACGCTAAATAGGATTAAGGAATAAAATTGCCCTTTAAAACATTTTCTAGCTTTGACTCTCATATTTTTCTAACAGCCAACCAGGGGTGAAGAGAGTAAATATCACAAACCCTGTTTTCTAGATGAGTAACTTCAGGCGCACAGGGATGAAATGGCTTGCTCGAGGTCACTCAGCTGGTTAATGACTGAGTCAGACCCGGAGCCCGAGGGTTCTGTGTCCTTGTCCACTATACCGTGGCTGGAGCTGTGTCCCTGTGCATCACTGGGAAGGAAAAAGGGGGGAAATGGATTGTAAATGGAAGGGGAGGAAGAGACAGGGAAGACGCGCATGGCCTTCCGGGTTCTGCAATGAGTTTGCTTATTCTCTGGCACTCCTGGAATGTGGGTGGGAAGCTGTTTTGAATTTTTCTGCTTCTCCCTGCTGCCTTCACACTTTTACCCTCATGCAAACCCTCCTCTTCCATTGAAATTTCTGCCTCCCCTTTCTCATTGCTGTCGCCTGACTTTACAGGCACCTGGCTTCTTCTCATTATTGAAGATTTGACACTGCTCAAAATCTTTCCATGCTAAGAGTAAGCAACATCATGAGCCAAGTGGATAACTCACCCTGTTCTCCCCCAGCTTCGAAGCTTCTTGCCTTCTTAATTGGAGCCATCTTTATTTTCCCTTCAGTTCAGCCACCCTTCCCCAGTGGCCACACCCTGGACCACTTTAAGAGCTTGCGTCCCCTCTGAGCTCTCACACTCTAGCATTCCACTCTGTCCACAACCCGTTATCATTCTGGTGCTCACTTTGCCTACTTTTGGCCTCTCTGAGGTTTCAAGTCCTTCTCTGAGATTTTCATCTTAATCCATCTCCCCTGTCATGCTACTTTTTCCCTCTCCATCCAGCCCAAGCCCCATGCATGGCTCAACCCTCTTGTTTTTCTCAACCTGCATACCTTCAGCCTTGGGATGGTCCAGCCATTCACTGTCTACTTCTACCCACAGGCTGCTGAATATATAGCAATACACCTGGTATTTTGGTGCCCTTATGAGTCCTGTTTCCAGCATCCCTGTGTCAGCTGGTTCACCAGTGCTCATCTCTACAGGGTTTTCAATAGCACTGGCAATCCCTTCATGGTTCCTCACCAGTGCCATTTTCCATTTTCCCAAATGGCTCTTCCAAATGCCCACGACTCTCCTTGAGCCTTCTAACCTGCTTCCGGCCATCCAGTCTACCTTTCCAATGGATGACTTTTTAGCAGCTTCTTCATCTGTTCATCCCTTAAATGTGGGTGTGCCCCAATTCTGTCTTTGCCTTGTCTTCTAGCTTCACAATATCTGGGTGTAGGTGACTCACAGTGATGCGTCTTTAGCAGTTTCTGCTGTACTCCAGCAGTGTTCCTTTCTCTTATGGACACTTCCAGTTAGATGCTCTCGAGTCACCACACACTCAGCTGTTTCCCACCCTGATATCCTCACCTGGTCCTCCTGCTGTATGTCCAGTCTTGGCGAATGGAGCCTCTGTCTGCTTGGCCACACAAACCAGAGAACAGAGTCATCCTAGACTCTTTCCTCCCTTTCAGCCAGGCCCTGTCAGTCCCGTCTCTTGCATATTTCCTGTGTCTTCCCCCTCCTCCAACAACCTTTAGTTAGGCCACTATTATTTCCCATTTGGATGATTTCTGTAGCCTCCTATCTGGTCTCTCTTCTCCCTCCCACCTCAGTCCATTCTCCATAGATCCTCCTCAATCATAAAACAAATCATATATTCTTCCTCAGCCTAAGGCTGAAAACTGTATCTAGCCCACAGATATGTTTTATTTGACTCATTGTGTTAGGCTGCACCATGTTTAAAAACAATTTTCTTTGGGCTTTACTTATGTATATTAAAAAATAAAAAAAATTCACATAAGATCTCAAGATTTCAGGCTTATCTTTGAAAACTAGAAACCTGACTCCCTGACTCCTGCATTTTCCCCCACCCCCAGGGCTGGACAGAGGGACAGCTGTGTCCCTTAGATGAGGTGTACCCTCTCCAGGTAGTCACAGATCCCACCTTCCCAGGTGGGCTTCATTCACTTACATCACCCACCTGGTTCCTGCATCATTGAGTTGGTGGCCTTTGGTTTGTGGCATGAAGTTGGGCATCCTCTAGTTGCAAGGGCCCCACTGTGGTCCTGGTACCCTGTGCCCACCGAGCTTAATTTCTTGGAGTACCTCAGACTCGGCATACTGTTTCACACCTCTGTCTTGGCACATGTCCCTGTTCTGGTTAAAACTCACATGAGAGCAAGAGTCTTTAAACATATTGGCAACTAAGTAAGATGGCAATTTCATCCTTTATCATTTGGATCAGAGGTCCACGAACCCTGAGAGTATTCTTTTCTTCATTATTCTATGTTAATGTGCTGCAAAAACTGCATTTTACATTTTGACCCAAAATACATACACATACACACATACCCTATAAGTAAAAAAAAAAAAAAAAAAGTGTCAGGAAATAATGCTTTACTTTCCATGACCTCTTTTCTCTCTTCCCTTCCCTTTTCTCTTCTTCCTTTCATTTTCAATCCTTCCATTCTTTCTTTTCTTCATTTTCCTTACAAGTTGGACATGACCCACTAAATTGATGTCATGGTCCACTTATGGGTCACAATCCATACTTTGAAAAACATTGCCCTTGAGGGGTGTGTGTCTATAAATCCTTAAAATTATATGTTTAAATTCAGTGTATACCATACCTGTGCTTTTCTGGGAGAAAGGAATTTCCTTAGCATTCAGCTTTCCAAGGGGACTGATGAAAACAGATTTCCAAACCACCAATTTAGATATTTTATTTCCATTGAGATTTGACATCACCAGTTTCATGCACCCAAGCATAGAAATTGGTGATAATTATTTTGAATGTACGCCTTTTGTGTCAGCTCTTTGACATGTTCTATATTGTTTGTTGTTAAATGAAGTTAATATTTGCAGGCTCTCAGGAAGTGTGAAATGGGTCCTTTAAATCTCTTGCACCCACAGGAAGGTGAAAAGCTGGGTGAGGCATCATAAAAAGATTTACTTGGTGAAGGAGATTTAATAAAGCCTTCATTTAAAGTCAGATAAAATAACAACCCAGAAAGTTTTCTTTCTTTTGGTTTATATCAAATCATTTATTCAACAACTGCCCTTGGTAATAGGAATAAAGAAAATAGTGGTGAACAGAATAAATATTGTTGCCCTCATGGGTCTCTCAATCTAGGGAAGAAGAATGAGAAATAAAAATAGCATTGATATAAGTAGAATAAATATCATAAATGCATGATGCCAAAATATATAGTAGAGAAACTTAGGTTTGTGGAAAGGGTTGTGTAAGAAGATAACAGAAAATACGTGACAAGAAAGCCCAAATTATTTTGCGCTACAAAATTGTTAAGTAGTGGTTTTGAGTCACAGAACTCAAATGAAACTGCCACCAAAAATTAACAGAATCTCCAGATTAAATACCCTCTGGTAATATTTTTCCTGTTAGTGCCCTACATGTTTGGTTTTCAAAAGAACCGAAAGCTGCATTAGGAAGAGTATCTTCTCCACGTTCTAGGTATGATTAGCCCTGTTTTTAGAAGAGGAAGAAGGCTCTGTGTCAATAGGCTTATGGACCTGGCCTGTTATAGGGAAGATTAATGGTTTCTCCAAGTAGGAAGATTTATTATTACCCGTGCGTACCATTCCTTTGAGTGATCGCGGTGGATGGAGCAAAACTAACTCATTACTACACCTGTCGAAGAATGAAAAATGATCATTTTGATGAGTCTTCTTTTTTCGCTTTTGTAACACAATCACAATTTTATTATATATATATTTTTTGCGTTTGGGTATAAAAATACCCATGTTACTTCCCCCAAAACTGGCATGCAGAGAAAAGGGGAAAACATAATCCAGAATCCCAGGACCTCAACACACCTGCTGTTCACATTTCTGTTAGTCACTGAGTGTTGCTTTAATTTGCTGGGCTCTCTTTCAGAATGGCTGGGAGGGGAGGGGGCTCCTGCCGGCTCCCACTTATGCTTCACATGTGCACAGGCCATATGGCCACACGAATGTGCTCGTGCAGAAGAGGGGTGGCTGCCGGATCCCTCGGCTTCCCATTTGGTGTTTCTGTTTTCCAATGATCTTTGGTCCAAATCGTATGACCTCGTATGTCTCACAGACAGGTGGACATAGATGGGGGTGCTGGAGCATTAACTCACCCTTGCTGGTGCTGTGTTGTAATCTGGCAGAGAGCAAAGCTCCCCAGAGCCCTGAAATCCCGGGGGCCCTGACATCTGCTCTCCGCCCTACAGTCTTCTGTCTTAAGGCCCCCACCCCACACTGTCCTGAAGGGGTTACCTCTCACTGAATCTTTCTTCACAAATCTAACTGAAAAGGATCAGGGCAACTTCCAGGATGCAATTACTTTGCAGCTGCTTCTTTGGATTCTTCTTCTCCTTTTTTTTTTTTGTAACTCTTTGGTTAACCTTTGCTTTCATATACCCAGGTGTCAGATGAGGTCTTCTTGACCCTTAAGCCCCACTTAGGGGGACCAGCTCCCCTGTTGCTCGCTGGTGGAAGTATAATGCAAACTCTTCCACGGTTTATGTTCTTACTCTCACTCTGCCTGTGAGCTTCTGCTTCCACACAATGACCCAGTTTAGTTAAGGGCTCTCTATCTTTGTTCTACACACATCCATCTAGATAATGTGAGGTTCAGTCTTTTTCCTTAATTTCTTCAAACAACCCAGGTGAACCGAGCATTTGCAACTACACAGAATGCTTTAAAATATTTTTTTTTTTTTTTTTTTTTACTTTACCTCCCCAGAGCTTTAACTTTTGACTACCTTCACCTATTTTGCCCGCTCCCCTACCTGACCCCCATAGTGATGACTCTGGCAACCACCAATCTGTTCTCTGTTTCTATGGGTTGGGTTTTTTAAGATTCCACATATAAGTGAGATCATTTAGTATTTGTCTTTCTCTGTCTGACTTATTTCACTTAGCATAATTCCCTCAAGGTCCATCCGTGTTCTCGCAAATGGTAGGGTTTCCTTCTTTTTCTGTGGCTGAATAATACTCCGTGGTGTGTGTGTGTGTGCACGTGTGTGTATTTACATTTTCTTTATCCCTTCATCCATTGATGGGCACTTAGGTTGTTTCCATGTCTTGGCTATTGTCAGTAATGCCGTAATGAACATGGGAGTGCATATATCTCTTCGAGATAGTGATTTTGTTTCCTTTGGATATATATCCAGAGGTAGAATTGCTGGATCATATGGTAGTTTTATTTTTAATTTTTTGAGGAACCTGCATATGGGTTTCCATAGTGGCTGCACCAATTTACAGTGCGTAAGAGTTCTCTTTTCTCTACATCTTCGCCAGCACTTGTTATTTCTTGTCTGTTTGAGGATGGCTATTCTAACTGGTATGAAGTGATATCTCATTGTGTTTTTGATGATCATTTCCTTGATGATTAGTCATGTTGAGCATCGTGTCATGTACCTGTTGTATATCTCTATGTCTTCTTTGGAATAATGTCTATTCAGATCCTCTGTCCATTTGTAATTGGATTATTCATCTTTTTGCCATTGAGTTGTATGAGTTCTTCATATATTTTGGCTATTAACCCCTTATTAGATAAATGATTTGCAAATATTTTCTCCCATTCCGCAGCTTGTCTTTTCATTTTGTTGACAGTTTCCTTTGCTGGGCAGAAGCTTTTCTAGTTTGATGTAGTCCCACGTGTTTGTTTTGCTTTTGTTGGTTTTGCTAAGAAGACTTTAAGGATAGTTGGGGAGTCCAAACTATTTGCAAGGAGCAAGGGAAATGGCTTTAAAAAGTTCATGCTGTGTTCCTGTTCTGAAAAGTTCTTCAGCCAACTCTAAAAACCCTCAGTCTTCTGCTCTTCTCTTTCTATCTTTTTTCTTTTATCCTCAAATCCCAAACTCCTCATCAGTTTTCCATTAGAGCTGTTGAGCTTTCCTTGGTCACTTCTTATTCTCAGTGATCCCTGCCTGTGGGGTCTCACCTTCCAAGCCCAAAAAGTTCATCCTATTCCTCTCCTTCCTAAATAAGATAGTTCTCTTCTTCAGAGCTGTTAAGATAATAGAAATTTCACCCAGTTACTTAATAATGTACTTTCTAGGGAAAAACAAAAACAACTCAATGAATTCTACTCTTCTGAAATAAGGAACAGATATTTGTTGTGTACAAAAATTAAAAGATTGGAAAGTGTCTTTTGCAGCATGTTCTCCAAAACAGACAGTAAATGAGCTAATATGTTTTGGAGCTAGGAGGGAAGTTGTTTTAACCAATAATTGGTCTGGGGGCAAAGGGGAACAGGGAACTAAATTCTGAGCTGGAAGTGAAGTGCAGGGGACTACCACTTAATCAGCTGTGTGGCCTTGGTTTCGGGCTGATCACTTGTCTCTGTTTCCCCATCTGCAAAGACGGATTTAATGGTTTCTAATGTCTTCCAAAGCTAAATGTACATGTAAATTTTAGAGCTTCCTAAACCTTTAGGAAAGCTTTCTACACACAGATACCTTGTGTGAGCAAATTTTTTTGGCATCTCTGTGTCCCACCTCTCTAAGTCCAAGATGATACAAATTTTCTTCTGTTAAGGAGTTGGTTGTCTCACCTCTGATACTGTCCTTGAGAAAAGGTGTCCTGCCCTTAAACTGGACTCTAAAACAGGCCAAAAGCTGCTTGTGTGGGAAATTTTTCTCCTTTATAACAACACAAGTCAGAGGTTAGATAAAGTGTGACTGATGCTGGGGAGGAGGGAGGCTTGGGCATGTGTCACAGCATCTGTGTTCATTTGTTTTTTTCTTTTTGCGGGGAGAGGTTTGTGAACCTTGGAAAAAGTCTCAAAAGTGTGCCTACATCAGTGAAACCAAATTGTGTGAATTCTGACACTTCGAAACCCCAGACTTTTTAAGGTCCTCGTGTACTAAAGTATAGGTTTGATGGCTTTGCAAAATTCTTCACCAGAGGTCAGAAAGGTGGTGGTTTATAATTTATTGTTCTCTAAAGGGCTTTCTGTAGGAAAGTAGAATGGATGACATTTACCGTCCTGAAAGTTTCCATCGAATTCTCGTTTTTCTTGCTGGTTTTCCTGGTGAGTAAAGGAGATAGCGTTTCTTCCAAGATATTTCCCTCCTCCATTGTGCTTCACTGACATTTTTGTTAATCTACTAATTTCATTAAGGGTAGGCTCTAATGTCACACACTTTGGATTGTGACTTTTCCCAGAATCAGGAAGGTGAAAGAAAATCAATAAAGATCAGTTGCTAAATCAAGGTCATTCTGCTTGCTTTTTCCTTTCTGTTCTCCTTACTCGTTTATTCTCTTTCTTTGGAAAACAACCCTTTTGAATGACTTCATTTGATCATTATCATAGTCTTCTTTCTTAATTTTAAATGAAAACCCAAAAGCTTGCTTTTCTAGTGTGTTCTCACCTCTTTTTTTCCCCTTCCCTGGACTTTTATTTCCATAGTGGTTTACTGTAAATCCTCAGGGCATTTTGGGATGAGATTTGGAAGGAAAACTCAATACAGGATAAAGTTACTTAACACCCATCTCAGAGTAGGAAAAAAGACTTGAAACAGCCAGAAAAAAACCCAAGGGAGTCTGGCCTAGTGAGGGCTACAAAGGTCATTTTGTGTTTTTTCATGTGCCTCTATTATCGCTGCCTTTCTGTCTTTTATTTCCCTTTGTTCGTGGGCCTCTGCCGTGTCTTTACCTCGGCCTCCCTCTCCTTTTTCACAGAACTGTGTAATGTTAGATTTGGAGTGTGGACCATGGGAATCACTAAAAACTACCCCCTCATTTTTTGGAAAAGGACGTTTAGAGACGTTACCATGAAAGGAGTCAGTGGATTGTAGTGGAGAGATTTCTCACAAGCTTTGTAAATGCAAAGGGGTGGGATTAGATCCCAGTTCAAACACGAATTGGCTGGTGCTCTTGAGCAAGTCTCTTAACTGCGTTGCTGATGTACACTGCATTTGTAAATGGGGCAATAATACCTTCCTCCTGGAGTTGTTGTGAGGGTTGAATGAGATAATGAGTTTCGTGTTCATAGGCAGTGCCTAGGAGATCGCCCCCCAAACAGTAACTATTATCACCAGCTAATTAGAGGTAGTACCTGGATTAATTCTGGTTGCAGATTTCTTATTATAATGGTCATTGTTAACCATCTTGGTTCTGAAACACCTGCCTCAATCCATCTCGTGCTCTGCTTCCCGGGGCTTACAGTCTTCATGGCTTTTGTCATTGAAGTTGGCTTTTCGGTTTATGACCTCATCCCACTCCTTGAAATTAATACTGCATTGTAAATTCTCCTAGGTTCCCTGTGGACCTAGGAAATGGAACATGGATGGGCATAAGAGTGGGTGACGTTTGACATTGTCCTTGAACTAGATGTAGGATTTGGGTCTGTGGAGAAGGCAGAAGGGAGTTCCAAGGAAAGGGAGCAACGTGAGCCAAACCAGAAGCCGCGACCTGCAAGGTGTGTTTGGGGGGTAGTGAATGGTTTGGCAGGCCAGGAGGAAGACAGTTTCAAGAAGGCAGGACTAGCCCACTCTGTGAAATGCTGCAAAGATGTGGAGAAAGGAGGAAAAGTGATCGGATTTAACTACATAGGACTCCTTCATGAGCTTCGTGAGCTTCGAAAGGGCTACCTTCTTGGTACAGAGAGGGCACCAACCAGGTTGTACAGGCTATTAACCCAATGCAGGATGGGGAGTGCAGACTGCTGGTGGTATAGAACACACACAAGTGTTTTTCCAAAGGCTGATTCACAAGCTTTCAGCCTAGGTTGTTAGAGGTGAAATGAGAAATACTAGTAATATAGTGTGTTTTTCATAAGCCTACTTTTATTTACTGTTGATAGCCATCCCATAATCTGAGAGTATAACTTTACCCGTTTGGTTTTAAAATGCCTTTTTTTTTAATGAAATGATGACAGTCGTCAACCTGGCTGTCCCTTGGAACTATCTGGGGAGCTCTTAGAAACAATAGAATCCTGGGTCCACCTCAGAGCCCTGGAGCAGGCCTCCCACAGGGGTGGGCAGTGCTCCCAGGTGATTCTGTTGTGCAGCCAGTGGGGCGGGGGAGAGAACCTTCTTTGCTAATGGATGGTAGGATTTTTGTGGTAGGAGTTGTTTCGTTTTAGTTTTTAAATGCCTTTACTTGGCACAATTAAAAATGATAAACTCTTGGTTCATTGACCAACCTCATCTGTTTGTTGTTTTTTTTTCATTTTTACTTATATTTAGTTTTTATTCTAGTGATTTGTAAAATTTAAATGGCAGGGACCCAAGTACAGGTAACTTTTTAAATGACAAGGGAGAGTTTATTATAGTTTTCCTTTTAAGGAGTTAGCTCTTCTAGTGATTTTGACCGGAATTTAGTGGATTCCCATTTTTAGGAACGTTGTGTTTTTATGAAGTAAGGCTCGCTTGTGTTCTCAAGCACAGGTTGAGAATCACTGAGGATTATTGAGAAATCAAGTCAGAGATGGGTTGATGGATGTAAAGCCCACAGAACGTCTTTCCTTTGAATCTTTTCTTGCTTCTTATCGGGGAGAGGATTCTTCTTGTGATTCAACCTGCCTTCTGTTTTAGCTGCCCACAGGACGTCTTGTCCTTCTGACCTTGAAACATTTTTTCACTTACAATTGCAGGTCTGAAATGTAGCATCATGTAGGGGAAACATTCTTGTTTTCTGGTGCTTCTAATTATTTTAATGTTTAAAGGTCAGAGTAGGAAACATCTGAAAGGCAAAGCATTTAATTTCCATTAGAGTTTAAGGTTTCTAAGCCTGTGATACAGCCAGTAAAAAGGATGATGTCTAAATCAGTTAATGTTCTATTTCTTACATGAATATTTTATATGAACTACACAGGAAGAAAAGTCTGTATGCTTATCCAACATTATGTCCAGTAGCTATTGGAAACTTGTCTTCTTGGGTTATTATATGAATAACTCCTGTTATTTATATCCAAATTATAAAAAGAATTACATGTATTGTTCCTGTGGCTTGTTTTGCAGACTAAGTATACTGGCTAAATCTTGCTAATATAAGCACTCCCTGAATTACTAACACCCTTACAGTCTTGCTATAAATAAGACTGTGTGGGCTGGACTAGGCTGGAAAAGTAGCTAGGCCCTACCATGGGGCAGGAAATGGTGTCTCTGGGTGCTGCCTTGCTCTAGTATTAGTACTGAAGTTCGTAGTGTTGCCTAGTAAAGAGTGTCTTAACAGACATCCAGCTGGCTGTATTAATTAGTGCTAGTCATTTGCTCTGTGATTGATGGCATAGCAGGCAGATCACCCAGGGTTAGGAAGCTGGTACCTTCTCCCATCAGCGGAGGATCGATTGTGCTTGTTCCCAGATCTGTTGATGTCTGGCCTACTTGTTATTGTGATTTCCTTTTTAAGGATTAAATTTATTGGGATGACATTGGCTAATAAAATTATATTGGTTTCAAGTATACAGTTCTATGATGATTTCTTAATTTATTGAAATATTATATAAACCGATTAAATGTTAGTACAAGCATTACGCAGAGTGATCTGCTGTGAGATAAGTGCTATTATTCTCTCGTTTTTACAAACAAGGAAACTGAGATACAAGGAAGGTTAAATAACTTGCCTGAGTTAGTAAGCGGCAGTGACAGGGTTTGAACCAAGGTAGTCTGATTCCAGCTATAGTATTAACTGATACACTCCACTGCCAGGGTAAGGTGTAATTCTGGAATAACCAAAGGCTTTCTGAGAGAATATGAAGAAGATTTTCCATAGTCAATTGACTGGGGGGAACATGAATCTGATGAGGTTCCCCATTTAAAAGCACTTCATTTTAAGATGGTTTAGGGAAATGCTGCATTGTACATCCTCTTCCTGGAGATGAACCATTCATCCTCACTTTCTAAAGCTTATGGAGTTGGATGGCTAAAAGACCAATTTTACTTTGTTTACCCCAGAATTTCCCAACCTTATTTGAACATGGAATCCTTTTATCGAGAATACCTATTAACATTCTGCAGAGTGAGTGGTCTATGGAACATGACTTTTGTTGGATGTGGATTTAGAATAATTAATTCTAGGAGAAGATGTGTTCCCTTAACAATGCTCAGTGAGGGTTGTTTTGCTATAACTTAGCATAATATATAAATTTAAAACTTCTTATGACTTGGGTCTTTTTATTTTACATTCTAGTACAATCTATGCAATTAATTGTCTTACTTATGGGATAAATTATAATCTATCTTTATAAAGAGGCCAGGCACTGGGGAAACAAAAAAAAGTGACAATTATAGTGGAAAATTTAACATTTCATCTACAGGAACTGCTGGTGTGGACCTCTGCGCCATACTGAGGTCCAGACGCTGCTTCCATTTTTGCAGAGCTGTCTTTTTAGACTATCTTGTCGTAGAGGGTGAGAATACTTGCATATGTCTACTGCCTATGGTGAGGGCGTTTACATTTCTGAAAAGAAAATCAGAGCAGGGCTCTGACAACGAATTTGTGTATGAGGACATGTAACCTCTGGAGCATGGATGTTTCTGGTAACAGAATATTTGAAATTCCCTGGAAATGCCCTGGTAAACTCTGAGATAGCCATTGGCAAAGCATTTTATGATATTATAATTTCTTAATTCAATAAAGCTACTACCTAGTATTTTTATTAACTGCCCCTTTCAGTTAGCACACAAGCCAAGAAGTCTATTAAAATTATAATTGGTCGTTATGAAAATCATCATTTTAAATGCGTTCTGCCACATCTTTAAGGGCCTTCAGAACCACACAAAAATGAAGGTATGTGCAGTACGGATGTAGCATGAAGTATATTTTATACTAGTATGGTACTTTAGGAAATGAATAACCCATGGATGGTTAGATAATCTTGTAAAAGAGCTTTTTAAAAATTATGATAAGGGCTAACCGGTTAGCTCAGTTGGTTAGAGCATGGTGCTGATAACACACCAAGGTTGCTGGTTCGATCCCCGCATGGGCCACTGTGAGTTGTGCCCTCCTTAAAAAAAAAAAAAAAATTATGGTAAAAGACACATAACAAAATTTACCATCTTAACCGTTTTTGAGTGGACAGTTCAGTAGTGTTAAGTATATTCACAGTGTTGTGAAATAGATCTCCAGGAAGTTTTTCATCTTGCAAATTGGAAACTCTCTACCCGTTAAACAACAGCTCCCATTTTCCTCTTTTGCCAGCCCCTGGAAACAACTATTCTTTCTGTCTCTATGAATTTAAATACTTTGGATAACTCGTATAAGTGAACTCCTACAGTACTTGTCTTTTTGTGTCTGGCTTATTTCACTTAGCGTGACATCTTCAAGGTTCATTCATATTGTAACATTGTGACAGGATTTCCTTACCATTAAAGACTGAGTAATATTCCATTGTCAGGATATACCACATTTTTTTTATCCATTCATCAGTCGATAGGCATTTAGATCAATTCTAACTCTTGGTTATTGTGAATATCATCAAAGGACTTAAAAAATGATGTATAGTTTCTATCATAGGCTAGTAATATAGTTCACTTACCAACTCTTCTATTGATGAGTTTATAGGTGACTTCTGTTTTCCCCTTACATAAACATCTGATAACTGTCTTTCACATAAATCATTGGTTATATCTCTATTTCCTAGGAACAAATGCCTGGAATAGAATTATTGGATCAAAAGAGGTGCACATTTTTAAGACTTTTGGCGTATGTTACCAAATTATCTTCCATAACTGTATGAACAGTATAGGAAGGAACCCATTTCTCCACACTTTTGCCAGTGTTGGGTATTGTCATTAGAAAGTAAAACAACAGAAGACCTTTGCCAACTTGATAGTTGAAAATGGTTTCCTATTGTTGTTTTAATGTGCATTTCTTTGATTACCTGAAGAGAGGTTGAACTTTGTTTTTTCATGTGTTTATTAGCTACTTGTGTGTGTGTGTGTGTGTGTGTGTGTGTGTGTGTGTATGTGTGTGTGTGTGTGTAGAGTCCATTCACATTCTTCATCCATTTTCTATTTAAGGATTCCAGCTGGATTATGAAACAATACAAATTCGGAGCCTTCTATTCAGAAAACGTACTCATCTGGTCATCCTGGATGCATTTGTAATTCTGTCAGGTGACAGAGGGGTCACAAACTCGAGAGCACTTTTTGTGTTCTGTTTCATATCCAGTACAATAGCCACTCGCCACATGTGGCTACCGAGCACTTGAAATGTGGCTAGTGCGACTGAGGA
The DNA here is from genome assembly GCF_004115265.2 of Rhinolophus ferrumequinum. NCBI lineage: Eukaryota > Metazoa > Chordata > Mammalia > Chiroptera > Rhinolophidae > Rhinolophus > Rhinolophus ferrumequinum. Next base: position 24,321,218 of record NC_046294.1, on the reverse strand, counting down.
ACTGAAGTTTAAATTTTGTTTAATTTTTGTCAATTTAAATTATATAGCCATATATGGCTAGTGGATAGCGCATTGCATGGCACAGATCTGTAAAGTACTACGTTCATGTTTTCTGAACTTCCTGACTAACCCACAGCAAGAAGCACATTTTACATTGCATTGCTGCACAGACGCACGTGTGTGTGAGCACCCACACACACATACCACCAGAGTTTTACCAAACAGGACTCAGCCTCACTGCAGGCGGTGCACACTGGTATTTTCTATTTTATTCTGTCCTATTTCTTTTTTAAAGGTGCTGGTTGTGACTTGATCAGTTGATTCTTGTGACTCACGAGTGGGTTGTGACCCCCAGTTTGAAGAACATTACCTTATATCATCTGTCCCCACCTCCAGCCATTTCCTCTGTCTCATCTGCTGCTTCTGGCCTCCTTGCAGGGTCTCCGCATGTGCTGTTTCCTCTGCCTGGTATGCTTTCGCCTAGAGTGTGTCACCACTGCAGTTCTTACAATCTCAGGTTTCTGCTCAAATGCTCACCAGAGATTTCCTCCTACAACCACCCCACTCTAGGGAGCGCCCCATCCCTCTTAGACTGCTTTTGTTTTCTTCACAATAGTGTTCACTACCGGACATATGTTTGTTTATTGTCTGCCTCCCCAGCTAGCACCTTGAAGTCGGGACTGTTATGTTTATTGGTATGTCCCAGCATCCAAAATAGGCATTCAATAAATATTTGTTGAATAAATAAATGGACACGGCCCGTGACCTTTCTCAGATTTTTTGTTATGGCTTTATCTGCTGAGAGATTTGTGGAATCTTTCCTTGGTTCCTTTGGAGATATTGAGTGCACAACGGTGGCCCGGCTCCTGCTCTGGCCACTACGGATCAACATGCTAGGGGAGAAGGTGGACACGTCTTTGTCCTCTTGGAAATCTTAAGTGGCTTTGGGGCCTTTGCTGTGTGTGGTTTCAGGAATGTTGTGCCGGAGGTTGTCTGGGTAGGTACGGGGTCATTAGAGGACACATGTGGAGAGTTTGTATTTTTGAAAAATATAAGCAGCCCTTAGTAGGGCTGTGGAAGGGTGGAGACAACTCTGTGTGGCAGTCCAGGAAAATAACCCCAAATGGAATTTTACATGGAAGCACTGGGGTGCTGGCTATGTGCCCCGTCTCAGCTTATGTTATAGATCTGTGAGTCTGACACTAGAATTCAGATCTCATCTTCCATGCCAGAAGCTCTCCCTACATCTCTTCATGATTTTCTCCTCTTTTCCTCTCAACATAGAAATAAAAATGGCCAACCTAAAATAAAAGTATTATTGCATTGCTTCAGTGCTGAGTGGCAAGCTTTATGAGAATTAAGTAATGAGTTTGGTGGGTAGCTATCTAATTATAATCACACTTTGAAATTTTCATTAGCCAGTCTTTATACTTGATGGTTTCTGCTTACACTACGGATATGTTGGTGGTTCTTGAACCTATTTTGAAGGCACAAAGTGTTTCTATTCTCAGTCTATTTTCCTTTGACTTTTCCTGATAGTCAGATTTATTATTCCTTAGACTTTTCCCCTGTCCTTCATTAGAGAGTCATCAGGATGGTGCTATTTTTTCCTCCTTTTCTAAGTGTACACATTAAATATAATTTGTTGAATGGCTTTCTTTTTTTCAACAGGAAGTCTTCAAAGAGAGCCTGTTATTAATATTAAACCTCTATGTAATAAACAGTGGAGCTGGGCCAATATGTCCAAAACATCTGAGCAATCTCTTTATGTTATATACTCGGGCTTTTAGCTGCATAAATCTTACAGTACATCATCTGTCACTATTTGCGATAAATATTCCCTGGTGATTAAATTATCATTTTACGATTTTGTGCACAGGGTGAGGCTCCACAAAGCTACTTACTCTCCACTCATCCAGCTCACATGTTAAGAATCCTGGTTTGTATCTCAGTAATCTTTTATTAACTTTAGTTGAGTTGTTCTAAAGATGTCATATGGATTTTCATAAAATAGTTTTATGTAAGAAGTACCTTTTTAAGGAAGGACGGAGAGAGTGGGGATTGAACTACCTGGAGGGGAAAACCAGAAAATGAACCCTGAAGTAATAGAGAAGTTGTATCTTGATGGCTGTGATTAATAAATATTTATAGCGAAGTCTTGGGCTGCAACTCTGCAGTCTTGTTAGCATAAACGTTTCATAACCACGCACTATGTGATGAGCTCGTGGAGCAGGCGACGGGTGCAGTGTAGAGCAGGCTGAAAGCACGCTGCCACTTGTTAGGGATGTGCTGTCTGAAGGCATCACGGTTTTTCACTCAGTTAATGCAGTGGTCCCAGTTGAGACTTCAACTGTTCTCGGCTGATGGAACTCATGGGAGGGTGACAAGGGCCCTTCCGGCCCCCAAGGAATGACTGTTGATTTGCGGCCCCAAATGAAGCTTAAGCTGATAGTTTATGTTTTAAATAATGGATAGTTAGCTCTGCAAACAAATGAGCCAGATCCTGCCGCCTGCCAAAGTCCCTCTGGGGGCGCGTGGAGAGTGCTTGAGGAAGCATTAACTCCCTGCATGGGCATCATGGCACAGAAAGCCCCTCTTCTCACTCAGGGGACCGTGCTGATGGAAGTGGGGCGGAGAGGCTGACTAGAAAGGGAAGACATGGGGAGTGTGTCGGGACCCTGGGCAGAGGGGCTGCTGCAGCAGGACGGGGAGGTAGGAGGACCAGGTCTGAGAAGAAAGCCCAGCTGGTGGAGAGATGGTGCCCTAACACAGGGGCTTGTAAACTTCTAGACTCATGCAATTTCTTGCTACTTCCAGTGTGGACTGTGGGCCAGTAGCAATATCATCATCTGGAAGCTTGTTAGAAATGCAGAACCCTAGGCCCTACCTCAGACTTATCAGAATCTGTACTTTAACAAGACCTCCAGGGGATTCGTATGCACATTAAAGTTTGAGAACTATGTATTGAACATTTTCATTTTCATACATTTACAGGCCCTTGGTCAAGCATTAAATATTAGTGATTTATGAAGCAGATTAGTAAATCATTCAAATGTATGCTGGTTTGCAGCTCCACCCCCGCCCCATGTTTCAGGGAAGGGAGGGCTGAATAACAACAATAATATGCATTTAGCTGGAAATGGAATTGGTGGAAATGTTAATACAGTTTTGGCCATTAGACACCATCACGGATATGAACTCAGAGCGGTGCTTTTCAGACTTGAGCAGGCATCAGAATTACCGGAGGGCTTGTTGTTAAAACACAGATTGTTGGATCCCACCCCAGAATTTTTGATTCAATAGATTTGAGGTGGGGTCTGAGAATTTGCATTTCTAACAAGTTCCCAGGTGCTGTTGCTGCTGCAGGTCTGAGGACTACACTTTGAGAATCACACTCTTCAAGTGTAATTCTGATCCCAGCAATCGTGTGACATTTGTCCCTGCAATTCCTGCCCCATGAAGTCCATGTTCTGGAGCCAAGCGTGGCCACCTCTCCTGCCAGGTCTCTGACTATGCCTCTTTACTACTGATTCTCAGAGTGTCATCCTCATGCGCCTATGCCTGCAGATTTCTAGGACCCACCTTCTTGATCTTGTGACTCAGAATCCCTGAGAATGGGACCCGGGGTGGTCCGTAAGCATCCCCGGGTGACCCTGAGGCACATAAACGATACAGCTGTTGCCCTGTGTACTCCTTCTCAGATGCATTGCATTTGTAGTTTCTAGGGTGTATTTTGCCCTTTCTTGGCCCTTTGTCATTTTGCTTGGGCCACTGCTGCACTTGGAATGCCCTCTGACACCTGCTTACCTGCTAGGATTCTTGCATCCTTCAGAAGCTCCATCCATCCTCCTTGAGACTTTCCCTGACCCCACCTATCTAGATGTGATCCCTAGAATGTGTTTTCGTTGAAAATAAACTTTAAAAAATGAGATGCCAGTTCTTATATTTCGATCAATTGTAAGATGCCCTTTTCAACCCCCGCACGCCCCCTCCTCTTTCTGACTTAAATATATAATGGGTGGCTTATTGTGCGATGTAGGTCAGTGGACATTGCCATTAAAAACAAGGAAAAGAGGGCCAGCCCGTGGCTCAGGCGGTTAGAGCTCCGTGCTCCTAACTCCAAAGGCTGCCGGTTCGACTCCCACATGGGCCAGTGGGCTCTCAACCACAAGGTTGCCAGTTCAATTCCTCGAGTCCCGCAAGGGATGGCGGGCAGCGCCCCCTGCAACTAGTAACGGCAACTGGACCTGGAGCTGAGCTGTGCCCTCCACAACTAAGATTGAAGGGACAACAACTTGACTTGGAAAAAAGTCCTGGAAGTACATACTGTTCCCCAATAAAAGTCCTGTTCCCCTTTCCCAATAAAAAAATCTTTAAAAAAAAAGAAAAACGAGGAAAAGAATAATAAAAACTTACAATTTCCCAAACTTGTTAAGTGTTAAAAACCCAGTGGTACATTACACAAACAGCACTGTCCTCTGGCTATTAAGTATGTGATTATAGCCTGTTCCTATTGTAGGCTCCTGGATGGCTGAGACTGTCTTATATTCATCAAGTTGGCCCCCATGTACCTGGCTTATACTAAGTGCTCAATAAATATTAGCTGAATGATATAAATGTGATTCATTTATCTGTAGGTGAGGTTGACATCATGCCTTTTCTTGCTTGGTCTTTTATTACATGTGGAACTACATACTCTGCGCTGTATACTGATGAGAAGGACAAATAGAAGAGATTCAGCCAAGGAAATGATGATCTTCAGTCAAGCTTTAAATACACAGTGCCCCTCAGGAACCACCCAACGCTGGTCTGCTGCTGCAGAATTCTGGATGCCTGGAACTCAGGATGAGGAATGGGTGGGAGACGGGGTTGGGGGATGTGCTGCCCTCCTGGACTCTGTATGCAGGACATGGGGAAAGCTTAAACTTCTCTGGTCCGGAGACTATGAGTCTCTAGTATCTCTGTATCCCCAGCACTTAGAGTAGAAAGCAGGCAGGAAGTCATTGTGTGTTGAATGAATGAATGAATGAATGAAATCTTGGCTTTGAATCCTGCCCAGGTATGAAATCTTGACCTCTTTATGTCTCATTTACTTCATTTGTAGGTGAGGAATGTTAATATGTGATCTAACTCTATCTCAAGGAACTTTTGAGAGCCCAGGATGAGTTAATTGACCTGAGGGCACTTATTTTTTATTGTTATTAGTTTCAGGTGTACAAAACAATGTAATAGTTAGACATTTATCATTTATACCGCTCACAAAGTGATACCCCTCTCCCCCAATCTACTATCCCTCTGACATCACATACAGTCGTTACATTTCCAGTGTCTGAGGGCACTTTTTCAAGTATTACATATGTGTTTTTACTTAGAGTAGAAGAGAACCTTCTCTGTGTTTCTCACAAACAGCTCTTCTTCTTGGTCTTCAAGACCTATTTTAATGATTCGTCAATTAGGGGACTCTTGATTCTCTTGGCTGTTTCACTCTCTGCTGATTTTCTCTCTGAATTTGCAGCAAATGAAGTGCGGGCATCGAAAATGTTTCTGTGTCGCCAAGGTGTGTATCAAGGGATTTTCCTGCTAATACTTGTTTCTATGACAGCTGTATTTTGTACTTTATACAATAGCTCTCATTGAAGAAACTCCGCGCTTATAAGAATGATTTGTTGTGGCATTTCCTTTTGGAACATAAGCTTTGAAATGAGATAAACATACTGGAGGTGCCAAAAATATGTATAGAAGTAGACACTTTGGTCAACGTTGCTCAAGCAGTAGTTCGCCATAATCAGAAGTATCTGGACGCTGATGGTAACCACTTTGAGCACTTCTTGTAATTGCAGAAGTCAAACATGACTTGTATTCATCTTTTGTTATCGATATACATTGTGTATTACAATTTTAATAGTTTTTTCTTTCTTAAAATGAGTGTACATTTTTTTGGCACCCTCTGTATAAGAGAGATATCAAAGTGCAGTAGCAAGAGTAGGAGGATTGCAATTGGACTTGGATCACCTGAATTCAAATCCTGACACTGCTCCTTATGTGTAGTATTTGTGATCTTGGGCTTTTTTTGTTTGTTTGTTTGCTTTTGTTTTCTTTTTCCAATATATTTTTTTGAAGAATTTAAAATATATACAAAATACGCAGAATATTATTATGAACTCCCCACTTATCCATCATTTAGCTTCAACAATTAGTAACTAATGGCCAGTTTCTTTCATCCACTAACTCTTCCCCAATATAGTTTTTAGTAAAATCCAAGATGTCATATTATTTAATTCATAGACATTTCAATATGAATCTATAAAAGATAAGGACTTTTTAAAAGCTAAAACTATGAACTAAAATATCATTATCATATCTGAATAAATTAATAATTTTTTAATATCAGATTTCTGGGCAAATTTCTAATAGAATCAGAATGTTATACATTTTCTTTTTGTTCTTACAGTTTGTTTGAATCAGGATCCAAATAAGGTCCACATCTTGCAATTTGTAAAAATATCTTTTAAGTTTCTTTTAATCTACAGGTTTTCCCCCCTTCTCTCTTTTTTCTCGTAAAGGTGCAAGGCAAAACACGCTAGGTTGTTTGTGTTATTGAATTTCTCAGTTTGGATTTTGCTGATAGTATCTTTTGTGTTGTATTTTCTGTAAATTAGAGCATGGCAAGATTTAGGTTAGGGTTTTGATCTTAGGCGTGTTATTTGCTCTTTCACACCTCTGTGAAACGGGGTATGTACTACCCATCTCATCTCATAGCTGTTATGCAGGGAAGAACCACATCCACGCCATATAAACAATAGTTGTCATTATGACCAGACTGCACATTTTTGTTAGTGTTTGGGGGGTTGGACCCTGGGGAAGCTCTTTCCCTCCCACATTGATCAGACTGAACATTGCAGTGTGGTGCTGTGTCAGAAGGCTGAGCAGCAGTGGCCATGGGTGTGAATTCCTGCTCTTCCACTTAGTAGTTTTTAGGTATGGGACAAAGTACTTAAACTCTGAGCTTTCCTCATTCTATCAAATGTGGCTAATGACATATGTCTTCCAAGCTGTGAGAAATAGAGATGATGTATGTAAAGAGCCTCGATGGTTGAGGCTCTTTGTCAGTGTTATTTTGATACCTGAGTTCTCACGTGGGACTTGGGGTTACTCAGGGAACAAAGGGATTCTGGATGTGGCTGAGTGAGCAAGGAGCTGGGGATGGAGCTAAAATTCTTCTCCTCTTTGAAATGTATTTGGGGATAAAATAATCTAGAATATGTTTTAAAGAAACAAAAATAAACCCTTTGGGTGTGGAATTCGATTACATTTACTGGTATACGGATGTGGGAAAGTGGATGAAAACATCTTTGTATTTCTACTGTGATGAGGGGAAAGGCTGGAATTCTGTTTCACACTGCATCAAATAGGATGTGGGTGAGGTAACCCAGCAGACACCACCTTAACCAAATGGTCAAAGGTGACAGCAGCAGTAATGAGGTGTATCGACATGTACCCCTCTTCTGATGCACTGAGAAGGGCAAAACATCCTATCTGGGGGATTTTTACTAAAAACGCACAAGCGCACTCTATCATGAGGAAATATCAGACAAACCCAAACCCAAATGGACAAACAGTTAACCATTCTACAAAATACTTGACCAGTTCTCTTCACAGATGTCAAGGTCATAAAGACAAAGACGGAGGAAATGTCACAGGTTGGTGGAGGCTAAGGAGGCTTGAGAACTAAATGCAGGATATTGGATCCTGCATGAGAAAAAGAGCATTAGCTAAAGTCTGTAGAGTAGAGTAGTTAATAGTAATTTATCCGTGTTATTTTCCTGGTTTGGGCCGTTACATTGTGGTTATATAAGATGTTACCATTAGAGAAAGTTGGCTGAAGGGTACTGAACTCCCTGTACTGTTTTGTCATTTTCTGTACATCTGAAATTATTTCAAAAGTTAAAAACATGATACTGGGGCATGTGGCAGCTTTTGTAAAATGTACTGTTTTATAGGAAGGGAAGGGGCTTCCTTTGTGGCTTATCAACTTAGGAGCTAGAAACACCAATTTACTCTTGAGCTAAAGCAGTCAAGTTACATCTTGACTGATGAAGTTCCTGGCTGTCAGTTGAGAGTGAGCTGTGATAACAACATTCCCGGAGGCCATGCTGGGGGCACAGGTGGTTGGATTCCTGGAGTTGACAGTGTTTTGGTCGTGTCACCTTTCACTTGGTTGATTTGACAGGGCTGACTGGCTAATAATGACGATTACCTCCCTAGATTGGATGCCTGTTATACGCTAGAAACAGTGCTAAGTGCTTATCATCATTAATCTGCATAGCATTTTTGAAAGGCAGATGATAGATCCCCCATTTTATAATACAGCTCAGAGAGATTCGTTTGATCACTCAGCTTGAGTGGACATCTGACTCCAAAGCTCCGATTCTGACAGCTATGCCCTTCTGCTCTCCTTTTCTCCTAATGGGTGCTCCCCGACCAGTCTAATGACCGTGCTCCCCACAGGGCCTCCATTATCATTTCTGCCTACACTGGATAAAATGGAGGAATAGGGGATACCAGTATTTTTTTAATCCACTATTATCTGTTTAAGCATAGCAATGGCATTTTATGTAGGCTCTTTGGGGCTCTTAACAGGTTTCCATGGTCAAATATGTTTGAGGGAACTTAGGGATAAATAAATTAAATAGCTCTCTTTTACCTAGGCAACTGAATGTGTCTGGAGAAAACCACACAACCAGGGTGACTAGTCCCATCAGCTTCATACCACTAACCTCAAGTGGGCTGTGGGAGCCCCCCAGCAATGCTACTCTCCTGCCTTATCCAGTCACCCGCTGCTCTCTGGGATGACTGCTTCAGACCTTTGTCTCCCGCACAAAACCACCACATCTCCCAAGAAAAACAGGTAGTCCGAAGGAGGATTTCCACAGGCTCCCACCACTGTCATGAACGAGCTACCTGACTTGTGCCTTCTCTCCTGTTAGGGATGAGCCATCTTTGATTCCCGTGTGGAGATGAAGGATTTCCTGCCGACAGTTTTCCTCCCTCACATCCCTTCTCTCCCAGCACAGATGATCTATCTTCCATTTTATAAACACCCTCCCTTGACTACCCACCCCCCACCCCCTTCAGCTGCTGCCTGACGCCCCTGCTTCCCTTGTCAGCAAACCTCCTTGAAAGAGTTTTCTTCCAGACTGTCTCCAATTCCTCTCTTCCCATTATTTCTCTCTTTAAATCAAGGTGAAATTCTCTTAACATAAAACTAACCATTTTAATGTGCTAAAGTGTACAGTTCAGTAGTATGCGTATTTAGTATGTTCACAATGTTATGCAACCACCACCTCTCTTTAGTGCCAAAACCTTTTCATCATCCCCAAAGTAACCCCTCCTCCTGTGCTCGTTAAGTGGTCACCCTCTATTCTCCCTTCCCCCGAACCTCTTGCAGCCACAAACCTGTTTTCTGTCTCTATGGATTTACCTATTTTGTATAAATTAATATAAACAGAGTCATACACTATGTTGATCTTATTTCACTTAGCATAATGTTTTCAAGATTCATCCATGTGGTAGCATGCTTCAGATTTTCGTTCCTTTTTATTGCTTAGTAATATCCCATTGTGTGTGTATAGCACATTTTGTTTATCCATTGATTTGCTGATGGACATTTGGGTTGTTTCCACCTTTTGGCCATTGTGAATAGTGCTGCTATGAACATTCCTATAGGAGTGTTTGAGAATGTGTTTTCAGTATATCCAGGCATATCCCTAGGATTGGAATTACTGGGTCATACAAGGTTGGACAATTAAGTTTGCAACTTTGTTGCAACGATGTTGCTAACCATTTTTGATATTAGAGGGATTATTCACTATGAATTTGTATCAACTGGACAAACAGTTAACCAAGTTTACTATTTAGAAGTGCTGAAAAGGCTGCTTGAAAAAGTTAGACGACCTGAACTTTTTGCCAGTAATTCATGTCTCTTGCATCACGACAATGCACCAGCTCACATGGCATGTCTGTGAGGGAATTTTTAGCCAGTAAACAAATAACTGGGAAACACCCTCCCTACTTACCTGATCTGGCCCCAATGACTGCTTTCTTTACCCGAAGATAAAGGAAATACTGAAAGGAAGACATTTTGATGACATTCAGGACATCAAAGGTAATATGACGACAGCTCTGATGGCCATTCCAGAAAGAGTTCCAAAATTGCTTTGGAGGATGGCCTAGGCTCTGGCATCGGTGCATAGCTTCCCAAAGGGAGTACTTCGAAGGAGACTGTAGTGATACTTAGCAATGAGGTACATAGCTCTTTTTCTATGATGAGTTTGCGAACTTAATTGTCTGACCTCATATGGTAATTCCATGTTCCACGTGTTGAGGAACTGCCAAACTGTTTGGAGGCTTGGTCCAAGTGGCTGGAACATTTCACGTTACCACCAGCAATGTATAAGAGTTCCAGTTTCCTTACATCTTACCAACATTTGCTATTTCCTGCTTTTTTTCATAGCCACCCTACACACATGAAGTGGTATTTCATTATGGTTTTGATTTGCATTTGCCTAATGGTTAATAAGACTGAACATCTTTTCACGTACTTTTTGGTCATTTCTCTGTCTTTGGAGAATGTCTGTTCAAGTCTTTTCCTATTTTTTCATTGGGTTGTTTGGTTTTTGTTGTTGTTGAGTTTCCCATTCTCACTGGAATCGATGCTTATCAGGCTATCCTCCTTATTATGCCACACAGTTGTGCTTATCAAGGTCATCAATGGCTTCCCACTTGTCAAATTCCGTGGTCAATTTTCATTCCTTATTTTATTGTCCTCACAGCAACATTTAAGAAAGGATTACTCCTCCCTTCTTAAGATGCTTTCTTCACTTGGCTTCCCAGATAGCATTCTTTCTTTGTTTTTATTTTCAGTGTTTATTGCCGGTTATTCATCATCTTCATGACCTATACACATTAAGCTTCTTCAGAGATCAGTTTTAAGACCTCCTCTTTTTCTATCTCTACTTCCCTGGGGGACCTTGTCCTTCCAGTTGCTCAGGCCAGAAATCTTGGAGTTGTTCTTGACCTCTTTTGTTTTCCTCATCCACCTGGCTCGACCTTCATGATATATCCAGACTCTGATCATGTCTCACAGCCTCCACTGCAGTTACCCTGATCCAAAGCACCATCATTTGTCAGGTGGAATTTTGAAGTAGCCTACTGATTGGTCTCCTTGCTTTTCTCTTTGCCTCCACCATCTACCGTGTTTTCCAGAAAATGAGACCTAGCTGGACAATCAGCTGTAATGTGTCTTTTGGAGCAAAAATTAATATAAGACCCAGTATTATATTATATTATATTATATTATATTATATTATATTAACCTGGTATTATATTATATTATATTTATTATATTAATTATAAAGATCCGGTCTTATAGTAAAATAAGACCGGGTCTTATATTAATTTTTGCTCCAAAAGATACATTAGAGCTGATTGTCTGGCTAGGTCTTATTTTCGGCGAAACACGGTGTTCTGTGTGAAACACAGCAGCAAGCGAGAGCCTGTTAAATGGTGAGTCAGATCATGTTACAGCTCTGCTTTGAAACCTCCAATTGCCTCTCATTTCACTCCAACTTTGAACTAAACTCTCTATATGATTTAGCCCTGGCTTCCTCTTCCATCTTGTCTCCTGTCACTCTCCCTTTTGCTTGTACCACTCGGGCTGATGTTAGGCTCTTTGCTGTGCCTCATACCTGCCAAACACATGCCTGCCTCAGGGCCTTTACACATACTGCTTCCTTTGCCTGGAATGTTCTTCCTCCTGAAGGCCGCTTCCTCCTGAAGGCCGCATGGCTTTCTTCATCTCTGCCCAAATGTCACTTTGTCCATAAGGTCTCCACTGAGCACCATAAATAAAAAACCAATATCCTCCTTGTCCTGTTCTCCCTTACTTTGCTGAATTTCTCTCCTTAGCACTCATTTATTGCTTTGTATCCCCTATTAGAATGTTACCTTAATGCAAGCAAGGACTTAGTCTTTACGTTCACTGCTGTAGTCCCAGTGTTTATAACTATGCCCAGTACAACAGTATAGATACTTGGGCCTTCTCCTAGCTTGTAATATGCTAATGTTCATTATAAATTTCTAAGAGGAGGACATTTTTGCAATATTTCCCTCACCTACTTCCTTCCTTCTTTCCTTCTTTCCTTCCTTCCTTCTTTCCTTCCTTCCTTCTTTCCTTCCTTCCTTCCTTCCTTCCTTCCTTCCTTCCTTCCTTCCTTCCTTCCTTCCTTCCTTCTTTCCTTCCTTCCTTCCTTGCTTCCTTCTTTCCTTCCCATAGGGCCTATTTTCCACAAAATATTTTTGGGAAATCCTGTAACAGATTCTTAATTGTAATATGTCATATTTGAGATGATGTAGGTGGGTGAACGTTCTATAACTGAGTCTTTTCCCTTGACTAATAAACCATTTCAGCATGTAGGAAAATTCTACGTCCAAAAGGCCTGCACTTATCCTGGGGGTGTGCTTTGATAACTCATTAGGAAAGATCTAGCCAATTATTTCTTCTTTGGTTTTGAAAAGTGATTTCACATTTGAGTATTTTTGCAGTTTCCCGTTGATAGGCAAAGTGTGCTGTAATTTGGAAGCTGTTTGTCCTGGAGCTGCTGAAACCGTTCAGACCTGCCCTTTCTCTGCTTTTGTCTCAGTTTCCCAGGTGATCTCCACTGTGCCCTTTGGGATGTCAGCATCCTGCAGGGTTGCATAGGCAGCTTCTGTCATGTGATAGGATCAGACTTACCTCGACTCTGTCAGAAGCCGCTCTGAGAAGGCGGGGTGGAGGGGGGTGTTTCTGTTTTGTTCACCACTGGGGACCCAAACACCTAGTACCATGCTGTTCACATAATAGGTGGCCAGTTAATACTTGTTGAGTGAAACTTTGAAATAGCACCAGGGAAATCTCATTTCACTTGACTTTGCCTCATGATGACTTGTAATTGGGTTCATCTTCAATGAATTTCTTTGGACATATGTTTGAGAATACAGTGCCAATTGGTTTCATAAATGGAAAATTTTTGTGTAGTCCTCTCTGGGCACAATGATAGTTTTGTCTGTAAAGCTATTGAGATTCTGAATGGAAATCAAAGTACCTTTTCCTCCTATTTTTATGATACCAGCTCACAAACAATAATATGGACATTCTTGGAAAGATTCTTTATGTAATTTGAATAATTTGTGATACATAGATTTTTTTCTTTAAATTCCATTTGGGTATTTAATTTGAAAGCCCCCCAGATGTGTAAAGCAGCTGTGTGATCCGTGTTCCCAGAAGAAAGTCACTCTGATGAACTGCCCATGTCATCTTTTGATTTTGAACAGAATCAAGGAATGATGTCAGCCCACCATGTAAATGGTGGCTTGGGACTTTTTTTCCTAGAAGTGGTCAAAAGAAAAGCTGTGCTATTTCTGGAAATGGAAAATAAAAGGTTGCTTGGAAAAGCCCAAGATTTTTGTATTTCAGCCTGCTCTCTTAAGAATGATGTGCTCTTTCCTTTTAGGTCCTCCAAGGGTGTTCCTGATTTGCCCAGTAAGAAGAATTGCATTGTATCTGGCTAATTAACTCTGAGTGCTAATGTCTGAGTATTAGTGTCTTGACTTACTTTAATTAAGTTCAGCAAATTCAAAGGCCACCTGAATAGGGATAGGACAGACATTTGCTTTAGAAAGAGGCTGTAAGACCGAAGGTGAGGAAGCAAATGGGGCAGTAATTTAGACGCTGGCATCAGTTCTTTTTTTTTTTGTAGTTTTTCATAGATGTCACCATAGTTACTGTGTCTCTGTAAATCACACATAAATCCCAGTAAGGGAAATGAAGAAACGTGTGGTTGCATGTGAAGTAACCTACATTTTTATAATTCTGCAGCCTTTTAGAAAAACCTTTTGTTTCTACACATTTTATGGTTTCGTTTAAAAGACTCATAAGACTGCGATGTTAAATGTATAGTAGCAAACTATAAGAGGTCTTATGATGTGCCGGGCTCTGTCCTAAGAGTATTATCTAATTTAATTTCAAAGTAACCCTGAAGTAGTGTATTAGTCTGGGTTCTCCAGAAAAACAAAACCAATGGGAGATCGCTATATACCTCTACTTATACCTATACCTGTACCCTCTAGGGAGGTTTATTACAAGGAATTGGCTCACAGAGTTATGGAGGCTGAGAAATCTCAAGATTGGCAGTCAGCAAGCTGGTGACACAGGGGAGCCGATGGTTTAGTTCCAAGTCTGAATCCAAAGGCATTACTAGAAGATCAGTGTCCCATTTCAAAGACAATGAGGCAGAGAGAGAGAATTCTTTCTTACTCAGCCGTTTATTCCATTTAGGCCTTCAAAGGATAGGATGCGGTCCACCCACAGTGGGAAGGGCATCTTCTTTACTTAGTGAGTCCACCGATTCACACGTTAATCTCATCCAGGGACACCCTCACAGATACACCCAGAATAATGTCTGACCAAATATCTGGGTACCCCGTGGCCCATGCAAGTTGACACATAAAATTAAGCATCACGATAGGCACTGTTTTTATCCTTTGTGGAGATGATGAAAAGGAGGTACAGAGTGGTTAGGTAACTTGTCCATGGTCACATGTTGGTGCTGGTGGAGGCAAAACACAAACCCAGACAGTCTGGCTCCCCAAATCCTCACGCTTCATTGGTACAGCAGACTACCTTTCTGAGGAGGAAACTGAGATGGGAAGAGGAGGGAGGATGGGAAAGGAGGGAAATGTAAGAGTTCAGTATCGTGCCTCAGCACAGCAAACAGAGGCAGGGCTGGGATTTGAACCCAGGTCTCCTGACACCTGGCCCAGCTCCCAGGAATCCTTCAACTTCAACATGGTGTATCCTCTGTATGTGGACATTTCACTTGTGAAAGGAAAAATGTTATAGTTATACACCGGAATTGTTGACTTAAGCACTCTATGCAGTTCTAGCTTTCTCACCTTACCAGCATTATAATTTGTGTCTATAGTATTCCAGCCCTAAAATATTCTCAGATGAGTTGGCCTGCACGGATGAGAATGGTAATTTAATAACACCACCTTCCATTTCTAGAGCTCTTCAAACTTTTTAGAGCACTCTCATATATACACATTCTTTTAAAAATGGGTTAGCTTGACAAAGTGGATTTACTCTGGGGTGATGGCCTTTTGTGGATGTGAATGGGGAAAAGGCTTTTTACCTCCTCTTAGCCAAGATTAAAAGAGAAAAAAATGAGTTATAAGACGATGCCGGAAGAGAAAATGATGTTTATTCAAGCAGCATGATCACTGGCAGGTAGCTTTGATCAAAGAGCCCCGGCCCGGGAGGTATAGAGTCGCAGAAACTGTGGCCATCGAAGTCAAACAGTTCTGGGTTTGACTCGCTTCTGCTTCTTACCAAAGAGACACATGGCATCAGCTCTTTGAAACTTTCTTCATTTGCAACATGGGAATTACGCGTATACTTCATACCTTGCAGGATGGGTGTAAGGATGAGTGTTTGTCTAGTTCATGGCACACAGTTTGTCCAGTTCATGGCACCCAGATAAATAAGAACTGTTACAACTTCCCCCACGTTCTACTGGTAAGGCTCGCCTTCCCCAACCCTGAGAACTTTCACCCTGTCGGCCCTTTCCCACCCAGCTCCTGCACTTATAGTGACCAGATGTTTTAGGATTCTTGTCCCTGCCAGTGGGGAGTCAGCTGGGGAGCCATCCTGCTGCCATAGGCCAGGTATGGATGCAGAGTACCTGTCCCGTACCTCTCATGTGTTTGCTCAGACTGGATTAAGGGGCCTCTTCTCGGTTCCTGATTTGCACTCTGGATTCCTTCTCTGAGTCCAGCCTGCCTGGCTGGCCCGTGACCACCTGCCTGACCCTCTCCAGCCCTGTCACTCGCCCCCGCTGTCCCTCTCCCCTCCCTTTCCGTTGTTGGCTAACTGTTGATGTCAAACTGGGCAGGTCTTGTTCTCATTCTTAAGTTTCTTTTGAACAAAGATTTGGTTCACAGGGATCATTTTAGGAGTAGCTGGACTGTTTCAAGAGAGAGAGTAAATTCGGTTAATTGAGTGAAATTCCTGGTCATTTCTTGGGGGGCCGTCAGTTAAGCTGGTGATTTCCTGACTCCGTTGGCTGGTGACTTCACTAAACAGACTGGCCTATGTGAACAAAATAGTCAAGCTGGCAACCAGTTTAGGCTCAGATGTAATGCCCCATTCCTGGTTTTCGCCCCGGTTTCTCCGTATCGAATGCCTGGAGTGTAACAGCAGAACTCCTTTGAATCTAGAACCTTTCTTTGCTTTGTCTGGAACTGCCTCAAAAGGGTCCGGAAGCCTCAGCAATGGAAGCCAAGCTGGAGAGATCTCAGCTGGGGGTAACAGGTGTGGAGGGGCTGCTGCTTCTAACAGGGTCCCCAAAGACCAGACCAGTGGTCACTGGCCAGCACGCCCAAGCCAGGAAAAGGCAGGGCTGCAGGGGGTATCTGTGCCTTCCATGTCAATGAAAAGGCAGTTCATTAAAGTGGAACCCGTGACACCAATTATTTTAATCCACGTGACTGTTTAGAATTACTGTCACTTGAACTTTTTGACTAGATTCTGTTCCAGAAACATCACTCAGGGACCCACGTGTTACAAGTCTCCACTTGCTGTCGGAAGGTACTCATTACTTTGCTGTAGTTCCTGTAGCTCCTGATATACAGGGTCAGAAGGGTTCTTTCTCTGTTATTTTCCCTTTTAGCTCCTCTGTGATGAAAGTGCAGGGATTTGAGGGCCCTTTAAAATGTAAGCTTGGGACTCTAAGAAACTGTGGTTGTTAGCACAGGCCCATCCAATCCATCAGACGGCGGTGACTTTGGTCATTTCTGAACTTGTTCTGGTGAGTTAGTGATTTAGAACCGAAACATTTCTCCATGCCGTCCTTCTCTGAACTGGTTACGTTTATCACTCTTCTAGTCTCTCTCTCTACTCTTTGAAACGGACCCTAATCCTGAGAAGGAAAATCTTTGTGATTTCACTTGTAGACCTGGGAAATCTGAATCCCATGTGCCATTCATTTGTGAGAGTATAAGTCTCAGAGTTTCAGGTAAAGGATGGACGTTACTGACCAAGATGTTTACAAAACGGGGCCTAATGACAATCTCCCACAAGGGATTTGGTAAAATTACTGTTCCCTTGAAAATTTTCTGTTTCGGTGTTTACACTGAAGAGTTTGGTTTCATTTGCATCTAGAATTCTCTTCTACTGTGGAGGCTATTAAGTGACAGCAATTATAGTTTGCATGAAGAAAATGAAAGAATAATTTATAGCCAACATTTCTTAGTTGAGCAATTCATGGTTAGCCATGTCCAGTTTAGCTCTCTCTCTCTCTCTCTCTCTCTCGTTTTATTGATTGCATCTTTATTCAGAAGAGCCCCAAACTGAAAATAGCACAGGTGCCCATCAATAAAAGAATATATAAACAAACATTTATGAAATGAAATAATACCCGTCACCACTAAGAAAAATCAAACTACTGATATCACTAACAATACGGAAGCTATCAAAAACATGCTGAGTAAAAGAAGTCTTATACAAAAAAGAATATACTGCAAATAAAAAGAATTTTGTTTGCATGAAGTTCTAGAATAGGGAAAAACAATCAAGAGTGGGAAGAAATCACTCTGCTTTGGGAGTTTGCGGGTGAGGACTTACTGACAAAAGGCATGAAGGAACTTATTTGGGTGGTGATAATAATGTCCTATATCTTGACAGGGTTTGAGACACGTAGTTGCAATCAGCTGTCAAAACCAGGCTTACACAGTTTACAAGTGGAAGAGTTGAAATCCAAACCTTGGCAGTCTTTCCAAAGCTTATGCTCTTAACCGAGGCACCACAGAATCATAAAACTTTAGTACCAGAAGGGCCTTAGTGGCCGTCTAGCTCCTCTGCCTGAGTCCAAAGGCATCTATGGGTGACACCCAAAGGCATCTTTGGGTGACACGGAGCTCCAGGTCTCCGTGGTCCTTCCTTCTACCCACAGCCTCCCCCTCACACACAGGCAGCCCAGAAAGGGTCGCCCTCCGCTCTTTTGTCTCTAGTTATCTCTTTTGTTGAGTAATAAGCCCCCAGCTACCCTCCCCTTTCTAATTAGAATGGTTTGGACAAGTCTCAAAATTCAACCCGGATGGACTCAGGGAGAAAACTTGTGTAACTGTTAAGCATTCATACTTAACTGCTTAACTAGGCCTTCCGACATCTCAGATCTTCCTTCTGAATCACTCTCCTTCACTTTCCTTCTTTCGGAGCACACTGTTTTAAAATTTCTGTAATGAGGATCTTTTAGAAATGACCTCTGTCCATTTTTGTTTGCCCAAAAATGTCTTTATTGTACCCTTGCCTTGGCTACAATAGTTTAACTTATTCTTAAACCATCTAGAGATAGTTTAGCTTATTCTAGTTTGTCAGTTTTCTCTCAACTCTTTCAAGATGTAATTTTACTTTCATTTTTGATGCTGAGAAATCAATTCAGTTTTTATCAGTGATCTGTCTTTTTTCTCTGACTGCTATTTTTTCTCTTCTTGATTTTGGTTTCTTCAGTGTCACTAAAATGAAATTTTAGATGTCTAGATACCGATTTCTTTATTCTGTTTGGGATTTATTGCACTTCTTCAGTCTGAGAATTCGTGTCTTTCATTTAACAAAAAATTAACCCTTATTTTTTTTGACTAATACCTTGACCTTATTTAAGTCTCCTTATTTTTTTTCCTTTCTGGAAATCTGATTAGACATATATTAAACCTTCTCACTCTGTGCTCCATGTCACTTAACTTCTTTCATGTCTTTTACTTTGTGTTACATTCTGGGCAATTTATTCAAGTCTACCTTTAGGTTCATAAAATCTGTCTTTGGCTATGTCCAATATGTTACATACCTGTTGTTTTGTTTTGTTTTCATTATTATGCTTTATATTTAAGAAATTCTACTTAGCTCTTTTTAAAAATTGTTTACTCAACTGTCTTCATCATATCTTTAATCCCCTCTATTATTTCTTTACACATTTTAAACTTACTTATTTTATATTCTGTATCTGTCCATTGCAGAATCTCCAGTTTTCTGATAACTCACTCATACGTTAGTGACTTACTCTTACTTTTAGTGATTTTTTTTTTTTTTTGTGAGTTCATGTGCCTTGAAACTTTTTCTGTGGGAATTATTAGAGTCCTGTATTCCAAGAGTCTTTCTCCAAGGAGAAAGGATTTGCATTTGCTCCAGCCACAGGATAATGACAACCAAGGGCTGCTTTAATCACATTTTTAGCTCAACGCTGGTGGTCACTATTCTTCCATGTTATATTGGTAGTATGAATTCTGGCCCTAAAACTATATGAATGTGGGCTTTTGGTTAGAGATTTCTGGGTGAGACTTTTTTTCTGCCTCACTAAGAGCACAGGCCAGGATAGATAAATCTTTTGAAGCACAGGGGTTTTTTTCTGCCTCATTCTCTGAGGTTGTTTCCATTAAAGGATTGTGGCATTTTGGAAAGGGGTATTCGGTCTGGCCTGTGGCTGTGCTCAGGCCTCAGGCATTGTCCTCAGGTCCCCATACTGCAGCAATGTGTAAAAACCCAGGCTCATGGGTCAGCTGATGTCCTTGGGGCAAATGCCAGCTCTGCATTCCACAGTAAAATTACCTTTTCTTCTAGTTTGAAGCTTCCAGCTGTTTCCCTAACTTTATTGCAACCTCAGCCAGGTTTTGCAACAAATTAAAATTGTTTTATCCTTTTCTTCTAATGATCTGTCTTAGAAGAGGCCTCTCCCCACATCTAGTTGAAGAAACAAAGGTTCTGCATATGCTCGGCACTATTTTAGAGGTTTGTAATAATGCAGTAGTGGATGAGCAAGATTGTAAGCTCTCATCTCTCAACAGAGCTCCCATTTAAGTGGGGAGTGGAACAAAGAAACAAATAATAGCTGATATAATTTTAGATGGTGTTGAATACTATCATCTTTTTAAATATTCACAGTGATCCATGCAAGGGATTTGGTCCTGTATCTCTTTATATGTTTGTGTATTTCAATCACCTCATCACTGTGTTGTAAGATGAACTCACTCATTGTTCCGTGGGAGTTGACTAAAAACCACCTCATTATTAAGCAATTGGTTAATTCGGTGATAAGGACAGCATGGTAAAGAAGCCCTTGAATTTGGGCTCGGAGTTAAATAGCATCTACAAGGTGTGATAAAAAAATACGGTGAATGTTTAAATTTTTAAAAATTTATTACATTAAAAGACCATTAATCCCCCTCAAAATACTCTCCCTCTCTTTGAACAGACGTATCTCATCATTCTTGCCACTTTCTGAAGCAGTTCTGGGAGTCCTCTTTCGTGAGTGTCTTTACTTGTGCTGTCATGGCCTCCTCCATGTCCTAAATTGATTCAAAATGTTTTCCTTTCATGGCCATTTTGACTTTGGGGAAGAGCCAGGAGTTAGTCGCACGGTGCCAGATCCAGTGAATAAGGTGGATGAGGACACACCGTAATGTTTTTATTTGACAGAAATTGCCATATTCCAGAAGCGATGTGTGACACGGAGCGTTGTCATGCTGGAGGATGAAGTAAAGACATGAAAGAGGACTTCCAGAACTGCTTCAGAAAGTGGCAAGAATGATGGGATTAGTGTGTTCGAAGTGAGGGAGAGTATTTTGAGGGGGATTAATGGCAATGTGTCTTTACTGTAATAATTTTTTTATTTAAACATTCACCATATTTTGTGATCATACCTCATACATCCAACTAAAGCAGTTGTCCTTATGTTATTTGTTAAAATATGTGTGGGATTTAAAATGACTTTTAATGACAAGCTGAGAGCAGCCTAATAAGGCATAAATACAGCCTTCTCTGCAATTGACCTCATTTTAAAGCCATGTTTCATTAACAAGATATTTTGCCTCGTTTTTATCAGTGACATAGACTGGTCAAAGAGTAATAAATAATCAGTACCTTGAAACATTCAAATGAATATATACCTTTTACAATTGGACACACGGAGAGAAAAGAAAAAGCTGAAAATGTTTTTTTTCTTAAACAAAAAAATGAAATAATCAACACATCTGATAATAAAGTTGGTACAAAATTTTTACCATCCAGTGATCTATCTGCTTTGGAGTCAAATGCTATTTGAGAGAAAGCTATTATTATTTAAAAAAAAAAAAGTCTCAAAATGTCAAATTAGAGAGCCCAGTAAATGAGCTTGGTTTACTGAGCCTCCTGTACCTGATTTGGAAACAGCTCCTGCTAATGAGATATGCCAGGAAATTTTCAGAGGTGTAAATGGTAATGGGGAAGATGCAGCATTTTCCAAAGTTGTTGATTTTGCCTGGTGCCCCCAAATTGATTTTAATTCACTAGTAGTCAGAAAGTCTTACCCTTTTTGGTATCATTGGGCCCTTTGGTAGTCTGGTGAAGTTTATGGGTCCTCTTCAGAATGACAGTTTTAGTACTTAAAACAAAAATCCATAGAATTGAAAAAGAAGCCAAATCTCTTGAAATACAGCTTTATTCGCAGATCCGGAAGAGGTATCTAGATTATTAACCTCTGTGACATATTTAAATTAATTCTCTGTTCTTGATGAAGAAAAGTAATTCATGAGATGACTAATTTTTTCACTTTCTTAAAAGAGTAAATGAAACTGATACCAGCTCTACAGAGTCACTGTAAGTCAGTAGTCTTATCACATATATGTGAATAAAGCATTTCTGCTGTGGTAACAACATGGTATCTTGGAAAGGAACCTTCTAAGTTCTTAGGTTTGTACCCGTAGGATTTCCAGTAAAATATGAAATTAAACAAGATCAGTGCTATCTAGGGCTATTGACTTTATAAGTTAAAGGTGACCTAAGAAAAACAAACAAAAAGAAGGGAAGATAAACAGAATCAATTTATCTTGGAAAGCTGTGATTTATTCATTAACTGCCACAATAGAAAGAAATATTGTTTATTCACTGTTCTTTTCAGTATGAAAGAAAACATTGAACTGCTTCAAATCATTGGAAACAATCTAATTGAACATCCTTTGAGGGCTGATTCATTGTGTGATATCCATATAATGCAATTCTATGTAGCCATTAAAAAGAGTGGAGATACATGTGCTATTGTAGAATGAACTCTGAGATACGTCATTAAGTGGAAAAGGCAAGGTGTAGATGGGTACATTGTGTGTTCTCACTTGCAAAACGTGTCCGTTCATAAAGCGTGATATTTCTGGAAAGGGACAACAGTAATTGGTAACAGTGATCGTTTCTGGGAAGGGAACTTGAAGTCTGGAGGGCGATGCAGAGATTACTTTTCGTTGTCTATCTATTTGTATTGTTTGAATGTTTTGCCATGTGCATGTATTAGCAGTTCTAATTAATTCATTAAAAAATGAACGGTCCTTGCTTCTAGCAGCTATTAATACTGAAATTAAATTAAAGCATATAAAGGATATGTATAAATTAAGCCTGTGAAATAACATATTTCACTAAGACACTACTCTCTGCACTGAGAAGACTTTCTCAACAATTAGGCCCACGATAGGACTCACTGGTACTTGAGTTCAGGGTACAGATGGGGAGTCCCAGGGTTCGGGGTGTTTCCCAGGCCCTGAGTGTCCTCCTGGGCCTGGTCTCTCCCTTATACACACTCTGTTTTGTAGCTGTCTGTGTTTCTTCTGCTCTTCCCCTTGGTCTGTCAGCTCTCGGAGGCATGTGTCTCACACAGTGCGTGCAGAGCCGGCCCACAAGAAATGGTGAAAGAATGAGTCACTTTTGATCCTGCCAAGAATGAAGTCTAGGGATGTAGAAATAGGTAGGAGGCCCTGAATCTTCCTGTGGCAGAGCAGGTGGCACAGCCAGACCCCATGTCCTGGTAATTCCCAGCTGGATGGTGGGCAAAGGGCAGAGAGGAGGTGTTGAAGGGAATCCAGGAAGGGCTGAGTCTGGTAAGGACACCATTCTTTGGCATCCCTAATTTTATCCCCAAACCTCTCTGTGGGAGTGGTTGTTGGTGGAGGAGACAAAGCCAGAACAGTGAGAGCAGTAAGTGGGAGAGAATCAGAGATAAGTTGGATAACAGCAGTTCTTCGGTGAAATTTCACAGTGCCTTTCAAGAATGAAATTCAATTTATAATTAGAATTTGATTTTAATCCAGAAGGAACAGACAAGCTGGTTAATATCAAGACTATAAGAAATAATTTGTGTCAGTTATTGAAAGGATTTGTAATCAAGTGTGAAAGGGATGTCTGGTCATGCTCAATCATTCATTCATTCATTCATTCATTTATTTACTCCATACTTAATTGTTGAGGCATGTGTCCCACGAGGGATACAGAGATGAATTAGATAGGTCTTTTTCCCTAAGTAGGTGATCACCAAAAAATAATTTTACATAGTAGCTAAGAATGGATTCAGATGCTTGGGTTGAAATCTTGGCTCCATTATTTGCCGACTGTGCCATCTTAAGCAAGTTGTTTAATCTCCTTGTGCTTCAGTTTTCTCATTGTTAATACTTTATTCTATTGCATAGGATTAAATAAGATAACAGATATAAAGTTCTTAGGACAGTGCCTGGCAAAATCAGGATTCAGTAAATGTCAGTTAAAAAAACAAAGCCCCATTCATTGATTCATTGAATATTTTTGGAGCTCCTGCTCTGTACTAGGCATTCCTGTAGGTACGTCAGGGAGGAAGGGGTACTCAGGTACTCAGTCTTCAAAGAACTTAGCTGTTAGTTGCTGTATTAGTTATCTCTTCCTTTGCAACAAATTACCCAACACTTAGTGGCTTAAAACTGTGATAGATATTACTTATCTCTCACAGTTTCTGTGGGTCAGGAATTAAGGATCACTCTGGCTAGGTGGTTCTTCTTTGGTCTCTCATGAGTTTGTAGCCAAAATACTGGTCAAAACTGCAGTCATCTGAAGCTTTGATCGGGCCGGAAGATGCCTGTCTAAGGTGTCTCACTGATATGACCGGCAGGTTGGGTCTTCTCCACATGGGCATCTCCATGGCACTGCTTGAGTGTCTTTACAAGATGGTGGCTGGCTTTCTTCAGAGCACGTTATCCAAGAGGCCAAGCCAGAAACTTCAGTGCCTTTTAGGACAGCCTCAGAAGCCAAACACTGTGACTTCTGCTATATTCTATCAGTCTCACAACTGGACCCTGATTCAGTATGGGAGGTGACTATACAGGCATGGCCACCAGGAAGTGGGGATCCTTGTGGACTATCTTGGAAGCTGGCCGTCACAGTTGGGGAGGAAGACATGCAATCATTGGGAAAATGCTGTGATGGAGATGTACCACAGGGAGCTTCTTGTGGCAGCTCAGTCTTGCCAGGAAAGGAGGAGGTGAAGCTTGAGCTCAGTCCTGAAGGAAAAGAACTTTGGCTTGGTGTGTGAGGAAAGGGAGTGTGCAAGACAGAAGGAAATACAGGAGGAAAGGCACAGAGGCAAGAATGAGCATATACCCTGGAAGCCTGAAGGATATTTGTTGGCCTGGAGCAAAGGCTGATAGGGCAAGGACAAGAATCTATATGTGGTGATATGTCAGTACTGCCCTGTCTGTATGGGAATGACGTGGTGATGGTCGAGACAAATTGTGACATCTGCACCTCCACTCACAAGTGAAACTATTACACATTCTTTAAGGATTTACTCTTTAAAATACCTTCTTGATATTTAGGATATCCATTCATTTGTCTATCCATGCATCTGTCTACTCATCCATCCATCCATCCATCCATCCATCTTATCAATATTTATTTATTACATTTGGACTATATGACAAGTAGCTTCTTAAGAAGATGACCAGCACATTTTCTGTTTTGTGTGCACGTGCATGTGCACACACGCACACACACGCATACACACTCAGTTTTAGTATACTTTGCTTACTTTTTTTTCATAGCACTAATTACTACGTGGCATTATATTATATTTTATTTCATTGCTTGTGTTCATCTCTATAATATAAACTCCAAGAGTATAAACTCCAGGTACTTTGTCTGTGTTGACATCATTGTACCCCCAGTGCCTAGAATAATGCTTGGCACATATTAAGACTTAAAAAAGATGTGGTTGACTAAATGCAAGAGTAAAGTGAAGTGATAGTGAGTACGCAGAAAATGCTGTGGGAACTTGAGGGGAGGCAGTGTTCAGGTCTTCCTGAGTTGGGAAAGGAGGAGGTTAGAGAAGGCTTTGCGGAGTACTTGCTGTATGAATTGAGCTCGCTGTTGGATGAGCTGAGAACGAACATTCAAGAGAGAGGAGATCTTGTGAGCAAAGGAATGGAGACGTGTGAGAGCATGGGCACAGTTGTAGATGATGTTTGTCCTGTATTTTGTGAAACCAAAAGTATAATTACAAGATGAGGAAAACCTTTTCCAGAACTTGCTTTTGCATCATAATTTATTTAAAAAAACACATCAGAGGAAGTATCTTTTGCAGGTATTTCTGAACTTAAAGCTCCATTAGTTGATAGATGCTGCTTGTGCCACAGCTATAAATGTGTACTCAGAAACACGAATGCCAGAGTTGCAGTTCTTCCCATTCCTGAGCCTTATCCTCAATACTGTATGCTTTTATCTTTTCAAGTTTATTTCCTTGCTGCAGTGGCAATACATTTCTTTTCTCCTATAGACTTGACATGAGATGTGTTTCTTGGCATCTCTGTTGACTTGAAGATGTTTTTCATGTCACATTGGTATTGGATAGAGACACAGTTCAGGATGTTTTACAGTAAAGGAGGTTGCAGGTCTGTGATGACGATAGGTTGAATCAGATATTGTTTATACTGTTGTACTTTAGAACTAGCTTAATATATATGTTTTAATTAAAGTTTATTGGGGTGACAATTGTTAGTAAAGTTACATAGATTTCAGGTGTACAATTCTGTATTACATCATCTATAAATCCCATTGTGTGTTCACCATCCAGAGTCAGTTCTCCTTCCATCACCATATGTTTGATCCCCTTTACCTTCATCTACGACCCCCCTCCCCCCTTACCCTCTGGTAACCACTAAACTGTTGTCTGTGTCGATGAGTTTTTGTTTCTCATTTCTTTTCTTTTGTTGTCTTGTTCTTTTGTTGTCTTGTTCTTTTGTTGTTTTCTGTTTATATACCACATATCATTGAAATCATATGGTTCTCTGCTTTTTCTGTCTGACTTATTTTGCTTAGCATTATAATCTCAAGATCCACCCACGTTGTCGCAAATGGTCCTATTTCATCTTTTCTTACCGCTGAATAGTATTCCATTGTGTATATATACCACAACTTCTTTATCCATTCATCAATTGAAGAACATTTTAGTTGTTTCCATGTCTTGGCCACCGTAAATAAAGCTGCAATGAACATTTGAGCATACATGTCTTTATGGATAAATGTTTTCAGATTTTTTGGGTAGATACCCAGGAGAGGGATTGCTGGGTAATACGGTAATTCTATTTGTAATTTTTTGAAGAACCTCCACACTGCCTTTCATAGCGGTTGCACCAGTCTGCATTCCCACCAACAGTGTATGAGGGTTCCTTTTTCTCCACAGCCTCTCCAACACTTGTTACTATTTGTGTTGTTGATGATAGCCATTCTAACTGGGGTGAGGCGATATCTCATTGTGGTTTTTATTTGCATTTCTCTGAGGATTAGTGATGTTGAGCATTTTTTCATATGTCTATTTGCCATTTGTATGTCCTCTTTGGAG
Source organism: Rhinolophus ferrumequinum (assembly GCF_004115265.2). NCBI lineage: Eukaryota > Metazoa > Chordata > Mammalia > Chiroptera > Rhinolophidae > Rhinolophus > Rhinolophus ferrumequinum. The sequence continues at coordinate 24,294,471 of NC_046294.1, read as the reverse complement.
AAATGTCTCTTGAGGTCCTCTGCCCATTTTTCAATTGGGTTGTTTTGTTGTTGTTGAGTTGCATGAGTTTCTTGTATATTTTGGATATTAGCCCCTTATCGGAGGCACTGTTTGCAAAAATCTTCTCCCATTCAGTTGGTTGCCTCTTTATTTTGTCGATGGTTTCTTTTGCTGTGCAGAAGCTTTTAAGTTTGATATAGTCCCATTCATTTATTTTAGCTTTTACTTCCCTTGCCTTTGGAATCAAATTCATAAAATGTTCCTTGAACCCAAGGTCCATAAGTTTGGTACCTATGTTTTCTTCTATGCAGTTTATTGTTTCAGGTCTTATGCTTAAGTCTTTAATCCATTTTGAATTAATTTTGGTACATGGTGACAGATAGCAGTCCAGTTTCACTCTTTTGCATGTGGCTTTCCAATTCTCCCAGCACCATTTATTGAAGAGGCTGTCTTTTCTCCATTGTATGTTTTTTGCTTCTTTTTCAAAAATTATCTGTCCATATTTATGTGGTTTTATTTCTGGCTTCTCAATTCTATTCCATTGGTCTACGTGTCTGTTTTTCTGCCAATACCATGCTGTTTTGATTATTGTTGTCCTGTAGTACAAGCTAAAGTCAGGGAGTGTGATACCTCCAGCATTGTTCTTTTTTCTTAAGATTGCTTTGGCTATTTGGGGTCTTTTGTGGTTCCAAACAAATCTGATGATAATATGTTTTTAGGTGGTTATTTCCCCACTCTTCTTGAGTGCCTGAAAAAAGTGTTGGCATGCTTGAAAGTGCTTTCTTGTGGCTCCCTGCTTGTCCCTTGTCTATGAACTTCGAAAACAGCTTTGCAGAGAAAAGATAAAACTTTCATAGATTTCTGGGTACAGTCTTGATGAAATTTCTCCTCAGTGGCAGCCATGTTTAGGTAATCTGAAAATATTAATACCTTTCAAAAACATTTCAGAAGAAGCAACTTGGTCCCAAGAATTTTCTCTGGTCCCCCTTTTTTTTCTTAGTAACTCACTTTGATTTTTATCTTGTTGCCCACCTCTACTCACACTTAGCGATGTAAAAATCAGTATCAAAGAATAAACCTTCAAATGTTAGAGAGGCAGTTAATTTTTGGTTTTACTGAAAAAGTAGAACTCAAGTCTGATCTCAAATTGGAATAAAAAGTTAACCGTAATTGTCTCTGGCCTATTGGTATTTTTTTCTTCCTTCTAGTTTTCCTTTCACCCCCAAAATGCCAATAATAAACACATATTATTATCTTACAGTAGGTTTAAAACCAAGAAACTGTTTGGAAAATTTGCTTTTCAACATTGTCCTGTATGTTATCTCTAGGTATTTTTTTTTTAAATGAATCCCGATTCCTCTTCCCTTTTTCTCTTTGGAGCTCACTTTTCAATCTCAGTAATGGTGGATTGAGTAACGGCTTCAAATGGCAGAGGAGGATTCTCATTTATTAACCAGAAACTGATGGGAGAAGGTTCGTGGGGCAAAGGAGAGGGAAGCAAACGAGACCACTGGGGCCATCCAAAGCTGGGTCAGGCTGCCAAGGAGGAGACATTTATTCCCACCCCATAATTCTCAGTTCCTATCAAGAAAGTCTAGAAATGACCAGTTTTCTGTGACTCTCTATTGTTGGTAATTGGGCATGTGAAGCTACCAAGCCCAATTTTGCCATGGCACGTGTCTGCCAATGTGCCTTTTGTCCGGTGCTTTTGAAACCCCATCTCTTATCCATTTCTCTGAACTCACCGTCACATCCTCTTCTCGCCAAAATCACAAACATCAGGTGGTTTGTGGGCACCGTATCTCTGGGTGTCCTAGGGTAACCAGATGACTCTGTGATATGTCAGATAAAATAATAGTCTGGAAGAGTAAGAAGATAATGGGTTTGAGCGAAATAAGACAGCCTTGAAAACAAACCCTAAGTCATTGACTGGCTCACCAATTTTCAACTCCCAGGCTCCGATTCTTGCAGAAAGCACACCTAGGTGAGAGAAGTAGATGAAGTCAGCCTTCTTGCCAACCCAGTAGCCATACATGACTGTTTGTCTTGAGCAAATAGCTATTTGCAAAGCTGCTTCAGTGGCTTGATGGGGACATGGTTTAATGGTGCGCTCGTAGCTATTCCTTAGTGAGGATTTCAGAGGTTACTCAGTCTGATAACTGAAAAACTCATCAAGTTATAATTTCAAAAACTTCTTTATCTTGAAGATGCAGAAAGATATATACATAAGAAAATCACCTGTTACGCAGCCACTTAGCCACCTGGGAGGAAGATGGGCACGTATGGGCTTTCAGTCTAGATGCAAGCAAAGAAACCGTGCTTAGAAAACGCTCAGGAGAGCTCTCTGTGCAGTTCTTAGGCACAGCCTCTGGTTCTTTGCTCAACTCCAACATGGTGAAAATCTCTAGCCCCACGGAGACGTGGCAGTTCACTGAGTCCCTGATTGCTGTTTTCCAGAAATGTGCTGCAGAGGGTCAGAACAATGATAAACTCCCCAACAGGAAGTTCCGAAACTTCATAAATGCAGAACTGGCTTTCTTCGCAAAGAACCAGAAGCACCCTGGTGTCTTTGACCATATGATGAAGAAACTGGACCTCAATTATGATGGGCAGCTAAAATTCCAAACATTTCTTAATCTTATTAAGTGTCATAGGTGTGGCTTGGTATGACTCCTTCATCACAGCTGGCCATTCCCACAAGCAAATCTGAGGAACCCTTGGATCTGGACTTCAAACCTCCATTTATTCTTTCAGCCTCCCAATCTTCATTTATTCTTCACAGCCCACACCTACCCTGAGCCCAGGGCACCCATCACCCCATGAAGGCTACTGCTACTGGTAGTAATAAAACAATATAATTTTTAGACAAACACACACACACACACACACACACACACCCTCAGGTTTATAGATATAAGCCATTAAGTTCCTTTTGAATAATTGCCTGCATGGGCCTACTGCGTACAATTCACTGAGGATTCAAAAAGGAAGAAGACATGAATTTTCCCTCAAGGAATTCATACCATTAGATGGGGAGATGGAACCTATGAGCAAATAGATTTTACAAAGCGAAAGTGGAAATTGCCCCAGGGAACGCATAAAGTGTTATACGCTTGACTTAACTATTTACAAGAGGACAACATAAAAAACCAACCTGAATATATTTACAAGCATCCACAGGCACATAAAGAACTGTTTGTTTCCTGAATTTTCTCTAACATATGGCCATTTTCCTCTACATTATTTCTATGTATTGCACACATTGTGACAAATTTATCATCGTGCATAAGTGTCATTAAATTCTGTTCAGTCTCTGAGTTAATTTGCTTTGTAGCTGAAGGGTTGTTTAAGGAACTGTTGTTCTGCTCTTGTCTGGAACAAAACAGAAATGTCTTCTTTCTCCACCCATCACATTTTTCAGTGGAAGAAGACCAAGCTTCTCTCCAGAACTTATCCCAGCTTAGGGAACTAAACTCGACAATCTTAAAAAAACCTCAGAAGCAAAGACCTTCCTTCCCCTTGGACAGGTGTCCAAACAGCTGGCCTTTCCTTCCTTACCACTCTTTTAGACTTCACTGGGGCTCCTGTAGAATTCAAGACTAACTAGTTATCATTTATTGAGTGCCTACCATTAGTCCTAGGCATTTTACATATATTTTTCTTGCCTTCTCTCACAATATCATAGGAGGAAACTGAGGCCAAGACATCAAGTGATTTGGCCAAGATATCATACTGTAATAGAATTTGGCCCCCGTCTGCCTGCCTCCAAAAACCAATGTTTTTCCCATCATGCTATGCTACTTCTAAATCAAAGATTCCAATAAAAGAGAAGGTCCCCTTTAGTTTAAAGGAAAAAAAGATAGCCCCCAAACTCACAGACTTTAAAAATAGTTTTCCTTTACCCAGTTCTCTTCATGTTACTAATCCTTTCATTGTCCTGCCCTTCTCCTCATAGCCAGGGAATAGGTGAAATGAGGGAGCAAACAACAAGAAAAGGGAGATGTCCATGAGAACCACCCCACTATGGGAGGGAAGCTTACTCCATCTTGTCCCGACACCAGAAACCCTGTGGTAATTGGCTATTGATGAGCTGCTTTTACCTCTTGCCCTATAGTTCTTCCCATTAGGCATTTCTTCGTGGGCCTCTTGCCCCTCTCTGCATGTCTTTCCCTTCATGGATCTTCCTGCTTTGCAAGAACCTGGAGGCTGCGGTGAGGTAGGTAGGATGTGGGGCCAGCACCTCTGTCTAATCGTTTTATGGAGGGGGAGTTTTTCCTGCACACTTTCTACTGTTCATTCCAGTGACTCAGACCTGGCCAGACTAGACTCATGCTTATGCTTTAAAAAGGAATCTTTCCAGCTGGACTTGCACTTTTAAGATTCTTTTGATGAAGATTATATCCTGGGAAGCCACATGCTTGCTCTGAATGGCTCACATAGGATAGCACTGCTCTTTCAGGTCGAAGCTGGATCCTTGCAAATGTCACAGGATAGATGAAGAAAACAAGACACTGAGAGTGTCAGTGAATTGCAGAGCTGTGAAAATTTGAGATTTTTGTGGAGGAGTCATATTATTTCTGTAAAGAACATCTGCAAGGATGGGAGGGTCTCTGAGTTTTTCTGGAGAGGGTTTTAGTTTCAGCTTCCTCCTCCAAATCTTAGGATGACTGGCAAGGGTAGGGAATGGAGAGTGGTAGTTTTCAAAGTGAGAATGTAGGAGGGAGAGCTTCTAGTTGATTATAAGTTCAGTGTGATATGGCTGGCTAAAAGAGCTGATTCACTCCTAGGACACATTCATAGAAATATGGTATCTGGAATCAGAGATGTAATTTTCCCCTCATAATTGAGGCTGCTTGGGAGATGCTCCTAAAGTGTTGGGTTCCTTTCTGGAATTTCACGAGTTTAGTTCTGTTTTGTTCAGGAAATTCTAGAATTTTCCTGGGTCACTTTTTCGGGGCTCAAAAGCAGGAGTTGTCAGAGGTGACAAGCATTTAATCATATGATGACTATAATTGAATATGGCCAAGGGGATTAAGATTCACCTTAAGTTCCTAACAAATCAGGTTAAAAATAACTAACAATATTAATACTTAATCATTGATGATCACCTGCAGTTTCTGCTTTAAGTAAGGTTTAACTTTGAAAACCATTTTTATTATGCTTAAGCTATATGAACATCAACTTAAAAGGAAAACACAGTATAAGGTCATTCAACATCCAGTCGATTTTTTCTAGGTGAATGGTGCAGGGCAAAATATTATAGGGAATGCAAGTAAGATAAGCACATTCTTTCCTCTCTCTATTCCCCTAGCTTTTTACTCCTCTGTTATCAAAATGTTTATATTCTACTTGCAGAAACAAGTAATACTGAATAAGAACGTTAAATAACAAGTAAGGGCAAGAATAAGTTCCCTTCCAGCAGAAAACTAAGACGTGACCTATCTGCTAACAGCTATTATGCAAGCTGTCTGCCTGGAACCAAGAAGTAAGCAGAAGAGGCTCTGAGCTGATGAATTAGATATAAAAAAAAATTCTGGCATTCGAACTGAAGTTTACTGAGAAATCTTCATACCCTAACTATTGTTACTTTACAGACATTTCTAACTCACTCCAGTTCTGGCATCCCAATGTTAACACATTAGAGGCAACAAACGAGATGGGAAAAGAGGCTACCACTGATATACGCAACTACCTTTTTGAAATAAGCCAGGCAATACATGAATACAGGCAGACACCGTGTCGGTAATCAGGCTTGACATTAATAGCTAGGCAACAGATGTGACAGAAAGATATAAGAACCTTTGCCTGGGGTAGGTTTAAATAGCCCCACTGTGCCCAGTGACCCTGAGGACTTCATTGCATTAAGATGCATTATTGTAATTGATGTGTTTCTTCGGAGTCTGATAGCCTGTGTTCATAACACTGACCCTGAGACCTGCAGGAAAGATTAAATTATGCTCAGTAGACGTGGTCGAAGAAGGTATATGGGTGTATTGTATTGTTTTTTGTTAAATCATTTAAGAAAGGCATCTTTTCTAATGTCTAAAGCAGTGGCATTGTCATAGAAGAAATATCTTCTGAAAAGAAAGGAGAAATGAGATAAAAAAGAATTGCTGCTTACAGAAAAATTGAAGACCATTTGGCAAAACAAAGATTTGGAGATTGTTGCTTAGTTTTCCAGAAAGCTTGGTTAGCCACAAGGACTCATTCTCCAAGGGAATTCTCTGGATTGCCAACAATAATAAATGAACTGTGCGGTCCAAAATGGTAGCCACACGTTACATTTGACTATTTAAACATAAATAAAATTAAGAATTCAGTGCCTTGGTGGCACTCGCTACATTGCAAGTTCCCACTAGCTATGTATGCCCAATGGCTGTGATATTGGACAGTGCAGATATAAAGTATTTCCATCCTTACAAAAAATTCTTTTGGACATCACTGCCAGGTCAGGAGAAAGCAAGGCTTCATGTAGGGAAAAAAGCAATCATATAGACACCATTCAGTATTGATTTCCTGTTTGCCTTGTGGTGTCTGAGTATTTGAACTAACTTCATAGTAGAATTCCAGTTAACTTTACTTCTGTTAAAATCATAGGCAGAAAAATGCTGATTCTCTAATTATTTTATGAGTAGAGTGTGTCTGCATAATTTAGGGGCAGCCAGTAAAGTTATTTGAAAATGTGTTGCTTCTGAGAGCTTTTTCCTAAATGTACCAAAGGTTCTGGAAAAACCACAGAAGTCACAAGGCTATTGGTTAATTCCATGCCAAGTAATTGGGGTACTTATGTTCGTTTTTTTTTTTTTTTAGAGTTCATTTTGCAAAATATTTGTTGGAAGTAGTAGGGGAAAGAGGTCTTCCAAACAGATTTTAGGGAGCAAAAAGGTTTCTTCTTCACAAACATGTTCAGCTGAAACTCTGTCATATACTGCAGGAAGAAATGTTCACCAGGTCACCAGTAGTCGGACCTGTGAGTGAGTGATGGTCATGATAAAGAAGACATCGTTTAGGAAAAGGGAAAGACCAGTGAGTTGCGGGGAAGATAAAGGTATTTAATGACTAACCAGAGGGCGTTCTCTTTAGCTGGCTGATAGTCTTCATGATATATGTGGATTTAAAATGAAAAGAGGTAAAACTAAAGTCAGTTTAATAGGTAACTTATAATTTGAGCCGGGAACTAAATGACTTTCTCCATCTTATAAAACTCAAATCGATGACCTAATTTATTTCCCCCCCAAGGGCAGCTGATGGTGTGTTGGAGGTGGGGGTCATGAGAATGTCATAATGGTCCACGCATGCCTTCAGCAACCGAGGGGTTTTATACACATGAGTTAATGAAAATATATTGGTTTATTGAACACGCCGAACTTGGTAGGGCACGTGTAGGAAACAACTTTGCTCTTTCTCATATCCTTCCCTTTCAGCCCCTTAGCTTTTCTAGCCACTCTCAGATAATAACCTGATAGTCTCTTTTCCCACTGGACTGTATTAAAAATCTCAGTCCAATGTCATTATCAAAGTCCAATTGAAAAAATTTCAGTCCAATTTAGAACTCTCACCCAATTTAAAACTTCTCTCCACGCCCACCTCAGGCCTCCCTTGGACTGGGGAAGAGGGATGTGTAATGGGTTTCATCTCTACTTCTTGTTCCCCTTCACCCCTCTTTTACTGCTAAAGTGACAGGAATTGAGGATGCAGGAGAGGAAGGTCAAGGATCAGGGATGAGGAACGATCTTACCCGATGTTGTATTTTGACATCAGAACCTTCTGGGTTGACAGGGGCACAATTGCTGGCTCCTTGTGAGGTACTTTGGATGGTTCTCTGAGTTTCCTATTGCTCAGGCATCTCATTTTACCAAGTGAGGAAAGGACTTCAGCCCCTCTCCAGGGGTGGGGATGGGGTATGTTGAAATATGTGGCACACTGATAACTCTTCTCCATAGAAAATATCTTCACCCTCCCAATGAGTTCTTCCCCCTGGAGGTGGGTGATGGGCTCAAGCTGGCAGAACTGGCAACTCAGTTTCTTGGCAGGACCTGCCAAGGTGGTCTAAGATATGAAGGTTCTTGGCAGCTGTTGAATGGTTTTGCCTTGAGTCACCTCAACAACTCAGACCATAGAAGTGGCTTTTAATATCTTCTTACAAACGCATCTGGACCTCTTATCCAAAAGAAGGCTAGTTCAGTAGACTTCTCAGCTGCAAACCTTGATTCCCAGGTACGTGGTAATGAACCCAGGAGTTTGTGGCATTTCAGTTTAATGTGTCTCACAAGGATCTACGTCTCTATTGGGAAAGATTAATACACACCAGCTCAGTCTATATTACAAGGAATCCATGCTTATTAAAATTCACTTAATAAGCATTCATTGAGCCTACTGGATTTCGGGGGTGGCTGGTCAGGGAAGACCTCCTGGAGGTGGTGAGTTCTTCTGAGATTTTGAAAGAGGAATAGGATATGCTTACAAAGATGAGTGGTACCATCTTTTAATATGGTGTAATGGAAAGAAAACAAGGTTGGAAGCAGATAGCTTTGGTGTGGAAACAACTTAAATGTGAAGGAGATACAGAGAAAGCAAGTCCCTCATGCCCTTCTTTCCACTCCTCCCTCCAAATAAATAAATTGGTGAACATTTTCTAGAAATTGTTGATGTGTATGCCAAATAGATATGTATCTCGAGATGCACACCTTATAAAAAAACAATAAAGATGCTAAACATATTGTCCTGGCACTTTTTTCCTTTTTAAAACATACCTTTTCCATCTTTCTAGATATAATTTTGTCTTACTTCTTTTAGTGAGTGCATATTATCCTACTGTATGCTCAGATCATAATTCATTTCACCAATTCTATATTGGGAGTCATTTGTAGTAATGTTTCTAATTTTTCTCTACTGAAAATAAGATTGGAAAGAATATATTTGTACAAATACCTGCAGGATAAAGTTCTAAAAGTGGAATTTCTGAGTCAAAGTGTAAGATGTCATAAATTTTAATGTATATTACTACAAGACATCCCAAAATTTGTTTGAATTGATGTTCTCATCAAGAATGAATGGAGAACATTTCTCCTACATCTCTGACAGCACGAGGTTCTTTTGTTTGTTTGTTTGTTTTGTTTTGTTTTAATTTTTGACTGCATGAAACACGCACAAACACACAAAAAGATTTTCATTATTGTTATTATCTGTATGTCTTTAATTATTGGTTAAGTTTAACATCTAAGAGTACTTCAGCAATTTTTTATTTTTCTGTGAACTGCTAACTCATATCCTAAACCAATTTTTCTATTAAGCATCTTCTAAATCTGCTTACTGGTTTGTAAGAGATAATAAACTTTATTCCAATTAAAAAAAAAAAAAAGATGAGTGGGACCATCTTTAGGCCCGGGCAATAAGGACCCCACTCTAGCCTCCTTGGTCTGCACGACTCCATGAGGGCAGGGGTATGCAGGGCTAAGGGGCCAGAGCACCCAGAGCCCATTCCCTCCCTTCTAGAGTCTAGAATACGTGTCAATGTCTGGGTACCCAGGACCCTGGAATTCCCTGTCCACATCTGCTTCCATAGCCTGTGTGGGCCTTATTCATTCCTCCCAAGGACCGACTATGACACCAGTGTGTGCACCCATAGGCCCAAGAGATGACAAAGAAATGACTGTTCAAAGTGGCTGAGAGAGAAGGATTTCATCATTTCCATTAGCATGAAGCTGCTTGTGGTGTGGGATGGAGCTGGGGGGTGAGAAAAGAAGGTGGGGCCAGCTGCAGACCAGGGACCAAGGGCCAGAGTAAGTTTTCTGTGTCTGAAGCTGGCTTTCTAGGTCATTATGAGGGAATCAGTATCAACATAGGATAGAACATACTTTATTTAATAATTTGCCAGCTTGATTTAGAACTTTTAAATACTTACACTTATGGCACGTGGGCCTCCGTTTTGTACTCTTGCCCCTGTATCTGCCAATGTTAGGAATGGGACTGAGGGTAAGCACATTGCTTTGGGCAGTTGGATGGCTTCAGGTCATAAGGGATGAAGGATAGTTCTAGATTAATTAGAAAAGAATCCTAATTAGTAAGAGATCCAAGAATCAGAAAAACTTCAGGCAAAATCTTCACTTATAGGAAGGTTCCGTTTGGTGAGGTAGGACCAGCTACAAATAGGGATGAGGGTATCTGAGGGGAGCTGTGCTAGAATGGTCCCGTCTCAGATGCTCACAAATGGTGCCTGGCATACAGCAGGACTTGAGAAAAATCATTGGTTGGCTCTGTTTGAAGGACCGGTAATATTCAGAGTACAGACATCTGGAAAACAGGGTGATCGAAAAAGAAAAAGGGCAGGTGGCCCCTACCCAGGGGTGTTTTTCACTAACAGTTGTGCTGATCAAGTGACAGGTGTCACTTTCCTGCTGTAGTTGGATGAGGATTGGAGGTGCCCACCGGGCTATGCTTTTCTCTCCCATGGGAAATCGTACATAGATTTAGGTAAAGTGTAGAATGAACACTGTTAAACTTGAAAGCATAAGACTTCGAATTTGGGAAATGGTGACATCTGAAAGTGACAGTTGGGATGGCAGGAATGGCAAGACGAGGAGTGTCAAGCTTTTAAACAACAGGGTTATTACTTATATTGCTTTTTATAATCCTAAATCGCCCAGTTTTGATTGCAATTACCAGCTGCTATGAGGGCTTTTTTAATGAACTGCATTTATAAATTTGGGCATTTGGGTGCTAGTGGAGAGTTTATTTCCACTTCACAGCAGCTTGACTTGATGATAGTGTGAAAAGATGCCGGGCTTCACCCACTGAGCTCAGACACGGCTATTTCTAACTTTGTGGGGCAGTGGGATTCACATCTGTCTTCATTTGCATCTGTCGTCCGGCCGCTCCCCTTCAGACCTCAGCTTCCTCTATTGTACGTGTTTTGGGGAGAGGAGGTGTACGTGGCAGGTCTTTCTGAGGGGGGCTTTGTGTCAACTCCTTTGGAAACGATCATATGCATTTGGAGCCATTACCCGACAGATCTGCCACCAAATGTCACATTGCCTTTGGCTGCTTGGCTGTGCTCTGTCTCACAGAAACCTGTCTTGTGATGTTCAGCCCAGGAGGTTTTGCTTGGTGCAACACTGTCCTGTTAGCAGCATAACATATTGCTTTTTTATTTGTCACTATAAAAAGGGTGAGGAGTTGAAAAACCAGTATCCTGGAGGATATGGAATACTGATTCTGATTCATGGCCTGCATCAGAACCATGCATCAGTCTTTCCCCTTGTTCAGCTTGTAGAAATCGCCTTCATCCCACATGCTCCTTTTATCTTTATTTCTTTTCTCCCTTAGCAAAAGCCACGGTATATCTTTTAGGTTCCTCATCACACTCCCTGCTCTTCATGAGAGCAATTCCTTTCAAAGAAAGTGATTGAAATGTATGAACACTCACTGATCATGGCTACCTTGGACGGGGGCCCCCTGTATCTCTCAAACAAAGCAAATAATTAATCCCGAATGCTCACTGGCCCCAGGGAGGGACCTCAGGTCTACTGGAGTGGAATTTGAAAATTGCTTCTCAGGAGCACCTCTTGATGGGAGGAGGTGGGAGAACAGAGACTGATAAAAGATGGGGGCAGGGAGGTGGCCGAGCATGCACATACCTGATTTTGAAATGTTCCAGAACCAATTACTACACACAGCCCAACCCAAGTTGGCTGCTTGGCGTTGTGAGGGTGGGGATATGGGATGGAAAATAAATTTGATTTGTTGGACTCACATGGTCGTGTACGTGAGAGGTAAGTTAATGGGTTCCTGGCATGTCAGAGCCATTTAAACATGGCATGCTTAAAAACATGGCATGGTATATAAGCGCTAATACATTCAATCGTGTCTTTAGCTTACTGGAGTACATGAATATTGAGTATATTTGGCTTGGGCACTTATTGTGACTGTGTGTGCATTTGTCTGCTTGGTACCTGGTTACCTATTGTTGGTCACAGGGAGATTTGTGCATATTGGGGAGGCTGTAGGCCTTGGGAAAGTATGTCTAATTAAAAATAAATCCCATACCTATGGGCTTCTGCTAAATAAATACATAAACAAAAATCCCTCTGAAGCATTTACAGTTTGTTCCTTGCAAAGCTTGGTGCAGGCAGAGATGATTCTGAAGGAAATGGAATTTCTGGTTTTTGCTGTGTCGGATTATTAAAGATGAATTTCCATTAATATGTTTACATGCAGAGAAAAACATTCTGGAAAGGTAGGCACCAAAATGCCATGTGTAACTAGTTATCTCTGCACAGTGGGATTATGGGAGACTAATTTTCTTCCTTTTATTTGATCTCAATTTTCTAATTTTTCTACAGTGAAATTGCTTTGCTGGGGTATTTTAAAATGGATTGGGGAAAAAAAGAAGCATTAAAATTGAGTTGAAGGGTAGATTGTTTTTCCATACACACACACACACACACACACACACACACACACAAACACACACAGGTGTATATCTATATTTCCTGGTCTCTAAACAGCAATCAATTGTACTTCATGTTTTCATAAGAAATGGCTATTTTCTTTTGCTTAGTAAAAAAGAAAACAAAACATTCTTATAGACCCCTCTTTCAATAAAGAGGAAAATTGATACTTAAAGAAAATTTGATAGGCTACTGTAATAATACTGTCTGTTACGTACCGAGCATCTGTGGCGTGCCAGGCACTTTACACATATTACTTCCAGTTGTTTCAACAACACTGCATGGTAGGTGGTAACATCTGCATTTTATAAACAGGATACAAAGAGGTTAACCAGCCTGGCTGAGACTGCATGGCAGGTGAGGGATTTGAGCAAATGCCTGATTCTAAACTTGGGTTCTTTCCTTCCGTATGCCAAGCTGCCTCCGTCAAAACAGTGCATCCAGGATCACTGAAGCGGCATTTTATATGTGTTTGCTCTCTGTCCCGAGGCATTTCATTTTACTTCATGCCTGAATAACGAAATGGTTCACACCTGTGCAACCTTTTCTCCCAAAGGGACCACGTGTTACTATTGCTAAATAAATTATCTGCTTAAAAAAAATCTGCCCAAATAAGAAAATCAGCCAACATTTATAGAGTGCTCACCATGTGCCAGACATACTAGGTCTTGGATGTGAATTGTCTCATTATGTTTTTACAACAGCCCTGGGAGGTAGATGACATTATGATCTTTATTTTGCAGGATCACCCAACTAGTGAGTATTAGAGCTGGTTTTAGGATCCAGGCAATTAAGTCCGTGCTCCGGGCTTTGTCAGGGCACAATGCTGAGGAAAGTGTCAGCTTCTTTCTTGCTGGTTCACTATTGCTAAGCCTCTGTCAGGCTGAAACCAAGGCTATGGAGACTCTTTCTGGAGGAAAGGATGGTGTATGCTGAATCCCAAAGAGTGTCTAGCCAATTCCTAATTCATAAGTGGATCACTATATGGGTAGATTTTATCATCAGTAGAAATTTTTCCCTCAGGTCTTTGCTGGAGAATGTCTTGAACTGGAGAATGTCTAGTAAACCAACTGCCAGTAAAAACTGGATGGAGATCAATGAGATTTAGGGAAGATAATTTAGGGAGCGTATTTCTATTTCTCTGGATTTGTTTAGTTCTACCTATGGATTGTACTAGACTATGAGAAGGTGATATTCTTGGACCACATGACCTTAGTGATGGAAATTGTTTTCACTAGGCTGTGCTTTTATATTAGCCTTTTAACTGGTTTTGAAGGTTTCAACAGAATCGTCTGCAATTTACCCCTTATGTAATCTCTCTAAGAAATTTTTCTTTGAGTTTTGTACTAATAATAGTTTTGGCTTGCCTGAGAAGCTAGTGTGTTTCTTCCCAAATAATGAGAATTATGCAAGCCAGCCTAACTCCATTTTTACCACAGCTGCCAGGAAGCTCCATACTAGGAAACAGTGTCCGCCTAAGACCTTTGGTGGCAGACCCTTGAGTTCAAAACCTGATTCTTCAGCTTACTGACCAGTGACCTTCAGCAACTTCCTTAATATCCCCATTTTTCAGTTTCTTTACCAATAAAATGGAGATAGGAATACCACGTTTCCTTGATTCTTAGCCATACATTTTCTTTGGCATTTTAACATCTCTGAAATGCAAGTGTTTCGTCATAGCTTAATTGGCAGCATCTTCCTAACGATTCATTTATTCACTGACAGACGGTATTTCCCTCGCTGGGTTATTGTAAGAACTACCCGAGGTAACACATGTGCGTCACCTTGCACATGGATACCTTTACTTTGTATCCACTCAGTCCCAGGAACCAGAGTGATCCTTACCGTTGTTGGCTCCTCTGCTTTCTTGCTCTTACCTATTCTCTCCCTTTTATTTCAATGTTATTTATACTGTTTTGTCAGTCCCTTTGAATAGAATGTATAAATGAATTGGGGAGAAAAGCAGTGTTGTAAGATGCATTCGTTATAATGACCACGAATTGAAACCAGAACAAATACCAGCCTCTTGGGCAACAGAAGAATCAAGCCCATCCCCCCATGTTCTTGTACCAGAGGAAAAGAACTGCCGACGCGTTGTTGTCAGCTCAATCCCAGGGACACCATTGAAAAAGGGGCTCGGTTGAAATCAATGATGATTTTTCCGGTTGATAATTTTTGGTGACAGACAGTCTGAACATCTTTCTGCTTGCATGAGCATGATTGGGAAAGATTGTTTTATGTTATTTTGTGTTAATTTTCTAAGTGCTTGAACTTCTTTTCTCTCCAAATAAGTATTTTTAAATTACTGCTATTTAGTGACTCGATAGGTGCTGGAATGACTATTGGCCAATTCTTCCCGTTATTAACAAGGAAGTTTGAAAAAGTTGTCTTCTACTTTGTCTCCGGTGAAGGTGTAGAGTCTCTACTTCCTAGTTCTCTCCTTGGGCTGTATTTCTGGAACACTATGCTGGTACCAGGTGGGAGGGGGCAAAACAAAATTGAAAGGGGCAGAGATATGTTTGTTTAGTGCCAGAAAGTCACTTGGCAGTTTACATACAGTTTATTTGATCCTTATGATAATATTGTGAGCAGATATTATTCTTTTTTACAAATGAGGAAACAACCCCAGAGTGGTACAGTAACTTGCTCAAGCTTCCACAGCCAGTAAATCTAGATCTGTGATTGCAAGGAAGTCCTGCCTGGTTCCTGGTTCCTGCCTGCAAGAAAGGTCCAAAGCCCATGACCTTTCCATTAATACTTCCTGAGGTCCTTGTTCTCTATAATTTGTTGGTTCATTCATACTTTCATCCTTTCATTCAGGCACTCATTCATTCATTTATTCAATCAGCAAACACTTAATTGCCTGCTTTGTGTCAGGGACTGTGCTGGCCTCTGAAGATGCAGAAATGAAAGGAGGACACAGACAAGCCACCAGTGACACACTGCAGACATGCACAACTGCAGAGCCGTGTGTGTGTGTGTGTGTGTGTGTGTGTGTGTGTGTCTGAGCTAGTTGTTGGGGTCCCCTGCACTTTTTCTCCCTGAATAACATTAGCATTTACCTGCTCAAAAAAGGTAGCCTTCCCTTCTCCCCATCCCATGTCTTTTTAAATTTATTCTCTACACTGCAGCCATAGTGATTTTTCCAGATGCACATCTGCTTGTATCACTTTCCTGCTTAAAGCTCCGTGATGGCTTTTGATGGCCTCAGGATAAAGTCCGGGCTTCTTAGTAAGGCTTACTAGCCCCTTCTTGATCGGCCCTGCATTTCCCTCCACGTCGACGTGCTTGATTCAGCTATCAGAGATTTTTATCAGAGATTTTTAGGATACTGTCCAGACCCTTAGCCTTGCATCTTTCTCCGTCCCCAAGTCTTCCATCCAGCTAAGCTTGTTGACCTACACCCGATATGTGATTACATGAAAGAATACAAGCTGAAGATTTTGAGAAGCAGCAGCAGTCAGAGAAGAGATGAGGAGTGGGAAAGGCAGTCTAGAATTTATTGAGATGAAGATGTTGGTGTCATTTGTTCTATAATAGAGCATGTTGTGATTAAGGTGGAAACAGACGCAAGCACACCCATGCTAACGAAACAGCTGAAACATTTCTAATAAAAAAGCATGTCCAGGAGTGACTATGGAGCAAATGGAAGGTTCATCTTAGAGTTTGAAGGAAGAATAAACATGGGGGTGGGACAGGTTGCATTAAGTCAGTGGTAGGGACAAAGTGGGAAGGCCCCAGGATAGTAGGTTTGCTTGATGGAGTCAAAGTTCTACATGGAGAAGGAAAAGTTGGGAAAAACCGAGAGGAAAGGTCTTGGCTGCTGGTTGAGTCATTTGCCGTGAACACCCTGGTTATCTGGACACAAAGCAGAATCCTGAACATCAGATCGTGAGAACAGAATTGCCATTTGTGTTTTTTCTTCATTGCTTTCTCTGTCTGGGCAGTGTAGTCGATTCAGGTTTTTGTTTCTAGATTAGCTTTAATGAAAAACCACTGTGGGATGAGAGATGCTGGCTTTATTTTGAAAGTGCAGAGGGAAAAAATGGAGACACTGCAGTGAGTAAGGTGTAACACCTGGAGTCCGCCTTGTTTGTTTCCGACGATCCCAGAGTTCAGGTGAATGAGGAGGTGAAAAATCCTGCAGTTAAAAAAGAAAGAAAAAACCCAAGACACAAAAATCTTGTCCTGTGAGCTCCCTTGGAGTAGAGCATTGAATGTTCATAGCCACCTTGTCATTAATTCCATGCCTGTGTCTACAGCCTTTCCCAGACAGCCGCATTTTCCCACTGACAAAACATTTAATTCTCAGTGACATTTCCCCGTCATTATAAATAGCAGGGAGTTTTTAATCATTTTTTAAGTGCCAAAGCTTTTTCTGCCCAGTAGGGCTATAGCAGTTTGAGCAAAGCCATTTGGATTCTAAAACAGATCAATTGGCGAGTATTACACTTGGCTCTTCAAAGAGAACTGCTGATTTTAGCACATTAGGAAGTTTCACAAGGGTATACATTTTCCTAGTTGTCTCCTGTCAGAAGTTTCCATGGCACCAAAGTTTTTGTGTAGCCGTTGACACTCCAGGGCAGCTCCAATGATCTCTAAAGGTGTCACAAACTTTGAAAAAGTTATCAAAAAGAAATTAGTGTCCATTCACTGTAGTAACGAGGAAATCCCACGCCCTGGCAAAGAATGGTACAGCTAGCACCTGTGTCGTCCCAGACCTGGGACACACCTGTGGCCTCAGGTCCATCACTGTCACTTTACCTGGGAGGGTGCGTGTTGACAGAGTGCTTTTCTTCTTCTGTTCTGCCCCTGTATCCCTTCCTGTCCATTGTTCCTCTTTTATGTGCTAGTGAGTAATATGCATTATTAATAAAACTGGGAGAAAACATCATGTTTGCAGTGAGAAGATTAAATTTTATGAGAGTTGATTAGCATTCTCAGCACTGCTTGAAAATATATATATTGTAATGAACTCCTCTCGGCTAAAATACAGCATTACATAATCGTAATTCTGGCTTCTGTGCCATCGTAATTTCTGTGAGTATACTTTATTGTTGTTTAGTCCTGGGTAGAATGAAGGTACTGAGCTTATTTCCTTTTTATTTTATTTTATTTTATTTTATTTTATTTTATTTTATTTTATTTTATTATTTTATTTATTTTTTTAAGGAGGATGCAGCTCGTAGTGGCCCATGCAGGGATCAAACCGGCAACCTTGGCCTTATTAGCACCGCGCTCTAATGAACTGAGCTAACCCGTCACTTATTTCCTTTTTAAAATGCTATAGGAACATCAACAAATAGTTTTCAAAATGTCCCCAGGAAGGTGGAAGACGTAAGTGTTGAAAGAGGGAAAAGTTATGTGCTCCAAGCTGTGCTGGATCTGGGCAGAAGTGGGTCTTGAATGGAGTTTTGTTTGGTTCTGTTTCTTAAATACATAACAGCTTTATTGAGATATAATTTGCATATCATAAAACTCACTCATTTAAAGTGTACAATTTAGTGGTTTTATATATTCACAGAGTTGTCCAACCATCAACACTATCTCATTTTAAAACACTTTCATCACCCTCAAAATGAACCCCATACCTAGTCGTCACTCCCCGTTCCCTCTTCCTCCCTGTCCTAGGCAACCACACTTCTGCTTTTTATTTCTGTGAATTTGCCTATTTTGGACATTTCATGTGAATGCAACCGTACAGTATGTGGCCCTTCATATGTAGCTTTTCTTACTTAGCATGACATTTCAAAGGTCTATGCACGTTTTAGCAAATGTTATTACTTTGTTCCTTTTTTTATTGCTGAATTAATATTCTGTATGTGTATATAGCACATTTTGTTTATCCATTCATTAGTTGATGGACACTTGGGTTGTTTCCATTTTTCGGCTATTGTGAATAATGCTGCTGTGAACATTCATGTACAAGTTTTTGTGTGGATATATCTTTTCAATTATCTCTAGGAGTGGAATTTCTGGGCCATATGGTAATTCTGGATTTACTCATTTGAGGAACTGCCAAGCTGTTTTCCCAAAGTTCCAAAAGCACCATTTTATATTCCCACCAGTAATTTCTCCACATTTTCATCAATACTTGGTATTGCCTGTCTGTTTTTTTTTTTTTTCCTTTTGCCATCTTAGTGGATGTGAAGTAATTTCTCATTGTGGTTTTGATTTCCATTTCCCTAGTGGCTAATGGTGAAGAGCATCTTTTTATGTGATTATTGACCACTTGTATGTCATCATTGGGAAAATGTCTAATCAAATCCCTTGCCCATTGAAATTAAAGAAAAAATATTTTTGGCATCGACCAGATGGCTCAGTTGGTTAGAGTGCAAGCTCTTAACAACAAAGTTGCCAGTTCGATTCCTACATGGACCAGTGAGCTGTGACCTCCACAAATAGATTGAAAAAAAAAAATGAAAAAAGATTTTCTTTTTTAGAGAAATTTTAAGTTCACAGCAAAATTGAGTGGAAAGTGGGAGAGTTCCTATATTTCCCCTGCCCCCTATACACTCATGGCCTCCTAACTATCAATGTCCTGCACCAGAGTGGTACATTTGTTACAACTGATGACCATACATAGGCATACCGTTATTACCCCAAGTCCGTGGTTTACATTAGGATTCACTCTGGTGGTGTACATTCTATGGGTTCAGACAGATGTATAATGACACATACCCACCATTATTGTATTTATCATACAGAATTGTTTCACTGCTCTAAAAGTTCTCCACCTACCATCTCTCTTGACCCTCTAACTCTTGGCAACCACTGATCTTTTTACTGTCTACAGTTTTGCCTTTTCCAGAATGTCACATAGTTCAAATCATATAGTATGTTGCTTTTTCATATTGGCTTCTTTCATTTCATACTATGCATTGGTTTCCTTCAAGTCTTTTCATGTCTTGATAGCTCATTTCTTTTTAGTGATTAATAATAATACATTGGATGTACCTAAGTTTATTTATCCCTTCACCTACTGAGGACATCTTGGTTGATTCCAAAAATCTGTGTGCAGGTTTTTGTATACACATAATTTTTCAACTCATTTGGGTAAATGTAACAAGAGCACAATTGATAGACCATATAAGCATATGTTTGGTTTTGTAAGAAATTTCCAAACTATCTTCCAAAGTGGCTGTGCCATTTTGCATTCCTACTACCAATAAATGAGGCTTCCTGTTGTTCATCATCCATGCTAGCATTTGGTGTTGTCAGTGTTGGGGGTTTTTGCCATTCTCATAAGTATGTAGTAGCATCTTGTCATTGCCTTCATTCATGTTAAAGTTGATTTATTTGTCTTTTTATTGTTGAGTTGTAAGAGCTCTTTATATATTCTGGAGGCAAATCGCTTATCAGATAACTGATTTGCAATATTTTCTCCTATTCTTTGGGATGTTTTTTCACTTTCTTGAGGGTATCCTTTGAAGCACAAATGTTTTTGATTTTATGAAGTTCAGTTTATCTATTTTTTGTTTTGTCACTTTTGCTTTTATTGTCATATCCAAGAAACCATTGCCTAATTGAAGGTCCTGAAGATTTAGTCCTATGTTGTCTTCTAAGAGTTTTATAGTTGATGCTCTTACATTTAGATTGATGATGTATTTTTAATTAATTTTTATGTATGGTGTGAAGTAGGAATCCAACTTCATTCTTTTACATTTGGATATCCAGTTGTCCCAGTACCTTTTGTTAAATTGATAATTTTTTTTCCTTGATGGTCTTAGCACCCTTGGAAAAAAATCAATTGATCATAAATGTAAGGGTTTATTTTTGGACTCTCAATCCTAATCCGTTGATCTATATGCCTATCCTTATACCAGTACCACAATCTTGATTACTGTAGCTTTGTGGTTAGTTTTGAAATCAAGAAGTATGAGTCCTCTGACTTTTGTTTTTTTTTAAAGATTGTTTTGCCTCTTTTGGGTCCCCGTCTGTCACTCCCAGGAAATATCCTTAAAGGGAAGAGGCACCCTATCTTTGTCTTGTTCTTTTTCCTGTGTGACTTACAGAACCAGAGAAGTGGCTAAGTTTGCCACAAGGGGAAGAATCTGAGATAGCCCACTCAGCTGCAGGTCCTAGAGACAGGGAAACCTTGAGATCAGGAGTTTGAGGATGTTCAAAGAAATCTTGAGAAGGGCTTTTAGCTTTCCTAGGACGTGAAAAGTTGGGGAGTGGTAGTGGGGTTCCACGACATTTCACTCAGGCTGCAAGAAATCTACTGAAACCCCTGTGTTACCACGGACACCTGGACGAACCACTAAATCACACTGCAGCAGTACCATGCTCATTCACTATCCCCTCTGTCAGCCACCAACCCTGCCCCCTAAGCCCTGCAACCAGAATCGTAAGTGGAAGCGGCACTCTAACATTTAAAACTCCACTCAGGGACCCATAACTGGAATGCAGGGCCCTGCTACCCTGCTGCTTAGCTCTCCTTTACTGCTTCATGATCCAAGATGGCTGCTTGAGCTCTCTGCATCACGTCTGCATTTCTTTCAGCAGGATAAAAAAAGAGACAAAGATAGGGTGCCTCTTCCCTTTAAGGACTCCTCCTGGGAGTGACAGACAACACTTCCATTTATATTTAATTGAACAAATCTTAGTCATATGGCCACACAAAGGAGACTAGGGACTGTAATTCCAAGGGCCATGTGCCGAACTAAAATCAGAGTGTTCTAATACTAGGGGAAAATGGAAATGGGCATTAAGGAAAAAAGCAGGAGTTTTTGCCATACACCCCAAGAACAGAGATGTATGATCTCAGACTCTACAGAGGTCAGTGAGGACAGATCAGAATAGTTGCTGCCTCCCACGTCAAAAATTTCTCTTAAGTCTCTTACTTTTAATCTTAACATTCTGTGCACATTTTGCACCATAGCTCATAATATATCCAAGTTTCTCAAACTGTAAAGTCTAATAAGTAAAGTCAATGCCTTGGAAAAATTTGCTACGGTTAGTTACTGAGGTTTTACCCATTTCCCACCATGCCTCTGCTTACCCCCGGAGTGAAGGCTGGCTTTAGGGTCATTAGATTCTGTGGTAACTGGCATTTAGAGCCTTTAGATTCTAATATGTGACCATGAGCAAGAGTAGGGGCTGCGTTTGGAGGCAGACACCCCATAATTATGAAACCTGAAGCACAGTGCAGGATATAAAGTAGGGCCACAAGATATGGTTGTTGAAAGATCGAAAGACCAAGTAAATTAACAGTACCTTCAGTTCAGACTTGCATGGCTGTGGTTGTAGTGTCTGGGGGATTTTTCTGATGTTTGTTCACTTTAATCCATCAAGTACTTATTGAGCATCTGTGACATGCCAAGAAATCAAGGATTTGGGCAAGTCAAATACGATTAAACATGGTTCCTACCTTCAAGGAGCTTCTATCTAGTTGGAAAGGTACAAAGCAAACAAAAATTTCAATATAGAATAGTAAGTGCTGAGGTTGCATGCGGAAGGCGGGCACCTGAACAATTTGGGAGAACAATTTGGGATATCTCCAGGGATACTTCCTGGAGATGATGCTCAAGGCAAGTCTTAAAAGTCTTCTAGAGGTCATCTCGGCATTGATGGTAGGAAGAGAGAAAAGCGTGTGTCAAAGTTCATTGGGAGAGGAACCACCAATAAAGTGGCCAGAATATAGTTATCCTCTCAAGGCCCCTGTTTTATCATCCCTCTTCTTTGACCAGCAGCGTTCTGCAGTTCTCTTTGCCTAAAGAATGTAGTCCCCACTTCTGATCATGGCATTGACTGCTCTCCACCCATTTGGTCTCCTACCCATGCTCCATTTTGGTCCTATCAGATTATCCCCCATTTCCTGACCATGTTCCTCATTCTCCCATCTTGGCCAATTATTCTGTACCTAGGATAACCTTTCCTATCTTTTCCACTGGTCAAATCTTACCCCTTTTAGGAAGACCTAAATAAGATGTCACCTTGTTTTTGATGCCTGCCATTGTCCTGATTGGACTTGCTTTGCCCACCTCTGTGGTTCTAGAGTTCATATCTTTCACTGCATAGCATGGATCACATTCAATCCTACACCACAGGCATATACCTGTTTACTTGTCCATTAACCTTCTGTGAGCAACTGGGGGGCAGGGATGTGAGGCTAATTTATCTCTATGTCCCACACAGTGGCTGCCACACATGAGATTCTTCCTAAAAGAGCAACATGATAGAGCACCCACTTTAGATGCAAGTCTGGGTTCCACCCTCTACTCTGGCATGAACGCTGTACCTTGGGGAAGCCCTTTGACTTCGCTGGCCTCCCAACTAGCTCATTTGTCAGAGAGAGATAGTGATACCACTTCGAGGAGTGGGTTGGACGATTAAATGAAATAACATAAGTGAACTGTGTGGCATAGAAACTGGCACAGAGCAGGTGCTTAGTAAACACCTGCCAAATGGAAAGGCATTGCTGGTCAGTTTCTTTTGGTTCTGCTTTTTCCAGGCCAGGGGTAATAGGGCCTGTCATCTGCATAAACACTCTCGTGTGAGGAATGGTGTCGGCATTCATGTTATTTGGTGCTGTAGACTATTTTTTTTTAATTAAGGAGGCCTGCCATATTTGAAAATTTCAGGGGAATATCCAAGCAATTTGGAAGTCTAACAGAATACATATGAGGGTGTGTGGTGTTGAAAACCCTGAGTGTGTGGATGTGCTGGTTGCTGCTGTGGAGCTGTGAACGTTGAAAGCAGTGAGGGAGAAGAAGCAAGCATGTCTCATTCTCCTGCAGTAATTTTCTGAGCAGAGGGTCAGAGCTGTATATATCCACTAATCCACAATCCCTCGCATCTTTTTCTTTCTGATGCAGCTCTGAGACACATAAGGAAGAGAGAGTCTTGCCTCTTCTGGTTCCATGGCTGTTAGTGTATGGATGTGTGTGTGTGTGTGTGTGTGTGTGTGTGTGTATACATACATACATATATATATATATTTACTTATTACCTTATTAAGGTAACCTTATTAACCTTACCTTATTAACTTATAAGTAAATAAGTAACCTTATTTACTTATTAACCTTGTTCAAAACAAGAATTTGCAGTACTGAGCTTGTAAATACAGCTTATGTCCCTCCAGTTTAGTGGATCTTAAGCAGAGGTACATGTCAGAATTGCCTGGGGAACTTTTAAAATATACAGATTCCCTGCCTTGCCTCCAGGTTGTGATTCATTAAACCGGGGTGGGCCTGGGCACATCTGGAACCTTCGAAAATTCCCCAGATGTGTGCATCCCAACTTGAGAAGCTGTGATCTAGATTTCCCAAGTGGTCTTTTAAAACCTGGAAACTCTACACAACTGGTCGGAGTGACAGCCTGAGTGAGAGATGGCAAGTTTGAATGCCACTCAGGAAATCTATTACTGTGCTGAAATTGGCAAGGTGCCAAGCTGGTGCCTTTAAAAAGAACGAGAATCTACAGTTTTGTTGAAAGAGAAGTTTACTCTGCAATCAGGGGGCTCAGTTAATGAGCATGCAGACCCTGGTGATTAGGGAATGAGGCATTTAGATGAATGAATGGAGTGGGGTGTGCTCGTTGAGAAGGCTTGTCTTCATCTCTCACTGTGGACAGCAGAGAAGCTGGGGCCAGATGTTGGATTAGAGAGAACCTCAAGTTTGATACACCAAAGGTCAAGTTCAGAGAGGTTATCCAAGATAAAGGAGGAATAGGTAGGTGCTGTATGGCCAGAATCCAGAGCACTTTTGATGCAGTGATCTTTTTTAAAATGAGTCAGGTCATGTCACCCTTTTGCCTAAAACTCTCCAATGGAGTCCCTTTGTACTTAGAATGAAATCCAAACTCAGTACCATGGCCTATTGACACCTTCCTGTCCTCTCCCTTACCCCCAACCCCCATCTCTGCATGGCTGGATTCTTCTCATGGTTCAGGTCTCAGCTCAGATGTCACCTTAGCGAGGCCTTCTTTATACACCTATTGAAAATAACTTCTCCCAGTGTCACTTTGAAATATATTACCTTGTTTTATCTTTGCTTTCTCATAGAACTTATCACAATGTAAAAGTGTCTCATTTATTCATTTACTTGTTTACTTACTTGTTTGCATATCTATTAGGTTGGTGCAAAAGTAATTGCGGTTTTTGCAATTTTTTTTTTTTTAACCTTTTAAACCGCAATTACTTTTGTACCAACCTAATATTAACCTTCCATTAGAATGCAGGTTCCATGAAAGCAGACCTATGTGTCTGGTTCCATTCTGTATCCCTGGCACCTGAATAGTGGAAGGCACAGAGTAGGAACTCAATAAATAATTGATTGAATGAATGAATGAATGTAGATCTCAAGTCAGTAAACTGGAGCCCAGGGGCGGGGGCCCAAACTGAAGTCCTAGCAGCAACCAGGCCAAGGGCAGCAACATGTCAGAGCCATGTCAGCTAAGAGGACAGCAAAGTCATCTTCTTATCCAAAGGAGTTTCCCTACATCCTCCTTGGTGGGACCTGAGCCCAAGGGGAAGAAATGTGGCCACTGGGTAGAATGGCCCCCCTCACTTTAGGCTCACTGGGGAGGGGAGTCAGACAGAGTGTCTCTGACATGTCAGAGAGAGTGAATGTACATTTAACAAGATGTAGAAATTCAGTGAGGTATGACTCACAGAAATGTTCTCTCTGACCTTCTGCCCAATGGGGTAGAACACAATCAATTTCAAGATGTAAGATATATAATGTGGGTTTTTTAGGAAGGCACTGTAATGAAAAGTTTTTGGAGGAGTGTGTCTCTGTGGGGTACCCAGGGACAGACGGACACACACACACACATACACACACACACACACCTATTTGTATACAATTCTTTTTGGCTCACACCTCCTTACTTTTTGAGCTTCATTAAAGTGCCACTTGCGTTGGGAACCCCTGGGAGCCAGGAACCACTTTGGGAACCACGTTTAGATTTGGTGATCCCTTTAGATTTTCCGTCTGAGCACATCCTGCCTTCCGGGATTATCAGTTACCTGCTGTCTCCCACACCAGCCCGAACTGTGGCTCCTTTATGTCCCTTTCGCCCAGTACAGTGCCTGACCCAGTATGTACATGTAATACATGTTTGCTGAATGCACACGTGTCGCTGCAGGAACACAGTTCAGCTTTATGTAAGTGTATGGAACCAGGAAACAGGCTCAGGGGCACAGGGCACTTGGGTAGTGAAATAGTGCATGGTGTGGTGGTGTGGAAACCTGTGAGCTGCAGGTAAGGTGAGCAGCCACATCAGGACAGCAGGCCAGGTTCCAGCTAGAGAGGGTGTTGGCTTGTCATATAGAAGGGCCAGGCTTGAGTTTTTCTTTGGGATTCAGTTCCCCACAATAAAAGGGCACAAAGGGGAAAAGAACTCCAACAACACTAAAGCGGTTGTCTTCAGTGCATGCAAAGTCCTTGACCTTGAACTCACCGATGACATGGCATCAGTGCACGACCACCTGCAGTCCTGCAGCAGCAGCTGCCAAGGAAGCCGTGCTAATGGGGCTCTGAGAGAGGCGGGTTTTACTCTAGCCTGACAGGCATGGCTGGCTTTGCCTCCCCCACAATGGGCAAGGATTTCTGCAAAGCTGTGTCTGTAGAGACTGCAGTTTTGTCTTGGAAAAAACACAAATTGGCCTGAGCTGGTTGAGGGGAGGAACAGAGAGAAAGAGGGTTTGCAGGCTTTGCAGAGCTGTTATAACCACATGGGGCAGATTTTCTGAGCCAACGGGCTCTGACTGCAGAAGGCTGCATAGCAACAAGGGAGGGTGGATGGGGAATCCTCCACGTCTGCCCTTGTAAAGAGCTGGTTACAGATAGTAATGACATTTTCCCATAGGATTTTTGTATTGTCCTTCATGTAAAGGGTAATCTATGATTGTGCTTTATATGGACTGATAGAATGACCACAGTCCCAAGTCCTTCACTTGAACTAACTCATTTAATCCTCACAATATTATTGTCCCCATTTTTACAAATTAGGAAACTGAGACTTGGAGAGGCTAAGCAGGCTGCTCCTAAAGTCACCCAGTTAGTAAATGATAGAACCAGTATTTGAATCCAAGGCAGTTAAAGAGGTATATGAGATATATACAAATCTGCAAAACTTCAGTTTTTTCCCCCAACGGTGATCATTATCATGTTTTTGTGCTTTGTTTGGGTGGAGAAGAAGCACAGCCAAGGGCATGGAAGTGGAAGCTTTCTGTGGACTTGCCAACTAGGGCCTGGAGAGGCTTGGGGTAGGAGCTGTCATCGGGCAGGCTCTGAGGTGAGGCCAGAGATAGCTGGAGATGCACACCACCACCCAGGAGTTGTCACCTGGCCTTTCCTTGAGGATCTGGGATTGCCCAGCGTTAGGAAGAAAAGCCGGAACATGGAATTTACAAGTGTCTTATTGAGGGATGAGACTGAGGGACATCCAGGCTGAGAGAGGTTTGGTGAAGAGTGAAAATAAATCTTTGACCCAAAAGTAAGTCAGCCATGGGCAGGAGGTCTGGGCCGACAAGCTGGGCCAACAATTCTTCTTGAACCAAAAGTGGCTGAACCAAAGAGAAAGGGTAGGACGTGCCAAGAATAGAATGGAGAATCAGTGGGAAATTTAAAAGTTGAATTTGAAAATCTGAAATGAAAGCAGCATTGGGGATCAGAGAAGGCTCTCAGTTGAATTGACATAAAAGAGAGATCTTGTGATTCTCAAACCTTTTCTCCTGTTGCCAAGAGCATAACCCTAGGTGTGGAAATTGAGTTGAGATGTGTGCTTTCAGCAGAATTATTGGGAGGGAAAACAGGAGCCAATGCTGGTCCCATTTTGATAGAGAATTAAAGTGATCTTAAAAGAGAAAAAAAGAAAGAAGAAAAGGTGGGAGTGTCAGGAGCGAGCAAGGGTTGGGAGAAGAGAGGCTGAGAATTCTACCAGGGTCTCCATTTAAAAGTTATAATATGGTCACTATGTTGTACATCTGAAACTAATATAATATTGTATGTCAACTGCAATTGACAAATGAAAAAATTAATTAAAATAAAACATAAAATTTGTAATATGTTTAGCAGGCAGGAGCTTGTTCCAAAAGGCTAGGCTACAAGACACATCTTATTAGCTTATTTTCCTAAATCAAATTCAATTTGGCTGCCAGCCTTTACATACCATGTTTTCCCGAAAATAAGACCTAGCCAGACAATCAGCTCTAATGTGTCTTTTGGAGCAAAAATTAATATAAGACCCAGTCTTATTTTATTATAAGACCGGGTCTTATGTAATATAATATAATATAATATAATATAATATAATATAATATAATATAATACCCGGTCTTATATTAATTTTTGCCCCAAAAGACACATTAGAGCTGATTGTCCGGCTAGGTCTTATTTTTGGGGAAACACGGTATCAGGGTTGGAGGGAGATTTGTATTAATGGTGTGTGTGTGCGCGCGCGTTTTAACAGCTTTATTGACATATAATTCACATACCATACAATTCACCCTTGATAATGTATAACTCAATGACTTTTAGTCAGTTCACAGAGTTATACAACCATTACAAATTTAGAACATTTTCATTACTCTAAAAGGTAACCTTGTACTTATTAGCAATCCCACTATCCTCTTAGCTCTAGGCAACCACAAACCTACTTTCTGTCTCTATGGATTTACTTATTCTGGACATTTTAATAAATAGAATCACACAATATGTAGTCCTTTGTGACTGGCTTCTTTCACTTAGCATAATGTCTGCAAGGTTCATCTATGTTGTGGTATGTAGCGTGTGCCACTTCATTCCTTTTCATGGCTGAGTAATGTTCCATTGTGTGGATATGCCTCCCTTTATTTGCGCATTCACCAGTTGATAAACTTGGGTTGTTTCCACCCTTTGGCTATTATGAATAATGCTGCTAAGAACATTTAGGTACAAGTTTTTGTGTGGATCTATGTTTGCATTTCTCTTTGGAATATAGCTAGAAGTGTAATTCCTGGGTGATATGGGAACTCTCTGTCTGGGGTATTGTGTTTTATTTTTAAGGTTGTAACAAAGTTAGAAGCGGTTGGTTACCTATACATTTGGGGGACGGATCTCTGGTCTTCAGTTCACATGAACAATGCAAGAGGAGGAGTTGCTCAAGTCCATATGGCCCATTTGAAAGTTATTGGTTCTGCTATGTCCCGGGACCTCTTAGTCCCTTTGTGCCAAACTCTGCACTGGGACATCCACTTTTTGGCAAGGCTAGAGTGCTTATGGCTCCGTTCCCTAGCAGCCACGCGCCATCCCCATCAGAAGCCCAGCTCCTTCCTAGGATATCACACGGAAGGAGGAATCCACCTTCGCTGCTACTTACAGCACATGGTACCATCGCTACATTGACCCTCAGCAACTTGCTATTTTTCCCCTATTGCTGCGCCAGCATTGCGTTTCCCCATTTGCGTTTTAGTTTAATGTGTTCAGTGATGTTTTAATTTGTTCTGCTGTAATGGCTAAACATTTCTCTTTATTGTTTTCCCCTTTTAGATTTCCTTTCAGTTAAGTGGACCATCTTCTCTGGCCCACTTAATGACCAGAATCTGAGCTTTTTGTGTATATTTGGGTCAGTTCTTTATATATACTATTTTGAATAGTGAAAGTTTTATCAGTTACGTTTGTCACATTTTCACATCACTTTCTATTTATTTATTTTTTAAACCCATTGATCTTGTGACTGGCTTCTTTCACTTAGCATAATGTCTCTCTCTCTCTCTCTCTCTCTCTCTCTCTCTCTCTCTCTCTCTCTCTCTCAGTAGTAAGGCATTCTCTTATCTTCACTTTTCATTTATAATATAATTTAGATAGTTTTAATACATAATTCATTGCCAGGTTTGAAATTTGTTATTTTATATCACCAGAACCTAAGGTACAATAAATCATTTTTATTTAAGTTGGCATTTAACAATAGTTCTTTTTTCCACTTTTACATTGCTTCTAATGTGTCATTTAGTACAGTTCTTTAATAATTTGAGTTCTGTTTCTGAAGTGTATGTCAGCCCGCTGATACACTTGTTTTTAATACAGCTCCATACAATTTTGATGACTGTAGCTTTATAGTTTACAATCCAGTAGGAGGAATCCACCTTCATTTCTTTAAAAAAAAAAAAAATCTGTTATTTCTTATTCCTCCAGAAGAGTTTTACTATGTACTTGTCTGGTTCTAGAAAGTGTTCCAGTAGGTCTTAGTAGATATTGGGTTAATTTATAACCAACATAGGACATATATTCCTCTTTAGCACCTGAACCAGCTCTATGCCCTGAATGGTCCCTCAAAGCCTGTAGCTCATCCCATGGCCCCTGTAGTGCCCAGTTCCCCTGCCTCATCTTTCTCTCAGAGATAGTAAGACATTGAGCCTTGGAACAGAAAGCATCACTCCATTTATTCAAGTTTTCTTTATTTCTCTTAACAGAGTTTTACAATTTTAAGTCAAATGAATATACAGGTACTAAATGTTTAGTAGTATTATTGCAGATAGCATTTCCCCCCTGACTTTTTATTTTTAAGCAGTCTGGTATTAGTATAAGGAAAGCTTACTGATGTTTGAGGATTTATTTTATACCCACAATTTTGAGCAAGTCATTAACTGGATTAATTTTCTTGAATTTTCTAGGAATATAAACATGTCATCTGGAAATACTGATAACTTCTATTTTTTTCACCATCTTTGCACTTTATTTTTTTCTGGAATAATTATCTGCTAATGTTTCTAGATCTAGGTTAAATAGAGAAGGGGACAATGGGCATTGCTGTTTTGTTTCCATTGGGTATAAAACTGATGCTTCACAATAAATATGCTTGTCCTTTCCACTAGCCTGAGATAGAAATTCTGTACCATGTAAAAAAATTAGTTAAAAATTAATGCTGAATTCCACTGTGTTCCTTGTTGGCACATATTTAATAATTATATGTATTCTATCTCAAGATTGTCTTTCTTTGAATATGCTACATTATTTTTTTAAGTTTTTTTTTTTTAAATTTGCCCTAGATTTACATGACTGGGACAAACTATGCTTGATTATTAATGATTTTAAATGTTCAGTATTTTCCCGTTATTTTCATAAGAAAGATGAACAACTAACCAGTTATCTTTTCCCCATCTCCTCCCTTTTTTTTTCTCCCCCACTCTTCCCCCCCCATTCTTCTTTTTCCTGTCATCTTCTCTCTTCCCCTCTCCTCCTTCCTCTTCCTCTCTCTTTCTCTCCTCTTCTCTCCCCTCCTCTTCATGCCTCTACTTTTCCCTCCCTCCTCTGCCCCCAACTGTATCCTTTGCTTCTGGTGTGCCCTTGTCAGATTTGGGTGTCAAGGCCTTTACTTCATAAACTAACCTAGTTAATTATACCATCATTCTAGAATATGAAATCCTTTATATAATAAGTGGTTGTCGTAATTCTCCTGTGAGCTCAGTAGTAACAGGTACCTTATTTGGTAGTGAACAAGGGAATTGTGCAGGATAATCCTACATTCTGGGGTGCCCTTTGGGAGATTAATACCCCAACCTTGAGTAGAAAGACTGGAGGGTGATATGGGTAGGCAGACTATCCAACGGTTAGATACATTCCCCTAGAGAGAATAGCTGGTCTAGAACGGTGGACATAACGCTTATAGATAGGAAAAGTGACATTGTGAAAGTAGAATTTGTCCTGTCTGGTGTACAACTGGGCATGACAGGTAAGGAGGCAAGACAGTCAGATGTTTTCTGTTCTCACACCTTCTCTATCCCTGGTAGTTAGCTTTCCAACCAGGAATTTTGCGTGGCCATTTGGTCCTGTCTGAAATATATTCTTCTTGGTCAGGTACTGTCCATGATGTGAAGGCTGCATAGGACATCATTTTGGGTAGGTCCTTCCCAGACCTTCTCTTTCCTAAGTGTGAACAGTGTAATCCTAAGGTTATTCCTTTCATTTCTACCTTAGCTCTCACTTTTGGGGCAGCTTGTGGATCTTTTTTTGAATTTCAAGTTTAGAAAGCTATTAAGTGGAATCTCCAGAACTCTATTTTACTTCGATCCTGGACCTACCTCTGCAGCTCTATTGATTGACGTCTACATGGAGATGATCTTTCAGAAGAGGGCCGAGGACCAGTGCCTTTAATAGCTGCCTTCTTATGGTCTCCTCGTTGCTGCGTGTGTTTGTCTTTTGTCTCCTAGTGCCTCTGTCACATGGTGTGCATCTTCATTCTGTTTGCAGTTGTGACTCTTTCTGCGGTGTTGGAAACAGTGTGTTGTGTTCTTATTAGCAAGGGCTCTGCAGCCAGACTGCCTGGGTTCTCACACCAGCTCTACCACTTAACGTCAGAATGACCTTGGCCAGCTACTTAACTCCTATACGGATGTTAAATAACTTCTCCAACTATATGATGGGAATCATGACCAATTTCTTCACAGAGTGAATGATATCCATGTATGTAAGGCTTTGCACAATGCCTGATACAGGTTGAGTGTTCTATAAATACTAACTGTAGCTACATTGTTACTGTCCACTGGTGTGGTAAAGCTGTAAATGAGCTTTTCTGTGGTTCTTTATGTTTTCCATTTAAAAATTCTGACTCCAATTAAAATGTGTGTGTTTTTTCTGTACCACCAAGCAATTCTCTGACACCAGCTGGGTGTCCTACAATTAAACTCAATTCTGACATTATCAACCCAGAGATAATATCAGATTTCACAGGTTAAGGGCTCAGTCCCACAAGACTGCCTTTGTTTCAGACACCTGTCACAAGTCCAGGTGGTTACTTGTACTTCTGACCAAGTGGCTATAAATCATAGTTCCCACAACCTCCTCCTTGGATTTGATTAATTTGCTATAGAGGCTCTCAGAACTCGGGAAACCCGTTTACTTACTAGATTACAGGTTTATTACAAAGGGTATGAAAGGATACAAATCAACTGCCTGATGAAGAGATACCTAGGTCGAGGTTCCAAACAAAGGAGCTTCTGTCCTTGTGGAGTTTGGGGCCTGGCATGATGGCTTGTGGAAGCCATTGATTAAAATCACTGGCCATTGATGACTGATTCAACCACCAGCCCCTGTCCCCTCCCCAAGATCGGGGGGGGGGTGGGACTGAAATTTTAACTCTTTAATCATATCATGGTTGGTTCTGCTGGGAACCAGCCCCTATCCTTAGATGAGGTTCAAAAGTTGCCTCATTAACATAAGATATGCCTTTATCCTTCTCATCACTTAGGAAATTACAGAGGTTTTAGGAGCTCTGTGCCAGGAACAGAGTGAAGACCAAATACTGTTGACCCTTGAATAACACGGGTTTGAACTGCATGGGTCCACTTATATGTGGATTTTTTTCAACTTGTAAACAGACAATGTTAACTTACAGTATTTTATTATTTTTTTATTAGTCTCAGGTGCACAAAACAATGTAATAGTTAGACATTTATCATTTATATCCCTCACACTGTGTCGACCCCCCTCCCCCATCCACTTCCCCTCTGACATCACATACAGCCATTACATTTCCACTGTCTCTATTCCTAATGCTGTACTCTTCTTCTTGTAAATATATATATATACACACATATAAAATTGTAGTTGACAATCATTGTTCAGCTTCAGCTTCAGGTGTACAGTACAGTGATCAGGCATCTACATCATCCCTGAGGTGGTCTCCCTAATGAGACAAGTGTCCATCGGATACCCTACAGAATCTTTACAACATTATTGATTACATTCCCCAAATTGACTTTCATAACCCCGTGCAATCTTGTGGTTACCGATTGTGCTTTCTAATCCCCTCACCTTCCCCCTTATCCCCGCACCCCTCCTCCCATCTAGCAACACTCAGTTTTTCCTCTATGTCTCTGAAACTGTTTCTGATTAGTTCATTCATTTATTCTTTTCTTTCGATTCCACATATAAGTGAGATCATATGGTATTTGTCTTTCTCCGTCTGACTTATTTCATTTAACATAATGTTCTCTAGGTCCATCCATGTTGTTGCAAATGGTAAGATTTCTTTCTTCTTTATGGCTGCGTAATACTCCATTGTATAAACGTACCACAGTTTCTTAATCCAGTCGTCTACTGATGGACATTTCGGTTGTTTCCATGTCTTGGCTATTGTGTATAGTGCTGCAATAAACATAGGGGTGCATACATTTTTTTGAATTAGAGTTTTGGATTTCTCCAGATAGATACCTAGGAGTAGAATTGCTGGATCATAAGGTAGTTCCATTTTCTTAACTTACAGTATTGATAAATACAATGCAGTACTGTAAATGTATTTTTTTCTTATGACTTTTTAATAACATTTTCTTTTCTCTAGCTTACTTTATTGTAAGAATACAATGCCTATAACATACAAAATATGTGTTAATAAACTGTTTTTGTTATTGGTAAGTCTTCCTGTCAACACTTGGCTATAATAGTTAAGTTTTTGGAAAGTTCAAAGTTACACTCAGATTTTCAACTGCGGAGGCGGGTGGTCAGCCTCCCTAACCCCCATGTTGTTGAAGGGTCAACTATATATATTTCTTGTTATAAGTCACACTGTTTGGTCAGTGTTGTATTTACTGACCCCTCTTTCATTTTCAGTCCCTCTTAAGAGGTTATAAGTGTACTGTAGTATTTCTATTTCACTGCCCAATCTTGCTTTGATAAGTTATTTATTTCTGCTTCTTTAAAATACGTAGTCATTCACTGTGTTCCTACTGAGCTTCAGACAGCACCAAGCTGGCATTCTGATCAGGACCATTGTTCAGAATCAACTCTCCCACCTTGATTTGATGGCAATAAACTTGGGTTCCTTTTTTATCTCCCTGGGTCAGAAGGTCTTCCTTACCCCCAACTGTGACAGCTGCCATTGGTCTAGCACAGATAACTTCTTTCTTTGTCACTCACAGTCCAGCATCTTGAACCTTACAACAAAAGTTGGGGCTTAGTTTGTTACTGGAGCCCTGGTGCTTCTCATCCTCAAGTAAGGGCTCCATGTCCTAACACAGCTTGTTTATTGGAAAACTGGGACCAAAGGGAGAAGCATTTGGTCATCTTGCCAACTCACCCTTTGGAGTCAACAAAGCTTTTGAGGACCTGTGTCTTTTTTTTTTTTTTTTTTTTTTGATTTTATTGGGGAAAGGGAACAGGACTTTATTGGGGAACTGTGTACTTCCAGGACTTTTTTCCAAGTCAAGTTGTTGTTCTTTCAATTTTAGTTGTGGAGGGCGCAGCTCAGTTCCAGGTCCAGTTGCCGTTGCCGTTGCTAGTTGCTAGTTGCAAGGGGGCACAGCCCACCATCCCTTGTGGGACTCGAGGAGTTGAACTAGCAACCTTGTGGCCCATGTGGGAATTGAACCAGCAGCCTTCAGAGTTAGGAGCGCGGAGCTCCAACCGCCTGAGCCACCAGGCTGGCCCGACCTGTGTCTTTTAAGATTACTTTCGAACCGTGCTTTGCTTGATTTTACTATTGTGTCTGTTGGTTTAAAACATTTGACTTTTTTTCCCCCCCAATTTGGTTCAGAGGAAATCCCCTTGGGATGCTTCTACTCATTAAAAAAAAAACACATAAATAACTACTTATGAATTTACATGTGAAATTATAATTAATTTAATTGTTTTTATAATAAATGATATTATACTGAGAACAATGTTTTATTAAAGGCTAATAGGTAATCTTTGATAGCAGAGACGCTATAACAGCTTTTTACTTTGTCATTTCATGAAGGATAAATTATCCTTTGAATTGTTGCCTATGTTTAGCAATTCTTTTAACATCTTTCAAAAGTCAAGGTCTTCCCAGATTTTTTTTTTTTTAAAAAAGGAAAAGGTAAAGAATCTGAATAACTCACCCAAGGAGCTGCTTACAAAACTCAATTTCTGATGGTGATTAGGTTTGTCACAGAAGCCTGATTACTGATGATGAAGCAGGTATTCTCAGCCTTGTTCTAGCCAACACTTAGTTTAGCCCATCAGTTCCTAACAATTTCTTTTATTGAAACCACTACACTGCCATCCAACATTTTGTGGACCCATGAAAGCAGGTGGCTTTAAACATTTTCAACACAGCCTGTCCATGATGAATATCAAGAAGTATTACGTGGATTTCCATAGTAATTGATTATTCACTCAGTCATAAATAAATTGCAGTTCTTCACTCTGCCTGACCTCTAGGAGGCCCACTGAGGGGGGGAAAATAACATCTAATAATGAAAAGCCTGGTTGTTTTGCTAGATGTCAAAGTTTTGAGATCAGGTTCTAGCAAGGACAGAGTCATTTCAGAAGGTTATTAACCATCTCTTGGCCCCAGCTGTAGATCACCCACCAGACACTTACGGACCACAGAGAGTGATTTGGAAGGGCAGTACTGTGCGATCAGAGGGTGATATGTACTGACCAAGAGGTCCAGTTCACTACAGGGAGGCAGTGTGCTATATGGTGAGCCCTGGAGGCAGGACTGTGTTTATTGTTTTTGCATCCTTAGCAGCTAGCACACAAAAGGGCTTGAATGTTTATTGAATGACCAAGTGAATGCTTTGGAACTTTAGGGAAATGGGGTATTCTAGCAAAGCTCTAGTATTTCAGTTATGGGAGGTCTTCTTTCCCCCCTTGCCCTCAAAAGTTCAAGTTGAAGCACTGGTTTGTAACCATGAGTGCATTTTAGAATCACTTGGGGACTTTAACAAAGGTGATCCTTGGGCTCCATCCTCAGAGATCCTGATTTGATTAATCTGGGGAAGAGCCCAGACATCAGTATTTTTCAGAAGTTTACTTGTGTGACACTAATGTACAGCCAGGGTTGAGGACTCCTGGTCTAATAGAAAGACTGATGTAATGGCCTGAAGTTGAACACCCAAGATCAGGTGTATTAGAATCTGCACTTGAGCTGGGTTGGTTGGTAAGCTTGCTGAGAAGTAAGAATTCTTGTGTCTTTGTGTAGTTGAAATCTTGGAAATTAAATCTAGAATCATCTTTCAGAGCTTTTTCTCTTTTTCATTTCCATTGCTTCTTGTCTTTTCTTCACTGTCCCTTGGGGGCAGAATGATAGAGTAGTCCAGGAAGGAGAGACTCAGATTCTGATTTATCCTCTTACAACTAACTATGATATTGGCCAAAACACCTGCCATCTTGGAATCTCAGCTTCCATCTTGGAATCTCAGCTTTGGTAAAACAAAGACTTTGAATTTTAGAATCTTTCCAATGCTAAATGTGGTTTGGTAAAAGTGCGTTTCTGTGCTGATCCATTCCTGCAGTAGGAGTCTATGATGTCAAACTCAAAGAGAGTGTTAGGAAAATGAGTTACACTGATATCATAATGATCTACACTGCTCTAGTCTATGGATAATTTCTGAATGTGAGACAATCCATCTACAGGTTTATTCCTTTCAATTTTTTGAAGAACTATTAAAGGAAGGCAAAAAACTAAGTCTAATTATTTTAGTTGTCAAAATAGTTATATTCATCAAATACCGTGTTTCAATGGGAAGGAAGGCCAAAATGGGCAAAGCAAGAAATTTTGGGTAATTGAAGCTTATAATTCTTTTGTCTTGTTCAATATTTAGAGTTGTCAATTAATTTAATATTTATAGTTGTCAATTTATAGTTATCAATTGCTTGCCATGTACTACATGTTGTTTTAGAAACTCTGTGCATCCATTCAATACTCACAATAACCATATGAAGTAGATTCTATTATTATCCCAATTTTATGGAGATGGGAATTGAGGCATGTAAACGTGAATTGACTTATCTGAGGTTACTAACCAGGAAGTAAGATACCAGAGATTTGAACACAGGAAGACTAGTTCCTGACCACTAAGTCATGTTGCCTCTAGAATGACAGCTTTTCCTTCTATGGTGCATTCACCAAACAGCCCACCTTACTTGCCTAAGAGTCCCGTGAGGTATTATTCTTCTCTCCATTTTCTAGATCACCTCTGCGAGTGTGAATAATTTATACAAGGTCACCAAATTTGTGTGCAGCAGTCCTTGGATTTGAACTTGGTCCTGACTCCAAATTTGGTATTCTTTCCAATCTCTCTAAACATTTGCATAGCACTTCACAGTTTATAATGCATTTGCACATTTGCTATATTATTAAATCCTCACAACAACCTTGTAAAGTAAACTGTGAAAAACTTGAATGTTGTACTGGCTGGCTATAGTTAGGTGACACTAGCCAGTGTGGCAGACACAGCCGAGAACTGCTGACTTAACACGATACGAGTTTATTTCTCACTCAGATACAGTCTAGTCAATAATGAAGGTGATTATAATGGTGGTGACGTAGCTTTGCCCCATATGGTCATTCAGGGGCCCAGGCTCATGGAGGTGCTGCCATCTTCATGCCATGATTTCCAAAGCCATTACATCCAGCAGCACATGGGAGAAAGAGAGCAGAGGATGGCACAGGACATTTTTATGGGACAGGCGTGAAGTGGCATCTATCGCTTCCAACTACGTTCCATTAGCCAAGACATTCTATGACCACTCCAAACAGAATGGAGATCTGGAAAATGTAATCTAGATATACGCTCAGGTATGAAGAAAGATGGGTTTGGTGAACAACTGGCCAAATTCTACCACAACAGCGAAAAACAATGAAAATATGAAACATTGATTCTAGCTATATGCCCGGCAATCAATGATCTAGACAGTTTATAACCATTATCTCAAAAAATTCTCATAACAATCTTTGAGATATGTACTACTTCATACAGATGCAGAATTTGAGAGACTTTAAGAGAAATCAAGTCAAATTCATGAATTTGACCTTAAAGGCAAGGAAAGTAAAAGCAAAAATAAATAAATGGGACTATATCAAACTAAAAAGCTTCTGCACAGCAACAGAAACCATTAACAAAACAAAGAGGCAACCAACCGAATGGGAGAAGATATTTGCAAACAACACCTTCAATAAGGGTCTAATATCCAAAATATATAAAGAACTCATACAACTTAACAAAAACAAACAAAAAAAAACAAACAATCCAATTAAAAATGGGCAAAGGACCTGAACAGACACTTCTCTCAAAAAGACATACAGATGGCCAACAGATATACGAGTATGAAAAAATGCTCAACTTCACTAGCTGTTAGGGAAATGCATGTTAAAACCACAATGCATGTCAAAACCACCTCACACCTGTTAAAATGACCATTATCAACAAGTGTTGGGGAAGCTGTGGAAAAAAAGGAACCCTCATATGCTGCTGGTGGAAATGTAAATTGGTACAGCCACTGTGGAAAATAGTATGGAGATTCCTCAAAAAATTAAGAATAGAATTACCATATGACCCAGCAATCCTTCTTTTGGGATCTACCAAAAAAATCTGAAAACATTTATCTGTAAAAATACACGCAGCATTATTCATGGTGACCAAGATATGGAAACAACTGAAGTGTCCCTTGATAGTTGATTGGATGAAGAACATGGGATACATATATACAATGGAATATTACTCAGCCATAAAAAATTGAAGTACTGCTATTTGTGACAACATGGATGGACCTTGAGATTATCACGCTAAGCAACATGAAGCAGACAGAAAAAGTCGAGAACCACATAACTTCACTCATATGTGGGATATAAAACTAAAAGCAACAAATGAACAAGACAAACAAACAAACAGAAAAATCATATACATAGAGAACAGTTTAGTGGTTACCAGAGGGTAAAGGGGGTGGTAGAGGAAGGTAAAGGGGAATCAAATATATGGTGATGGAAGGAGAACTGACTAGGTGGTGAACATACAATGTGGTATATAGATGATGTATTACAGAATTGTACACCTGAAACCTACGTAACTTTACTAACAAATATCACCCCAATAAATTTAATAAAACAACACACACACACACACACACACACACACACACACACACACAGATAAATCAAGTGACTTGCCCAAGGTCATACAGGTAGATGATAAGTGGCAAAGCTTAAATTCAAACCCAGATCTCTCTTGGGCAGCCAGATGGCTCAGTTGGTTAGAGCGCGAGCTCTGAACAACGGGGTTGCCAGTTCGATTCCCACGTTGGCCAGTGAGCTGCGCCCTCCACAACTAGATTGAAGACAACGAGCTGCCACTGAGCAGCTGGAGGGGCGGCCCGATGGCTCAATTGGTTAGAGCGTGAGCTCTTAACAGCAAGGTTGCCGGTTCAATTCCGGCATGGGATTGTGGGCTGTGCCCCCTGCAACTAAAGATTGAAAACAGCAACTGGACTTGGAGCTGCGCTACACCCTCCACAACTAGATTGAAAACAGCTTGACTTGGAGCTGATGGGCCCTGGAAAAACACACTGTTCCCCAATAAAAGACAAACAAAAAACAAAACCCAGATCTCTCTTACTCTGGAATCAGTGTTCATAACAACTTACTACATTTTACATCTTCCTAGGGCAAGTCAAGAGAGTGGGGTTCCAGTCCCACTTTTGCCATTAGGCAGGTAAGTGATTAGGCAGGTTAGAATTTTGGGGAGCACTGATTATTTTCCCTCTCTTATCCAAGGAAACTTATTAAGGTTCTGAGGGGTGTGGGAGTTGGTAGAACTACTTAATTTACTTCCAATTAGGCAGGTTTTTCTAAACCCTGCATTCATATATGTTCAAACAGATGTAAAATGTTTTCCCCCTGGTTAATCCTGTCACATTCTAGTTGCAGCTGCAGGTGTATTAACAGGGACCCAGGTGCCTGTTTATCGTTGACATTTAACACTGTGCTTTTTAAACTCTAGTATGCCTGTAAATCACCTGGGATCTTACTGAAAAGCAGATTACACTTCAGTAAGTCTTGGGGGGCGGGGCTGAGATTCTGTATTTCAAACAAGCCATCAGGTAATGTCCACCCTGCTGGTCCATCAGCCACACTTTGAATAGCAAGGATCTAGTACTTGTATAATAGAACCAACCTGCTTCCTCCTCAGTTTACTTTAGCACTTTGTTCCTATCTGTTATTTCACTAATTACATTGTACTGTAGCTAATGGGGGTAGGTGTCTGTCTCCTCAACTAGATTCTGAGTTTCTTGAGGGCTGAGACCATGTATACATGAAACTTTTATGTCTGTCTGGCTTAGTGCCTGATTCCGAATGGTTGCTGCATCCATGTGCTTTGAATGAATAACGAATGACTGCAAGTGCAAGTATGGAGAGAGGCTTCGTGGAATCCTGCTCTCGAGGTAGCACTGTCAATTCTCACCCTATAGGGTGTGGCGTGAAAACTGTTAGCTGGCCATCAGCAGGTCCCACAGGGCTTCTGATCCTTTGGGTTCCCTCACTGTTCCTAAGACACAACAACAGAACGCAAGACTCAGGAGCAGAGGGATACATAGGAAGTTGCCTGGCTAATGTTAATTGGGGGACGTGGGGAGTGTGGGAAGAAGGATCTGGAACACACAACCCTTAACTTTCTTACCATCCAAGAATGACTAATTGTGGTTCTTATTTGACTATTTTCTTGTATGTACTAGGTTTTGAATTTGGGAGTAGTTTTGCGACCCAAAGAAAACAAAACAAAAACCCTGCAATACACATCCTTCCCCAACAAAACTTTTTGCATATTTTATTATTTTATAGAAAAACATATTTCCTCTAAGGAATCAGAAACTCTGAGGGCCATAGCTATCTGAAAAATGGGATTGTGTCAACTCATTTTTTAAAGACACTCCTCCCCTCTTGAAGTTATCGGAGGCCACCAGACAAACCACTGACAAGAAGAAGAGGGCATGGCCCGGCGTGTCCAGAGATCTGGTTTCTGTCAAACGTTTGGAGACAAGACCTATTTGTAGAGGGTAAAGTCTAGGAAAGGAGTCAGAATAGGCAAGAAGGTAAAGTTTCTGTGGAGCTGTGGGGCTAAGTCACCAAACCCTTTCAAAAATCTGATGGGACTTGTGGCACCTCTGTCCAGGGAGACACATACGTGCAAAATTTTACATCTGATTTCAGTGAATTCAGGGTGTTTTGAGACCCTCGATTAAGAACCCCTGGAGGGAAGAAGACTTGAAGACTAGGGTATGGGTAAGACAGGGCAGGATTTAAAGAGATAGAGTGTTTCCCCTCCCCTCTCCTTCCCTCCCTTTTCCTCACCTTCCCTTCCTTTCCCTTCCCCTCCCCTCCCGCTCTTTTCTCTTTCAGCTGTTCCCAGCTGGGATTTCACATGGGTACTAGTCATGGACCTGGTTCTGCCTTTTGTTATTTAGGCTGCTCAGAGAAAGCTTAGCTTCTTTTTCAAACCCTGAAACAAACTCAGACATGATCAGAGATGTCAACAGCCATGATAATTGTGCTGTAAGGTCACTGTGTTAGTTCTGCTTCTTTAGCAATATTAGATTTTGTTGTCTGAGGCAGGGATACAATGTTTCCTATCAAAAGCTATTTCATGTTGAAGGTAAACTGACATCTTAAGATGCTTAACCATAGAGCTGGGAGGACTATGGGGTGGAGCTGGGCCCCTTGTTAACTCTCTAGTCTTGAATTCCTGTTGAACTCTATGGTAACCACAGGTGGTGGAGGGGTGCGGTGGTGGGGGTGTGGGGGTAGGGGGTATGTGAATAAAGGGAAAAGCCATGTTTGGGCTGGTCTGGTCTTCCCATGTGGGTGGCCAGTGGGCAAGACTGGCCCACGAGTGTGTACGTACTCTTTGGTCTTCTTTTCCTTTTCCCGAATAAACAGTTTTCTTTTGGTGGATTGTCTGGAGAATTATTTGGCCAGCTGACACTCACATACTCTATTCATTATTCTCTCTACGTGAAGTACTGTCATTAGATGAATACCAGTCATTCTGGTGGCTAGCTCTCAGTGTTATTTGGAGTAAGTGTTTTCAGCTAGGTTAACATTAATATTTGCAATAATTTAGCAGAGTGGGGAGAGGGAGATGATTTTTTGATTTCACCATCAAAAAAACAGTGTTTTGTTCTCATGGGAGTCGATACAGTTGTCATGATTTCTAATTTAAAGATAGAAAGAACAGGATTTCTCATGTTCTGACCTGCACCTTCAGTTTCTAAAAGAGATGACAGAAGCCCTGGGGCTGGGCTCCTTGCAGCAATGGTGAGTTTTACATTGGCGCTGCATCTGGGGTGGTGGACTTGACTGTACATACGTATTAATGCAATGCTAGGGAGTATCTTACATCTATCTCTCTGAGTTCCTGTTCTGTTGAAAAGGATGGCTAGGGTAAAGCAAAATTGCAGAATCATGGGGACTGTTTTTCATTGGTTCGTGTATCAGTTAAAGTATGCCTTTATATGTCGGGAAAAATGATGACCACTTGTCATTTTGACATGTTGGCTGCCTAACGTCCGTCCATTTGCTCTCCTAATAGCACTGCATTCTCCTTTTGGGGAATTACTTTTACTCCAGAGCCACAGTCTGGCAGGGCTGGTAACCAGGTGGCCTGTCTTCCCCTAGCCAACGGGCAGGCTTGTGAATGAAACTAAACCAACAGTACCTTCCATCTCCTGGGGTTTGTCTTGAACAATGTGACTAACGGATTGCAGATGGCTGGAGAGCAGTCGTGTCTTAGAGCAGGTCTCCAACAAGAACAGTCCCATCCTAGGCTAATTAAGTCAGAATCTCAGAGGATGGGGTCAAGA
The DNA here is from genome assembly GCF_004115265.2 of Rhinolophus ferrumequinum. Lineage (NCBI taxonomy): Eukaryota > Metazoa > Chordata > Mammalia > Chiroptera > Rhinolophidae > Rhinolophus > Rhinolophus ferrumequinum. The sequence goes on along the minus strand of NC_046294.1, from coordinate 24,251,495 downwards.
TAGCAATATCCTTTGAAAGCTTTAAAGTCCGACTCCCCACCCCCACCTCCCATGATTCCAGTATGCAGCCAGGGTGAGAACTGCTGCTAAGAGGCTGCTTCCGGAGCCTGCAGACCTGCCTGGTTTCCATGCCTAACTCGCTACCCTTCTTGTTGAGCCTATGAGCTCCTAAAAACCTTCCTTTAAACCCTCAGATTACTTAGTCAGAGTCCGTTTTGTTTCTTGTACCAGATGACCCTTGATATTAAAATAAAAAACAATTGTATGGATATGTTTTACTCTGAACTCAATGCAAGTAAGCCACCCTGCTAAGAAAACCAAAACTAATGGATTTGACAGCTTAACTCCAACAGATATTCTTCCTTTCCTAATGGAAAAGCCAAATTCACTTGTGGAAGGTAAGCCCATTATTCCACTAACACAAGACTGGGGATTTGCATGGTACTAGGAAAATTTTTAAAGAATCCCTGGAAGGCTTAAGCCAAAGGACACTCTAAGTACCAGCGTTTTCTTTTTTCCTTCTCTAGACCTGCTGGAGATAAATTAACATGTAGCCTAATAGCTACTTAGTGGCAGCAAATGTATAAATGAGTGCTTTGTAGGTACTCTTCAAAGGCAGTTGGCAACAGGAGGGCTTTCTGGACCTTCAAAGAGTTTCTGAGTGCCTTTAGATTTTTCTGTTGGCATCACAGAAGAGGAAATTGTATTTTAGAGAATAAGGATAAGTGGCCAGTGAAAATGGAAGTTTTTCCAAAACCCAGATTTCATTTTGATTGTGTTGCAATTCCAGAAAAGAGCCACTTTGTTTTATGCTTCTCCCCTGGGTGCACAGCTAAATTTCAGGCTTCTGAACAAAGGTGCAGAGGCATCGCGTACAAATTTCCTGTGAGAAGAATGAATTTATAATTTGGTGGGCTACACTGTGAATAATTTATCTACATTTGTAGTCACATCACTTTAAATTGTAGTCAAACATTGAAGCAAAGTGATCTTGATAGAAAATAAATGTATTCTTTAATTATTAAGTGCAAAGAAAGGAGAACTATACCTTGTAAAAAGATTCACACATGTCTAGTCCTTGGAGATTATTGTCAAGTATATTAACAGCCTTACATAAGTTAGAATGCAGGTGTCAACTAAAACTGTCAGCTCTCCTTTCACCTGTAGACAAACAACCCTGAAGTTACTGGACTTGCTTATAATATCTGCAAAGCAGGGGCTTAGGATCCCAAGACAGCACTATAGGGGACAGCAGTAGCAGCCATTGATGCAGCGCTGGCATCCCTTTGGAAGCATTGCTTTCCAGTCTTATACATATCTTGGTTTAACATGCCCAAAGCACAGCTTTTTTTTTTTAATTTGTTTCAGGTGTACAAAACAATGTAATAGATAGACATTTATCATTTATATCCCTCACAAAGTGATAACCCCCTCCCCCAATCTACTACCCCTCTGACATCGCATACAGCCATTACATTTCCACTAACTCTATTCCTAATGCTGTACTCCACTTCTTGTGACTATATACACATATATATACATATATATATATATGAATGTCAACTATAATTTTATATACATATATACAATTTTATATATACATATAAAATTATAGTTGACATACATTATTGTTCAGCTTCAGCTTCAGGTGTACAGTGCAGTGATCAGTCATCTACATCCTCCCTGAGGTGGTCTCCCTAATAAGACAAGTGTCCATTGGATGCCCTACAAAATCTTTACAACATTATTGATTGCATTCCCCAACCTGACTTTTGTATCCCTGTGGCAATCTTGTGGTTACTGATTGTGCTTTCTAATCCCGTCACCTTTTCCCTCATCCCCCCCCCCTCTCTCATCTAGCAGCCTTCAGTTTTTCCTCTATATCTCTGAGGCTGTTTGTGATTAATTTGTTCATTTATTCTTTTCTTTAGATTCCACATATAAGTGAGATCATATGGTATTCGTCTTTCTCTGTCTGATTTATTTCACTTAGCATAATTTTCTCTAGGTCCATCCATATTGTTGCACATGGTAAGATTTCATTCTTCTTCATGGCTATGTGATACTCCATTGTATAAATGTACCACAGTTTCTTAATCCAGTCTTCTACCGATGGGCATTTCGGTTGTTTCTATGTCTCGGCTATTGTGTATAGTGCTGCAATAAACATAGGGGTGCATAAATTTTTTCGAATTAGAGTTTTGGATTTCTCTGGATAGATAACTAGGAGTGGAATTGCTGGGTCATAAGGTAGCTCCATTTTCATTTTTTTGAAATACCTCCATTGATTTCCATAGTGGCTGCACCAATCTGCAATCCCACCAACAGTGCACAAGGGTTCCATTTTCTCCACATCCTCGCCATCACTTGTTTGTTGATTTATCGTTGATAGCCATTTTGACTGGAGTGAGGTGGTATCTCATTATGGTTTTTATTTGCATTTCTCTAATGATTAGTGAGGTTGAGCATTTTTTCATATGTCTGTTTGCCATCTGTATGTCCTCTTTAGAAAAATGTCTCTTTATGTCCTCTGCCTATTTTTTAATTGGGTTGTTTCTTATTTTGGAGTTGAGTTGAGTGAGTTTTTTATAAATTTGGGATATTAACCCCTTATCAGATATATCATTGACAAATATCTTCTCCCATTCAATAGAATGCCTTTTTGTTTTATTGATGGTTTCCTTTGCTGTGAAAAATCTTTTTAGTTTGACATAATCCCACATGTTTATTTTTTCTCTTACTTCCCTTGCCCGAGAGGATATATCATTAAAAATCTTACTCTGGGTAATGTCTGTAAACTTTCATCCTATATTTTCTTCTAGAGTTCTGTGGTTTCAGATCTAACATTTAAGTCTTTAATCCATTTTGAATTTATTCTTGTATATGGTGTAAAGAGGTGGTCCAGCTTCATTTTTTTGCATGTGTCTGTTTAGGTTTCCCAGCACCATTTATTGAATAGACTGTCTTTACCCCGCCGTAAATTCTTGCTTCTATTGTCGTAGATTAAATGACCATATAGGCATGGATTTATTTATGGGCTCTCTATTCTGTTCCATTGATCTATGTGTCTGTTTTTATGCCAGTACCATGCTGTTTTGATTACTGTAGGCTTGTAGTATAATTTGATGTCAGGTATCATGATACCTCCCACTTTGTTCTTATTTCTCAAGATTGCCAAGGCTATCAGGGGTCTTTTATGGTTCCATATAAATTTTAGGATTATATGTTCTATTTCTGCGAAAAATGTCCTTGGTAGTTTGATAGGAATTCTGTTGAATCTATATATTGCCTTAGGCAGTATGGACATTTAAACTATATTAGTTCTTCCTATCTATGAGCATGGTATGTGTTTCCATCTATTTGTATCTTCTTTAATTTCTCTCTTCAGTGTTTTATAATTTTCTAAGTACAGATCTTTTACTTCTTCGGTTAAATTTATTCCCAGGTATTTTATAGTCTTTGAAGCAATTGTAAATGGGACTGTTTTCTTAATTTCTCCTTCTGATATTTTATTATTGGTATATACAAATGCAACTGATTTCTGAATATTAATTTTGTATACTGCTACTTTACTAAATTCATTTGTCAATTCTAGTAGTTTTTTGGTGGAGTCTTTAGGGCTCTCTCTATATAGTATATCTGCATGTAATGACAATTTTAGTTCCTCCTTACCAATTTGGATGCCTTTTATTTCTTTTTCTTGTCTGATTGCTGTGGCTAGAACTTCCAGAACTATGTTGAATAGAAGTGGAGAAAGTGGGCAAACTTACCTTGTTCCTGATCTTAAGGGGAATGGTTTTAGCTTTTTCCCCATTGAGCATGATGTTAGCTGTGGGTTTATCATATATGTCCTTTATTATGTTGAGATATGGTCCCTCTATTCCCACTTCCTTAAGAGCTTTTATCATAAATGGCTGCTGGATTTTGTCAAATGCTTTTTGTGCATCTATTGATATGATCATATGATTTTTATTTTTCATTTTGTTAATGTGGTGTATCATATTAATTGATTTGCAGATGTTGAACCAACCTTGCATACCAGGAATGAATCCCACTTGATCATGGTGTATGATCTTTTTAATGTATTGCTGAATTCTGTTCACTAATATTTTGTTGAGTATTTTGCATCTATGTTCCTTAGGGATATCGTCCTGTAGTTTCCTTTTTTTGTAATGTCTTTGTCTGATTTTGGTATTAGGGTGATAGTGGCTTCGTAAAAAGTGTTTGGGAGTCTTCCCTCCTTCTGGATTTTTTGGAATAGTTTGAGGAGAAGAGGTGATAATTCTTTATTGAATGTTTTGTAAAATTCACCTGTAAAGCCATCTGATCCAGGGCTTTTGTTTGTTGGGAGCCTGTTAATTACCGATTCAATTTCCCTGGTAGTAATCAGTCAATTCAGGTTTTCTGTTTCTTCTTGAGTTAGCCTTGGAATGTTGTATGCTTCTAGAATATTGTCTTTTTCTTCCAGATTGTCTAATTTGTTGGCATATAGTGGCTCATAGTAATTTCGTAAATTTTTTTGTGTTTCTGTGGTGTCTGTTTTCACTTCTCTTCTTTCATTTCTGATTTTATTAATCTGGATCCTCTCTCTCTTTTTTTTGATGAGTCTGGCTAAAAGTTTGTTGATTTTGTTTATCTTCTTGAAAAACCAGCTCTTGGATTCACTGATCTTTTGTAATTTTTTTTAGTCTCTATTTCATTTATTTCCACTCTGATCTTTATTATCTCCTTCCTTGTCCTCCCTTTGGGCTTATTTTGCTGTTCTTTTTCTAGATCCCTTAAGTGTAAGGATAAACTGTTGATTAGTGATTGTTCTTGTTTCTTTAGGTAGGCCTGCATTGCTATGAATTTCCCTCTTAGGACTGCTTTCGCTGCATCCCATAGATTTTGGGTCATTGTGTTTTCATTTTTGTTTGTCTTGAGATATCTTTTGATTTCTTCCTTGATCTCATTGTTGACCCATTCATTATTTAGTAACATGTTATTCAGCTTCCATGTATTTGTGTGTCTTTCAGTTTTTTTCCTGTAGTTGATTTCTAATTTCATAGCACTGTGGTCAGAGAAGACAATTGGTATGATTTCAATTTTATTAAATTTATCAATACTTGTTTTGTCGCCTAACATGTGGTCTATCTTGGAAAATGTTCCATGTGCGCTTGAGAAAAACATGTATTCTGCAGCTTTGGGGTGAAATTTTCTGAAAATATCGATTAAATCCAACTGGTCCAATGTGTCATTTAAGACCACTTTTTCCATATTTATTTTCCATCTGGAAGACCTGTCCTTTGTTGTCAGAGGTGTGTTGAAGTCCCCTATTATGATAGTGTTACTGTTGATCTCTGTCTTTATGTCAGTCAATACCTGTTTTGTATATTTAGGTGCTCTTATGTTGGGTGCATAGATGTTTACTAGGGTTATGTCCTCTTGTCGGATCGATCCCTTTATTATTATGTAGTTCATCTTTCTTCTGCTTACAGAAGCCCTTTTAATATTTCCTGCAGTGCTGGCTTGGTGGTAATGAATTTCTTTAGCTTTTTCTTTTCTGGGAAGCTCTTTATCTCTCCTTCAATTTTAAATGATAGCCTTGCTGGATAAAGCAATCTAGGTTGTAGGCTTTTGTTTTTCATCACTTTCAATACCTCCTGCCACTCCCTTCTGGCCTGCAAAGTTTCTATAGAAAAGTCATTTAATAGTCTTATAGGAGTTCCCTTGTATGTAACCCACTATCTTTCTCTTGCTGCTTTTAGGATTCCCTCTTTGTATTTAACCTTTGCCATTTTAACTATGATGTGTCTTGGTGTGGACCTGTTTGGGTTCATCCTGGTTGGAACTCTCTGCACTTCCTGGGCTTGTATGTGGGTTTCCTTCACCAGGTTAGGGAAGTTTTCGGTCATCATTACTTCAAATATGTTCTCGATCCATTGCTCCCTCTCTTCACCTTCTGGTATTCCTATGATGCACATGTTGTTGCGTTCAATGTTATCCCAGAAGTCTCTTAAACCATTTTCATTGTTTTTTTTATCCTTTTTTCTTTTTGTTGTTCCGCTTGGGTGATCTCTGCTAACTTGTCTTCTAAGTTGCTGATTTGGTCCTCTGCCTTATTTAACCTAGTGGTAATTCCTTCAAGTGTGTTCTTTATTTCAGTTATTGTATTCTTTAGTTCTAACTGGTTGTTCATTATGATTTTTCTATCCCTCTTTATGTCATCATTAAGCTCTTTAAACAGTCTTATCATAGTGTTATGAACTCTGTCTCTGATAGGTTGGTTACCTCTATTTCATTTTCCAATTCTGGAGATTTCTTCTGTTCTTTTATTTGGGACATGTTTCTTTGTTTCCCCATTCTGGATGACTCTCTGTGTTTGCTTCAATGTATTAGGTAGATCCCCTAGGGTTCTTCTTTTTTGCTGGGTGATCTTATGTAGTATGTGTCCTTTATATTTGACTTGCACCACTTTATTGTCCTTGCGTGTGCTCCAAAGGTGACCCTTGTTTTTAACAGGTGTCCTGTTAAAGTTGATCTTTAATTGCTTTTGGCTTGTCAGTAGGTGGGATTGACTCCTAGGATAACTAGTTGTGAGACTTGGTTCTGCCCACAGTGGATGATCTGCTGCGTGAGGGTTGACCACTCAAATGAGGTTTGGCTCCTATGGGCTCTTGTGCCTGTAGAGAATTCCCTCTGGGTGTGTCACTTGTAGGTGAAACCCGTTAATACTCTGGTTTGGTCTGGAGTTGGCCTCTAGTTGTGTTGAATCTTGTGCCTCTTAAGCTGGGCCCTAGTGTAGGGCAATTTCAGAACAAAGCTAATCACCAAGCTCAATAACAACAACAACAAAGATAAAAACCAAATACACTCCCATGTAAAAACAACTGATAACCCACACTGAACACAGGCAAAAATATCAAAAATATATTTTAAAAAAGCAGCGCCAGTCTTGGCTTAAGCCCACCAAGTAATCTCCAGGTTGTCCTCTGCTGTACCAAAGAGTCCTCTGTGTCTTGTGCAGGCAAAGTCGGCCACCTGGTGCCCAGAGTGACCCTGGCACTACAGTTCTAGATGAGTGGAGCTATGGGGTTTGGATGGTAGTTTTTACAAAGTCAGTGCAGTTTCTGCTCTTGCCTGCACATATGCGCACTGAAAGTACCACAGCCAGCCCTGTGCCCAGGTCTCCTGAGTGTGTGTGTGGTGGTGGTGGTGGGCAGGGGTGAATGTGAGATTTCTGAGCTGCTGAAAGCTCAAAGCCACCTCTGCCACCTGCTGCTGATCCCGGGTGTGTCTCCACCGTTGTAATTGCCCTGCCCTAGGCAGGCCAGAAAAGGTGGGGGCTGGGGTTGGAGGAGTCTTCTGCCTCCCAGCCCAGCAGTGTCACACTCTTCCCAGCCTCTTCCCTGGGTCACAGCTGCAGTTGTGTCTTCCTAGAGCCGGGTCTTCCTGGATCCTGAGCGCCACTGCTCCTCTGTAATTTGACACTACTCCTCAGTTCAGGGGCCAGCTTGAGTCTCTGAAAGGGTGAGGGTAGGATTGGGAGAGTGGGGGGAGGGGCCCAGGTATGATGTTTACTTCCTTTGTTCAACATAGGGCCCAGCTGGAGGTCTCAGCTGAGATTACTGCCTCAAATGCTGGATATGCTGCTCTCTCAGCAGGAGAGATCAGCTGTGGGATGCAGGGAAAGAGCGCACCTCATGGCTCTTGTGGTCTCTGTTCTGTGGCCCCCTGTGTCTCTGCAGCCATGGGCCACGTCTCCACTCTGCTCCCTTCCCTCTTCCCCTGCTCGCCCAGTTTGCCCACCTTCAAGTAATCCTCATACAAGTCTCTTAGCTGTTCTGTGTGATGAGCAGAGAGTCCTTTGATGGGTTATAGAGGTTCAATTTGTGGTAAGTTCCAGAGGAGAACTCAAGAAGGCCACCTCGCTACCACCATTCCTATGACATCCCCAAAGCAGTTTTTGAAGTCTATTCCCAGACATGTTCTTCCCTTCTCAGTACGGATGACTTCCAAATCCATCCCCTTTTCAGCATCTCCACTGACACTCCTCATGTTCAATTACCATAAACCTTGCCAGGGCTCTGTTGCAACGTCCTAACAGGTTGCGTTGCTTCCACTCCTGCCTTTGTCCTCCCAACACTACAATTCATTCTTTTTTTAAAAAAATTTTATTGGGGAATATTGGGGAACAGTGTGTTTCCAAGTTGTTCTCCTGCAATCTAGTTGGAGGGCGCAGCTCAGCTCCAAGTCCAGTCACCGTTTTTTCAATCTTGTTGCGGGTGGTGCAGCCCACCATCCCATATGGGAATCGAACCAGCAACCTTGTTGTTGAGAGCTCACGCTCTAACCAAATGAGCCATCTGGCTACCCTTCCAGCAGCTCAGTGGCAGCTCGTTGTCTTTAATCTAGTTGTGGAGGGCACAGCTCACTGGCCCATTAGGAATTGAACCGTCAACCCTGTTGTTCAGAGCTCGCGCTCTAATCAGCTGAGCCATCTGGTCACCCCTGCAATTCATTCTTCACAGTATAGCCAGAGTGAAGCACTTTACATATGCAACTCAGATTATATTATTCCCTCATTTAAAAGCCTCTCATAGCTTACCATCTCAGTAAAATAAAAGCCAAACTCCTTATGATAACCTTAAGGTCCCGTGATCTAACACTTCCCTCCTTTCTAATCCTATCTTGTATAATTCTTCCTTTTGTGTATCATGTTCTGGACACAATAGCTTTCTTCCTGTCCCTTAAACACACCAACCTCATTCCTGCCCCAGAACCCTTGCAAATGGTGTTGTCTTTGCCGAGAACGTCTTCCCCAAGACTTCCCATGGCTCTTCCTTATGACTCAGCAGTTAGGCCCCCGTTACCTCTTCTGAGAAGCTTTCCCTGACTACCCAATCTAAGGTAGCCCGGTTCGCTTCAGCACCTCATCCCACTTTCTCTTCTTCATTGAACTTAACCACTTTTCTGTCCTGTTTTTCCCTACTAGAACCTAAATGCCAGGAGAGCAGGGGATTAAAAAAAAAAAAAATGCATTGTTGTGTATCCAGTACTTAGAATACTGCCCAGAACAAAGTGGGTAACAGTAAACCCCAAAGTAAAACCTAATATGCAGTGTCAACTTTCAACAGTAACTTAAATCACCACACTGAAATATACAACTTTATTAAGAAGCAAGTGACATTCTTTTTGAAAAAACTAAAAAGTTGTTATTGTAGCCCATGTAAAGCCCAGTTGTCTTGTGACCACATTGAGACATGATGTCACTTTCAAAGAAACATCAATCACTCCATCCTCCAAAATAATAAAAAAGGAATTTGAATCTTTACTGTAGTCTGAAGTGAAAACTCCAAAGCGCCGTAAAACTTCTTCAATATCTTTTTTTCTTCATTTCATTCTTTCTTGGTATCTCTAGGGATGGAAGGTTGCAAACTCTTTATTAATGCTTTTCCTTTTTACCCCATTTACATTGCAAAACCAAATTTTGAAAATTGAAATATAAGAAAACACAACATAACAAGACAATATTCTGTCAGGACAGACACATTTTGTTTACTTAACCTGTTTTCAAAATTACCAGTGAAGTTTGTGTTGAATAAATACATGCACACAAAATAAGTCTATTAGAATTTAAACATGCAATTAAAGTAACAGCCGTTGACTACAGTTGCCACATCTTGAGGTTTATGTGAGCTATGATACCAGACTGAGCTGGATTCAAATCCTAGTTCTGCCATTTGCTGTCACTGTGATCTTGGACAAGTCATGTAAGCTCTCTTGGTCTCCTCACTTATAAAACAGAGATACTAATAATGATAGTGACCTTATGACATCATTTGTGAGGATTAAATGAGAACATGCATGGAAAGCGTTTAGCATAATTCTAGATTTCAGGTGATTACCACTGATGGTTAATTTTAACACTGTAAATTACGGTTCTTAATGGAACTGAATATGATGTAGAAGCATATTAATGTTATATAGAGACTCTGCAGGAAGCTTCCTTGCACCCTCTGTCTCCACCACTACCCCATGAGGCCCACCCCAGACTCACTCTGTCCTCCTTCCTCTTTTCAATCTTTTCTGTCAGCCTGAACCTGATGGCTACATAGAGAAAGAATTTTCTGCAATTTCTTGATGCCCTAATTGGAACATGATACGTGGTTTGCCTTATTCAGGAATCAGCTGGCTGGGCCTTTTATACCCTCCTGATGTATCCCATTTCTCAACTGGGGCCACTCATATATGGGTTTCTCAATTCTCCTCTTCAGGTTCTCTCCACATTGCTAGCGTAGGCTTCCTTGTAAAATAGAGGTCTCAGAGTAGTTGGACTTCTTACCTGGCAGCTGACTTCCTCCCAGGGAGAAAGCAGAAGCTGCCAGGACTTTTAAAGCCTGGACTGAGAAGTCCTATAACATTTCTTCCATCACATTCTATGAAGCAAAGCAATTATAAGGCCAGCCCAGATTCAAGGGGGGGGGGGAGACTCCACATCTCAGTGGACCATGTGTATTTAGGGAGGGAAGGAATTGTTGACAGATGTCTTTGGAGGTTATTTGCAATAGGAGAAAGTGCCCATTCCCTTCCTGCAAAGGGAAGGGTGATGGCAGGAGATATGCTCTTCACACACAGTGCACTCCCCACAAGACCACTACTCGGAGCTCCTAGTCTCCTTTGCACATTAACCTCTGAGGATAGGGAGATAGGAGGGCTGATTCTTTACCCTGATGACCCTCAAAGAGTCTTGCGAGGAAATGTAGGTGTTTGAATTTAAATGTGAACACTTAGAACATTTTTTGCTTTTTTTCCCTGAACCATTGTTTTGAGCAATTAAAAGACAAGCTCTCACTTGACATTCTGCTGCACAGAAAAGGTTCTACTCTCTTTTCCTCCATGTTAACCTTTAACCTTTTGGTTGTTCTATCTATCCAGCTTATTTCAGCAAGTACGAAGGCCGCTCTATGCAAACCCAGGAACTGTGTAGATGCAATTACTTTTTTTTTTTTAAGCCAAGTGTTGCCTTTCTTTTTCTTTTCTTAATTATATTGGGGAACAGTGTGTTTCTCAGGACCCATCAGCTCCAAGTTGTTGTCCTTCGATCTAGTTGTGGAGGGCACAGGTCAGTTCCAAGTCCAGTTGCCATTTTCAATCTTAGTTGCAGGGGGCGCAGCCCACCATCCCATGAGGGAATTGAATGGGCAACCTTATTGTTGAGAGCTCGTGCTCTAACCAACTGAGCCATCTGGCCACCCCTCCAGAAGCTCAGTGGCAGCTTGTTGTCTTCAATCTAGTTGTGGAGGGCGCACCTCACTAGCCCATGTGGGAATCAAACCGGCAATCCTGTTGTTCAGAGCTCGCGCTCTAACCAACTGAGCCATCCGACCGCGCTCAATTACTTATTAAATAGATCCATACCATCTGAACTTTGAATACTCAAGAGAACCTTGATACTCTTTTGATGAAGCTCAGAGAACAGCTAATTTCCTGAGTGACATCCCTTACTATCCAGACTTGTATCCAAACTCTCATAGGTTTAAATAATGAGAGATGCTTGTAGGTTATTTACTTGGGTGTTTTCCTAAGGGGAGAGGGATATGTACTCTCACTCTAGAATGTAAGCTTTATTGAAGGTAGGGTCTGTGTCCTAGCCCTATGATTTATTTAGCACAGTGCTGGGCACGTAATAGATGATCAATGAATAGTTGTTGATTAAATAAGTGACGAGAATGTTATGTGCAAAGGCTTACTGTTCCATGAAACCAGAGTGAACATTCCCATTTCTCCATTTTGGTTTTGTGCAGTTAGGTTTTGGACCAAAGTTTAGGACCCCACAGTTATCTCACTTGTGTGTCCTCTTGTTAGATCCAGCCCATAATTGTATCAGGTTGTAAGTTTTTTGGATGCCACCAAGGCCATTAGCTACTCTCTAATCTTCATTAAAACCATTCCTTGTTAAATTTGCATTTATAAAGCACTTACTATGTGCCAGCCCTATGCTAGCTACTGTGGAGGGTAAGAAAGAAATGGAAAACATGGCCTTGGCCATTAGAGAAGTTCTTCAAGGCTTTTGATATATCTGAATTTTGGGGTTTGGCTTTCAAGACCCTCTGAAATTTGGCCCTTGCCCTTCCCCGCTCACATATTCAGGCCCCTGTGGCCTATCCCTCTCCTTTCACTGGTATTAGAGTTGTCTTCTCACTGTCACACAAATTTGGCACATTCATTCCTACCTTTGTGCTGTGTTAACTCCTACCTTCCACTCAACCTACAGTTATTATTCCAGTTATACAGATAGGAATACTGAGAATATAAGAATATAAAGATGAGTTTTAGACTGGATTTTCCAGGCTGATAGGAGATACTATTTTCATTTTATAGATTAGAAAAGAGGTTTAGAGGGGTTAAGTAACTTTCCAAGGTGGAGTCAGGATTTAAATCTAGAGGTTTCTCACTCTAAATCCAGTGCTCTTATAGTGTCGATCTGAAAATTAAATGGAGTAAGTTCTATATAAAGCCCTCTAACACAGTTACTGGCCCATAAAGGCACTCAAAACTATTAGTTTCTTATACAGAGAAGTCAAATTCATTCCCTATTAATAAAGCAAACAAGCAAAAAACATGGATGAGTTATTCTTTAGCAAAATAAAGGAATTTGTATGTAGTCTTCCTTAACTTCGATTCTCATATTCTGAACCATAAAATGGGATGTTCGAAAGGCCTCCCGCCCACAGGTTGCTGTCCGTGGTGCTGACACATCGCTTTCCAATCTCTTCCAGGAATTTTACGCTAAATGTCAGAATAAGGAGTGGTAACAAAGAAGAGGGAGCAGGAACAAAAAGACAAAGTGGACAGAAGCTGTTGGAAAGGCCTATTTGCTTACAAAAATTTCCAGGGAGAAAAGAGAGGGCTTTGTTTGCTGTTCTTTTCAAATACAGACATCCTTTGTCATTCAAACTCAGGAATCAAATAGCCAGAACTACATTTTCAGATAGATCCCTTGCTCTCCAAAGCCTTGCTACTGGTGCTATCAGAAAATCAAGATCAAACAGGTTTGTGTAACACAGCATCTCTCATTGTACAAACTTGCTATTCAATCTCAGAAATTGAAATAATTTAGATAATGAACGGCAGTGGTAATTGCAGTTCATTTATTCTAGTAATGTTTGTTGAGCTTTCTATGTTCCAGGGACTGTACTTGGCAACCAGACATAGAGTAGTGAACAAGAAGGAAGAAGTCACTGTTGTCATGGAGATAACATTTTTGTGGGAGAAGAATGAAGATAACAAATATAAATAATTTGAGATACTAATAAATATAGGAGAAAATAATCAGCAGTTATCAAGAAAGACAGTTATCTTATTTGGGGTAATTGTATGTGTGGAGAATATTGTATATAATTGATAATACTAACAACTGCTAGCATTTACCTAGTGCTCTATGCCAGGCACTATCTCAATATCTTACCTGTATTAACCCATTTAATAATTACAACTCTATGAGGTGGCTACTATTACTATCCTCATTTGATAGATGAAATGCCTGAGGCACAGGAAGGTTAAGTACTTGCCTGAGGTCACGTGGTAAGTCAGTGGTACAGCTGAGATTTGAGCCCAGATCGTCTGGATTCAGACCCCACCTCAGAATCTGAGATACCCAGAAGCCAGTGGTGAGGGAGGGAGGAAGATGCTATGAGAAGAAAGGATAAGGGAAGCAACCTGCTCATGCACACATGCACACAGGTAGAGGAGTTCAGAACCTCAGGAGAGGGAGGACTTTCAGAGAAGTTCATGCAGAATTTTGCATCATGCTTTTGCAGAGCTTAACCTTCTGGTCTTTACAAATCAATCTTCATTTTCTCCCTTTTGTTACACCAGTGATTCTATTGCTGAGACCTGATTCCTAATGAGATTTTGCTCTAGTAGCTTCTGGAGAGAGCTGCCTCCCATCACTCATGAGAAGTCAGTTTTAATCATGGATTTTATGTTTCTGCTTTCATTCTCTGAGAGGAACTTCAGAGACAGGGAAAGAGATGGAGTGTCAATTTGGTTTATGGAAAATTTTGCATTGAAAGCTTTTAACACTTCTCTAGATTATCCACTTTCCTTTGTGTGAAGGAAACTTGGCGATATCTGAACCTGAGTCTTCCTAATCTGGGAGAAATGATTCTACTTCTTCCCTTTTCTTTTACAAACAATTACACCTCAAGGTTCTTTTAAATAAGTGAGTTGATACATTTACCATATGAATCTGTTTGCTAAAATTTTATTGATAACCTACACCTTCAGTAATATTCCCATTATATAGAGTGAAGTATGTCTGGGTGTATTTGTAACTTTATTCCTGAGAGTTCCTGTTCCTAGGAATGCCTCTCTTGACTACCAGAAAGTCATTTGACAGTTCAAATATGGCTGGGTTTTAATAGTGCTTTCAGTGTTTATTCCAAGCTTTTCTCAACTCTCAATTCTGTGACTATAACCCTTCATTTATTTACTTGTTCTTACTGAGTCTTGGCTTTCTGTTCTAATATGCAGCAGTGAGTCAACAGAGTACACCCATTTTCATTATTCACCTCAAACAACATTCTGCCTTCAAAACTGCCCAAAGAATTATTATTTTGAAATCTCCCTGATCATGTAAGTTTTCCCCTTCTTATTTAAGAAGTTTTATGCCATCTACCATTTTCACCATCACCGTCATTTTTTGCCTGCCTACTGCAGACAGAACACAGAGTGAATCACTTTACATTTATTATTTTATTTAATTTTGATTGAAAGGCCATCAAGTAGGAATCAGGACGGATTATCGAGCCAAGGTCAGAGAGGTTGAGTAAGTTGTTCCTAAAGAGCTCATAAGTGGTGGAGTCAAGGTTTTAACCACAGTGCCCGGGACTCTGAAGTTAGAGCTCTTTCCCTCTCTCACACATTCTCACATCTCTGTATCCTTCCCTCATAAATACTTAAATTGCAAAGAACAAAACACCCAAGCACAAAACTCTTTGAAGTGAATGTTCTATTCACTCAAGTTCATTAGTTGGTTGTTAGGAGAATCTCTAGCCAGCTGCCTGTTATCTGTGCTTTTAGTCAGTGAAGGTTGAAACTCTGCAACTTTGAGCTCTTTGTCTCTCGTCTCTCCTTGCCAACCAGCTCAGTATTCTGCCAACACAACCTTTCTTTCCTATCCCTGTTACATAATTCTTCCATACTTGATTTACACTGAATTCCACATCTATTGTGAGTTTTTAGTAAATTGAAAATCCAGGCTACGTCCCACTCCTGCTCTGTGCCCCCTCCCCATTTCCCTCTGATTACCTCCTATTTCCAACTGTCATCAAATTGAGACTTAACCTATTATGTCTGCTCCTCGTGTTATTTCAGGTCTGAGTAAAACAATGGGAACAGTTCCCTTCTTTTACCATCTGTGCTCTCTAGGAGGTTAATGTAGCAATATTTGTAACAATTAGTGTAAAGGAGTCTGCTCTTTGATGCTTCCCACCTGTAGCTACAATTCTGGGTTTGTTTTATATGGCCAGATTTTTGACATCTGGAAATACGGAAATGTGATTCTAAGACTACAAACTATTTCAATGGCAAAGTGAAGGATTCTAATGTTCGACCTCCACAATAATAATAGCTTATATTCATTGAGTACCTACCATTTATTGAGCTAGGCATTATTCAAGGTAAATTATGTATGGTATATGACATAACCCAACAACCCTGTGAGTTCTGTTGTTATCCCCATTTTACAGATGAGGAAATTAAGGAAGAGAGAATTAAGAAATTTTAAGTTATCAGCTTCAAAGTGGCTGTGCTAGGACTTGAACCCAGGCCCTCTGATCTAATAATGTTTACTCATTCTGTTCCCCTGCCTACTGGTGGGCGTGTTCTGGAAAGAGCTCTGTATCTGAAGTTAGGAAATTAGGATCGGTCCTGGCCCTGCCATTCATTAGTTGGGAGGGGCAGTTTCCCTGTTTGTAAAATGAGGACAGCCGGGTTCATGTGACATCTAATGAGAGTACTGCATGTAAAAGTGCTTTGTGAGCTATAAAGTAAAGGTGAGATGCAGCGTTACGAGTATTGTCTCATTACTCTCCTTGAGATGCAGCCTCAGTTCATCTAAATTTGATTCAAAACACATGGTAGGGCTGCAAGGCACTGGCATTAAAAAAAAATCATCTGATATCTTGTCAAGTTTATGGGTAGCTTCATCACTATTTCTGCTAAATTCTACCTATGAAAACACCCAGATTTTGGCCCATTAGAAAAACAAAAACGTTTGGAGGGTTTCTGAAATTAGACGTCCCTTGATACTGGAAATCTACTTTCATGAATGTGAAAATGTACGGTGCCAATGTCCAGTTTCTTGCAGTGTCCCACCTCTCCCAACATCAGGACCCAGATATGGAGCAGATGGAGCCTGGAAGGCATGATGCTTGGGAAGCGTCTCCCAAGGGTTGGGAGCTCTTGGAAGGAACAGGGCCCAGTACCGCTCAGTGTTCTGTGCCAAACGCCCGAGCACCTTGATTTGTAGGGAAAATACCTCATCACGGGTAGGACTGTACCTGAAGTGGGAAATAGCAAGGTGTAGAGGAAAGAACACAAGGAGATCTGGGTCTTGTTAAATGCTGGTCCCCCAAAATACCACCGAATTACCTGCAGCTCAGGCAAAGCTGAGTATATTGCTTGCTTCACTTAGTAGGTGAGCACCACCTTGATGGACACTTAGTGTCTCAGAGCGAGGAGAGCAAAGTTGGGATATTTATGAGGTTTTTAGAGGGTCTTAATTAGAGTGAGGATCAAGATATAATGGTTGAAGATTAGTGGACACAGTAAGGCTGGAGTTTCTAAGGGTCTTGGAGTATCAATAGTCATTTGATGTTCCACATTGAAAAATCATGCAGTTTTAAGTAGGTTTTGGGGAAGTCCCTGAAATGAATAATAACGTTATTTGCAATTTTTATCTTCCTGGCTAAGAGTTTCCTGGAAGAGCAAGGTCATGTTTACAAGGATAGTGGAATAATGAAGTCCTGTCAGTGAAGTCAGCCAAAGTCGAATTAGAACAGACAGTGAGCTGTGTGGGTGTAGCCAGTTTTCGGCTCTTAGTCTGATCCCTGGCAGTAGCTCACTAGCTGTGTGACCTAACTCCTTATTTGTGAAATGGAGATACTCGTACCTACTTTCCAGGATATTTTTGAGGATTAAATCATAGTTATGTATAAAATATTTTGATCAGCGTAAGTACTCAACTACTAGTTCCTATTCTTCATCTGTTAGCACAAAGTAGTGCTCTTTACAAGCTAAATTTTATTGTATTGCTATATGACTCTGTAAGGGTTCAGTTGCCGACAATGGACTCTATCTAGCTAGTTCATAAATAAATGAGATTTATTGTAAGTGTTAGTACTACATTACCTTGCTGAATCATTGGGAGGGCTAAAGAATAGACTCTAGAAGAGAGGAGGGTAGTAGATGAGGGGTCAAATATATGGTGATGGAAGGAGAACACACAGTGCGATATATAGATGATGTATTACAGAATTGTACGCTTCAAACCTGTGCAATTTTACTAACCATTGTCACCCCAATAAATGTTAATTTAAAAAAAAAATGAATAGACTTGAGGCTGAACTTTCAGGAATAACTTCTAAAACCACTGTGAAGAACTGGATCTCTCCTTAATCATGAAGCTACTTCTTCAGCTGAGGGTTGGAGACATGACCCACAGCAGCAAAACCGATGTGCTATACCCTGCTTTTCTCTGCACATGACAGCTCCAGATAAAAATCTTGTGCAATGCATCTACTGGCTGAAACTTAATTCACACACAAAACCCAGCTGCAAGGGTATCTGGGAAGTGTAGTTTTGAGTTTTCCAGCCTCTGCATGCTAGCAAGAGGTTGGACTGGGTATTGAGCAAAGCAGTTCACTTTATCCACCATAGCATGCTGCTAAAACTTGACCATCCAGGCGTGGTGGCTTCCCGAGCGAGCAGCCCCAGGTACTGGCCTCTGCTCTTACCCCCATCCTTATCATTTCACCGCCCCTTAGACTGCTAACCCCCAAAGGGAGCAGCAGCAAGGAGAGGAGAAATAAATTCCTCTACTTTGCTTCTTGCAGATAAAAGAGGAAAGGTTAAAAATTAGTGTTAGCTGGTATAATGTACAAAATGCCAAGTTGAGAAGTGACACCTGAGTGTCTGCTCAGGTTCATTGCCCTCATTCTGCCTCCCCCAGGCTTTGGGCAAGGTGCTTTTCCCCATAACCCAGATGTAGCGCACATCCTTCCCCTCCCACTATACCCCTGCTTGTACTTAGCCTGCTCTTCTGTGACTCGTTCATTCAATCATGCCACATCACACACTTGCATGAGAAATAGGTATTTCTATGGTGCAGCCAGACATTTCCCACCACCATCTTGCAAATCCTTTTGAGATCTCTTCTCTGAATGAGAAGGGGAAAGAGTGGTGTTCAAAGAAAGTGAGAGCCTGGGTTCTTGCGTTAGGCCAGCCCATGTCCTTATGTATTTTAGTCTGCTTGGGCTGCCATAACAAAATACCAAAGATTGAGTGAGTTAAACAACAGAAATTAATTTTCTCATAGTTATGGAGGCTGGACATCCAAAAGCAAGAAGTCGGCAGGCTTGGTTTCTCCTGAGGCCTCTCTCCCTGGCTTCCCGTTGTCCTACACAGCCTTCTTTCTGTGGGTGTGCTCATCCCTGCTGTCTCTCTCTTCTTACAGGGACACCCACCTTTACCATCTAATTTAACTTGCATAATCTCTGTAAAGGCGTCATCCCCAAGCACAGTCACATCATCAGGGCTTCAATACATGAATTGGGGGGTGAGGGGAGACACAAGTCAGTCTGTAACACTGTGTGATCTTGGATAAGTCATTTAACCTCTGGCTTCAGTTTCTTCATGTATAAAATGAGAGGACCAGGGCATATGGCATCCTTTCAGCTCTTTGATTCCATCATCTGTTTGGGAGAGTTCAACTCTTAAATGACCACTGAGGGGGAAACTTCTTTTCTGAAGTGAGACCAGTGAGTGATGCCGCCTTCTCTGTGACCTTGACACCCCAATGCAGAGTCCCTACCTACTCAGTTTCCATCGCTGTGCTAGGCTCGTATTTGTAATGATTGGTTGGTATGGCTGTCTTTCCCACAGACTTGACAGACAAAGGCTCCTTCCTTATCTTCTCAGCTTTAGGAGGAAAGGCCAAACCTACCCTGCATGATTGGCAAACAGAAAATACCAAAGCAATCTTCTAGGCCCCACATCAATTTCTGTTTGTGCATTTACCTCCACTGAGCCTTGTACCTACCTGCTCCCTCCTTATTCTCATTCCTCGCTCCATTACCAGAAAAGACAGCTTAGTTTCCTTCCAGTGGTAATGGGACCCCATCAGATAACATTGGCAATGTTTAAGACGTCCCAAGTCAAGCAAACCCACATGTTACAAAGATGAACTACTGCCTTTGTTAAGCATCAGAAAGGGGCCTGTCTGGAAGTAAAGGTGAATGTGCATTTTCACAGTGAAATATCCGAAGGTCCTAAGGAGCGATAAAATTTTCACAGTGTTTACGCAGCCTCCTCTAGCTCAGCCTATGTTTGGGATCCCATCTAAGGCAGGAGGTGTGTGATTTAGAGCCTCAGCCGATCTGCATAATCCATTAAAATGTCATTTTTTCAATAGCAAAAGCGGTTCCTCTGAAATGCACACCTGCTGCTGCTGTGATTTATAGCCAGGACCTGGTGTGATTTGTGCTTGGGATGCATGTAGCCACCTCTGCCATCTTGGGCTGCCCTCAGTAATGTCACTCTGATCATCCTCAGAAATGAGGCAAGTAGAAGTGACTCCCCCACCAGGAAGTTCTGGATTTGCCTCCTAGCACCCGGGGAATCATTTCTTGCTTCAGAAATTGCTATGCTGGTGTCATGTTTCTATGGGGTTTGGGGGAATCTATATGCAGCATCAAATAAGAGAGGATTTTGAGGGAGACTTTGGAAATTGTGGAGAAATGGAAACTTATGCTGGAGGGATAGGCACATTTCCTCATGGGGGTGGCAATTGTACATAAGGTTTGGCCGGTTAGAGTGTTTAGTTGCCCGTATCACTCACGTTAGCTGAATGAGAGATGGCGGTCTTATTGGAAGGCTGCAGGGGTACATCATGGAACCACAGAAGAGAGTACAGCTGCGCTTGGCGAGAGAAGAACTACCAGATCCAGGGCTGGCCATATCTGTTTCTATTGTTTGTCTCTGCCTCTATCTCCTCCTTTCTTCTCCCCTCACAATCTCTCATTTCTACTTCTCTCTGATCCTCTCCTTTCTGTTTATCTGAAAACTTTCTCTGACTCCCTGGTACAAATAACCAACCTGAAATGGCAGCACGGAGCCAGTGTCCCACACACGACTAACTGAAGTGCTCTGTGCCCCAGGGATACCCTGATTGCTCGGAGGCCAAAAGTGATTGGGCTTCCACCAGGGCAGGTGTTCACTCTTGGGCCAATCAGCATTAGGGTTGGTAGTGAGCCAACTTCATGTTTTCAGGAGAGGGCATTTCTTAGAAAAGGGGTGCTGTGCTGGATAGATGCCCCAATTGGTGTCTTCTACAGCTGGATGAAATCATACCCATTTATTGGTCATTTACCTGGTATAGGACCTTCTACTCCTAAAAATGGAAATCAAAACTGCCCCAACTATTCCATGTTTTTACTCATGCCCCAGTCTAAGGTATCTGGACAGACAGGTGTCCAAGGAGGTAAATGCAAAGGACAATGAAGCTACAGTTCTCTCTGCACCAGTTACAAGGGCAGCTCACTTAGAAAGGTTGAGTCATGCTGCCCTGTGAGTTGTGCCCTCCACAACTGCTCTTCCCTGTTCTGGTATTTCTCGTGAGGTACCTGCTTTACTTAAAGATTGACAATCTGGAAGAGCATTGGAGGTTTACGTCTGTAGAGATTACACGTTAAACTTAAGGAAGAATAAACTCTGCCAACCTGGAGTACTATTTTATGAAAAATCACCAAAAAAAGTCTGAATTAAAAATTTAGGTTGGAGCATAACTTTCCCAGAATGGATGGTGGAAACAGACTGATGAACCCTTTGGAAACAGCGTAACTTTTATGGGTCTACACTGACCAGTGCTGGCCTTGGTGACATCTCAGCAGGGTCTTCCCTTGATGTTCTCATTTTCTGGGCCAGATGTGGAGGATTTCAGTGAAAATGCAATCCCTACAAAAGTGATTTGTCTTTTAAAAGAGTTTATTTCTCCTGACTTCATATCATTTTGCTTTTATACAAGGAGAATATAACGTAGTCTTTCAACAGCCTTTGCCTAAGCACTTGCTGGTGCTTTATTTAATCACAGTTTTGTGAGCTCTTCATACACCACCCGCCAATTTTACATCCCCAGAATCTTGATCAGACACTGATTTTTCCTGCAGTTGATTTTAAAGTCTTTACCATCTGGGATTTTTAGTAACTTGTGAATAGCAAATGGATGCCATGTTCTCAGGATTTTGCAGCTCAGACTCTAGGGTTGTTGTGCATGAAATGCATGGTAATAAATAAATAGCATAAACTTGTTTCACATTCATTTATGAAGCTAATCTTCAAAATAGATTTTAAGTAGCTGATACCTTGTTTGATTGCCTAAATGCCTTACTTGGTGGATAAAAGGCAGTACTATATATTGCAAATGTTAACATATTAATTTGGATTTTCTGAGAACGTTTGAGCTTTACTAGGATACCATTTCTCATCTCTCCCTCTCCCACAGCAGTGTTACTGTGTTCATAAAAAATGGAAACCAACCAAAGTTCAGTTGACCTAACCATGGGTCATGTTTTCTTGCAAGGAACAGAACCCACCCGAGGTAGTTGAAGCAAAAATGGCTTATATTTTGCAAAGCATTCAAGGGCACCTCACAAAGCCCAGTGGTTTAGAGTACAGTTGAGTCCCCCTAAAATGTGGAACCAGAGCAGATAATCTCTCTGACTTTCTTTTCTCAAGGTCACATGGTCTCTTCCCTTGCAGCTCCTATATCAGTTTCATTCCTCTCTCTCTTCAAATCAATGTCCTCTGTTTTGGTGTATACATGTGCCAAACATGGCTTCCTGTTTTGTATCACTTCCTTAGTCAAGCACCCAATATGGAATGGTAAAGGTCTCCAAGTCCCACTTTCAAATTCCTGGGGGGAAAAGTTCAATTAGAGCAGCTCAGACCAGTTATCCATTCTGGGTCCAAGCATCTGGTCCACACACACATGACCATTGGTCTTCTCAGCTGGGGTGATGACAGCTGTTGATCAGGGATGGAGCAGGTAGGTGTGTGTGTGTGTGTGTGTGTGTGTGTGTGTGTGTTACAAATAGGTTTTCTCAGAGTGGGGAGAGGTGGTGGTGAGCAGGAAATCATCAGTGTCTTTGATTCACCAGGTGTGGAAAGAGTTATTTGCATACAAGCTGCAGCCTGGAAATCACATCTGTTTTCTGGCCCATCTCTAGTAATCATGCTGATCTTTTCTCCTTTTTCATTCCGTCCCTCAATCATTCTTTAACCTCCTCTCTTTGCTGTCTTCATTTGTTTTTCTCGTCTCTCAGTTGATGCTTCAGAAAAGTAGTGTGATGCATCTGGTAGTGAAAAGAACACAGTCATAGGGAATCCAAGACCAGCCGCTGGTTCAGACTTGCCCGGTGCTAGACCTTAGTCACTTAACCACCCTTGACCCTGGTTTTGTCTTTTGAAAATGAATGGAGCTAGACTAGATGCTGGAAGAAACCTTCGAGATCACCTTGTCTGGGATGCTAAATATCTGTCTACTTCTGCTGCCACTTTAGAAGTATAGCATCCATAGCAGACATTACTAATTGATCCCAGCACACCTCCCTGCTGATTCAGGACTGTACTCAGAATACTTCACACCTTCCAGACAGCCTGTATCAATCAGTTGGAGGTGACTCACCTTTGAAATATAATCAATTAGCTATTTCTAAACAAGAAGTCAAGGCCCAAATGTCTACCAACTTTTCTTCCTCTTACCTTTCTTAGTGGGATGGGATATGTCAAGCATTATTACTAATTCCCTGAAATTTTGAAGGAAAAATAAATGCCCTCCTCTGAACTTTTCTTCCTAATTTTCATTCTTTTACAAAAACTCTTTTTACTTTATGATGTCCTTCCAATCCAGCCTTTCATTTCTCCTGTGGCTGAAGAAGTGACAGTTCTTTCAGCAAAGATGTAGAATCCGCCACGTTTGTCTGACAGCTTCAGAATTAGATTGGCTCACTTTGCAACTGGTGGTGGCAGGCAACAGTGAAAGTTATTTTACTTCTTGAAAACATGTTTTCTATAGTTATATTTGGACTGAAAAAAGATCCTTGCATTCTCAGCTCTAATTATATTCAATGTTCTAATTGCTGTTACCCTCAAATGTGATACTGAGTGAGGTCACATCTCCAATTCACATTTCTCATCTATATTTACAAATGATACAGCTTTGGGACATCTGCTCTGACTATGGAACACTCATTTTTGCAGTTGATGCAGCTGTAATGGCTGGTGGCAGAATTGTTTCCTCGATGACGATGCTAAGGACATCTCCCCTTTCTGCCTTTCCTGTGTGATGCTGTTTTTCAAGTCACCTTCTAAAGTTCATTTCTCCGGGAGAGATGGGCTTAACCTTCTAAGGCAGCATATTTCTATTATTTCTGTTGAAACGCTGCCTCCTGGTATAGTTGCTGATGGCAGGCTTCAGGTGGCAGGCTCTAGGGAGCTGTAGGTCTAGAAAAGAAGGAGAGGAATGCAAATAGAGGATGAAGGGAAACTTTTGTAAATGAGACATGGGATAAAACCTATGTCTCTAATGCATAGGAGCCGAGAACTGGCTTTCTAATTAAAAGAATCCTTAGTGTTGGTAGAGAATTGGCCATTCCGTTTTATTCTTCCTTGGAAAGGAGTGGTGCTCTAGGCGAATGAGGAAGAGTGGGGGTACAATTCATACAGACTGCATTTAAATGCTTTTTGATTGTTGGTATTTACTTCCCTTTTAAAAATATTTCAAATTAATAGAAGTGAGGACTTACCTACGTCCATTTCTGGAGCCAACTGTCCATTTGCAAGAAATGCAGAGGATAGAGAAACATGCTGAATCGTACCATGAATAGGCGTCTGTCCAGTCCAGACTGTGAGAACTACCGGTTAAGAGGCCCAGGTTCTTCATCAGCTGCCCTGTAAGGACACAAAAGCAATGGAGGGTAGAATCTGGAGATTCAAAGAGACTTAAAAGATGTAGCAAAAAAATTTTTGTTGTTGGGCAAGATTAATCTATGTCTAGGGTTATAAAACTCTTTACAAAACGAGCTCTTATTTGAAATCACGGTGTAATTAATGGGCTCTTACAGATGACTTGATTTTACCCTCTCATGTAACAGAGGAGCCACCTGGGACCCAATCAGGCAAAGTGACCTGCTTCACATCGAAAAGGAACCCAGATCCCCAGGCCCATGAGTGAGGTGTCTACTACTTTCCCCAAGTATGATCTTTATCATACATTAATTTTATCTTTGAGTTCATTGAGATAGATAAAATCACAGCAGAGTCGACTACACATTGGAGACGACTCTGTGTTAATCTGTTCTGTTAATTGCTTTTCAGGCAGAATTGGCTATGACTTTGTCCTATATATAGTGGCTGTAAGCCCAGGAGCTGTGACATTCTCTGACTTTTGGATGCACAGGATAAAGTTTTTCTTTTGCTTTCTACTTGCTTTGGTATTATAAAGTCAATCGTCAATTCCATTGTTCAGCACTATTAAAACGCTATAAAATAATCTTTACCTTTGTTATTCAATTTCCTTTTTTCCCAATTGTTCTTCTGGCACTGATTAAAATGACTTATTTCCACAGGTATAGCATTTTTCTTGGGGAATCCACTCTTAAATAGACTGGGTGTTTTGAAAATGGGAACTATCTGATGTAGGTCAACATGAAAAATAACCAGTGAACATTGCAGAATTCTGAATAAAGACATGTATATCACTACCATGCAAGCAATTTAGCCAATAGTCACCTTACTGAAATAGATTTAGGGTTAAATTAGTCAATATTTTAATCCAGTTTGAGAGAAAATAGATTTTAATGAAGTCTCTATAATAAAAATGTTGATTTCTATATCCTATATGCTCTATTTGTCATTGATTAGTTTTATTTTTGAAAAGACCCAGGATTTCAGGCTCAATTACAAGTAATTAACAACCCAACCACGATGCCACAAGAAACATTGAATTTCTCTTGGTATTTGTAAGAAGTCAACATAACATGCTACTATTTCACCAGTAATGGTTCTAACAATTATTTACTGTGAAAATAATAGTGTTAGCAATTCAGAGCAGAAGATAGCATTGTATGCTATTTGTCTTGAGGATAGTAGTATATCTTTTTAACTTCAAGAAGCTGTACAATGATATTGGAGCAAGAGATGTGCAAAATCACAAGCTCGCTATACTTTTGACCTGAAAATAGCTGCTCTTTCTTAAGGGACCATCAGAGAAGGAGAGTTTTGCATTCCTTAAAAGGTCTTCATGTTTGTGGATTTTCCTTAGTAATTCAGACTAGCCCCTCTCAACCCTTAGTGTCAGAATATTCTGTGAAGTCTGCTGCTCCCATGTCAGGCCCTCCTCACATTTCCTCCCTGCCTCCCCCCTCCAAAGGTAACAAGTGTGAAATGTCTTTCTCAGTGGTATCTACCTATGAAAGGAAACTTCAGGTCATCTTCAAAAAAAAAGTAGGTCATTAATTTTCAGACTCTGGACAGCTCATGGACTAGTAAAATGAAGAATTTTGGAAGTCCATTTCATATTTGCTAACTTTTAATTTTGTCAAGTAAGGGCCTGAGCAAAACAATAGCTACACCTGCTATCATTTTTTTTTTTTTTTAGAAAAGAGAATATTTTGACACTAAAAATTGAGGAGTGTCCTATAGATCCAGAAAGGCAGTTGGTGAGAAAACACACACACAATTAATTTTTCTCGTTTTGTCTTGGTTGGGTGAAAACTTTGCTTTGGATTGGAGTGTGGACTACCATTTGGAAAACAGTGCTACATGATTTGATTTTTAAAAATGACATCTTTAAGAGGTAGACCTTTTTCAAGTTCCTTAAAGAATGTTAAACACCTTGGGGTAGGGACTTCATCTTATGTGCTGCTCTGTATTGAGGCAGGATACAGCAGTGGTTAAGAACACGTGGTTAAGAAATGAAGAGATTTATGACATATATGTATGTATGTACACATACACAAAACAAGATTTAGTGTGAGGGTTTGTCTCACATGACTACAGAGGCTGAGAATTCCCACCATCTGCATTTGGCAAGCTAGGGATGCAGGAAAGCCCTTGATGTAATTCTAGTCTGAATCTAAAGACCTGAGAATCGGGGGAACCAGTGGTGTAAATCCCAATCCATAGGCAGGAGAAGAGTGATGTCCCAGCTCAAGCAGGCAGGGACTGAATCCTCCCTTGCTCTGATGTTTTGTTCTATTCAGGCCCGCAGGGGATTGGACGACGCCCACCCGCATTGGGGTGGGCAATCTACTTTACTGAGTCACCAGCTCAAATGCTCATTTCAACTGGAAACAACCTCACAGACACGCCCAGAAATAATGTTTAATCTGAGTACCCCATGACCCAGTTAAGTTGTCACATAAAATTAACCATCACAAGCACCCTCTTGATAGCATTGTGAGGATTAGATTTTGTTCTGTTTGTAAGTACTTAGAAAAATGCTGGACTGTAGGAAACATTCAGTAAGTGCTGGTGTCTGGCACACAGTAGGTACTGTGTGCCTACTGTGTGCACAGTAGGTACTCAGCAGATTTATTGAATGAATGTAGAAAGAATAACGTTCATGTCTGTGGTAGGATACTTTGTGGACTCTTGTCTTGCAAGTAGGTGGCAGTTAGGCAGACACACACGGCATCTCCTTTCTGACGGCCACCAAATGGCACGCAGTGTGTCCTGGGCTTCTCCTAGAGACGAGTGGAATCTGTGTTGGGTAGACAAACACGTGGGGAGAGTATCAGCATAGAAACCTTCTATAGACACCCCTAGTTCTGGCCAGACATCTTAAAACTCTGTTGCTCGTCACAGATTGGCCTGAAGAAGACTGGAAGGAGAAAGGAAACTCCATTGCCAATACTGAAAAATCATGTCTAATGATTTGGGTTATTACCAGGTAAGCATTGGGAGATAGAAATGGAACTTTTTTTGATGGAATAAATTGGAACTTAATATAGATAGATCTTATTATTTTATACCAAATGAGGAAAAATGTAGTCTCAGTTAGAAATGTCTAAATTATAGAATTTTAAAAAATAAATGTGATCTTAGTGTGATCACATATGTAAACACTAAAGACGAATTATAGATAAACATTATTTGCTATGGAACATAATGGCTGTCTTTTTGAGTACAGGTGCTACGAAAGGGTTTGAAAATTATTTCTGGAGAATAAATGTTTTCTTTATCTCAGAGGCAATCAGTTTAATCATTAACCAGTCCTAATAGAGTTGGTTGATAATTCCTTTTGATAAGAATCTGAGTTAACAAATCCTGAAATTGTGATGTTCATGACCGTGCAGTTAGACTTCTGTCACACAACTTATGCCTAAATCAGTCATCAGTGAATATGAACTAAGTGTTAAGAATAATATTTGTTATTAATATGGGCAGCATATTCTGCTGCTTTGGCCCCACAGAGATACTTGTAGGTTTTTAGCGTCTAATGGTAAGAAGAGTATCAAATTCCATGAAGGATCACACTGTCTTTTCCAGGAGAGCATTTTTCGTATATGTCTCCAGTCGGGGGGGTGGGGGTGAGGGAAACAATAAAGTTATTGATATTATTGTTTTACCTACATTAACTTAATGTTCCAAGATGGCATTAGAACCAATCAGTATAATAATGAGGCTCGTTTACATTAGTTACAGCGCAATTTTCCAAAACGTAGTGCTCGCCCCTATGCTATCTCCAGTGATATGCATCGATGGAAGAGTTCATGAATAAGTCTGATAACATACACTGTGAAACAAGCAAACAGGGGCAGAATTTGCCCGTTATATGATGACAAAGAACATGTTTTCTGATTTTGTAATAGATTCAGTCCACCCATCCGTTCTCGAGATTTTCTGAGTCTGAAACGGCCCAAGGCCATGACTGTAAACTCTGCAATGATTTAAGCTAGAATTCCTTCAAGGTTTTATTCAGAGCCGTGGTTCCTTGGGAGGTTCGGTGGTATCATGGAAAAAAGAAAAAGAATAAAAAGTTCCACAGTCAACTAGTTGGGGGATTTTCTAGATAAACAGCACTTTTGTTTACCACAAGACTTTTCAAGGCCTTTAGTATACTGTTTGCACTGTCAGTCTCCCATAAGAGATTTCCTGAACTATTTTGAATACAGAACCTTTATTTTCCCCTCAAATCATTGCATGGACCAGTTTTTATTGGAACATGGTTATCTTTGCTCGTTTTCAGTTTTAGAGAATGTCAAGTTGTCTGCATGTCCTTAATATAGGATTTCTTTTTTCAAGCTAATGACATATCCTATGAGATACAAAATGAATGAGAAGGTCTCTGTCTATTATGAGCAACAGTGTAGATGGTGCAAGGTTGAGGTTGCAAATGATAACCTTTAGGAAAACATTAAGAGTCCAGAGTTTGGCCTAGAATCATACTATTTGGTCCTTAAATGCAGGGAAAGTCTTACATTCTCTTTTTGTGTATATGTACGTCTTGTGCACGTGCTTATATATGTGTTTGTATTGACACAAATTTTATAATTTTTTTTATTTTTTGATAATTTATGCATTAAATAATTTATTATTTATACACAAATCCTGAATTTTTATATAACTGTATAAATGTATCCTGGAGTGTACGTAAGTTTCTGTTTTTTATTGCAATCTTCTCCCCCACACACATTTTGGCTTGGCTGCCCTGTATTCATTTACACATTTTGATCATTGTTTATTTGTTTAATATGTCTTTATTGGATTTTGATATTAAAGCAGGACTGGTTTCATAAAACAAATCGGGGACATTTTCATCTATTTCAAAATACTGAATTAGTTTCATAACATTAGAATTACCTATTTTTTAAAAATTAGATACAACTCAGCTGAATATACCTAGTCCTGGCACTTTTTCAACAGCAGCTCTTTTTTTCATATGTTAATTTGTCTGTTTAGTTTTTTTTCATTTCCTGATTAATTTTGCTATCAAAATTATTTTCAAATACATGGAATATGAGACTATATATATGAGAAACTTTTCTTCTGTTTCTGCTTTCTCCTCTCAGCATCTCAGCTATAGTTGTAGTTAGATTTGTAAGGAAACCGAATCAGAAAGGGTTCACTGTGCAGCTATGCTGAGTCCGTCACCCCAGCACCACATGGTTGTTTGTAGAAATAAGCAGACTTTTGGAGAGAGACCTAATGCAGAAGCTCAATGAGTCTTACGAGTGCTAAGAAAGCCAGATGGATCACCCAGGTACTTACTGGAGAATTATAGTTGGAGAAAAGGGATTCATTGTAAGAAATGTGAACTATTTATTCCCAAGAAGATAGACTAAATCAACCACAAAAGTGGGAGTATAAGAATTTATTTTAATCATAGTTTAGAAAAAAGATATGACTCTGAAACTACTTAATTAGATTTTGTGCTCCTTGATGAGAATCATAAGTAACATTTATTGACCTCCAACCACATACCAGGATGTGTTCCAAATACTCTACATGGATTAATGCCTTCAAGCCTCAGAACAGCCTGGGAGAGAGTGAGTATTACTATCCTCATCTTAGAAAGGAGGAAACAGGCAGAGAGGCACATGACTTGCCTAAATTCACACAACTGGAACAGGCATTCAGACTATGAACCCAGCCGCTCTGACCCCAGATTTCACCCTAAACAGTGACATTTGACTATCTTCCTGGTGAGGATTACAGTTTGCTAATCTTTGTAATGGGGTAACTATCAGATGAAACATTCAATATGTATTTGTGGGATAAGTGTTAAATGGTTGAGCAAATATGGGAAATAATTGACTATCATACTAAGAAAAAAGAGAAAAGTACTCTAATGGAGCAGAAAAAGTTGTGGGAACAACATCTTTTTTTATTAGTTTCAGATGTACAAAACAACATAATTATTAGACATTTACACCCCTCACAAAATGATAACCCCAACAAGCCTACTACCCCTCTGACACCGTACATAGCTACTCCAATATTATTGAATATATATATATATATATATACACACACACACACATATGTTTTTAATTATAGTTGACATTTAATATTATTTTATTTTAGTTTCAGGAACAATGATATCTTAATTATGGAACTGTCACTTAGAAGAGGTTTACATTTAAACCTTTCAACATGATGTGAAGCCTAGTAATAATAATACACTGTCTTTCTGCCCGACTCTCTAAGCCCCTATTACTGCTTTCCTTTAGGTACAGACTTTCCTATATCTCCAGTATTTCTTGCCTAATGGATTTTAGTGGCCTCAACTCCCCTTAGAACCATTAGAATGAAATTGTAAAAATTAATATGGAAATTTGGAAAGTTTTCTAATAGGATTGACCTAGCTATGAAGGTCAGTTATTGGTGGTTCATTGTATTTTTCTATGGTTGAGTTTATGTCATCTTGTGTGATGAAGTTTTTACAGTTACAAATGACCCCATCAGAAACATTAGAAGGATGCCAAGGCATAGGAGGGGGAGAGAAACTCCAAGTCCCATTGATTTACTTCTCTTGATGGAGATGATCTTTTTTCTTAAATTAAATTTATTGGGGTGACAATGGTTAGTAAAATTATATAAGTTTCCAATGTACATTTCTATAATACATCATATATATCTTACATTGTGTGTTCACCACCAAGAGTTAGTTCTCCTTCCATCACCATATATTTAACCCCCTTTACCCTCATCTCCCACCCCCCTCCCCATTTACCCTCTGGTAACTACTAAACTGTTGTCTGTGTTTATGAGGTTTTGTTTTTTTGTTTGTCTTGTTCCTTTGTTGCTTTCAGTTTTATATTCTACATATGAGAGAAGCCATATGGTTCTTGACTTTTTCTGTCTGACTTGTTTTGCTTCGTGTAATAATCTCAAGATCTATCCATGTTGTCGCAAATGGCACTATTTCATCTTTTCTTATGGCTGAGTAGTATTCCATTGTGTATATGTACCACACCTTCTTTATCCAATCATCTATCGAAGGACACTTTGGTTGTTTCGCTCTCTTGGCCACCGTAAACAATGCTGCAATGAACAGCAGATGATCTTCTATGTGTGTGGTGTCCTAGTCCGTAAGAGGATGTCATTGGGTCTGTCCCACCTGCCACGTAGGGGGCTGTGATGACAAAATTGGAAGGAGATGAGGCCATTATTTATAATACTTAAAATTTATAAACAACCTGTATCTTAACAGTTGAGGGATGGTTAAACAAATAATATTATAATACATACTACGTCTTAGCGGCAGGCAGACTTATCCAATATGGAAAATACTTTAATATAATGTTAAAAGAGAAAAAGCAAGTACAAAGTTGGATGTGCAGTATAGTCACAGGTCTGTAAAGCAAGCAAACCAAAGCTTTTCCAAGAATGAAATCTAGACGTGTAATTCACAGTAGTATGCATCCTGATTTTCTCAGTGTGGTGGCTCATGCATGAGGAAAGGGCTGAGGGAGGTGTGGGTTTCTTTTTCTTTTTCTTCTACTTTTCCAGCTTTTCTAAATTTTCTGTAATGATCACATAAACTAAGGTTTTAAAAAATGACAGTGAAATTGTATATAATGGAGGAAAAGTCAATTTTATTTTTAAACCTGTTTCACAAAGGATTTGAAAGCGACAAACTTTTTTAAAAAAGAAAACAGCTGCAAAAGAGCTTTGAAAGTTAAAATGCTTCTGTAGAAGCAGTAAACAGCATATTTTATTTGCTGGCATCGCTTCAAGGAATGGCAATTTGATTCTATTAACTGGCACATTTCGTTTTAAAAAGCCCCAAGAGAAATCATCCTAGGCAAGAATGTCCCAGGCGCCAGACTTCAGAACTGTTGGGTGTGGGGTGAATGCTTCAGCATAGCAATGGCGCTTAATCCATCTCTTTTGACCTTCTGGGAATCGAAGCCTGACAGGTCTCCGTGATTTAGAACTGTGCTCAGTAATGTTTGCCTATGCAGCACCAAAGAGACACATTGTCAAACTCATGAGAAAGAGGCAGCTACTGTGTGGACTCCAGTCTCCTGGGGTCCCTCTGGGAGGACAGAGCCCACCCCACACCTAGACATGGAAGAAGACCTACTCCTTCCTACATGGAGCTGAGAGCCTTGGACCTGAAGTCAGAGAAATTGAGACATACTCGACTATAGGGTAACTCTCTGTGTGACCTTGGCCAAGTTAGCACTTGACCTCCCTGAGCCCTGGTTTCCTCACCTGTAAAATGAGGATAATAACCTGTATCCTCTACCTCATAGGTACTATGAGGAACAAGGTGAGATGAGGGTAGGAATATTCTGCAAACTATAAGTGGTTCCACAGATGTGTGGAGTTGTGACAATGCATGATCTGCAGGCATTTCTGAGTTCTGAATGGCATCCAAGTGCTCTGAAGAAGCCTCTGAGTAGGATCTGTGTGACTACCTATTCTTATTTCCTTGAGCAAGGAAGAGAAGAGGGTCTTCAGCTTGCTTGCTTTCACTCATTTTCTACATAAATCCATCTTCCCCTATCTTTCTTCATCCAATGCCTCCTTAAATCTCTTACCATTTAAGATACTTCCTTTTAAAATTCTTTAGACTACAAATCCCTTTGTGCAAAACATGGTCTGCCTGAACAGAAGGTAATTTTTCGGTTGTCCCCAGAATGCTCATATTTGTAAATATTCAGAAAGCGTAGCCAGTCTGGGGCTTGTGCAGGAACACACCACTCTTTTGCATCTTCTTCTCTGGTGTGTGGGACTTACCTTTGCATTTTTTGAAGACCATTACCCTATTTTCAGCAAAGAATAATCCATGTTATTCTAAGTAGAAGAAAGTTATGGGAGGTATTTGGTGGGGGGAGAGACTGGAGAATCAGTGGGAATTCATTGAGAAAAACAAGAATTCAGTAATTTGACGAGAATGATGTGGCTTTTTTTTCCCCCATGAAAATTGGGGTTTAAATAAAAGAGTATCACCTGTTTCACAGCAACATTCAAATGTGTCGGCTGCTGATTGGTGCTATGGCTTTGTTTCTACTCTTGCAAAGCCCTGTGTTACCTTCAGATAACTTCCTCTGAGTCCCAGGTTCCATGTTAGAATTTTCATTTCTCAGCTTGTTCTCTGTGATATTCCAAACAAATATGTTCACTTGGGCTTCTTTTTCACTGTCTTGATTGCAACTTCTTGCCGTCCTTCATGCTAATTGGCAGCCATGATACCTCTTGCTCCATCTCTTCCTCCTACACACCTGCTTCACCAGACACCCTCCTGCAGCCCCTTACTTCCTACCTGTATTAGTTATCTATTGCTGTGTATCAAATTACCACAAACTTTGTGGCTTAAAAAATGTTCATTTATTATCTCCCTGTTTCTGTGGGTCAAGAGTTTGGGCACAGCTTACCTGGGTCCTTTGTGCAAGGTCTCATAAAGTGACAATTATGGTGTTAGCTGGGCTGTGTTATCATCTGAAGGCATGGCTGGGGAAGAGTCCACTTCCGAGTTCATTCAAGTTGTTTGCAGAATTTATTTCCTTGTGTCTGCCAGCTTAAAGGCCCTGGCTTCTTGCTGGCTGTCAGCTGGAGGCCACCTTCTGTTCCAAGAGGCCATTCATAGTTGCTAGGGATTGCTGCAGTTCTAGTGGCCACCCACATTTTTTTTTTTTTGCCACATGGACTTTCCCAATATGGCCTCCTAATTCATTAGGTCATCAAGGAGAGTGAGTCTGCCAGTAAGATAGGGTCTTATTTAAGATAATGTAATCACAAGAGTGACATCCCATCACCTTTGCCATATTCTATTGATTAAAAGCAAGGCACAGGTTCTACTCATTCTATAGGACAGGGGACACACAAATGCATGACCACCAAGAGATAGGGATCAGGAGACTGTATTAAAGTGTGTCCAACACACCATCTGTACTAAACTTCTATTTCACTGCCTTCCTTTGAGTGTGTTTTAAACTCTCTGCAGTTTGGTCATGGCCTACTTCTCCTAACTTACTTTCCCCTTCTTTTTTTTTTTTTTTTAAGATTTTATTGGGGAAGGAGAACAGGACTTTATTGGGGAACAGTGTATATTTCCAGGACTTTTTCCAAGTCAAGCTGTTGTCCTTTCAATCTTGGTTGTGGAGGGCGCAGCTCAGCTCCAGGTCCAGTTGCCATTGTTAGTTGCAGGGGGCACAGCCCACCATCCCTTGTGGGAGTCGAACCGGCAACCTTGTGGTAGAGAGGACGTGCTCCAACCAACTGAGCCATCCGGGAGCTCAGCGGCAGCTCAGCTCAAGCTGCCGTGTTCAGTCTTAGTTGAGCTCCAACCGCCTGAGCCGCCGGTCCGGCCCTCCCCTTCTTCTTGATACGTACCATTTACCTCTTATTCCCCTCTCAAAATTTCTCTTCTCTCTTATCCCTTCCAGAACGTAACTTTAATACAGATATAGTTTATTAGCATAGACATAATTCTAATTTTTTTTTTTTTATAAATCAGAAGTCATTTTCATTGAAATGAAGAGTTCTTTTCTGATTTTGGCTTCTGAATCCTTTTGAGAATCTAATTAAAATGACAGAGACTCTCTTCTTACAGGTGAGGGATACTACCCAGTACAGTTGTGTTATTATTGCTATGCAACAAACCACCCCTCGCTTAGTGTTGGCAAATAACAACCATTGTATAATGCTCATCGTTGCAGGAATTCACACCTAGCACAGTGGGTGTGGCCTGTCTCTGCTTCATGATGCCTGGGAGCTCAGTAGGAAGGGCTCAAACAGCCGGGGTGATTCCAACGGTTGGGGGCTAGAATTATCTGGAGGCTTCTTCATTCACATGTCTTTGTCTGGGCTCGGAGGACGGGGAAGGTTGGCTCAGCTGAGACAATTGACTGGAGTACTTACACATGGCCTCTCCATGTGGCTTGGACTGCTCACAGAGTGGTGGCTGGGTTCCAGGAGGGACAGAGAGAGAGCATATAGAGAGCATATAGAGAGCAAGTGTTCCAAGAGACCAAGCGAGAGCTGTCTGGCCTTTTATGATGGTAGCCTCAGAAGTCACATGGCATTTTTTCTGCCATGCTCCAATTGGTTGAACAATCTCTTGCCCACCCAGATTCAGGGGAGGGGACACAGACCCCACCTCTCAATGGGAGGCATATAGGAGAATTTATAGTTAAAAAAAAAAAACTATTACATATACAAACACAAATATTTTAAAGGACTACATTATCCTGAATTCGGAGAATTGAAAGGGACCATAAAGGATTATCTGTTTTGGTCTCCCACTCGTGACTATACTCTTTACAACTTTCCTGTCATCACATGCCTGGATCACTGCAGGTGTTTCCTTACTGGTCTCCTGTCATTCACTCTTCCCCCTTTCCAGTCTGTTCTTCATTCTATAGCCAGGATGATTGTTCTAAAACACAAATCATCCTCCCTCACCTTCATCCTCCATCACTTCAAATAAAACCTATGACACCTCAATCACCTACCTCTCCAGCCGTATCTCATTAGAACTACTAATGTTCTCCCCAATCTAGCTATGGTCACCTTCTTTCAGTTTCTTGTATTGTTTATGCTTCTTCCTGCCACAGGGCCTTTGCATATGTGTATCCCTCTACATGAAATGTTTTTCCCTACTCTCTTTTCTTGGTTAACTTCTACTGATTATTTGGATCTCTGATTGATAGTCACTTCCTCAGTGATGTACTCTCTGACCTCCCTGATCAGGTCACATCCTCCCATGGCATGCTCTTAACATCTGTGCATCTGTCAGCTGTAACATTTATCATTTTTATATTTGTGAGAATGTTTAAGTCCCCATAAGACATCTCCCGTAAGACTATGAGTTCCATGGAGGCATAGACCATGTATTTTTTTTTTTACTATTTATTCTTTATACCTTACATATAAACATTATAGATATTATTTTCTAAGTATGAATATTTTTTTAATTTTAGAAGTGAAAAAGTTTTAATGCAGCCTAAGAATTTGTTATTTCTTTGTTACCCTACATTCCTACTCTAGTTTGTAAAGAGCTCCAGTCAACTCTGCCTATAGGCAACATAAGCTATTGTTTTTTTAATTAAAGTTTATTGGGGTGACAATTGTGAGTAAAGTTACATAGATTTCAGGTGTACAATTCTGTGTTACATCATCTATAAATCCCATTGTGTGTTCATCACCCAGAGTCAGTTCTCCTTCCATCACCATCTTTGATCCCCTTTACCTTCATCTACCACTCCCTGACCCCTTACCCTCTGGTAACCACTAAACTATTGTCTGTGTCTATGCATTTTTGTTTTTCATTTGTTTGTCTTGTTCTTTTGTTGTTTTTGGTTTGTATACCACATATCAGTGAAATCATACGGTTCTCTGCTTTTTCTGTCTGACTTATTTCGCTTAGCATTATAATCTCAAGATCCATCCATTTTGTCACAAATGGTCCTATTTCATCTTTTCTTACTGCCGAATAGTATTCCATTGTGTATATATACCACAACTTCTTTATCCATTCATCTATCGAGGGACATTTTGGTTGTTTCCATGTCTTGGCCACCGTAAATAAAGCTGCAATGAACATTGGAGCACACGTGTCTTTATGGATAAATGTTTTCAGATTTTTTGGGTAGATATCCAGGAGAGGGATTGCTGGGTCATACAGTAATTCTATTCGTAATTTTTTGAAGAACCTCCACACTGCCTTCCATAGTGGCTGCACTAGTCTGCATTCCCACCAACAGTGTATGAGGGTTACTTTTTCTCTACAGCCTCTCCAACACTTGTTACTATTTGTCTTGTTGATGATAGCCATTCTAACTGGGGTGAGGTGATATCTCATTGTGGTTTTTATTTGCATTTCTCTGATGATTAGTGATGTTGAGCATTTTTTCATATGTCTATTTGTCATTTGTATGTCCTCTTTGAAGAAATGTCTCTTCAGGTCCTCTGCCCATTTTTCAGTTGGGTTGTTTTTTTGTTGTTGAGTTGCATGAGTTCCTTGTATATTTTGGATATTAGCCCCTTATTGGAGGCATTGGTTGCAAAAATCTTCTCCCAACATAAGTTACTCTTAAAGGGAAGCTCCCATCCGGTTTCTGTCTAGGCAATATTTGGACTAAGGACAAGCCTTTATATTTAATCCTAATTTATATATGCCTTTAATAATAATTTCAGTTAGTTGATAAGTCTTGGAAGTGTGTTTCTCTGAAATTTCTCATATCAGTTTTTCTTTGAATTTACTGTCATTTGCTAAATTCTATGAATATGCTTTCTTCCTTAGCTTTATCTACATCATTTTTTTTTAAGTCACTAAGTTCTGAGGTCAAATGTGTTTGAGAAATATCCCAAACATATTCCAGAGTTCAAATATATTTAAGAAATATTGGCCCAGGTTTAATTAAACCATCCAACATCGATTTACTGAGTTTTTACTACATCCCAGGCACTCTTATATGTTCCTGATTATGATAGTTCTCTGGGCTTTTAGTTGAATGTTGATGTAATGGGGGTATTCCTGCATAAATTCCAAATCCACTTCTGGTAACAATTTCGGAATAGGTTAGGGTAAGTCAGGTTATGCTGCAGTAACAAACAACCACCAAACTGCAGTGACTTAAAACAGCAAAAGCTTATTTCTTGTTCATTCTGTCTGTACATCTTTTTGACAGCAGAGGGCCTTTGCTTATCATACTCCTTAAGAGGCCCAGGCTGGTAGACCAGCAAACATATGGAATATTGCTAATTTCTCCCTCCTCCTCCTCTTTTTCATTCACTTCCTCCTTCTCCAGTAATAGCTGATTGAGATTAATATTGTTAGGGATTTTTTTTTCCCTGCAGAGAAAGCAAGTTCTGGAGTCTTGCTCCAGCTTTTAAATGTTCTAGCCTACAAGTGACAGACATCACTCCTGCTCATAACTCATTGGCCAAAAAAATGATGTACATAAAACTAAGGAAGAAAGCATATTCATAGAATTAGCAAATGACCACAGAGGTATCCAGGAAGGGCAGTCCTACCATAGTGTTCCAAAGGTGAAGAACCAGAAATATATGGTGAACAGCACTAATGACTATTCCGTGTGAGTGTAGTATGTACACTTCTCAAAACTGTTCGTAGAAACTTTTCTTCATGAGGCATCATGGAACACTGTGTTTCTTAAGGGATAGCTTGGGACACACTGGATTCTAGTCTAGAAACAACCAGGTCCAGTAGAGGCAAATTCACTAGAAATCATCTCTTCAACTTCAGCATGGAGCTTTCCATCAGCCTCCTTAGACTGTGGCGATTCAGTCAGTTGCAACTCTACCCCAATCCCCATCACCATTCAACACCAATTCTTCCTTCCTGTTTGCAAGACTTTTGTGAGTTTGTCAAATATTGTGCTGAAAGCAAAAGCTACTATGTCTGTAGTATCCTTCCTGAGTTACAAGGCTACTTTTTGAAACAAGATTAATTGGGTATGACTCTTGAATGCATGAGTTGAACCTATGATTGAAACTATTTCAATGACACTACAAAAGAAGAAATGCTATATAGATTTCATGCAAATAATAAAAATGGATTTGAAAGTGTTACTGGAAAACATCAAAATGCAAACATTACAGGCATATCTCATTTTATTGCGCTTGGCTTTATTGAGCTTCACAGATTTTGCATTTTTTACAAACTGAAGGAAAGTCCCTCCACCAGCAAAAAGATTACCACTCACTTTATTTGTGATAACTCGCGTTATGGCGGTGATCTAGAACTGAACTTGCAAAACCTCTGACGTATGCCTGTATATGGACGTTATATTCACCAGTATAAATGCCACCCATATACAGAACCAAGCAAGGCTGCATGAAAAGTACGAAGCTGACACTAGCTAGGGGAGAAACAACATGAACAGGAAGGATTGAGGGATGAAAGCAGTATCAGCCTTCCATGTAAAACTGCAACACTGAAATTTTAGAAATTGTAGAATTGCAATACTTCCATGTAAAGTGACTGAGGGTGAACACTTCCTTAGGCTGCATGTGATAACAGAAATGCAATTTCCATTGCAAACCATGAGGCACTTCCCAAGGAGTGCATGCATTTTAATGAAATGCTGTGTTAGAGATTGGTGTCCTATAGCTGTATATGCCACTTATTTCTGTGTAAGGGGTTTTGGATAAAAAGCCTGAGGGAATTGGGCCCTGCAGGTAAGGGCTTTAGTGATTTTGATCTGGCCATACGAAGACAAAGGAGCTGAGAGGGGCTTTGAGGACAGCTTGCCCAGGACAAGGGGCTGGTTCTCACTTACAGAATGGAGTGAACAAGTCCATTGACTTTAAAGTATATTGGTTTACACCCTGATGTGTTTTAAAAATGACTGAAGGCCAATTTCTTGGGTACCTGTAAGTCCCAAGAATGGGGAAATTTTTTTTAAATAAAATCAAAAAGGAAATTTTTTGTGTGACAACTAATTCAGAGTAAAAGACACCCTCTGTCCTTACTTTTCCAAGTCTTAAAAAATGAAATTGAAAACACTAATTCAGAAAACCATCACTATTTAACTTTTGTGACTGCAGAGGATATTGCATATTCTAAGAACTCAAATATTTTAAGATTTCTGGTTTCGTTGTTTGGTTTTTTTGTTGGCAGAATACAAGGGGGGTGGACTGAAGACCAAGCACTGGTTTGAGAGAAGCAGCAGAAACAGAATACACTGCACTGGGAACCTTGTGTCTGGACCTGCTTCTGTCCCTACTCAGTTATGTGGCTTCTGGCAAATGGTGTCCCCTTTCTGGATCACAGTGTCCTCTTTTGTTAAAAAAATTAACAAAAAAACAGGGGCTTAGAGCCTGTAATGACAGCTCATTTGTGTAATGCTTTTTCTATTTTCTTTTTTTTAACATTTGTTGAGTGCTTTTCTGCTTGCAGAGCCCTTCCTTCCACCTCCATGACTTCATTTGCTCCTCACAGCAGCCCAGCAGGGTAGTTACTGAGCTTATTGTCCCCACTTTATACAACAGTGACCCAAACAAAGACGCACATACAGCTCCAGGTGGCTGGAGGGCGCATGCAAACCCAGATTTTCTGGTGTCAGCGCTTGGCTTGTTTGTTTGTTTCTATTAGACAGTTCTAACGGTTTTTTTTTTGGCTAATAACGTAGAGAGTTCTAGAAGTACCTTTTCTTTTTTCTTTTTATTTTAAAATATGTGCAACAGCACTTAAACACCTCTGGGGACGTCGGCACCCTCAGCACCATAGAGCCATGGAAAGAGGGACAGCATCACCACACAGGATGTTGTTTCTCTTCCCAGCGGTGAAATTTCTAGCTTTCCAATCAGTGATTTCCTTGCCCCCTTTCCTGGGGAGGCCACCTC
This sequence comes from Rhinolophus ferrumequinum, assembly GCF_004115265.2. NCBI lineage: Eukaryota > Metazoa > Chordata > Mammalia > Chiroptera > Rhinolophidae > Rhinolophus > Rhinolophus ferrumequinum. The sequence goes on along the minus strand of NC_046294.1, from coordinate 24,210,905 downwards.
TGTGTCCTGTCTCGTTGTTCTTGTGCCTGCAGCTCTTCACATTGGAGCTGACCGCGCTCAGATCTCCTCAGGGACTGCAGTGACACAGGCCTCTGAGAGGTGTCTCTGGTCCTAGGTTGGACGTGAATAGTTTTTCTCTCAGAGATAACCTAATCTGAGAGAAGTCTCCTTTGCTTTTTGACATGGCATGAATGATATCGTCAGGAATCCTTTGAAATCCAATAAAATAAAGATGACTGTTTTGTGCCATCTTTCCAATCACAGGTCATCTCAGTTATTCTGCTTGACCTGCTTTGGGGTCCTAAAAAAAAGACTTACATTTGGGTACTCGGTCCTTTCATTTTGCATTTGGGGTTTTTGGATGAAATTTATTGTGGTATCATTGGCCGTGGCAGGTAGTCATGTTCATCTTTGATTTTTTTTGTATTGTGAGTTTCACAGTCCAACTCTCGGAGATGGTATAGAAAAAAAGATTTAAAATACATCAGTGTGTCCCGCATCTTTGCTTAAACATCACTTCACAGAGACTACTTCTCACCAACCTTGCCCTGTAGGTTAGCTGTTCATTTGCATATTTATCATTACTTAATTCATGGTTTTAATGTGTTTAATGAGTCTTTGTGATGAGATCTGAGCAGTACCTGTCTTGCTCATCCCTTCTCTCCAGGACCTACCTCAGCAGGCACTTCATGATGATCTGATGTCTGACTGCTCGATATTTCATTTTGCAGGAACAAACAATCTACAGATAACTGTCACCCCAACCCCAGAAGCATTTCCTCATGGGAAGTTGTTACCGATTTCACCAACATGGCCTTTCTCAGAAGTCCAGTCTTCCTCAGCAGTGGACAGAATCAAGAATGTGCTGGGACCATCCCCTGACAACACAAGCGTGCTACAGTTTGCCCGAACACCTCTTCCCAAGACACACCGCAGAGCTAGGGCTCACGGGGATTTCTCTTCTTCCCCTTACCAAGGAAGTGGATATAGCACCTCCCTCGAGCCTTCCAAGGATTCCACTGAGTCCCTGGTCCAACCAAGACCTCAAAGGGGAAAAGAAGCAGCTGCCGTGACAGGTTTGCCTCACTCCAGCATGCTCCTCCCATTGTCCACTGTCCCATCAGTGACGTCCTTGAGTGCTGTCCTCCCATCTCAGTCAGTACGGGTAGGGACTCCTTCCATTTCACAACAGCATTCCCCGAGATCAGATATCCTCCCACTTCTCCCACAATCTCCACCATCCTCTTCATTGACTCCTGACTCATCTCGTTCCATCGTCTTTTTTAAGCCAGCTGAGCGACCCACCAAAGTGCCTTTATTCCCTCAAACAGCTCCAACTGATTCCTCTTCAAGTCAGAGTGTAGCTGATCCCCCAAACCCATTTGCTAATGAAATGAACCACACTCCACCCAAAAATGCCCAGGATTTAATAGGCATCCCTCGCCTAAGTTTTTTTGGATCCTCAACAAAGCAATATTTGGAGCTATCCCCCACCAAGGGTCCTCGCTCAGCAGGCTCCCCCACTCCCGAGTTTTTGAGTTCCATGGCAGAATTGGCCCATCTGTCTCCCCGTCCCCTAGCACCTGGAAGTCTGCAGCTTCCAGGTAGAACTCCCTCAGGGTCAAGGTCGGAAGTGGCTTCAAGTCCTGCATCCACCCAGCCTGTCGAAGCTGAGGTGGCTGAAAGAGTGCACAATGGGGTGTCTTGGCCGGCTTTGAAGAGTGCAGCAGCGAACCATGAGGCCGTGCCTTCACTGTTCCAGACTGCAGAATCAGTGGCAGTGGAAATGACCAGCACAAAGCTAGCCCCTGCTACTGCAAATGAGTCTGCTAACCCACTGCATTTGTCAGCAGCTCCAGAGAATTCCGAAGGGCCCACCCTTTCAGCAGAACACACATCCTCCTCTTTGGTGCCTTCTCCTCTGCCTCTCACCACAGCCGACCGGGGACAAGCCATCCTTTCTGGGACGATTCCTGCATCTCCATCGAATGGCGCAGCACCAGGCTTTCCCTCCACGGTCACTTTCTTCCAGCTGGCACAGAATCATGCCTCGCCATCCGCCGAACCCAAAATGCCAACTCCTCAGAAAGAGGGCTATGAGGGACCCCCTCCTACAGCAGCTACAGGCTTCCTCCTGTCAAGCCAGTTTCCTAATTTCCTCTCCACGACTTGGACATTTCCCCTGCAGAAAGAAGATAGTGTAATAGCTGTTTTAAAGAAAAACAAAAAGGCAAATTCGACAGTTGCTCTCCAGACCCTTCCAAGTAAGGAGATTCCAAGTCTTCACACTGTAAGTGGATTCACCTCCGATTTTAGCACTGATCGCAGTTCATCTACTGTCATTACAACACCAAGAACAAACCTTCCATCAGAATTACCTCCACGTTCCATCCCCTCCATACTCGCCTCCCAGACTGTTTCCCCATCTCCCAGCTTTTCCAACAGCAAGCCAGAGACTTACACAGCTGCAACAGACCATTCTGAGTTGCCAGTTTCATCTTCCAAACAGGTGACAGCATTTCCCTCCAATACTGAGGTCTATGATTTCTCAACAATGGGAAACGTGAAAAAGCCAGCAGTCACAGATGTCTTCTGGAGTTCTCTTTCAGCAGAAACTGGATCCCTTTCCACAGAACCAATGCTATCTGGCTTGCTGCAGCAAACAAATAATGATCTAAATGGGCTCACAATTAACTCCACAAGTTGGGAAACTCATTCAGCTTCATCTACTGCTCCCAGCGGTTTAACTTCAGCTGTTCGTACCATAAAACCTCAGGATTTCAAAGACACTGCTGGGCATTTAGCAACTGCAGAAGGCGTTAGCATTCAGGAGCCAGTCCTTGATACAAGCACCAACCAGCCGGTCCAACAGGCAGATGTTACTGTGGTTGGAAACCACACAGATGTCTTGTCCACAAGTAATAACAACCATTCCAGAGGCTTCCAAGCAGCTGAGGTTGAAGATTACCCACCTGCAAGTCAACAGGTCTTGTCTCATCCCCGTCTGCAGCTACCTGCCCATCCAATACATTCTCTCTTGCTAACCTCTACAAGTCTGCCTTCCACAGCTGGCTCACAGGAAATGCTTTCAGATGGAACGGATACAAGTCTCCAAATTTCCAGTAACATCTATCCGTCTCCTGTACTAAATGCTTCCGCACCATTCCAGAGTATCCTGAGGCATCACTCTACTGCTGAATCTGCTCTGTCAACCAGTGCCTTATTCAGGCCCCCTTCCAAAGTGCTGCTGGCTTCTCAGCGCCCCAAGAAATGGACAGGTGCAGCCACTAATGCAGGTAGTTTGCTTCCTGGCACCCAGAAAACAGGTATGACTGCTTCCGTGGCTAAAGCGTCTTCGAGCTCAGCACAGACACCCAGCTTTGCTCAGAAGGAGCAGACACACCCTCTCAGGCTGATGAATGAGTTAGCAGCGCCACATAGTCATGTCCTTGATCCTCTGCTGACTTGATTTTTTGCAAAGTATTCAGCATTTAAGTGTCCTTATTACCAAATGTAGCTTTGCTCTAAGAGGCATTCTCATTGTGGTTAACTGACTTTATGAGCCTAAGCTGTTTTGCCTAAATTTCAGAGCACAGAGACTTTTCACCCCCACAAACCCGTAAGTCACATCCATTCATCACCACAACAAGTGACATGTGCACTGCAGACCAATGACAAACTTTGCTTTTTCTCTCTTTACAGGGGACTTCTCAGTATCGCCCAAGGCAGAACCGACAGTAGCAGCCGCAGCTACGCTGTTTCTGAGGAAGTCAAGTCCACCAGCGCTGTCTGCAGCCCTGGTTGCTAAAGGTACCAGCAGCAGCCCTTTGGCCGTGGCCTCGGGATTAGTTAAGAGCAGTCTGACCACTGCTGTAGCTAAAAATGTCACAGACTATGGAGCATCTGGCCCGAAGGCCACACCAGGGGCAGTCCATCCAGCCTTCTCGATCACACCAACCTACATGTTTGCAAGATCAGCACACACCATGAGCACTCACACAGCCAGGCAAGGGAACGTGGGCACTGCCTCTGGCCTGTTGTCCACAACACACCTCCCCAGGAAACCACAAGCCATGCACACGAACTTCCCAAACCCCACCAGCCTGGACATGCCCAGGGCAGCCACCACACGCCCGCTGACAATCACAGCAGCCTTGACGTCCATGACCGCACCAGTAAGGGCCACCCGCGTGCCACCTCTGCCGGCAGAAAACTCAGATACTGCCCTTCCCGCTGCGTCAACACCTATGGTCACGACTGGCAAAATGGCATCCAACCTGGAGTGTCAGATGTCCAGTAAGCTCCTGGTGAAGACGGGTAAGATTCCACTCTCCTGATTTTACTTGAAAGCAGCAAGTACATAATGGCCTCAGAGACGCAACAGAATTATTAGCTTTCTTTCAGATCAGTGGTTCTCAACCAGGGGCGATTTTACTTCCTCCTCCCCCAGAGGACATTTTGGCCACAACTTAGAGGGTAGGGAGGGTGCTACTGGCCTCTAGTGAGATAGAGACCAGGGATGCTGCTAAAGAGCCCACGGTGCACAGGATGGTTGACAACAAAGAATAATCCAGCCCAAAATGTAAGTAGTGCCCAGGTTGAGAATCCCTGATCTTTATCAAGTGACAGGAGAGGACAAGCATGTGACACGGATTCTAGTCTTGGGATCAGTCCTGATAGCAGAGGCCCCTGGGAAACCAGTTCGTCCAGGAGTCTGAGAAAGCAAATAGGCACCAAGTTTTACCTGTAGAGAGAATAAGTGATGTCTCACATGAATGAATGATGTGTTAGTAAAATACAAAATCTTGGGACGTACTTCAGAACTCAGAAAGGCCTTTTGTCATGTATTTTCTCAATCAGCAGATACTAAAAGTACAGCTACAGTAAATATACTATGTGGGCGCCTGGGATTTCTTTTGATGTTGAAAAGGAGACAGATCTTCTTGAAAATGTTGCAGGGGGGAGGTAGATGCTGTCTTTTTAGCCCCCGCCTCCCAGTTGCAGCAAACTAGGCCAGGAAGGCACGGGGTCCATTGAATAGTGTGGTAGTGTTTGCTATAAAAAGCATTAGACATTATTTGAAAGAGTATGCCAATGTGGAATGCTCGCATCCTGCCTTCCTCTTCACCCCACAAGGAACTACATGAAATTATCTCATGAGACATATCCTATTCTAAAATGGGAAATTGTGAAACTGGGCATAGCTGCAAGTACAGTATCTCCTTCTCTATCTCAAGACATTACACCATCTGGTGTTCTACTTTCCCTCCCTCTCTCCCTTCATATCTGTGCCTCCTCCTTTGAGTGGCAGGCAAGCTCAGCCACTCAGATGCAGAAGTCGGGAACATTCTCCCCCTCTCTTCTTCACCGACCCCTCCGTCCCCCGTCACCCCAGCCACACCGAATCACCAGTTCCTTTCTGTCTACTTCCCGAATACCCCTTCTCTCCACCTGCACCGCCACCTCCCTAGATCACACTGTCACTGTCACTCACCAAATTTCTGCAACAACAGCCAAATTTATCTCTCTGCCTCAGACCCCCACCCCCAACCTGTTCTCCAGTCTGCAGTCAAAGGAACCTTCTAAAATGCGTGCCTTTGCTTGAAACCCTTCCCTTCCCATTGGCCTCAGGACCAAGCCTGAACACATATACCAAAATATTTCCCTTCTCTCCCCTGTGCCTTTGCACTTGGTCTTCCCTCTCCTGGGAGTGGGTGGGGACAGTTCCTCCCCCACTTGGCCTAGCTCACTCCCATTATGCTTTAGGACTCAGCAGAAGTATCATCTCCTCCAGGAAACCTTCCCTGGTCCCCATGCCCTTGCCCAGTTCAGGGATGGATGCTCCTTCTGGGGGCTCCAACAGCATCTCGGCTTCCCTTTAAATAGCACCTGTCACATCCAGTCTCAAATGCCTGTCCTCATCCCAGTCTCCATCCCTGTCTCTGTCACACTTGCAGGGTGGGGACTGCCTTCCTGATTCAGGGGTGTTTCAGGCTGCAGTACCTAGCGCAGGGCCTGCACTGAAGTTAGGCTCTCGGGGAATGCGGTTGTGGGAACTTCCTTTCATGCAGACCTATCAGGGCAGGCACTGCTGAGCCCCACCTCTGAAGGTCACAGGCAGCATTGGTCAGAAATGAAGTGCCACCAGCACACCAGCTGTCTCTCCACGAGGACCACACAAATGGCTAGGGCCTTCTTCCTTGAATGGGACCCATCGAACTACGACTCTAGCCCACCCCTCTCAGCCCAACTGCTAGCTGATTGGACCTGTACTCGCCAGTTTTCCGCAACTTGCGGGAGGTGGTGGTGGGAGAGAGGAGGGCTTCTGTATTACGAGGTCTGCTGCCTTCCCTTGATGACTGCACTTCTGTTTTGCCCCACAGTTCTCTTTCTGACCCAAAGGAGAGTGCAGATCAGTGAAACCTTGAAGCTCAATGTGGCCAGAGGGCTGACACAGGCATTGCGGAAGGCGTTCCACCAGAATGACGTCTCGGCTTACGTAAGCCCCTCGCTTTTGTAACCAAACTAATCCGTCTGCATCTTCCTCTTGGCTCCAGACTATGTTTCCTCCTCCCTCGGTACCATAACCATGTTTGCAAGAAGTAGTAAATTTCTTCATTTTGGCACATACCCCATGTGTAGTGACTGGAGAAAAAGGTCAAATATCAAGATGGAAAACAGGCTAATTGCCCTATGTCTAGATTTTTTTTTTTTTTTTTTTTTTTTACGTCTGGCTATACTGTTTGAAATTGTCCTATTATCCCATTGTTTGGGTATAGTATTTAATATTGTTAGTGCAATTCTCCAGAAACCATCCATCGCTTTTTCCTTTATCTTCCTCACCATTGTAAATAGTGATTTATTTCTGGACATTTAATAATCACTCTGACTTGTAAATTGGGTCCAACTTTGCTTAAATTGCCAGCAGCAGAGAGGGAAGTAAACATTTTTTTTCTCCAAATACTTTAATGCCAGGTACTATTTGACAACTGCCAGCCAATTTTGATAGCATATCCACGTGATGGAAGCCTTGCTTTACACACTTTTGGTTTGATTCCAAGTTTTAAAGCAGTAAAGGTGATAGGCAGTTGGTGGACAACCCTTTGCACCACTTAAAAATATTGCTCTGGCCTCTTCCTTTCATGCTTTGTTCTACAGCTGCATTCAGCTGGGTGGTCCTCCCACCACACCAAGGACTAAGAAAAGGTTTGATACATAGTTTATTGGTCATTGTCACTCTCTTTTATGTAATTCTGGGGGAAAAAAATGAAAGAAAGAAATGCATTCCATCAGAGGCACCTGTGGTTTCTGCACCAGAAACTTTATTTGGAAGTGGAAAATGTGAACGTTTCCATTGGTCGCCCTGTGCAGTTTTCAGTAAGCTTCATCGTTTGCAGACGACCTTCACAATTTTTGCCTTTTTTCCATATCATCACAAACCGCTACAACAATTAGTACTATGTATTACTTTTTTTTTCAATCGGCTCATTTTAAAAACTTAAATATATTTCTTTTGAAAGGATGTTTGATATTACCACAAATGGAAATCAGGATCATTTGCCACAGAGAAAAGGTAATCATAAAAATGAGAATAATGGGAACAACTTGTTAACTTCAAGCTAGACGTGGTGGGCAAAAATATGATTAGCAAGGTTTGGAGAGGTGTTAAAAGTAAATGATCCCCAAACTAAGACTTGGTCCTTGAGGTGATTAGAAGGACTAGTACAGGAGTCACTTTCTGTCTGGTGTTGCTTGGTGCTGTGTTCACGCTCTGTCCATAAGTATCTCTTGTTTCACCTAAAGCCATCTCAAACACCACCTTGGGGAACAAAGTGTGGAGGAACCAAAGGCACACCCAGCCTGTTGCAAAATCAGTTGTCTTGGTTTCTTCGGCAAATACACACGACACGACTAAGGAAGACACAAGAATAAGGGTGGGGAGGAAGTGGGTGTTAAACACACCCTGAGTTGTTAATATAAACACTAAGAAAGCAAAAACAAATAAGAATAAACTCGAAAGCCTCAAAATCTTCCAGTTGGGTTAAAAGGAGCTCAGATCATCAGTGTCCTCTAGGACCCAGCTTTAAGAGAAACTCTCATCATCCACCCCTGCCTTGGTCTTGAATCAACTTCTAAGTCAAGAACGGAGTCAAGTCTGAGCACTTGTTCTCTCAGCTTCTAGAGAGAGGAATTCACCTCATTTACTACTTGACCCCTGTCCTGAAGGTGCCCCCCCTGAATCTATCATTTCTGTTTTTTAATTTTCACAATTGATGAGAAATATAATGAAGCTATTTTCCCAGCATTCCACTCCCCGGCACTCTCTTTTGCCTGCGTCTCGGGTGATAATTGGTGCTCACAAGATTATAGTGAGGCACTTAAGGAATCAAAAAAGCACAGATTTAATTCTATTCCATGTAGGTTCAATATAAATTATATTTTGTTGTATTCTGACATTTTGAGACTTGTCTTCCACATATGCTTTATAAGATTATTAGAATATTTGTTGAATGAGATCCTATGCCCCAGGCATGCTAAATAACAGTTGTGGTCCTAGGAAACACCAAGAAGAATTAAAAGTACCGTGGAAATAAATACAGAGGTCTGGGGGTCCGTTTGTTTCGTAGGTGGATATCCTGGAACATTCTCACAACGTCACAGTTGGTTATTATGCTACCAAAGGGAGGCTGGTGTACTTGCCTGCCGTAGTGATCGAAACGCTGGGTGTTTATGGGGTCAGCAACGTCACTGCAGACCTGAAGCAACATACCCCGAACTTGCAGTCTGTGGCACTACTTGCCTCTCCATGGAATCCCCAGCCTGCAGGCTACTTCCAGCTGAAAACAGGCAAGTGACCCAGAGGAAAAGGATTCTTACCTGTTCTGGGATTGGGGCGTTACCAATAAGCCACCTGTTTAAAAGCTCCACTGCTAACTGCTCTGTCATCTCTTAAAGTCCCTTCCTCAAAGGGCTCTGCGAATCAAGTGTCCAGTGCCCTACACGTCAGCCTAAACTTTTCCTGGATTTATTAGAAGTATTTCTTCACAGGAGCCTTTCTTCCTAATGTATGTAATTAGTACTTATGTGCACCAAGTACGGTAATTTTCTTTTCTGTATTGCCGATGGATACTGATAAGAATGAATATCCATAAATATCTATGCTTTAGAGCAACACGTTCCAGATGCCACTGAATCAGAGTCTCTGAGCTTAGGCCTTGGGATCTTTCTTTCAAGTTCCCTGCTGTTTCTGATCTTGTGGTTTGTAAACCACAAAAGGGGAGACACTGTTGAAATGGAAAGACTCAATCAACTTAGTAATGCAGGTCAACTGATTACTTTTTTCCCTGCAACGCAACGGAAGGCACGATTTCTCTTAGGCTATTTTTTATCATTCCTGAAATAGCTGTCTACATATGCAGTCAAATGAAATCACAAAATCCTTTGCATTGGAGGGAATCTCAGGTCCCATCTCACTTTTAATTCTTTTAGGTTATAAGTCATTTTAAGAGCCACTTCCAAAAACGACAACCAGACCTTGTTATCTTTACTTGCCTAATTTCTCTGGTGTAAAATCGTGCTGTTTTATATTATGAGCATGACTCCTATCAAGTCCAAGGAATGAAGACACAGCGTTGGTGAGCACTGATTTGCTACTGTCGTTCTAGTGCTTCAGTTCGTGAGTCAGTCCGACAACATACAGTCCTGCAAGTTTGCTCAGACGATGGAACAGAGGCTACAGAAGGCCTTCCAGGATGCCGAGGGGAAGGTCCTGAATACCAAGAGCAACCTGACGATTCAGGTAAGGAGGAAGGCACTTGAGCCATGTACTTGACAGAGGCCACCCATAATGCAAATGTTGACAAGAACTTGGTCCCCCATTTCAAAGCTGCCTGGGGTAAATGTAACTTTGTACTTTGGGCGTGTGGTGTAGATAGGAGAAGGTACCACTCTGGGGCCTCTGATTCGAGTCCGTCTCAGCCACAGGGAGGATGGCTGGGGTATGGATGCTGTGTTGCTGTCTGCCTGCTGTGGTTTGGGATTTTATATTTATTTTTTGATATGAAGCTTCCTTGGGCCTTTCCAAAACATTTGTTATTTTTAAAATAATAAACTGAAATGTACTGTATAAGATATGTCAAATGTCTCATAAAATGAATGATGTCTAAATAGCTAACTCACTAAGATTTGCCTATTCTGTGGCTTTCATTGAGTTATTTTCCAGACATGCGTATGAACAATCACCTTACTTTACACACACACACACACACACACACACACACACACACACACAACTTAGGGCTTACTATGTGCCAGGCCTGTGCTAAGTGTTTTACAAATGTTTTGCTTCATAATACTCAAGACATCCTTCTGAGGTATTATTACCACCATTTCACAGAAGAGGAAACTGAGAGAGAAGTAAGAAACTTCCAGAAGGTCACAAGGTTGGTAAAGACTAGAACAAGGACTTGAGCCAAAGCCCAAACTCGTATCCACCACGCTATACTAGCATCAAGGCAATGTAGAAATGGGATCCTTGATGAAAGTTTGGTAAACACACGAATTATTTCCCAGAGAAATTCCACTCCTGGTGTACTGTATTTCAGCTTCCTGGATTTACAGCAGACATGGCATCAAAAGCCTTTCTCAGACCCATTTTTTGTTATTGTATAGATAGATACCATCCCACTAAAGACAGATGATGCTTAATGATATTTCTCCAGCTCCCACATTTCTCTGATTAACTGTACTATCCAATGTCTCTATTTTTACTGAACTAAAAGCCTTTGCAATGAAACCCAGTGGTTTTGAAATTGACATTTAGCATAAGTGAATTATCAGCAAAGCCACTATGCTGTAAAAAGCGTACAATTTAATTTGAAGGGGAAGCCTTCCTTTCCTAGATTCATCCAAAGGGTACAAAGTAGCTCATTATGATTTGGTTCATGGTAGACTAAAATAAAAAAAAAAAAAAAAACGTGTCACAGACTTAAGATTTATGTAAGAAGTATGACTCAGCTCCTTTGGGGAGATCTTTTTGTTTTTGACTGGATTTGTGATCTAGTCACGATCCAGGTGCTTGAGTCTAGTCAGAGTTTGGCAGCAGAACATTCTCTAATTGTATTCAGAAAGCAGGGACTTATTGAGCATCTGCTATTTATCAGCACTGGAAGGGACACCAATATAGAAAAGCTGTCCTTGGCCTTAAGAAGCCTCTCTTGTGTTGTTGTATGATAGTCAGGGGCCGTGAGATGAAATTTTATAAAGCAGTTCACAAACCTTCCTTGGAAAAGATTACAATAACCAATTCAAACATTGTGTCTAAGTAGATTTTAGATGCTCTTGAACATATTAGCAGCTCTTGAGATGAATGGATAATTGGGTAAATTGTTTTATTAGCCCCATTTCTCTTTTTGCCTTGGCTGACAGGAAGCCCAGAGACAAAGTTGTTGCCTGGGTGTAGTAACCCTCTAGGCCCCTATATCATGCATGGATAGCTGTATGCTAACCATCCCCCTGTGGCTGTCTTTAATCTGTTTTTCCAGGACCTGGTTTTGTAATTGATAACTTTCCATTTTGTTCTATTAAATATAATTCAGGGAGCACCTTAGATCCTCTGTAGAATAAGAACACATAAATAATTTGTTCAGAGAGTCATCGAAAAAGTGACTTATTATTTTTAACTTGTACAGCATTGCTATTAGAGGTTAGCTTACAGTAGTCTCAATTAGGACTTCTTGGTAGAGGTGACAGAATCTAAAGTCACAAGGCTTGAGCAAAAAGAGGAAGTGATTGGTTCATGTGACTGAAAGGTTTAAAGCTTATTTACTTCAGGTACAATTGGATCCAGGTGCTTACATGATGTCTTCATGTAGTTCTTTCTTCATCTCTTGGCTTGCCTTGCTCTGGACTGGCATTATCCATGTGCCCGGTGGGGGTGGGCCCTGCTACCTCCAGGTTTGCCTCATCTTTATTGCTCACAGTCTCATGGGACCAAAGTGTCTTTTTGTGTCATTCCAGTAAAAATCCTGGGATTAGTTCTCATTGCACCCACTTTGATTGTGTGCTCATTTCTGGACCAGTAACTGTGGCCAAGGACATGACTTGTCCCAATCAATTAGGCCTGGCTAAGATGCCCACTCCAGGAACTTGGGTGGGGCAGCCCCACCCAAAGCACATGAACTGACAGGAGAGATGAGGTGTTTCCCCATGGAAAATTGTGGTGCTGTCATAGAAGAAGGGAAAATGGGTGCTGGGCAGGCAAAACAACAGCTTTCCGTTCCATCCGCCTTGTAGGTCTACTTAGCTCAATGAATCGTGGCACGAGTGAATGGTTCGTAAGAGATGACGTCAGAAGCTGCAGGAGTCTAAGAGTAAAGAAGTGATGGGAAAGTGCCCCCAGCAATGGCTGCTTCTGGTGGACAGGGCATGACTTTCAGGGAAGAGTGATATGATCTTGGTCTCAGGACCTCTTCTTCGTGATGAAGCTACCAACAATGGTCACACTTTTCTTAGCTATGAAACATGATGATATGAAAGAGTACACAAATAAATGGAAAGACAATGCTCATGTATTGGAAGCCTTGATATTGTTAAAATGTCAACACTTCCAAAGCTATCTGGATTCATTGTAATCTCTATCAAAATCCCAGTGAAATTTTTTTTTGCAGAAATAGAAAAATCCATCTTAAAATTCATATGGAATCTCAAAGGACCCTGATTAGCCAAAACAATCTTATAAGGAAAAACAAAGTCAGAGGTCTCACACGTTCTGATTTTAAAACTTACTACAAAGCTATGATAATCAAAACAGTGTGGTACTGGCATAAAGACAGACATATAGACCAATTGAACAGAATACAGAGCTCAAAAATAAACCCTTGCATATATGGTCAAATGATTTTTGACAAGAGTGCCAAGCCAATGGAGAAAGGACAGTCTTTTCAACCGATGGTATTGAGAAAACTGGATGTCCATAAGGAAAACAGTGAAACTGGACCCATACTTAGCACCATATTCAAAAATTCACTCAAAATGTATCAAAGATCTAAATATAAGAGCCCAAACAATTGGAATCATAGAAGAAAAGAGATGAGAAAAACTTCATGACATTGAATTTGGTTATGATTTGTTGGATATGACACCAAAAGCATAGGCAACAAAAGAAAAAATACATAAATTGGACTTCATCAAAATTAAAACATTTTGTGGATCAAAAAGACACAATCAAAAGGCAATGGAATGGGGGAACATACTTGCAAATCATATAGTTTCTGATAAGGGGTTAATATCTAGAATACATAAAGAACTCCTACAACTCAACAACAACAACAACAAAAACCCAAACAACCCAATTAAGAAATGGGCAAAGGACTTGAAGAGACATTTCTCCAAAGAAGATTTACAGCTGACCAATAAGCACATGAAAAAAAAGTTCTACATGATTAATCATTAAGAAAATGCAAATTAAAACCACAAGATAACACTTCACACCTATTAGGATGGCTATTATTTAAAAAAAAAAATAGAAAACTAACAAGTGCTGGTTAGGATGTGGAGAAATTGGAACCCTTGTATATTGCTGGTGGTCATATCAAATGGTGAAGCTGCTGTGGAAAACAGTATGGCAGTTCCTCAAAAGATTAAACATAGAATTACCCTAATATCCAACAATTCTATTTCTGGGTATATAGCCAATAGAATTGAAAGCAGGGTCTTGAACAGGTATTTGAACACCCATGTTCACAGCAGTATTATTCACAACAGTCAAAAGGTGGAAGCAACCCCAAGTGTTGATCCAGAGACGAATGGATAAATAAATGTAGTCTATACATACAATGGAATATTATTTATCCTTAAAAAGGAGGAAAATTCTGACATAGGCTCAACATGGATGAACCTTGAGAACATTATGCTAAGTGAAATAAGCCAGTCACAAAAGGACAAATATCTGTATGATTCTATGTACTTACAAGAGATACTTAGTTTTGTCAAATCAATAAAGACAGGAAGTATAATAGAATGGTGGTTACTAGGGGCCAGGGAAAGGACCAAATGGGAAGTTATTGTTTAATAGGTACAGAGTTTCAGTTTGGGAAGATGACAAAGTTCTGGAGATGGATGGTGGTGATGGTTACACAACAGTGTGAATGTACTTAATGTCACTGAACTGTACACTTAAAATGGTTAAAATGGTAAAATTTATGTGTATTTCACCACAATAAAAAAGTATGAAACTAATGTAATGTTATATGTCAATTATAAAAAAAATTCTCAGCTAAAAAAATATAATTACCTGGTCGCGTGTGATATGTACAGAGGCACCCATACTGCAAGCTGTTTGGGACCCAGTGCAATTTAGTTTTGTTCAAAAGTGGAAAATAGAATGTTTACAACAGAGATAAAGTTTGCAATGTTATTTTAGTTATTATTTTTTTAGGTGACAGTACAGTGAGGTCTTCTAAATTGTTCAGAACAAAGTGCCTTTCTTTTAGGTAACTTGGGAAAAAGGCGGAAATTCCTGTAGCGAAACCATGTTCCAAAAATACTTGTAGAGAGGAGAGTGGGAGTTGACCAGAAACGCAGGCTCAATAGCTTATTATCATGGGACCGTAGGCTCTGTAACAGAGAATTTAAAAGGAACTTCCACTTAAGGGAAAAAGTGAGAAATAGTGTGAAGAAGCTGTTCTTGACAGTCGTAAGGTTTAAAAGGAAAGTTGCAGGAATACTTATGTCTGAGCGCCCAAAAGCCTGGGAAAGACGGAATCAGTCATCTCCTGGCAGGAAGAGAGGGCACGCTCAGATGAAGGCAAGTTAAGAAAAGTCCAATAAAAGGGACCCTTCACAGAAATGTGGGCAGGCTTTAGGGAAACCACAGGGACGGGCAGTACCCAAGGCTGGAGCAGTTGGGGCCGAGGGGGCGAGGGAGGGCGTGGTTAGCAGAAGCCAGCAGTCCCCGCTGTGCCACAGGAACTGTGCCCCCCTAGGGAGGGAGTCCCCGACACCAACACCCTGACCCCACTCTTCTCCCTCTTTCACATCCTCTTCACCTCCCTTGAGCAGGAGCCAGAGGGCAAAGGACCCCACTGAGGTGGTCTACAAGGGTCTGCGTCTGGGGGTGCTGAGAGGGGGTAGCAAGTGAATCCAGAGGAAGAAGGGGCAACAAAGGCTGTCTCACCAAGGGGAATGCCTTCCTACTGCATCTGTTTTTCAAATCTCATCTGTAGAGTATTTTTGTCCAAATGTTGACCCAGAAAATCTCCAGTAACAAAAAGACTGTCTTAGACAAAATGTGAGAAGAAAACCACACCATCTCATCGTAATATTTATATATTCCATAGGAAATTCATAGGCCAGAAGGAAATGGAATTGCTCTCTAAAGAAGTTATTTATTTGATATTTCTGAATTCCTTTTGTAATCAGGTTCAGTCACTCTGTCCGTTACTAGGTTGGTGGCATTCCCCGTCCTTTCAACTTTAAAATTCCCCCAAAGTTTGACTCAGGCTTTCTCTGTCTGAGCAGTTGAGCCATCCTTAAATTTGACATTCCTATGTTCTGTTTTGTATTTTCTGAACCGTAAAAGCCCCTGGAAAAGATGCACACACCAGTGGTTAAAACCTGAAGTCAGACTGCCCAAGTTTGAATCCTGGCTCTGTCACTTATTAGCTGTGTGACCTTAGGCAAGTCCCTTGATCATTCTGGGCCTCAGTTTCCTCCTCTGTGAAAGGGAGTCATAACTAGATGCACCTCCTAGGATTGTGGTGTGGATTAAATGAGATAACATGCCCTTAGCACGATGCGTGGCACGTAGCAAACAATCAGTAAGTGACAACTATTGTTATTCTTGTCTCTCCCTTGCTCTTTCCCACCTCCCTTTCATTCCTACCCTCAACTTCGGCTTAAACTTCTCCTCCCACGGCCTCCATGAAACAGACCCTCATCTTATATGGCATGTCTCCCTCCCCTTTCCTCCTGTGTCGATTCAGATTGTGAGCACGTCCAACGCTTCCCAGACAGTCACGTTGGTGTACGTGGTGGGCAATCGGAGCTCCTTCCTCAACGGCACCGTCGCCAGCAGCCTCCTCCGCCAGCTCTCGGCTGAGCTGGTGGGGTTCTACCTCACCTACCCGCCGCTCACCATTGCCGAACGTGAGTATGTCCCCATCTTCATACAGGGACTCTGCCATCTTCCCTGGGGCCTTTCTCCACTTGCAAGCATCCATTGTGCCAGGCTGCACGATAACTTTAGTCCTAAAATGACAACTGAAATATGTGATAAATGGGGACTGAATTGATGACAAGTTTATTACACGTAGAAAAAAAGCCCTTGCTAGGTGCCTGTACCCTTTACGTATCTCTTATCTCATTTAATCCTCACAACTGCCTTAGAAAGGCAGGTGCAAAATTAGCACCATTTTGCAGATGAGAAAACTAAAGTTTGTTGTTTCATAAAATGCCCGCTCTCCCATAGCAGCTAGTGAAACATGGAATCTGGGGTTTGAACCCAAGCAGTCTACCTCTGAGCTTATAATACTGCATGGTAGGGCATGTGTCCTCATGGTAGTCTGGGTTGCTGTGATTTCCCCCACTTCTGCCATTAGTAAATATTCTGGGGCCTTCAGTCCTTGCCCTGGCTATAGAAATAATGCAACTCATTTGCAGTGACACTGTGACTTCCTTGATGAAGTCCTCACAATCTTGTGGCGTCATCTTCCTCTAATGCTTCAGTTATAGAATCCTCGTTACCATACAGCAGACATGGGCTCTGAAGATGATGGAGCCTGTATTTTGTACCCAAACACTTACTTGGTAGCCAAAGGAACTAAAGATCTGTGCTCTTAAATTTAATTGTTGGTACATTTCTCAAGGTCAATAGGCAAGTTTCTAAAAAAAAAACAAAAACAAAACCCCACATATTAGCAAAAGTGTTTCTACCTCCTTCTATGGTTCCTTTTGATATTGTAAATGAATGAGATGATGTGTGTAGGTGTACTTAGCACACAGTAGCCACTCAGAATTTTTTTGAAAGTTTGTTTAATAGCAAGCTTTTGTGAATTGCCACCTAGTAAGGAAAGATAACTGGATTTTATAGAAAAGATGGTATCATAAAAGATGGCATTATATCGCATGGCAGCACATGAAGGATTTATTGTCTTTCATTTTGATATGTTGATAATAACACAGCTAAGATTTATTGAGCATTAACTGTGTGCCAGACACTGTGCTAAGCCCTTTATGTGTACTAACTCTCATGGTCACTACCCCTTTTAGAAATTCGAACTGTTAGTTGCAAGCATTTGGCTGCTAAAACTAGTCCTTCGTATTGGAAAAATTCATTCAAGGGATAATCTTCCTAAAAATGGTAGTGATGGTTAGATAATTTTTAAAGAGAAAGCTATAGCTAAGACCGATTCTAGCTGTGAGTCTTGATAATGAAGATGTTCCACTTAAGATGGTTTTCATGGAAAAACTGAAAGAGCAGAAATCCATAAACCCTAAAAAAACTCTTCATCTGAAAGTAAGCTCTTTACTGAGTATTTTCATTTTCTGAATAGCAAGATAGTTTTCGCCTGTATGTTGTAGAGCTCCTAAGAATGATAAAGCAGGATTTAGCCGCTTCATATTTTGTCACCTATGTTCATTTCCCTTAACAATATTTACATATAAAACCTGTGAAAGCAATTCGATGTGTTTCTTATTTGTTTTAGCACTGGAATATCCCAACCTTGACATATCAGAAACAACCAGAGACTATTGGGTAATTACAGGTAATCTTTTATTTTATTTCCCCTTTCACCCTATCAGATTGGTTTGTTTTTTTAAAAGTGCATGTAAAAAAAAAGAAAGAAAAAAAACTAAAAAAAAATAAAACTGCATGTTATTTAGTGATAGGATTGGCATCCTTTTTTGGTCCTGTCCTATAAGTCAAGGAATTACTTCCACAGGTTCAGGAGTAGGTGGAATAAACTGAAATAAGAAAAGGCATCACACTGAAGATGAATATTGTGAGGTGAGTGCAAAAGTAATTGCGGTTTTTGCAATTATTTTTAACCTTGTAAACTGCAGTTACTTTTGCACCAACCTAATAGATAAGGAATTGAAAATAGTAGGCTGCAAAGTCCCACACAGTGGCGTCCTCTTTGCACAAAGTGGGCTGCTCAGAAGGTACAGCGTGAACCTGTGCACATCCAGGCGTGTCCATGTGAATGGTTGCCTGTCTGTTTAAAGGTAGCCTTTCTGCCCTGCCCTACGCAATCCCAGTGAAAGTCAAAGGAATGCCAGGCCTGCACTTTCCTTTCTCCCCTGGCATGAGGCCCACACCCACACTAATCCTGGCACAGCCCAGGCGTGTCCTGAGAGTGAGGGCGGATGGAAGTAGAAGGGTGTTGTGGTGGCATTTTCTTTTTTTTTCCTTGACATTTCCCAACTGAGCTTTATGAAGCAGCAAAACAAAAGTTCTTGGTTGTGTTTTTCAAAAACCAGACAGTAGCTCTAAAAATCAGAGAAGCAAGGATTGGAAGCAAAGAGAGAAGCCAGGTGTTTATAGGAAGAAAAGTGACCAGTCCAGCCATACAAGGAAGGGACAAGAAGGAGAAGGTATTAGTCTGTTAGCGCTGCTGTAAGAAAGTACCACAGACTGGGGGGGTGCGGTGGGGGGAGTATCAACAACAGGAATTTATTTTCTCACAATTCTAGAGGCTGGAGGTCCAATATCAAGGTATTAACAGGGTTGGTTTCTTCTGAGGTCTCTCTCCTTGGCTTGCAGATGGCCGTCTTTCCTATGTGTCTTCATATGGTCTTCCCTTGTGTGTGTGTCTGTATCTTAATTTCTAAGGACACCAGTCATATTGGATTAGGGCCCACTCATATGCTCTCATTGTACCTTAATTGCCTTTTTAAAGATCGCCTCCAAATACAGTCCCATTCTGTGGTACTGGGGTTAGGATTTCAACATCAGAAATTTGGGAGGACACAATTCAGTCCTGGGCAAGCATGTCCATCTGAAACCTATCCTTCTTCCTTCCCCATCTCCTCCATCACGTGCTGTCCCAAACAAGCTGTAGGTAGGTTGCTGCATAAATACCAACAGAGCAGCACACACTCCTGCTGGATGAGACCTACTCAAAACCTCTCCTAGACTGCAGAAAATGGCATTTCTTTCTCCCCTGCAGAGCCATGGATATGCAGAGATGATATTACCTGCCAAGAAGACAAACTAAAGAAATGTGTTTAGAAAGAAAAAAAAATCACAGCGTTTATGCCCGAGAGAGACAATGCTAACCCAGCAACACGTTTTTGAAGCCAGCAAGTTATGTACCATTTACAAAATCATGATTCCTTCACCAGAAATGCTGCTTTTTAACTTGCAGACATTTTCCCCCTTCTATTGACTTTAAAAGGTTTCTATCAAATAGTAATAATACACCACTCCTAAACGTGAGCTGTCCTACGATAGACAACCTCCCGTTTCCTCCTTTCCCCCGTGTACCTGTGCTCGCCCTGCCGCTGCTGTAGGGACATAACCTCAACAAAAAGCTCCACACATGGTCTTCTTTTCAGGATTCTCCTGGAACTTAACCCCTGCCCCTCACCTATGTAACCCGCATTTGTTACTGCTCTTATGTCTGCTGGCGATCAGAGTAAACAGTGGCCTCCATCACTGTGTTTGGGGCTTTGGGGATCTGTGAATGCTTGGGGGAACCGAAACCAGCCTCAGGGTGAACCCTCCTTCCTTCCCTTTGGCTCATGACCATTTTCTCACCCCGGGGGCAGCCACCACCAACCTTTTTCCGTTATTTACAGAAGTGGGAGATTGGAAACTGAGAGGACAGGAAAGCTTTGTTCATCCTGTTTAAACGTCCAGTCCCTTGAATAACCACTGCCTTTTACTCCAGGCATTCATTACGGGCACCCCAACTTCTGCTGATTGCTAAGAGCCCAGAGGATTAGGGGCAACTTTCCTTTCTGTAGTTTGACATGTGTTCATCTGTTTCCCCCCTAAACTTATATTAAATATATTTTTGTGTGCTCTACACTTCCCCCGCCCCCTGCCCTGAATGCGGGTCTCTCTTTGGTGAAACTGCATGACTGAGGGTGAGTCCTGCAGTCCCTCATTACACGGAACCCAGGGGCGACCCTGCTGTCCACGGATCCTGCTGTCAGGCAGGGCAGAGATGTACAGGCTTAAGAGTGCAGCCTGATAAAGGTGAGAGCCCATCTGAAGTTTGAAATCTGTCTTTATTTCACCCACTGGAGTTCTTTGGCTAGCAAAGAAGGGGACACATTTGAACAAAAACAACAAGTGCCTTACAGCACTGTGGTTCTTCACCACGGCACAATCAGGAGTAGATTACGATTCCTGTGTTGTCAGATGAGGAACCAGAGCCCAAAGGAACTAAGTGACTTGCCCAAGAATACTCAGTAAAAAGGAGCCACGATTCAAACCCAGACCCCTGACTCCCACCCCCAGCTCTGCCTCCTAAGGACACATTCTCTTCGCAAATAAAGCAATGATGCCTGTGGGAACTGTCCAGGTGCTGATTTTGTGTAACTCTGGGAGGTTCCCATGGCCTTCTACATGTCCCCCCTTAATTTTCAAAATTATAGTAAAATACACATACCATGCAATTTACAAATTTAACCATTTTAAGTGTATGATTCAGTGACATCAAGTACATTCACAGTGTTGTACAACTGTCACCACTATCTATTTCTAGAATGTTTTCATCACCTGGGGGCTTTGACTATCCCTTTTTCTGATGTCTGCCCTTGAATCATCACTGGGGTTCCCATAAAGTAACCAAGGATGATGTCCCCTGATGTCCTGTGTCCCCTCTCCCTCATGTCCAGTGGTCAGGAGAGGCCACCTTAAAGGCAATCCTTTAGCAGATGGTTGTATAAGTTTATTAGAGGGGCATCATTGAGCCAGCAAGAACATGAGCTGTCCTATTCGGGAGAGAGTGTAGCCTATGTCAGAGAGGATTCCAGGGGGACTCTGGGGCACCTGCCACAGTGGAAACAGTGCAGGAGCATTTTATCTTTGTTGGCAGGAATTCTGCTGACAAGTGAGCTGGGAGTTCCTCACAAGGGCCCTAGAAAGAGAGCTGCTTTAAATCCTCTTTGGGGATTATTTGGCATTTCTGGCTTCAAAGAAGTAATTCCTGAGACTCAGCTATGGGTTTTATTTCTCTCTTGATCAGTTTGAACATTATTCTGTATCTCCTTGTTGTCAGTTGCTTGCTCCGGCCCTGTGTAGAATGCCATCATAACAACACATTCTTTATATCCAGGCTATTTCCATAGCTCAGTAGATGAGTGGGATTAATGATCTTTGGTGGGACTGTGGTAGAACAAACTCAATTAAATGAAAAATCTTGTGAATTTTGGGTTCTTGAAGATGACAATTGTTTTTAGCATTTTTTATTTCACGGATGGCTGTGTTTAATGGCAGTATTTGTGTTTTTTTTGGGGGAAGTGTGCTTCCCCAGGGACTTGGAGGAAGGACTGGACTTTTGGGATTAACAGCAAAAGGCAGTCACCCCATAGTAAGTGGTCGCTCTGGTCCTAGCCCTAATGTTCATTAAAATCCTCCTCCATGCACTAACCATTGCCTGGAATTCCATCATCAACACCATACCTGTTGATGACAGGTACCCTGGTGTAGATGAAGCACAGCAGTGGCGGAGGGATGGAACGAGAGAAGTTTCATTTATCTTCCATCACCAGACACTGTGCTAAGCTGCTTTCTACACCTTGTCTTGTTTCAACCTTAGAGCCCATTAGGAATATATTTGCTGCGATGTAGGTCGTCTTCTTCCCTTTATATAAAGACTTGGACTTGGGGCTGGTTGTTTGCCTAAAGTTTCACAATTGGCAAGAGCCCAGTCTTTCTATTACTCTGTCCTACTCTCAAATGGAAGAGTACCTGAGAAGCCCTGGGTGACATTTGTGGTAGCTCTCAAAAGGACCCCACACAGGAGGGAGGGATGATGACCTTAACAGGTATACGAGACCATGTTGCAGGATGGAGCTCAGATTCCACAGCAAAGCTATTGAAAAGGAAAAATAAAAATGAAAAAGACTAGCCCTGAGTCAGGACTTATAAGTGGTAACCAGCAAAAACCCAATTAGCCATACCTATAGCTGGGCTGCATTCAAATATGGACTCTTTAACAACACTTATAATCTTCAGTGAGGTTTGGACTTAATACCGCAGCATTAGACATGTAACATCTCGTGGAGGAGAGAGCCCAGGCTTTGGAGTTACACAGGCTTAGGTTTAAACCCTGACTTGGCTGGTTACTAGCTGTGACCGTAGACAAGTCACTTCATGTTTCACCATCATAACACGTGGATAGTGATTTCTAACTCCTGGGGCTGACGTGAGGGTAAAGCGGGATAAGGATGGCAAATCCCTAACGTGAGGTAGGGTCCATGGCGCTTTGTGGCTGGTGCAGGGCCGGTGGTGGTCGTGGTTCCTGAGTCAGCAGGGAGTCTGTCCTCTGAGCAGCCTCTCTGCCTTCTTACCTCCACAGTGCTGCAGGGTGTGGACAATTCGCTAGTGGGCCTACACAACCAGAGCTTCGCCCGGGTCATGGAGCAGCGCCTGGCCCAGCTGTTCATGATGTCCCAGCAGCAAGGTCGGCGGTTTAAACGGGCCACCACCCTGGGAAGCTACACTGTGCAGGTGAGTGTGCACGAAGCCACTGGGGTCTTCTAATAAATGTGGGGGGCTGTGCTGCCTGAGACTAAGTAATCATGCTGTGTGCAAAGGAGCACCTACACCACAAACTGAGCAAGCCATTTACTCAACACTGCTTGTAGGGCTCAGGAGGCATGACATCAGAATCAGGAAGGAGGGGGAGAGTTAGCTATTCCCCCGGCAGTCTCACTACTACATTATGAGGAAAGGAGGTCTCGGAACAAATTCTGCACATGTACACATATTTATTCAACAAAAAGTTATAAGTAAGCAGGCACAAACTACTCTCTAACCTGTTCTGGAGGCTGGATGAAGTCCCAGCTCTCGGTGCCGCCAGGTCCTCTCACCACCACTGCTGTGAATGGCAGATGCACCCATCGGTATTCCAGGTGCAGGATTCTGTTATTTTTATTTAGTCGTTTTTAACAAACAAAGCCCTCCAAGTTGATAATGGACACATGACCACACAGGGATTTAGGCTAGGGAGCCACAGCAGATACCGTTGGTGCTCTTCCCAAATTCCCTTACTATTTCTCTCAGTACCTATGGAACAACAACAGCTATCATGTTTCCCCAAAAGTAAGACCTAGCCGGACGATCAGGTCTTATATAAGACCGGGTATTATATTATATTAAAAATCCGGTTTTATATTATAGTAAAATAAGACTATGCATATTAATTTTTATCTTATATTATATATATATTAGACTATCTTACATTAATTTTTGCTCCAAAAGACGCATTAGAGCTGATTATCCGGCTAGGTCTTATTTTCAGGGAAACGCAGTACCTCGGAATCTTTATTGAAGGGCTGCTTTTGAGATGCCACAACCCACTTTGCCCACGCCACGGCTAGCCAGACGTGCCTGGGAATTAACCAGTGTTGGGGGTCTAAATACCCCAGCTCCCTTGTCTCTTGGTGAGGAGAATTCTGAAATGGGTATTTTAGATCGTTTCTAGAGCTTCCCCACGGAATTAAGCTTTAGTTACCCACTGTGGTAACCATCTTAATAACGTACCTTTTGTTACCTCCCTTCCCACCTTTGTATCACCTACTCGTCCTCCTTTCAGTTCCTTGCACCTCCCAAATAAACTGCAAGCACTCAACTCTTCTGCGTCTACTTCTAAGGAACCTAACGGAAGACAGTGGACATCTCCAAGATGGGGGCTGTAAGCCTCAAGATTCTTTATCAAGTTCGAGCAAGAGTGGGAATGTCTCTAGAAGCTTCTAGCCAATCCACATATCTTGAATACCACTAATTTCACCAAATGAAATTTCACCATTTCTAATATCTGTTATGCTAATTAATAAAACTCAGATGAGCAAGATAACAAATTACAGATGTGCTCCTGGTAGGTGCCTTTGGAGGGGGCTTCCTAATTGGAATCCAGCCCACTGCCCCTGGGGTGTGAACTCCTCCCTGGTAACTGACCACAACAAGGGTGTAACTTAACCCAAACACACATGCATAGAATCACACTACCTAAGAGTAGGTGTTTTAAAGGAAATTACAAGCATGACCGTAATCTGTCTGCAGATTGTGTCCCCAGGTAGTCTTGAAAGTACAAATAACCTATCTTCTCGAGCACATTTTCCTGCTTGAGTCAGCATCATGCCCCTGAGGGAGATTGCAGGTCACCCATTCACAGCGAATTTGGTCCCTCACCCCAGTGGCTGTTGGTTTGGTTCTAACTGTCTTTGTAGGCTGGGCCAGCCTCATCCGGAGGTAAAGTGACGGTTAATTTACCATGCCCGGTTTGTGATTTCCCTTCTGCGGGTTCCATGTGGGCCCTGTAATTCACACTTCTCCACACAACAGAAAAGAAGCTGCTCCGATGACAGTGAAATGGGATTTGCCTCAGCTGAAGGGGGAGGGAGGGACCATGCTACAATCCTGGTGGGATTAGTAGAGCTAAAAATCTAACAACATTCTACGTGTTGGAAAGGGCCCAGTGAGAGGTTCTCTCTCTCTTTTTTCCCCCGCATACTCAGTGTGCTTGGCCCCTGGTAGTTGCCAGGAAAGTCTGACGGAAGCAAATAGGGGTTTATTACTGCAAATCCCTAATTTACAGAGGCTGTAGATCACTTTTAACCTCACCCTTGGAGAAATCTTGCTAAGAAGGATTTGCTAATCAATTGAAATCGAAATTATTAGATATTTGAAAGCTCATTCACCTTCTGTCTGGTTGCGCTAACATGTTCTCCACCTCCTCTCCCGTGAGGAACAGGAAAAACGTGCCCAAGGTTTCCAAGTAAAATTCACTCCACATAGCTTATATCATCCTTCCACATGGAAGCCTTTCTTTTGGGATCAGATAATTTTAAAAGATGAGACACCTTCATGAACATGGAGATTTAGGTATCTAGAATTTAGAGATATTTCTCTAGTAGATGTATTTGGGTCCGAAGAAGAAATACATATGAGCAATACACATTTTTAAAGGTTTAATGCAGTGTGTCGTCAAAGGAATGCAAGTTTTAACTACCATAACATGATGCCATTTTCACTTACCAAAGACATAAAATGGTACTATCCAGTGTTGATGCGGATGGAGGAAAATGAGCACTTTCAAACCCAGTAAACGGGCATGACCTACCTGGAAGGCAAGTGAGTGCTCTAGACAAGCGCCTTTCAGATGGTCACAAAGTTACTGCTCAAATTCATTTCGAAGAAATAGAAGTGAACACAAAGATGAAGGGTGAGAGCAGTGTTTCTGAGACAGTGTCCAGAAAATGGTCCTCTAAGATGCCCTGAGGCAAAGCGGCTCTCTGGCCAAATCAGTTTGGGTAAGGCTGCATCCTGTAGCCTCTTCTTGATGACTCCCAAAGTACTGGCATGTCAAAGACTCTAAAAAGACCCGCAGTTTAAAAAATCTCCTCAATTTTGTTCAACATATTATATGGTTTCTAAATTTAGATGCCAGAGAGACTCTTGTTTTTAGTAATATGTACATTTCCCCAACATTTGATTATGAATATTTTCATTCACAGAAAAGTTGAAAAAGTAATATAGTAAACACCCATATATTCACCATCCAGGTTCTACAGTTACTATGTTACTGTTTTACATTTGATAACATATATCATTTCCACACCATAGATCAGTTTGGACTGTTCTAGAACTTTATGTAAATGGAATCCTACAGTATATTCCCTTTTGTATAAAGCTTTTTTGATTCAGTATAGTGTTTTTGAGATTCCTCCATGTTGATTCAGCAGTTTATTCCTTTTTATTGCTGAACAATGTTCCTTTGTATAATTATACTACAGTTTATATATTCTTCTGTTGAGGAACACCTGGGCTTTTTCCAATTTTTAGCTATTATAAACAAAGCGTTTCGGGCTTTTGATGCTTTTTTGCATTTTCAAATTTTCTGTAATGAATATGTGTAACTTGTACAGCTTGGAAAAGCAACAAAGGTTATTTTAGAAAAAGAACTTTGAATCTCCAGGTATGGCTGTTAACAGAATCTTTTGAATTACAAACATATAAGTTCACTTTTTTTTCCTCTCCAGCATTTGCAGGAATTTGAAATTAGAAATCTTGTTTGAGAATAACCTAACATGCCCTGAATTAATGTGGAGGCCTATTTTCAAATGAGGCCAGAGTTCTCTGGAGGCTGGAAGACATCACCATTTCAGCGTTTTCTTCTCTAGTGTCACACTGTGCTTTCCAGATGTCCATATTTTCAGAACCTTTTTCTCCTCCCTGGCTCTCCCTCCGGTGATGGCAGGGCTCCTTGAGGTTGTGGTGATACAGAGGTACATTAAAGTGGACGTCTAAAATATACCCTGTGGGTCCGCTTGGCCACGGAAGGCTTCGGCACTCGGGAGAGAACTGTGGATCGCATGGGTCTTTGCAAGTTGTCCTATAAACATGGCCTCTTTTTTTCCAAAAGATGGTGAAGATGCAGCGGGTGCCGGGACCCAAGGACCCAGCGGAGCTGACTTACTACACCTTGTACAACGGGAAGCCTCTGCTGGGGACTGCGGCTGCCAAGATTCTAAGCACCATTGACTCCCAGAGGATGGCCTTGACCCTGCATCACGTTGTCCTTCTGCAAGCTGACCGTAAGGGCAGAGCCTTTCCACTCATTATTTTTAACACTATTCAATGTTTCCTGCACGTCAAAGTGATTCCCCAAACTCTTGTTAATGAACTGAGAGCTAAACGTATTTTTGTTCTGGAAGGTTCTCAAATCAATCAGCTGTTTCCTGTGTTGTTTGAAGCACTAGGCTTTGGTCAAGGGATATGTTTTGGATATTAGAATGACGGTAACAATATCGTTTTGCCCCAAGTCCTACCCATTTTTCCTCCTCAGTATATATAGTCTAGTGAATAGCTAGAAAAATCACCATTGCTGAGATCATATTTGTCTGCTGGGGAACGAAAGATCATTTGATTCAGTAAGCAATTATAGAGTCCTACAGGAACTGTGCTTGGTGTTGGAGGACATACAGAAGTGGGTAAGACCCCGGTCCTTGGCCTCAAGGAGCAAAGAGGAAGTTAATGTAAACACAAAGGACGGGACTGCAGGACAATGCTACCAGGAGGCTGTGTGATACAGGAGTTGACAGAAGGGGCATCCAGAAACAGTGAACAGAGAAAGGATATTAAAAACAATAGCTGCTTATTTGAGTATGGTCCCCCGAGCAGCTACTGCGCTCATTGCATTACATAGATTTTTCTCACTTTCTCCTCTCATTGGGGCAGCTTGATTCAGCTCCAAATTACAGATGAGAAAACCGAAGCTCAGAAAAGTTTACTAACTTGCTCTGTATCACAGAACTTAGGTCACCAAGATATGAAGTTGGATCTGCGTGACTTGAGATGTGTGTTCTTA
This sequence comes from Rhinolophus ferrumequinum, assembly GCF_004115265.2. Lineage (NCBI taxonomy): Eukaryota > Metazoa > Chordata > Mammalia > Chiroptera > Rhinolophidae > Rhinolophus > Rhinolophus ferrumequinum. The sequence continues at coordinate 24,183,360 of NC_046294.1, read as the reverse complement.
ACTGTATTACATGCTAAGATTTCAGCAGAGGGAGAGGAAAGGTGTATATTCCAGAAAGAGGGAGGAGCATGAGAAAAAGAATGCAAATGAAAAGTACCAGATGCTCTTGAAAAACAAGGAATTCAAATTGCCTGGAGTACAGAAACACGAGGAGTTAATAGGATTAGAGGTATATTGCTTGGGAGAGTCAGGCCTTGGGTGGCTGGGGAAGGAGATTGATTTTACATGATGTGACTGGCTATGGGGGGGCTGCTGGAGATTTCTGAGCAGGGGAGAAGTGTCATTGGAACGACCCATTATTTCGGGAGGTTAATGTGTCAGCAGTCACTGGAGGGGCACATGGGAGATACTATGCATGGGTTACTGTAATAGAAAGGGAGAAGTTGATGATGCAGAAGAGAGAGATGAGAATGGTAAGAGTGAAGTCCTTCAGTGGATGAAGGTCAGACTCAGCGAGGAGTGGCTCATACTTTTGCACTGGGAGGGAAGCAGAGTATGGCGTGTGGGTGCCAGTTAAGTGGTACGTTTGGTAATGAAACATAAGGATATTTTCTGTGACTGTTTCTGCTTTCTCAGGGCATGATGGAGTGAAGCTGGCAGCTGAGGATGAGGTTGTGTATGGGGTATTTGATCCAGGGTGCAGTGGTACACACTGAGAATCAGCAAACTGATTGGAGAAATACCATAAGATTGGCAGGGCTTCCCTCCTCCTTGGGTTTCACTGCTATGTCCTAAGCATTTCTTCTATCCTTTCAAAACCCCAGATCCTTTGAAGTGGCCCCCTCCCTCCTCACTGCAGTCCCCTCTAGGTCCCCAGATGACCCCTGCCCTTCATTGGGGATCTTTATCTGGCTCATTGTCTTCCCCTCCTCTAATTTGACCCATCGGTTCCGTGGCCCCCTCACTTCTGCTCTAGGCCTTGTGGTACTTGGGAGGGACCAGAAAGGGGAGAGCTGGCTTTATTTAGAGCAAGAGGTGAATGGAGTATCAGGAGGAGTGCTTGAGACTAAGGGGACTTTGCTAATCGTGGTTGATGGGGAACAGAGCACAGGTAGGAGAGAGATCATATGAGATTAGAAGATGCATAGAATCTTCTGGAAATGAGAGTCCAAGAATCATCAAGGGGTGACCCAGAGGCTTAACTACAATTCAGAGAGCCAGGATCCAGACCCTGTTCTGCCTGACTCCAGAGCTGCTATCCCTCAACTTCCTTTCTTTGTTTCCTTCAGATCCACTTGGTCATCTCAGTTCCCTTCTATAGTCACCCACAGAGCTATTTCCTTTTCTCCCTTTCATCATTATTTCCTCTTAGACTTTGTAGGTGCTTCTCAAATGACTCAACCTCAGTCATTTTGCCATTAATGTACTATCCACAGTGTAATTAGAGTCATTGTAATAACACATGGATTCTGATCTTACATCTACTCCTTTTAAAATTATTTTTTCATGTCTGTTTGCCATTTGTATGTCCTTTTTAGAAAAATGTCTCTTCATGTCCTCTGCCCATTTTTTAATTGGGTTGTTTGCTTTTTTAGAGTTGAGTTGAGTGAGTTTTTTATAAATTTGGGATATTAACCCCTTATCGGATATATCATGGGCAAATATCTTCTCCCATTCAGTAGGATCCCTTTTTGTTTTATTGATGGCTTCCTTTGCTGAGAAAAAACTTTTAGTTTGATGCAATCCCACATGTTTAATTTTTCTCTTACTTCCCTTGCCCGAAGGGATATATAAGTAAAAATCTTACTCCGGGTAATGTCTGTAAACTTTCTTCCCATATTTTCTTCTAGAAATTTTATAGTTTCAGATCTTACATTTAAGTCTTTAATCCATTTTGAATTTATTTTTGTATATGGTGTAAGGAGGTGGTCCAGCTTCATTTTTTCGCATGTGTCTGTCCAGGTTTCCCAGCACCATTTATTGAATAGACTGTCTTTACCCTGCCGTAAATTCTTGGTGACTCTCTGTTGGCCACAAAATAAAACCCGAACTCCTTAAAATGGGTCTTCCAAGACCTCCATAACAGGTACTCAACAAATGTCCAGGTCCCTTCCCAATCTGTCTCTGGTCTACTTTTCCAGCAAACCACTTACTTTTCTCTCCTTCATATCTAATGTTTTAACCACACAGGAGTATTCATTCCTCACATTTCCTGTTCTGAAGCCTTCCTCAACCCCTGAAGCAGAGCTGTCCGCCAATCTCCCTTAGTTCCAGGGGCTTCCATTGCCCTTATCACATCGAGCAAATGAGTTGTTTTCTCTCTTTCTCTCTCATGAACTCTTTAAAAGCAGGTACTACGTCTCATTTATCTTTGAATATCCAGCCTCAGCTACTGCCTGGCTCTATTCTTGTGAAGGAAAGGACCGACCTTTGCAAAATTCTTCCTCCAGGCCCTGAGGGAGGCCCATGGTTGGAAGATACTAAAGCAGAGCAGTTGAGAGCAGAGCCTTTGCAATAAGACAGACCTGAATTCATGTCCCCGCTCTTCCACTTTCTCACTATGGAGCTCAGAGACAAATGAATGACCCTCTCTGACCTTCATTTTCCTCATCTGCAAAGTGGTTACATATATATATTATATATATATATATGACATATATAACATATATATGTCATATATATATAATATATATAGTTGTACACACACATACACACACACACACATACACGCACGAGGGCAGACAATTAAGTTCGAGAACTCGTCCTAGAAAAAGTGCTACATACTTACTTCATTGCTGAATATCACTATGGTCACCTTTGACGTACTTCCCTTGGGAAGCTATGCACCCACACCAGCGCCTAGTCCACCCTTCAAAGCAATTTTGGAACTCTTTCTGGAATGGCCATCAGAGCTGTCATCGTGTTACCTTTGATGTCCTGAATGTCATCAAAATGTCTTCCTTTCAATATTTCCTTTATCTTCGGGTAAAGGAAGAAGTCATTGGGGGCCAGATCAGGTGAGTAGGGAGAGTGTTCTAATATAATTATTTGTTTACTGGCTGAAAACTCCCTCACAGACATGCCATGTGAGCTGGTGCATTGTCACAATGCAAGAGCCATGAATTTTTGGCAAAAAGTTCGGGTCGTCTAACTTTTTCACACAGGCTTTTCAGCACTTCCAAATAGTAAACTTGGTTAACTGTTTGTCCAGTTGGTACAAATTCATAATGAATAATTTCTCTGATACCAAAAAAGGTTAGCAACATCATTGCAACAAAGTTCGCAAACTTAATTGTCATATCTCATATATAGTTTTATATATATGTTTTATATATATGGTTTCATAAATATATGAATATATATATATATATATATATATATATATAAAGACCTGATAATGCTACTTGGAGGAATAAATGAGATAATTATTGCATGTAAAGGGCTTAGTGCAATCATGAGGCATGTGTTAAGCACTTGGTAAGTGGTAGATGCAAGTCTCATTTCTCCATAAGGTAGAAGAACTAAAGGAAAGACGGAATGAAGAAGGAAAGATGATTTAAAGATTATGAACCCATATAATTTAGAGAATAGGGTGCTATTAATGAAAATACAAAGGGGATTGGAGAGGAGAAGCATTGTTAGAAGGGAGAAGGTAATTATTCAGTCTGGGCCACGTTGAGTTTAAAGTGATGAGATTTTAAGGGGTGCTATTGGGCTATCAAGGGGGTGCTGATAAAATATCGAGGGCTGAGGTCAGGAAAGGTGTTGGAATTCCAGCCTGGATCTCAGGAGAGAGGTTAAAGTTAACACTGTAGAGTTTGAGAATGCTGTAGATATAGGTTAGAGTTAAAATCCCAGAGAAAATTCCCGTGTCTGGGGAGAGTACAGCTAGAGGACAGACCCTGGGAAATGCCTCTTTGCCCAGGTTCAGGTGAGGAACAAGCTAAGACCAATGAAGAGGAGGAGGAACAGAGTTATTTTTTTATTAAATGTATTGGGATGACATTGGTTAGTAAAATTATATAGGTTTCAAGCTGTCCTCTAGCTGTACTCTCCCCAGACACGAGAATTTTCTCTGGGTTTTAACTCTAACCTATATCTACAGCATTCTCAAACTCTACAGTGTTAACTTTAACCTCTCTCCTGAGATCCAGGCTGGAATTCCAACAACTTTCCTAACCTCAGCCCTCGAGGAACTTTGTTCCTCTAAAGGGAGGGTGTTAGTGTTCTGTGTGTTCCAGTGTCTTCTAAATCACTGGTTCCGGGGCCAATGTGCAGCGCCCTGTGTGCAGCGCCCTACATGCAGTGCCTTGTGTGCAGTGCCCTGTGTGCAGCTCCCTACGTGCAGCACCTTGTGTGCAGCGCCTTGCGTGCAGTGCCTTGCGTGCAGCGCCCTGCGTGCAGCGCCCTGCGTGCAGCGCCCTATGACAGAGTATGCAATGCCCACTTGAGCCACGCCACCTCTGAGTAATGACAGCAGTGACTTCTAAAGAAGCTCCTGAGTTTCCAATGAGATTTTCATCTGCTCCAGGATTTGGAGTAAGAGGCCCGTCAGAGCTTTTATCCAGCTGGTGGAATAGGGGAAATTCTCCCCCTGTTGAAGCTGATCAGAGCAAGAATGGGTTTACCTCACATGGCCATGAGGCATTTATCTCAAAAATGTCACTTACGGAAAGCAATAGACTGACCCTTTGGTGAAAGGAACTTGTACTCATTCATTCCATCAACAAATATTTTTTGGGCATCTGTTATGTGCCTGACACTTTTCTAGGCACTGGAAATATGGCAGTGAATGAATCAGACAAAACCCCTGCCCTCGTGAAACTCACATTCCTGAGTGGGCAGATCAAATTAACAAAACAAATAATATGTTAGATGCTTATTGCCAGGGATAAAAATTAAGCAGGGAAGGGCTAGGGGATGTCCAGGAGATAATGGTTGTGATTCTAAATTGTTGGGGGGAGGGTGTCAAGAAGATGATCACTGAGGAAGTAACCTTTGAGTGACCAGCATGTCTAGGCACCAGGTTCCAGGCCGGGGTTGGGGGAAGTTTGAGACGGAGCGAGGAGATCACTGATGGATGAGGGCAGCAGCGATGAGGTCACTGGTGCAATGAGGGACCACAATCACATGAGCGTCACGGGCTGTTCTGCGAGGGTTTGGGCAGGACAAGCCACTGGAGGGTTTGGGCAGGACAGCGACGTGGCCTGAGCAGTCACCAGCTCCCAGGCCTGGGCTGGACCCTCTTCTGCGGCTACTCACACCAGTCAAACACTCTGATGTTTTGACAGTCACAAAACGTGAGCTGGAAACTGTTTTGAATGGATTTCTTCTCCTTTCCACCATTGTTCCACATGAGAATAATTTATTCTTAATTGATATGGCTCTTTTGACTTCATTCTTTCTGACAAATACCTTGTGTGTGTGCGTGTGTGTGTATACGCTCACACACCTTACATTTCCATGCATCATGTGTTAACTCAGAACTAACTTGTGTATTTCAGAGAAATAACTTTCTATAAAAACATCTAACCTCCCTGGGGCTCAGTTTGCTCGCCTGCAAGTTGGGCATAAGCAGGGCATCTGGGCAAAGAGCCTAACGCACAGTAGACACTCAGCGCGTGTTGTCTCCTTTTCCTGTCCTTCCTCTACTGAAATTTTTGCAAATTAAATAACCACTTGTTCCATTTCACCTCTTCCTTGACTTTGTAGTTTTAGATCATTATGCCAATGACTGTATTGGGTTTGGATGACTTCAGTTGACCTAATTTTACTGTTGCCTTGACCGCTGTCAAATGAATTTATTAATGTACATAAGATAAATCTATTCTCTCCCCATTTCAATAGAAGTGAAGGGATTTTACAGAGAGCACCAAGAAGGACCACATCCACCAAAACAATAATGCTGAGTAATAGCAGAACACATGTAAATATTTCATTCTTGCTAATGAAAAACAGTAGGCATATATTTAGGGTATCATGTTCTGATACACTATAAATTTGTCTGTATCAGGATAGAATAGCATAGCCAAAAAGAACCATGTTGATATTTTTCACAGCAGTTCTAAGCTTTAAAAAATGTTACTGGCATAAAACTCACATATAAATACCAAACTACTAAAAGCAGCAGCAATTAAATGTTTAATGTCAACAGAATCACATTATCTAATGAGCTGTTTTCAGAAGTTAATAATGTGATTAATCGCCAATTGATAAAAACTGGGAAAAGTTCTTTTGTACTAATGCAGCACTCCAGGTCCAAGTGCTGGCTGATGAGAGGCAGATCGTGGCTAAGGTACCAGTTGAACTGAGGTGGTTGAAGTCCCAGAGAGAGAGACGGGCTGGCTCCTCAGGTGGGTCCTCACTATGTGGTACTTACTTACCTGTAGCATCTTTATATTCCAGAGTCTGGTCCTCAGCTTTGCCGGTTTAAGAGCCATCAGAGTCAGCAGGATCAGGAGAATTAACCCATGTTAACCAGACTTACAAGAGATTGTTATAGAAACCAGATTGGCAGTATATTAATTTAAAATATGGACTAGAACTACCAAGGAGATGGTACTTCTCCTTTTAACCATCCGCTCCTCTGTCCTGTACGAAAAACTATATGGGGAGCATACTTGCAACAGGAATAATGGTATTTCATTTATATATTTATTCAACTTTTAATTGAGCACCTACTATGTGCAAGGCCCTGTTCTGGGCCCTGCAGATGCCCCAGAGAATAAGAGACAAAACACTTCCTGTCCTCTTAGAGTGTACTTTCTAATCGAGGAGCGCAGGGGGTAGGGGTGCAGTGTGACAAACAGGAGCAAATACATATGAATCATTCCAGATAGTGATAAATGCTTCAGAGCTTTGCCACTGCAAGTCTTGCGTGGGGGCCTGCTTCATGGACACCACTTGGTAGTTTGTTACAAAGGCAGAATCTCAGACCCCACTGCAACCCACAGAATCAGAACCCCCATTTGCACAAGATTCCCATGTGATTGATGTGCACATGAAAGTTTGAGAAGCACTGCTTTAGAGAAAAATGAAGTCGAATGAGGGGGATGGAGAGTGCCAGGGGCAAGGATTGTTATTTTATGTAAGGTACCAGGAAGGCCTCACAGACAGGGTGACACTGGTTCAGAGCCCTGAAGGAAGGGAGGGAGGGAGCCACGTGGATATCTAGGTGAAGAACGGTCCATGCGGAGGTATCGGCCCGTGCAAAGGCCCTGAGACAGGAGCAGGTCCAGCCCGTGTGAGGAACAGTAGGAGGCTGGGAAGCAGGAGCAGAGAGAGGTAAGGAAAGAGCAGTGGGCTGTCAGGCCGGAGAAGTAACTGGGTTGCTTGGTGGAGCAGATCAGTTAGGGTCGTATAGAAATTATAAAGACCCTGGCTCTTACTCTGAGTGTGCTGGGAGCCTCTGAAGGGGTTTGAGCAGCAGACGGCTATGGTCTGAGTTTTTAAAGGATCACTCCAGTTGCTATAAACTATAGGGGACAGGGACAAGGTAAGAGGCCACTGCAGTAACTCAGGTGAGAGATATTGGTAGACCACAGTGAAAGCAGTGGTGACAGAAAGAAGTGAACAGATCTTGGATATATTTTGAAATGGAGATGACAGGGTTTGTTGATGAACAGGATGTTGGGTGAGAGTAAAAGAGAAGGGCCAACATTCATGGCAGTTTTTGGCCTGAGCAACTGGAAGGAAGGAATTGCCTTTTTATTGGAGTGGAGCATATCACAGGAAGAAAAGGTGTTTGGGGGAAAATGAGAGCGGGTTGTGGACATATTAAATTTGGGATATCTCGTAAGTACCCAACTGGAGATTTGAGCGGGCAGTTGGATGTAAGAATCTAAGGGTTCAGGGTAAAGGTTGGAGATGTATCAATGAGCATCCTCAGAGCACAGATGGTATGCAAAGCCCTGAGTCTATGCGATCATCTCGGGAGTGGGAGAAAGAGAACTTGGTACTTGGGTGTCACCAAGCCGAAACAGCCAGTTGTGGCCATCTGGTCCACCAGGATAGACCTGCCATCCATCCAGATTACCCACATCTGCTATTTGGGGCACGTGGACCAGTCCTTGCCTGACCTTTGGTTCTCTTTTTGTTGATGTCCTGCAGACCCCACTCCCTTCCAATAACTTCATTTCTACAGACAATTGCTTTTGTTACAATTCTCTTTACTCCAGTTCTAAGAACATATCGGTCCTTTTGATTGGACTGAAGTGTTTTCCAAGCTTCTTCACCAGTGATCATGGGGACACTTATCCACCTCATGTTGGAGGCTTTTTCGTTTTTGTTTTTTTAACTTTTATTTTATTTTTAGTGTGTTTTTCCAGGACCCATCAGCTCCAAGTCAAGTAGTTGTTTCAAGCTAACTGTGAAGGGCGCAGCTCACAGTGGCCCATGTCGGGATCGAACCGGCAACCTTGTTGTTAAGAGCACTGCGCTGTAACCATCTGAGCTAACTGGCCACCCCTGGAGGCTTTTTCTTACATTTTCCTAACCCAACTTATCAAAAAGTTGAAAGAATTATACAGTGAACACCCATGTTCCCACCACCTAGATTCCACCATTAGCGTTTTACTATATTTTTATTATCACGTATCTGTTTATCTGTGTATCCCTCCATTCGCACGTTAATTCATCTTATTTTCTGATGCATTTCCAAGTCAGTTGCAAACACCAGTAGGCTTTGACCTGAAACACTTTAGCATGCACATCATTGTCTAGAGTTCAATACTTGTTGGTGATGTTTTTAGGTAAAATTTACATGCAGTTAGATATACAGATCTCAAGTGTATAATTTGAGGAGTTTTGACAAATGTGTGTACCTGTGTAACGCCACCCCTACCATGATATGGAGCATGACTTTCATCCCGTTGGCCTTTGCACATTAACTGCCTCCAGCCCCACCCCCTGGAGGCACTTACAGTTCTGATAGCACATTCTTCCTACGGACTAAGGCTTTGCTTCCTCTTTGCTTTACTAAGGCTCTGAGAATAGCCTGATGCTTTTGATTAGACAGAGGCATTTACAGCTTCCCCAGCCAGTCATTTGGGAAGGTGGTGGGGAAGTCCCTCCATTTGGTTACATTTTAATCATTGCTTACTCAGAGGGTGACTTCACTACAATATTTTAGAGTCATCTCCCTGAGGCCTTTGCCTCCTGACTCCAGTACCACTCTAATCCTCAGATTTCTTCTCTCTTCTCTTTTGACTCCTGGACATCACCAATGAGGAAAATGGATCTGGATCCATCTTCCTCCTCATCCTCTTAGTAATAATAACTAGGGCGAGTGTTGAGTGAGCCCCTACCAAAGCACCACCTGTATCTTGTCTCACTGATGCCTCGCCAAGTGTCCACCCCATTTCACAGATGAGAAAACAGAGGCTTGGAGACCTTGAGTAACTTGCCCAAGGCAAGAGCCTTTCTGACCTTAAACCCTCTCACCCATCTCGTGACTTGGGACTGGGGGGGATTTATCTCCGGGTTGCCTCCCCATTCCCAGTGCTCCTTGTCACGTGCTTCCCACTGGCTCTTTCCCGCAGCCGTGGTGAAGAACCCACCCAACAACCTGTGGATCATCGCGGCCGTGCTGGCGCCCATTGCCGTGGTCACGGTCATCATCATCATCATCACGGCCGTGCTCTGCCGCAAGAACAAGAACGACTTCAAGCCGGACACCGTGATGAACCTGCCTCAGAGAGCAAAGGTACGCGGTGGAAGTGGGCGGAGAGGGTCAGGGGGCCAGACCACTGAGGTTCTGCCGCCTTTGCTCTCGGCTCTCGAGGCCACTGCCAGAGCCTTCAGAAACATCCCACTGAGCCCTCGTGGAGAAGGAGAACATTTACGTATTAACTTGTGTTTGAATATTTTTTAAATTATAGTAAAATATTCATAACAAAAATCTACCATTTTAACCATTTTTAAGGGAATGATTCAAGTGTTGTTCAGTATAGTCACCTCGTTGTACACTTTATTTTTATAATCAGGACATGATAGCTAATGTTTATCTAATGCTCGCTCTTTGCCATAAGTGCTTCAAAGTGCTTTACATGTAGCAACTCACTTAATCCTCACAGCAACCCTTTGAGGAAGGGCCCTGATCTTACAGATGAGGAAACTGAGGCACAGAAAACTAGGAGCTAGGTAGACCCAAAAGGGGCCTGAGTGGTCATCTAATCTGACACCCTCCTTTTGCAGAGAAGTGACTCCTTCAAGATCACACAGCTCGTAAAATCTAAAACTGATGTTAGAGCCAGTTCTCTTGGCTTATAATACAGGGCTTTTTGGGGGCACACTAGACCCTCAAAATTTTCCTCCTTCCAGTGGCTTATCTTCAAAGGCTGCCATGATGGGCAAGCTGCAGAGCCTTGGACAGCCAGCTGTCAAACTCCGATTCAGTGGCTCCAATGAAGCTGGGAGCCCCATCCGCTCTCCAAAGCTTCTACACGTCTGCCCTGGCCCCCTCTGGTTGCTTGGGAGGGGAATACACTGAGGAAATTCTCAAGGCTCATTTTCTAGTCACATGGCTCCCTTCATGGTAGTCCCTGAAAGAAATATAATAACCTGTGATACCCCATGTTTAAATAATACCTTACTGGGGGTGCTGGATGGCTCAGTTGGTTAGAGCACGAGCTCTCAACAACAAAGTTGTCGGTTCAATTCCCGCATGGGATGGTGGGCTGCACCCCCTGCAACTAAAGATTGAAAATGGTGACTGGACTTGGAGCTGAGCTGCACCATCTACAACTAGATTGAAGGACAACTACTTGGAGCTGATGGGCCCTGGAGAAACACACTGTTCCCCAATATTCCACAATAAATTTTAAAATAATAATAATAATAATGCCTTACAATTTGCTGAGGTCTTCTAGGTCTGTCGCCTCATTTGCTCACCACAGCAGCCCTATGGGGTAGGTCGTAGTCAGGACAGGTTGTATTATTTTCATTTTACCGCTAAGGAACCTGTCGTGCGGGAGACCCTGCTCGTTGCGCCATTTGTCATGCAGGAGACCCTGCTAGCTGTGTCATTTGTCATGCGGGGCGGCCTGCGGGGCCTCTAGTCCTGCTCCCCACATAAGAACGCAGGATGTGGCTAGGCCAAAAAGGAACACCCACGGAGCCATAGGTAGGGGAGTCATACCACTATAGTCTCACTGGAGGCTGGAGTCACACGAGGTGCGACCTGCTGTCCACTTCTCTGCCTGCCAACCAACCAGCTAACTCTCGACTCCACTCCCCAGCGCAGCTGCAGCAGTTATATCTGTGGCTAAATGGCTAACTGGTTACAGCTGATGGTCAATTAGCCACAGCTGACGGCCATCTACTACCCGAGCCTGCACCTTTCCACGTGAGGCCGAGAGCCTGGAAACTGCTCTCTGGGACTCTGTCCCCACAGAACCCAAATGGAAGAGCAACTGCGGGACTTGTTCAAAGTCATATAATTCTCAACTCTCAACAGAGGAGCGTTTCAGGCCCCTGTCTGAGTGTTTGGGCTTTTTCTACTTTATACACCTCTCTGAACCCTGAGCTTCTCAGGTAGAATCCTCTTCCAGCTCTGACCGTCTGAGCTTTGTCCACCTGTGCAGAAACGACCTGTGCAGTGAATGAAATTTCATGTCCACTGAAATGTGTGTCACGGAGATCATCCTTGCTGGGAGTTACGCATGCCTTGTTCTTTGTGGGTGATCACACCTCGCTTTAGCAGAAGAAATCAAATGAATTTTACTGTTTATTAAACCGATTCACCTGTTGAAAAGCTGCAGCGTGATTAGACACTCTCTACTGAAGAGCCAAGCCCCAAAGAATGTTGTTTCTTTTGACACAAAGCCACCTGCTTACCAGACACAGCATGATGTTGGTAATTACACAAGCAGTGAAAAATGAAGCTGTTCCAGGAAGGGGTATTTTATTTCCATCTTAGCTTAGTTACAACCTGAGCCTTTCAGACATAGCAGTAATCACTGGAATCCAACTGCAACCCAGTCCAGGAATGCAAAACATGTTATACAGAGGTCGTAAATGCCATCTTTGTGTTATAGATTCAGCCAAAACTTTCTTAATTTGCCAAGATAAGTTGGCCAGCACGTGATTTAAGCATAGTTTCTGGTTTGAAAACGATCTGAAGCTGGAACAGATTCGTGTTTGTGGGTTCTCATAGCCCCCTTTATATGTTTCTATCCGATGCATTGTGCTTTGAGAGGTACCTGACTGAGGTTGCTAATTGAGCAAATTTAGGTTCCATGAGATGATTAAATTCACTTGTGCTTGGTGACGCTGGCTGTTGTCTCGCTCAATGAGCCTGGGCTACGCACTTTGATTTCCAAAGCCCTTTTATCATGGGAAACCAGCGGGGTGGAACTGCCTTTTCTTGCTGCAGTCCTGCTGCTGTTGCAACCCAGGGACACTGCAGTGTCTGCCAGGGGAGAGCCGGCTGCATCACTTCTCGCAATCTGTGTGTGTGAGCAGAATTCATTTCACATCAAGGGATGAGGTGGAATGAAAAAGTTAGCCTTCGCCACCGCTCCACAGACTAGGAGGATGGCCTCCTGGTCTTTTGGGACCTCACTGCCTCTTTAGGACGCAGGCTGCAGTGCCAGAGGACATTACCGGGGATCTTTGCTGAGACTCAGTAATAGACTTAACATGCTAAGAGAAGGTGAGTATGGCTTTCCTGGGAGCTGAGGCCAGGGTGTGCACGCCTGTACCCTTCTTCAGAGACAAGGTACCACTGATGGAACCCTGTTACCATTGTTGTCAGTTGGGCTTCTGCAGGTGGAATGTTGAGAGGATGATAAATGCAGGAGGGCCAGGTGGTATGCCTTTTGTCACTTCCTTTCTTCCCAGTTCACTTCCCTTTACTCTTTTTCATTGAATTCACAGCCTGTTCCCAGTTTTTCCTTTCATATAATTGAAGAGAACATGGCTTCCTGGAACAGGCAACCTTATGAGACACTAGTTAGGGCCATATTCAGATGCAGAAGGAGCTTGGAGGGGCTGCAGTGGTTGGTTGGCGTGCCCCACTGCTCAGGCAGGTCAGTTACCCCCAGAGATACCCAACTGTTTCTTTTTTCTCAAATACTATCTGTATGACCTGCACTTAACTTCTTCCTGCCTTAATTTTCCCATCTGTGAAATGGAGGTAACAGTGTTCACTTATAGGTTATTGTGGGATTAAGTGACTTATATCAATTACTTTGAGCTATATCAAGTATATAATAAATATTATATACAAGTTGGCTTTTATTGCACATGCTTTCTTCTTAAAATATCTGGGTACCTTTGAAATTACTGGAGATTATTTTGATTTGATAATTTTACGAAATGCATTGAAGTAACTATAGATACTTCGTGTGACGTATTAATGGGATCGAGGGGCATAGTGTATGTCCAATGGGCAATTAGTTAATCTCAGGTAATTTTCAAGTTGAAGGTTGAATGACCCCTGCCCTGTCAGTCAGAAGAGTAAGGGACGCGTCTTGAGTCTTTCACCACTTAGCTGTGTGGTCTCAGGCAAGTCACTGAACCTCTTTGAGCTTTTGATTTCTCACCTGTAAAAGGAAGACTATGATGTTTGCCCTGCTTACTTCCTGGGGTTGTTGAGAGGACAAAATGAGGCGTCAGTGGTTTGCAGGCTCTAAGTACTAACCATCTGCAGAGGTTGTTATTAACCTAATAACAATGGCCACCTTTTAGCCTCTAATTCCTTAATGTCTCTATTGCTTCTCACCCATCATCCACCCAGTCCCCTGCAGTATCCAGCAGATAACTTCAACCCAGTGTGAAGGGTAAGGAGCCAAATCCAGAGAGCGTGAGAGGGAGAGGGAGAAGACCAGAGACAGCTTGTCCTCGTCACTAGGTTCTTGGGAAATCTTAGCTGCCGTGGGAGACTCCCAGTTCCTCGCTGACACACCAGGAGTCTCAGCGCAGACATGAGGCCAAGTACGGGAGGAGATGCCCAACCAAGAGGCAGGCTGCAGAAGGAAAGGAAGGCCGTGGGCAGAATCACCAGCCGTGGTTACCTGTTCTGCTGCTGGCTCCCCCGCAGGACAGCTATGTGAGCCTGGGGAAGTTGCTTAACCTCTCTAAACCTCAGTCTCTTCATCTTTAAAATGGGGAATCATAATAATACCTACCTCCTTGAACTGTAGTGAGGATGAAATGACAGGTTTATGTAATGTGTTTGGTACTGTACCAGTAACATCAAGTGAAGCTGAAACTGGGAGCTCCTTGAGGGTAGGGGGCCGGTTATTATTCACATTTATTCTCCAGCAACAAGCACGGTCCCTGGCACATGCCAGCACTCAACAATTATAGTTGGAACAAAGCTGAGTAAGACAATGGGGTCATGGGGACATTGTGGGAAAGGAACCAACAGGAGATGAGGCTGGGGAAGTAGGTTCGGCCAGAATGTGCCAAGGAGTTTGGGTGCCATGAAACATTTTTAATAACCTGGTGTGGTTTAAGGGAGATAACTTTGGAGGCTTATCAAGGGTGAGTCTGGAAAGGAGTGCCATAGAAGCAACAAGACCTAGGCAGGAGTCAATAAAACAGTGGACTAGGAGAGAAGAGGTCAGCTTCTGAAAACATTTCAATTGAATCTAGTTGATAACCAATTGGTTGTAGGAGGAGCAGACAACTTAGTATTCTAGAAACATTATCAAGTCATCCAAAGCTCCATTCGGTTTCATGGAGCACCAAGGTAGGGGAGGGAAATTAACAGGCAAACACTATTTCAGAAACACATTCCCAGATCCTGGCATAGAATGTCAGAGGTTACCACGTGGGTCAGAGTGTGAGTGTCTCAGAGAAGAGGGAGAGGTGAGTACACTCGTCAGAGTGAGTGTCCCACGGAGTTGGGGGAACTGTCTACGGCAAAACTACAGACAGCTTAAAATAGGAAGCTTTGCTGGGTTTAACAATAAAACTCCATTCTGTCTGAGACATGACAGCAGGATTTGACAGTCCTAGACTGTGAACTCTAGCTGGAGCCTTCCTGTTATATTTCTCAGCTACATTAGCTGGTGAACAAGAGCTTCTGATCGTATCAAGTTCTGATAGAAGCCAAATGGTGGAGATTGAGTTTCATCCCCATATTTTCTTGAAGAGAATCACTGATTTCTATTTAATGTGGGCTACGATTTAGTAGGAAGTCAAACAGTATTGACTAATATTGATCAATGACTTACTATGTGCCAGGCGCTTAGCTAAATGCTGAACTGGAATTTACTTATTTAATTCACACAGCATCCCATTGAGGGTGATTACATATCACACACACACACACACACACACACACACACACACACACACACACACACACCCTTATCCTGTTTACATTATTATTATCTCCATTTTAGAGATGAGGCAACTGATGAGGGAATTTCAGTAACTTACCCAAGGGCACCCAGCTAATAAGTGACAGAGTCGGGATTTGAATCCAGGCAATCTGTTTTTGGAGCTGCGGCTCTTAATTACACTGTTGCCCTGCTTCAAATCTGTATTGTGCTGCTTTGGGATGCAATGCAGAATAGAGACACTCCCAGGAATTGTTTAAACACACCAGAACGCCACTAATAGATGTCTGTTGGGTTGTGCTCACAGCTGCCCTATTCACTTGGGATTTTGGACATTGTGCAATAAAAGTCTTGCTAATTTCCTAGTAATGAGTTGTAGGAGAGCCAGCCCGCTTAAGGGAAAGGTCTGGATTAAATAGTGATTCCATAAATTCCATGTTATTATTAATGATTGTACTGCCTCATGTGGTAGCATGTTTCTTTCCCTCTGTTGTCATATCTGCGATCTCCTCTAATAGCCAAGGGTGGTGGAAGTAAAGCAGATATGTATATCTTCATTTCTCAGACGAGAAAATTGAGGTTCAGAGTTCAAATCACTTGGCAAAGTCACGCGCCTGTTACAACACAAGAGTTAAGTGATGACAGAATATTCCTAGGTAGAAGATGATACAGGACCTGTTTAACATATCAATTAAGAGTTTCTAATTAGCCATAGACTTAAAATTAGTGGTCTAAAATTCTTGAACAAAGTTTGTTCTCACACATATTTGCATCTTGTTTGGTCTATTTGTTTTTCTGATTAAGCCTTATCTATAGAGATTCTTAGCTAGGTCGAGTTAATGCGGAATCTGATTTTGCAGAGACAGAAATTATGATGGAGATTTGAGTTACCTTTTGTTTATTGGAAAGCTAAGTATGGTCCTATTACATGCACTTTTCCACCTGTCTTCTCTTAAAGCAGCCATTAGAGTCACACTTTACCAGAAATATGACTGCAAATGGGTTTTCTCTTTGCAGCCTGTGCAAGGCTTTGATTATGCCAAACAGCACCTGGGCCAGCAAGGGGCGGATGAGGAAGTCATCCCTGTGACCCAGGAGACGGTGGTCCTCCCACTCCCTGTTAGAGATGCTCCTGCCTCACAGGAAAGGGACGTCCTCCAAGATGGAAGCACCATCAAGACGGCAAAGTCCACGGAAACCAGAAAGAGGTAGGGACCGGGCCAACTTCTGCCTCTTCGAGTCAGCAAGAGAAGTAATTGATGGTGAGAGCAGCCAAAGCCCTCAAGTTAATTCCACTGTTCTGTTTAACAATTCCCCTCTGTGCTCATTTTGAAGATTTGAAAAGGAGAGTATGCGAGATGAGCAGAATCCCAATACCTGCTTCTCATGAGCCACACTTTGTAAGGTTTTATATCGCAGATCAACCACAACAGCAGAGATTTAGCTTGTATTTATTATAATAAATTTGGCACTGATGCCACACGTATATTTTTAAACATCTTAAAAGCGATGCCTTTGATTCAGCATGTGTAGCTGTATTTTATCTGGCAGTTTCTCAATAGTTTATTATTTTAGCTCAAAAACCATTTATTGAGTTTTTACTATGAACAGACTACATTGACAGCTGTTGGGAAGACTATGAAGGGGCTTAAGATTGATTCCTGATCCCCAGGATCTCATGATGGAGAGACAGAAAGATAAATAGCTGGATTACCAAGCATGACGTGTGGGTGCCAACCATGGATTCTGAAGAAAGTGCTGTGGGAAAAAAGAGGAGGAAGAACTTATAATTCTGATGAGGGAGGAGGTTATGTTTTAGCTGGGGCATGAAGAGTGAGTGGGTGTCAATAGGTTAGAAGAGATAAAGGCATTCAGTCTGAAAGAGCTGGGAGAGATGAGGGGCAGTCATGTTCACGTAATGGTGAATGTCCCTGGAGTTTAGAGTTCACAGTGGCTGGGCTGTCATGAAGGATAAAACCAGAAGATAGTTAAGACTATGGCGGGTTTTAACTGCCAGGCTAAGGAGTTTGACCTTTATGCTCCAGGCAATGGGAAACCACTAAAAGTTCTTAGGAAGACATAATGTCCAGCCTATAATTTAGAAAGCTGACTCGGGTGGCAATGCAGATAATAGATGGGAGAGGTTAGGCTACAGGCCAGGAGACTCATTATAAGGACTTTGCAATAGCCTTATAGAGAGGTAATGAACCCTATGGCAAGCCCTGTGGCTTGCTAAACAAACTCCCATTGCCAACCCCCTTCTCTCTTGCCTTGAGACCACAATGATGAGGAAAGCTACATCTATCCTGCCTCCTTCCCCCTTTCCCTCCCTTCACCTAACAGGTATTTATTGATTATTTGCTATTTGCCAGGCACTGACGATACCATGGTAAACAAGACAAAATGCCTGCTTTCATGGGGCTTATAATCTGGTGGGAAGAGATAGACAATAAACAGAGAAACATAGGTCGGGTGATGATAAGTATGAAGAAGAAAACCAAAGCATGGCGAGGAGATAGAGAGATGTAGAAGGGGACTATTCTAGCAGGAAGTCAAGGAAAGCCTCTTTGATAAAGTTACAGTTGAAAAAGACCTGACTGAAGTGATATGTAAGCCTCAAGGCCATCTAGGGAAAGAATGTCTCGAGCAGATGGAACAGTATGTGCACATTTCAGAGGAGGGAACTTCTTGATTTGCTTAACAAAGTGCAAAAAAGCCAGAGAGACAGATGTGAAGGAGGGAGGAGTTGTAGCAGATGAGTCAAAGAAGTTGCCTGAAGTTGATGATGTCAGGCTTTATAGACCAAAGTCAGGACTTGGAATTTTGTTGTGAATAAAAATCAGAAGTCATCGGAGTGTTTTGAGAATAGTGACATGATGTGACTTGCAGTTTTAAAGGCTCACCCTGGCTGCTGTGTGGAAAATAGACTGTAGAGAAGCAGAGGAGAAGCAGGCAGACCTGTGAGATGGCTGTTGCAGTAGTCCAGTAGACAGATGGTGGTGTGAGACATGATTGGATTCTAGAGATATTTGGAAGGAAGAGCTGGCAAGACTTGCTGATAGAATGTTGTGGAGTGTGGAAATGAGAGGAACAAATTTGCTATTGATTGTATCGGGGAAGACTGGAGAAGAAGCGTTTGTAGGGGACGATAGAGTTTAGATGTTGAACTTGAGATGTCCATTAGACATGCAAGTGGGGCTGTTGAGAACTCAGTTAGCCATGTGAGTGTGGAGTTCAGAGGAGAAGTCCAGGGTAGAATATAAATGTAGGAGTTGGCAGTGCTTCATTATGTAAAGCTATGAGACTGGATGGGATCACTGGATTAGGAAAGTATAGCTAAAGAGATCCAAGAACTGACTCCTGGGACATGGCAGTGCTCAGAGGCCCAGATAGTGAAATAGAATCAGCGAAAGAGACCAGAAAGCATCAGGAAAAAAAGGCATGAGAACAAAGTAAGAGTGGAATCCAAGAAGTCAAAAGAAGGGAGTAGTCTGAGGAGGAAGGAAGACGATTGTCTGGATCAAATGCACAAGTTTTTGTATTTCAGTCAAGCGGAAAGCGATGTGTTTTTTCCCTAGGAGCTCTTGGTACCTCAGAAAGAGGCACAGGGAAACAGGACTGGATTTCAGCTTGTTGTAAGAAAGAAGCTTGAGGGCATGTGAATTGCTCCACAACAAACCACTCTAAAGATTAACAGTTTTAAAACCACCACCATTTATTTAGCTTATGATTTTTCATGGGTCAGCAGTTTAGGCTGAGCTCAGCTGGGTGGTGGTTCTGGTCCGAGGTAGGCTTGGCGAATCTCAGCTGGGTTCACGCATGCATCTGTAGTCAGGTGGTAGTCAAATGGACTGGCTTGTTGATGATAGACTTGTCTGGGGTAGCCATGTACCTGGGGCCTCTTGACACATGGTCTCATCCTCCAGCAGGCCAGCCCTGGCTTTCTCAGAAGGTGGTTACAGGGTTTCGAGGGCAGCAAGAAAACAAACCCCAAAGTGCAAGCACTTCTCAAGTCTCTGCTGTGTCATATTTGCGACTGCCCTATTGGCCAAAGCAAAAGGCGTGGTCAAGTCCAGAGTCATTGTGGGAGGGGGACTATCCAAGCTTGGGTCAGGGAGATATGAACAGATTGGGACCATTACTGCAACAGTCTACCCCAGCAAGGGCGAGCCTTAGCAGAGCAGAAGTATACATCTATAAATAGACATCTACACAGAGAAATATACATCTATTCCTGCAATAGATGATTTATCTGAGTTGACTAGCAAATAGTATTACCTACTCAGTAATTATTCTCATTTTTTGCCAAGTACAATAAAAGCATGTTAACAGCTTGTTTATCACCCATCTATAGGACACTGAAAAGGAATAAATAAAATTATTAAAATTAGTGTATTAACATAGCACTGCCAGGAAGAATAAAAATTTTTTTCCACTCATTCTAATTAACTTATGTAAAGATTTCTTTAAAAAAAAAATTTTTTAGAACAAGCATTTTTTTCTCTTTTTAAAGAGTTTGTTTCCAGCATTTCTTCTTGAATTAGCAAGAAGTCTACTCTTGCTAACCAAATTCAATGACTTACTCTCAGATTTTTATTAAGAAATATTAGCTTATAAAACAAATACAGGTAAAGAATACGATGTCTACACTACTGAGGGAGTTCTACATTTGCTTCATGATTTTACCATAACAGTATAATTTTACTAAGGGCAGGCTGTGTCATAGCCAAAACTGTGGGAGAAACCTCACCCCTGTTCAAGTTCAGCTGACCTTGGGAGCCTCTGATCATTCGGGAAGATTCTAAAATGCCAAACCCAAGAGCAAACCCATCATACATCTGTTTCTGGCTTCCCCATCTTGCCACATCAGCTTCCTCCTTCCTGTTAAATCAGGACTGCATGACCTCTCAAAATGGGTCTGTTAGATGATCCAGAAAGTTTTACAGGTGGAAAATAGGGGAAACCAGTGATTTGATGGTCATTAAGATATCTCCATATTTAAGAATGATTTTAAAACTGAAGGAACCTGAGCATTTAGCCACTTGAAGACAGCCAGACAGATATTGTGGGTCCTTTTCCTTACATAGGCCCTTGGTGCGATGTTGTTGGTCCATGACTGGGATTCATGAGCCAGGATGAAGAATCCACCCCAGAGGGACAAGTATGTGCAGTGGGTACTTCAGTGCAGTGATCGGCCGTAATTATTCGGCAACTGATTAATCCCCACCCCCAAGACTGTTCTTCCAGGTTCCATGTATCCATATGCTCAGAATGGGGACTATTGTGTTCCATAGGCTAAAGCTGCAACCTCACAGGGGACACTTTCTTGCTTTCAAAAACATTTTTGGTATTGTCATGGGAGTGGACACACATGCACATACAAATCTCACTCTCTGTTTTTGACCAGAAATTTTGTGTAGATGGCTCCATGTAAACATAAGTCTATATACTGACGCAAAGAGTAAAGCAGAGTAGGGCGTTTTCTTTCCAGAAATCTGCCCGTTCACATCTTTCCTTGGAGTGAGAGCAAAAGCGAGAAAATTGTTTCAGGATCAAATGAGGAAAAGGGTATGCAAATCCTGCAAAAACCATTAAGAACTTTGTGAATGTAAAATAGATTACAAGAAGCCTTTCCCTTTCCTTTCCTCTGGACTTCACCAAAAGCCTCTTTGTCCCAATAAAGCCAATTGGAAGAGTATGTACCATTAACTATGAAATTTTGGAAACAACCAAAGAGCATATGTTTTCTCCATGTATGTGTATTTGTACATCCAGGATTCAGCAATCAAATAGCTGTTGGGTAAATAACATATATTCAGTAAATTAATACCTTATCCATATTTTCCCAAACTACATTCTTTATATTACTAGTTTTATGGGAGATTAAACAAGATGAGTTTCTTAATGACAGAACTGATCAGCGCCTTTGATATGCTAATGTGCATTAGGGCTATACACAGAAGGAATACAGTAAACACCACTTGCCAAACTTACATCTGTCTGTGGAACTTTGGCAAGGAACATCTTACGTGGCCCCAGTGTTCTGTGGAACGCTCTTAGCAGACTCTTCCTTACCCCATGGTTGTGAGTGGGTACTTCTCATTGTTCATGGTTTTAGGGTGCTAAAGCGCACGAAGTGTACTGAACTGAGAATTCTAAATTCCTGGGGGGATGACGAGGGAGAAGGCAGGAGGAAGGGGAGCATTCACAAGGATACACAGCTTCCCAGTAGGTTCTGAATTTGGACAATTGACAATAGAAGGACGAGGGGTTTGATGAGACTGCTGCATGTCTGCCTCCTGGTTGTCTCTCACAGAGGGGAAGACGGGTGGTCTTTATGTGCAGCCTACCCACAGGCTAGCACGATCTGAGGCCTGAGGCGCAGGCTCTCAAGAGCCCATTTTCCACGGGGTTCCTGAAGACCAGAGTCCGCCCCGAGGGAAGGTGAGAAGGCCCTGTGGCTTGCCCTGTGTAAAGGCTTGCCTTGTGCGGCACATTGTAGAACACAAAAGCCCCTACCTGCTCTGGCTTCCAGGGCTGATTTGCCCCTTCCCAACTCTGCCCTGGACAGATCATTTCACCTCCTTGAGCTTCACATTTCTCACTTGCTAAACGAGGGTAACAATCACCAAATCCGTGGGTTGTCATAATGATTCATGAACAGTTTTGAAAGCGTGCGGCATCGTCCTTGGCACCTTGTAGGTGCTCCTGATGCAGAGCTCTTGGAGAGCATCGATGGTGTTTTAGTATCTCTACGTACCTGTATGCATGGCACCATGCCCAGCACAGAGCTGGTGCACAGAAAGCATTTCCTGAATGAATGAATGAATAGCTCAAATTGGTAGTTTCAAATGTAAGTGGTTAGCAGTTAGCGCAGTTAAAGAAAGTGTGTATGTACGTGCGTGTGTGTGTGACAGTGATGAACTCAATGATGGAGTGACTAGTCTTTAGTAATCAAGTATATTCTGTAAAGAGAATAGCCAACGAGAACTGTGATTCATGCATGTCCCTGAAGATGCCATGTGAATCAAACACTCTGCAACACCATCCGAAGTGTTGTGTTTGAAAAAGAGCACGCTTAAAACACATTGCCACCGTTTCCATAGTCACTGGTGGTTAATGAAAAAGAGACGGGAACTGAGGGCTGCTCTGGTTGAACTTCTCTGCAGAGCAAAGCACCAGTAAATGCACTTCAGAACAACCAGCTGCTTAACCCATGTTATAGTATGGTGGGGTTTTTTTTTCTTTTCCTGTATCATTTCTTCTTTGTGGATAAAACCAGAAGGAGGGAGTACAGACATAAACTGTGCAAATAAAATAACCTTGAGAGGAGGCTGCTCTAGCCGAAACTTACCATCTCCCTGTTGCTATGGTTACCTCCAGCAGGTCGCCGAGTGAGAATGGCTCTGTCATCAGCAACGAATCAGGGAAGCCCAGCTCAGGGAGGCGCTCGCCCCAGAATGTAATGGCACAGCAGAAAGTGACAAAGGAGGAGGCACGGAAGAGAAATGGTGAGCAGCCTTCCCTGCCAAGCACCACCCCCAGGCCTGTCCCACACATGTGTGGACACAGACATGCATACACTTGCACACACCCGTGTGCTTTAAACCTCAGTTCTTCTTTCTATTGTGTCCTACAAAGCTACCTCCTGGGATATCTCCTTCCCCCTTTCTCTGAATTAGTCTGTCTCGTGCTTTCTGCCCCCTATTCCCATGGCGTTGTGCCGGGTCTTAGAAAAGCTCTATGCAGAATGAACGGATGTTTGCTTAGCAATCTTTCTAATTCTTGAGTGAATTGACATTTCTAGCACCAGGTCCTCTAGGGTGGCAGGTCTCTGAAATGCTGCTGGTCTTGGAGATCACCCCCATTTTTCTTGCACTGAATCCCCTGATAAGTTTCGGGGGTTCAGTCTATGCCAATGGGTCCAGATAGGGCAAATCCCCCTCTCCCGGCAAAAAACAGCATGGAAATAAATCTGTCATCATAAAAATCAGCCTAGGCGTTGCCTTTCTTCTCCAGGAAAACTGAACTGTTGAGTTTCTTCCTCAACCAGATCTTTGGTGTTGGGGTTTATTTATAAGTCGTCAGAGCTCCCTGACTATGTCACGACACCATCGACAGAGCACATCTGTCAGAAACCACTGGGCAGCCTCCCTGTCCTCCCGACCCCACCTTTGTTCTGACCCTCCTCTCCATTTGCTCCTTCCACGTGTGATGCTGGCTTACGAGAGCCCAGAGATGAGTATCCAGTGCTGCCACACAGAGCAGAGCAAATTCCTTTTGGATTTCAAAGTATTGTAGGTGGGGTTCTACAGAAATACCAGGTGAAAAGCCAAACCATCTGGCGCTCTGGTTACCTGTGCTTCCTTTTCAAAGGAATTTGATGAAATGTGGTTCAAGAGCTCTCTTAAAGCTAGTGCCAGAATAGTCTTCTGTTTTCAATTGTCGCCTACTTATTTCTTTTTTTCTGGCCAAAGAAAGATAAGAAGTAACGCCACAATGGGTTTGTCTTCTGCAGAGAGAATGTGGTCCCGGCTCCCAGCCTTTATATAAAACACTTGTTTAAATTGTCAAACTGATTTGATCCTTGAATTTTTTTCTTCTGCTTTTCACACCAGAATCAGGATGTGAAATGGGGGGGGGGGGTTTCCTGAGACTCTCTGCCCTCCCTGGGACCACCAGAAATCCTGTCCATCAGCTCTCTGCCAAGCCAGTTCACAGAGGGCTAGAGGAGCTAGATTTGTGAAGGGGGATGTGAACTTAGCAACTTTCTTCTCTTCCTTCCCAGAGGGAGGTGCTAAGAGAGATGGGCAGAGGGAGGGAGGCGACACAGAGACAGTGGACAGTGAAGACGTAGGGGAAGGTTGTTTTAACCGAGGGCTGCAACTGCCATCGCTCCCTAACCAAGATGCCCTCCCTGCTTCTGCTACTCTCTCCCCACCCCTCTCTGCCTTCCTTCCTTTGTATTCTTCCTGGAAATATACAAAGTCCACATCCACCCTCCCCCAGATGGCCCGTCACTCACCCCAATGCTCAAACGACTTTTAATACCTCAGTGTATGTCTTTTTATTATGCATATGACAAGACACACGTATCTTTGTTGTTTGTTGTATTGCTTTGTTTTATTTTATAAAATGGGATCAATGTACACATTGTTCTGTGCCCTTTTTCTTGCATAAAAATGTGCAGAATAAAGACTCCTCTGTCAGTAAATACACAATTACAAGACGATGCCTTTCCCTCTCCTCTGCTTTTAATTCATAGAAGAGGGGGAAGCAGGGCCAGTTTCAGACCTGGGGAGTCCCACCCCCGCTGGTGAGGCATTGACCTGCACTAAATGTTCCTGACTACTTCCCTGTTCTTGTTTGTCCACCCTCAGCTGCCTGCCTCCTTAGGTCACTGATTATTTAAATAGCAGGGTTAGAAGTAACCGTGGGGTGCATGAATAAAATGCAATTACTGTACCAGGTTGAGGATTTAATATGTTTTTTTCTTATTATTACTACTAAAAAGCCATCCTTTCTCCATGCTCCCAGTACTTAGTTGCATTTTATTTTTGCCAAAAGTAAACCCCGTGAATTTTCAGGTTTGGTTGCTCCTGCTTCACCATGAGTTCCCCTTTGATGAGGTTTCAATTTGAAATTTTCAAATAAAAGGATAGGACCAACTCATCCAATGTTAACAGATGCCGAAGCACTTCAGAATTCTAAGATGGACCTTAAATGGAACCTACACTTGTCCTTTTTTTTTCAATCAAAGAGCTCCACTTTACCATAATGCTAGGTTAGCGTTCACTAAAAAAATCAATAGTATATTTTATTGGATTGGAATTGACTGGGAAGGAGGGAAAGAGGGAGGGAAGGAGGGAAGGAGGCAGGGAAGGAAGGAAAGAGGAACAGTGAATGGAATTGTGGAGGAGACAAAAAGGTATCTTTTCATCATATTGTCAGCTTGCGAAAAGTGCCTTACTGTGTGACTGGCCTCTGGGAATAGACCCTCATGGTACGGAATATTCACGTACTGATGTTTATGGCTCAGTATCCATTCTAAAAGTGTGGGTTACGTAGGTTAATTAATTAATGTTAATGTACCGGGCTGCATTCTAAAAGTGTTCTTGTTTTCTACCAGTTTTGTTGCGTGTGCTATGTTCCACTTTTGTAAAAATAGGAACTTTAAAAAGGAAAGACACCATCCCTTTAGCACCGTGGCTGGTGTGGGTCCTTGGAGCTCGACGGCCTCCTTAGCTACGGTAGCTGCAAGGCAATTTTAGAGTCTGTTTCAAGACTATGTTTAAATATAAATGGGAAAGATAGATATGAGAGCTAGGATTTTGACAGCAAAACAATCTGCAGTTTTTTCCGCCAAATACCCACACTTCAGCCTCAACTAAAACCATTGTCACCTTAGAAAGAGTGTTTTCCAGGCAAAGAGTTAAAAATGACTTCCAGATCAGAACATAATATACGTATTTGCACCTTCAGTCGTTTAAGAGCAAAAACTTCTATAAACACTTAAGTGTGCACCTTCCTTTAAGCCACTAAGAGATTTCACTGCCAAGGCTCAGAATCTAATCAGTCCTCGCCTCCTAATAGTCATGGGGCATGTAGGGCTGGAGGAGGACAAACATCAGAGAGTTGAGAGGATGAATTACTACTTTTCTAGCAGGAGCCCTTGAGGATTAGTGAGAGATAGTAGCTCAAAAACAGCTTCAGGAGCGGCCGGATGGCTGTTGGTTAGAGCGCGAGCTCTGAACAACAGGGTTGCTGGTTCGATTCCCACACGGGCCAGTGAGCTGCGCCCTCCACAACTACATTGAAGACAATGAGCTGCCGCTGAGCTTCCGGAAGGGCTGCCGGATGGCTCAGTTGGTTAGAGCACAAGCTTTCAATAACAAGGTTGCCAGTTCAATCCCCACATGGAATGGTGGGCTGTGCCCCCTGCAACTAAAGATTGAAAACGGCAACTGGACTTGGAGCTGAGCTGCACTCTCCACGACCTGGTTGAAGGAGCTGATGGGCCCTGGAGAAATACACTGTCCCCCAATATTCCCCAATAAAATTAAAAAACAAATGCTTGTAGTGTTTCCTTAAAAAAAAGAACACACTTTCAATTTTAATTCTTTCTTTGACTTCCCAATGAGGTGAAGACTTGCTTGTTACCTGATAAACGACACCAGAGGGCAGTGATGTTAGTTATACTTATTTGCCTCTGAGCTTTAATGAAAATTCCAGGAAGAGCATGCTTTGTTTAAGAGCATTTTTTGCCTTAAATGAGAGGGCTTCCCCAATGCCAATGCAAATATAAAGAAATGAAATCTCCCTTCCCAGCCTGATTTACAGAAATTCAAGCCAACAATGCAAGTAAGACACAACTAGATCCAGACTGGTTGTTTCGTGACGTTTATGTTTGTAATGTGATAACATCTAGGACACTTCCTCAATTTAACTGTGGCCCTTTTGTTTAGCATTCTCTCATGCTTTTTTCTTTAGGGACTAATTATGCATTAAATGTTCCCATGAACCTGCTGTACTCACACAACATTTTAATGTGTTACTATTTCATGCAATGCTTTTTAACGTATTTTTCCATACAATCTTGGGGCGGGGGTGTGGATATCTAATTAGTTTTCTCTTAAACCTAGAGGAATTATTGTGCAAATCTGAATATGACTGTTTTGAAAGCGAGGATGAAAAGGAGCCATAGTTTGTACAGTTGCCAGGGTGTCCTTTTTCTGTCTCATCAGAGTTATGCTTCTCCCCTTGTCCTGTCCGTGGGGCAGGGAACGACGGTGTCACAACCCAGAAGCAATCAAAATGCTAAGAAGCATCTCTTCACCCTCTGAACAGTTTAGTGATAGCATGACTTTCATTTCTGCATGTTTACCTGTTCTGCAAGTACTAACATCTCCTTCTCAAGCCAGGAAATTTTAACCATTCCTTTATTCATTCATTTATCCAAGAAATCCTATTGAGAGCCGGTTACATGTAAGACATTATTAAAGTCAAGAGGCCTCACCTTTAAAAAGATGAGCAAGAATGAAGCTTATATTCTAGAGGCAGGGGTGGGGGCAGATGCAGTTGGTACAACAAATCAATAGTGATAAGTACTATGAAGAAAACATAACAGGGTGATGAGGCAGGCTATTTTAGATGAGTGGATAAGGAAAGTCTTTTTCAAGCTGCAACTTGTACAGTAAGAAGGAGCCAGGCACATAAAGATCTGGGGAAAGAGCATTCTTAGCAGAGGGAAGAGCTAATGCAAAATCCTGGAGGTGGAAATAAGCTTGATGTGTTCAAGAAGGCTGTTGTAGCTGGAGAAGAGTGGGTAAGGGGAGAGGCAGGAAGTGAGCTCAGCAAGGTGGCCAGGCCCCGATTGTATCAGACCTTGTCAGCCACGCTAAAGACTCTGAGTTTTATTTTTAGGTCCGTGAAAGCTTCAGAGGATTCTGGTCACAGGAGGACTATGATCTGGTTACCTTTTGAAAGATAATCCATCCTGGCTGCTGGTGGAGTTTGGATTTTAGGGGTAGGAGGACAAGAGTGGAAGCTTGGAGGAGGGGGTTGTTTAGGAGGTGTATTAGTTACTTATCACTGCATAACAAATTGCCCCGGCACCTAGTGACCAAAAACAAGAATCTGCATTTATTATGTCACGTAATGTGTGTAGTTCAGAAATTCAGGAGTGGCTTAGCTGGGTGGTTCTGGCTCAGCATATCTCATGAGGTTGCAGTCAGGATGTCCTGGCCAATAGTCATCTAAAGGCTCTGCTGAGCCTGCAGAAGCCACTTACTAGACGGCTTCCTCATAGCTGTTGGCATGAGTCTGTTTCTTACCACATAGACCTCTGCATAGGGCTGCTTGAGTGTCCTCATAACATGGCAGCTGGCTTTCCCTAGAGTAAGTGATCTGAGAGAGAGCAAGGTGGAAGCCACAGTGTTTCTTAATGAGCTAGCCTTGGAAGTAACACACTGTCATTTCTACAATTTCCTTTTAGTTACATAGGTCAGGCCTGTTCATTATGGCTATGAATAGCAGGAGGCGGGAATTACTGGGCGCCACCTTGGAGGCTGGCGGTTACCATAGATGACTTTCACAACAGTTGTCCAGGTGGAAGATAAAGGCAAGAGTTGCCCAGCAAAACTCCACTCTAAAAATACATATGCAATGGTAACACATCTAAATAGAGATTTTCCTCTGTCATTGGCTGCTTGGTGGCCTGCTGTTTGCAATTAAGTCTACAGAACCAAAAGATACTTCAATTATAGCCAATTGTTACACTCTGAGGTGTTTTAGCCACATTGTAAAATAAGTTTACTGGGCTTGATTTGACAAATCTCCTGTGATTATGATAAGTGGCAGAATGATACAAATTGTGTGTTTTTCAATAATTTAAATAACATTCCAATCTCTTGAGCAGACAGGAGAAAAGATAAATACACTTCTATTACATTCATATTTTTATAATACCTATTTTGCTCCTAAATTGCCTACTGATTTAGTTGTTTGAACAGGCTTAATTTATCTCTTGCCAAGCCATGCTCAATAAACTGTCATTCTTATAGTTCCTTAATCAGAATATGCCATAAGAACAGTAAATCAGCAAGATACCACTGGCCCCGGAACTTCTGTCAGCTTAGTTATGGAAGCACAAGGCAGGTTGGTGTCTTCCAGCCATCACAGTAGAATTATCTGTCAGAAGCGAGAATTAATTTAAAAGAGCGTAGGTGAAAATTGCTCTATTTAATTAGGGGAGTTGTCTGTAGCTTTAAATTAGTTTCTCTGTTGGTTGTTTCTTAATTTTCTTTTGTTCTAGACAAATGCAAGAAACCAAAACCCAAATCACTGGAGAAGCAGCCTTTAGAAAGAAAAAAAAGTGTCAGCAGCAATTACTATGGCTGGTTGAGCCGTGGAAGACTTGTTATGTTAACGTCACGTAAAAATGGGTAGCTTTGTGGCAGAGACTGAACTGCATGCTATTATTCTATTGATTGTCATATTATAAGAATAGTCCCAGGTTTGGCCAAATTTCATTGTTCCCATCTCTGACTCAAACGTAGAGAAACAATTTACTTTTTTTAAAAAAAAACATTCTGTCATAATTTTGAAAGAATGGTTCTCACTGTTGAAATTCAGTAAACATTTACTGTTTGAAAGTTTTTACCTTTAAAATTCTTTCCTACTCATTGATAATGCAGTGGAGGGATGAACAGTGTA
The DNA here is from genome assembly GCF_004115265.2 of Rhinolophus ferrumequinum. Taxonomy (NCBI): domain Eukaryota; kingdom Metazoa; phylum Chordata; class Mammalia; order Chiroptera; family Rhinolophidae; genus Rhinolophus; species Rhinolophus ferrumequinum. Next base: position 24,153,916 of record NC_046294.1, on the reverse strand, counting down.
GATCTTGAATTTAAAAGAAATACACCTGCCGCAGTGAGCCCTTGGCATAGAACCAGAGTCTGTTGTTCCCGAAGTCATTTTGAGTAAAATAACATCCATAGGCTGTGAGCATTACACATAAATTCTCCCATGATCGTGCAGTTCCTACAACCATAAAATCGATGTGTTTGTTTGTATTTTAGTGCCAGTAAGTGATGAAGAGGAAGGAGCCGTTCTTTTTGACAACTCCGGCAAGGCAGCTGCTGACCCCTTTGACACGTCTTCAGGATCTGTGCAGCTCATCGCTATAAAACCCACAGACCTCCCCATGGTGCACCCCACCTCAGACAGGAGCCAGGAGTCAGCAGTCCTCAATGGTGAGGTGAGCACCTGAGGACCCAGAGCTGGAGAGAGCCAGGAAGCCAGGAATACCCGGGGTAGATTCGGTCCAAGTGTGTAAGGCTCCGTTGGTCATTTGTACCTCTGCACGCCCTGGCCTCAGCAGAGTGAGTCAGGACACAAGTCACCCAAAAAACAAGTTTGTTGGGTGATGTTTTCAGCGCATTTTTTACCTTCGTTAGAAATCCAGAGGGGACTTTTTAAAACCTGTAGTTCTGAAGAGAAACATCAGAAATTCTTCCCCACCCCTTACACGTGCACACAGCCGTCTGCCTTTCTTGATAACACTCCCAAACTGTTCATTATGGGCTGTCAGTTGTAGTGGAGATGAGAGGGGCTTGAATGGAGAGGGAACTGAAGAAGGTATTGTCATTCAACAGGGACATGGCCCACTATATATAGGCTTTGAAATGACTTTTACTCCTTAGAGCAAGCTTCGAACAACCATTTGAGCAGACAGGAGAAAAGAAAATGATATCTATGGATATCATGATGGTGATCAATTTTCCTAAGAGTATGAAAAAAATTTGTAACATGCGCCAGAGAATAATGATTTCACCAAAGAAACATGGATGATGGATGGTGGAAGGGAGGGAGGGAGGGAGAGAGGGAGGGAGGAAGGGAGGGAGGGAGAGAGGGAAAGAGAGAGAGAGAAAGAAGAAAAGAAGGAAAGAAAGAAAGGGAGAAAGAAACAGTTTAGGGGAGAGCAAGTCAGGTAACAGTTACCTGCCATTCCTCCATCTTCTGCAGCAGAATAGTCAGGCAGCTGATGATGTTTATGAACCTTTAAGCACATGCATATGGAACCTGCTCGTGAACATTTACATTACACATGTGTGCACACACACATACTTACTTAAGGAAACTAAAGCCAGAGGGGTCAAGTGGCCTGTCCAAGTCATACTGCTGGTTATTGTGACAGCCACTATGCTCAGGTCCCCTGGCTCCCTGTCCGGTGCTCCTTCCCTCTCTTTGACTTACTGTGGCCCATCAATGAAAAATAGCATTGTGCTTGAAAGAATATGGACTCTCAAGACATGCTACAAGGATTGGAATCCCAGCTCTTCTCCTTACTATCTCTGCGACTTAGGCAGGTTAGTTCATTTCTCTGTGCCTCAGTGTCTCCATCTGTAAAATGGGGCTGTTGTGAGGATCAAATGAGTTGATATATGTAAAGCACTTATAACAGTGTCTAGCACTCAATAAGCGTGTTATCGTCATCATCATCAGTCAGCCAATGAACAAGGATTCATTGATCATGTGCTTTATGTCCCTTGGCTCTATCATTTAGGAACCCGTGTATCTTCTCAAAGCCAATCATGCCCACTGAATCTTTCCTTAGGCACAGTTCTGCCACCGGACTCATGAGCCAAGTTATTAGAGCCTCGGAGATTGCCGTCAATGCTCTGGTAACTGCTCTTGATTAGGACCCTCTGCCCAGTTATGGACTCAGGGAACGGCCGCCATGTCTGGATCTTTTCATCCCAGTTTAGTGATATAAATGTCATGAGGACAAATTCCAAATCTCAACTCAATTCAATGTACTACTCCTTTTACCTGCCAGACCCATCACCCTGTCACAGAAGAACGGATGAGCATTTTCCCTGTCCAGAAATTGATACTTGTTACATTTTGGATTAAAAGGAATAGGCCTAGCTGGCATTAGGTTTGGAAAAGAGCCCTGAACTATTCTCTGTAATTGGCTGTTTTGTGGAGTTCAGGGCAGATTCATCTTATAACTTTCTTCTTCTCTTCTGAGTGGCTTATTTAAGCAAAGAAAGAAAGCACAGTCCCAAAGCCATAAATTTTTCTTTTATTATCACAGGAAATGCTTGTAAAGATTATTCTAAAGAAAACATAGTAACAACATAGAAAGTTCAGAAAATAAGAGAAAAAAAATCGCTGTAACTTGACCACCCTGTTATCATTTTTGCACCTTCTCTTCAAGTTTTTGATCAAACTCGTGTATGTCTTATTAGGTTGGTGCAAAAGTAATTGCAGTATTTGCAATTATTTTTAACCTTTTAAACCACCATTACTTTTGCACCAACCTAATAGAATGTAATCATATTCAGACAGCTTTATGTTTTGTATCTTAAGCTTTTGCTGTTGTCTTTCTGATTACCATTAATGACTTAGTTGAGAAGGCATACCATTGATTGGAAAACTCATCTCGCATTTTTCCAACCTTCTAGGTATTTTTTGTCTTTAGTTTCGGTTTTGGTTATTACAAATAACACTGCAATGAATAATTTCATGCATGACTTTTTAAAACTTTTTGTTTTGAAATAATTTTAAACTTACAAAAGAGTTGCAGTAATAGTACTGAGTTCCTATACATTCTTCACCGAACTACCTCTAATGTTAACATCTTACAGAACCATAGAATAATTATCAAACCCAGGAAATTAACATTGGTGCAATTCTATTGACTAATCTACAGACTTCATTTCACCAGTTTTCCCACTAATGTTCTTTTCCTGTTCTGGGATCCAGTCCAGGATCCCACATGGTATTTAGCTGTTTCCTTAGTCTTTCCAGTCTGGGATAGCTACTCAGTCATTTAGTCATTCTTTGTGACTTTTTTTTGTCTTTTATGACCATTACTTTTTGGATGTACTGACCATTTATCATGTGAATGTCCCTCGATTTGCATTTATCTGAAGATTGAATTGAGGATATGCATTTTTGGCATAACTGCGGGAGCAATGTGCCCTTTTGTGGGCATCGTATCAGGAAGTAACTGGTACTGATATGTCTGATTAGTGATGTTAACTTTCATCTCTGAATTTGAACTTCTCGTGCAATGTTGCTTTAGGAGAGATTCCAGAAATGGGATTCCTGTCTCAGAGAATGTCACACTAGCTTCTTCTCTTTACTAGTTTTCTCAGTAGCCAGCAGAATGAGGGAACAATTAAGACTTGTGAAATGCAACTAGCCTAAAAATATCATTAGGGCCCAGGATGGGGAGACCTTTGCAAAAGCTAGAAAAAAATATGTCCCCTGTTTATGTCTCTTCAAATGCTATAAAAATAAAACATCTAAGATGCAACCTTGTGTTAGTGAACTTTGGGCCTCAGACTGTAAGCAGATACATGTCTTACCAACTGGGTGAATTTTCCTTATATGAATTACAGGAATCTTTTCCAAAGATTATTTTAAAGAAAACATAATTAATACTATACATGGTTATTTGAATATAGTTAAGTCTGATTACAAACAGCACTAATGGTTCTCCATTTTGTCCAATAAATGTCAGGTAGATTTGTCTCCATTTGTGGGTGTAACATCTCCATCATTTGTTATTTATTTAGCGTAGTCATCTGCTTGTATCTTTGACAGGTCAGAAGGTATTTTGGCCACATTCCTTTCTATAGAAGACCAAACTGGCTTTGCCCTATAGAGCAGGAGATGGTTGGCATTAGCGGCCATACAAATGTGGCTTCAAAATTTCCTCTCTCAATGAAAAACAGATTGACAGAAATAAGCTCTCGAATGCAGTTTGATAGAGGAGACTCCTTGAGAGCAAGATGTCTGCCCCCCTCCCCACCCTATTCATCCCAACTCAACCTCTTCAGAAATTGGCTGTCTTATCCAGCTGTGCACCAGCTAATTGGCCAAGGGAGGCCATTGGGTTCCTCAGAGCTGGAGCTAGAGTCAGGGCACCAAGATCTAGCTGGGTTGTCAAGTCAGAGGCTAGGCTACCATACAGGGGAACCATAAGTGTTTAGGCGGGATTAAGGCCCACACCACAAAACTAAAAGCATGGCGTCAGGCCTAGGCCTGAGCAGACTCAGGTGGACTAAGGAGAAGGAGGCCCTGATGGGAGGTCTCAGGCAACTTAGGTGAGTGCCAGACTCCATGTTGTTTGTGGCCCGCTGTTATGTGGGCCGGTCTTAGAATGGATCACAGGTGGGTATGGCTGGCTCAAAGGACCAGACATGAAGCCTAGGACAACTTTTCCTGGAGTTGTGACCCTCTGATAAAAGCCTCCTGTCTGTTGGCCATGCTGAGTCAGGTATGGGCCTGAGACTGTCTCTCTCCTCAGGTGAACAAAGCCCTGAAGCAGAAGTCAGACATCGAGCACTATCGGAATAAGCTGCGCCTCAAAGCCAAGAGGAAGGGATATTACGATTTCCCCGTAGTGGAGACGAACAAGGCTCAAACGGAAAGAAAAAAGATGTACGAAAAAGCCCAAAAGGAAATCGAGCACGTGTTGGATCCAGACCCAGAACTGTGTGCCCCATTTGCTGAATCTAAAAACAGGTGCAGTGTCTAAGGGATTCTTTGTAAGTCGCTGTACCATTGGTGGGATGAGGGCAGAGGATGCCATGCAGTCCTGAGCCCTTGATCTGTTACCTTAGGGTGCCTATTTGTAGGCTGCTGATCCGCACCATGCTGATCTGTGCAAGTAGGTGTTCCATAATGAGTCTGGAAGAGAATAAAATTAAAGCCATTAAAAACAATACATGGGCAAACAGCCATAATTGTCCGTTAGCTTAATGATATTTTCCAACCATAGCTGTTTCAGAGCTGGGTGAAGATATAATTACCACCGACCTGTTTATTCAACTTCCAGAGCAAGGGTCATCGTATTGTTCAATTATTTTAGTAGCTCTTGCATAAGAAAAGCAAATTTCATGCCTCACCTTTTCATTCAGCTTCAGTAAGTATTTACCACATAGCTACTCAGAGCTCTGTGCTGGGTTCATCTCTTTAATTCATGGATTTGTTCGTGCATTTGACATTTACTGTCACCTACTATGTATTAGCCACCATGCAAGATGCTGTCACGGTCATGTGTGCTCTTTCTCATTCATTCACTCAACTCATTCAATATTTAATGGAGTACAAGACAGCCTAATCGCTGCTGTTATGGAACTTAAGGTCCGATGGAAGAGAAAGATAACCAGCCCAAAAGTTTATTACTCCCAAGTGTAATGGATATTTGAAATGTGAGGTTCCGTAACAGGGGGCCTGGCCTAGTGATGGAGGGTTAGGGCCAGTGATTTGAATGGCATCCTTCTAAGCTTTGCAGTAAGCAGAGAGTGACCTTACCTAGTGAGTAAACAAATAGAGGTTATTAGCAAAGCCATACGTGCCCATCTTTCTTCTTCTCCTCTCCACCCTGAAGCACTTCCTCAGAAGCATTTTCATGATTCAAGACCATCTCTTTCAAATACACATTCTCCTTGGCAACAGCCACTTGGCTTGCAGCATGCCCACACTCTGACCACCCCATTGCCTTGGCACACCCACCCTCTGTAGACTGAGTGACACAGGGCAATTCCTGGTCTGAGTGGGTATTTATTAAAAGCAAAAATGACTATGTGACAGGCTTGGATGGAAGCCACAAAATCAAGCTGGGAGGTGGGGATAAATTTTATGAATGGAACAAACATAATTTATTTTCAATGAACAAAAGAGGGAATTCTAAAGCAGTGCTTCGTTTACCATGCTTCTCGTTAGGCTTGGTGGGTATAACAAGCTACTGGTGTAAAATTGTGACAAGGGTCACAATGCATGTGTCACCGTGTTGATAACTACAGGAAAAAGAGGAGAAAAGATGGATTGTATGGGGAAGCTAGGGGTTTCTTTAGCTTTTGCTTGCACTTGGAGACTTTTTACTTCAGCAGTCTTTTATAGACTGGCGCAGGAAGTTGTTTCTTGGTTTTTCTTTGGTTTTTTTTGGTTTCCTGCTGACACTTAGAAAATTCAGAAAAATGAACCAAAGATCATGTGCAAATAAGAGGAACTTAGCTTGAAAGCTATTTGCAAAATACATAAATATTTCGGTTGAGGTTTTTTATAGAATGAAGAACTCTTTTTTTTGTCGAGGTGCATCTCCGTTGCCTAGCATTGGTTCGGGCCAGATTCTCAAGGCCCTTTGATGGCCTGCTGGTCTATGAGTGTGTAGCCAATTCTTAGTAAGTGTCAGTTAAAGAAATGATTTAATGACTCTAACGTACCAAAAATAACATTAAAAGTTTTTCTGACCAGTTAAAGAAACCATATGGATAACCACAGACTGGGTGGGATTGGAAATTAAGGCAAGAGACAGGAAGGGGAAGGAAAGCTTAACAGAGAAAACGGGAGTGATGGAGACTCATAAGCTCTGTGGTGTTATTCTCGTTACACTCTGCTGTTGACTCCAGAGGCTGCCTACTGTGTCTACACAGCAGGTAAGAGCACTGTCATGTTCTTTGTGGCCTGCCCTTCCTCCAGGGGTTGGCATGTGACCAGGCTGCACGAACACAGCCTCACAGCCCCACGGCCATACTGACTGGTCAGAAGGTGGGCACATGAGTTGGTCCAATGACACTGAGACCCAGGGCTCTTGCTAGAGCAACCAGGAAAGAGGCATTCTCTTGGTATTGAGGTTTCTAGGAAGACAGGATATAAAGTCACAGGTTAGCGTTGCCTGTTAATTGCTATTTGTAGTTCACCTCTCCAGAGGTTCTGCTCTCAGTGACCTAGCCACTGCGAGGCATGAGTGAGGGACTCACTCTCTAATCCAAAGGCAGCATCAGCAACCAGAATTTTACCCTGAGACCTAAATAAATCGAATGAAAGACAAAGTTTAGATTCCGGTGTTGACTTATTCTGAAATTTTTTAGAAGAGTTTTCACGGTGTTTTCTTTAAAGTCAAAAGGACACCCCATTTTTATGTGATAAACTCTGACCCAAAGACACCAAGTATGTAATACGCATGAGGCAGATGCTGTCAGAGCCCCTCCCCCTCCATCCGGTCCTAGGCTCCCACTGCGCAGTATAGGCCAGCAGCTTCCCACTTACTACGAGCATCTATGACTCGGACTCGAGGGCTTTTTCTCGGCAGCCCCTGACCTTAAGTGTCAGGTTGTCAGTTTGCTCTGGAGCAGCCTCAGTCAATGACAGAGCAACTGATGGATAAATGCCCCTGGCAGGAGAACTCTGGTGTATGGGCTACATTGGTGTAATAACCATGTTTTTAATTTCTGTATTTGATTATTTGACATTTGGGGTCTTGCTGACTCTGGAGAAACTGCCCCTACCAGGGAAGTCTCTCGCCAATTCCTGGAAAAGCAAAAGGCTCACCTGCAAGTACACCTTTCACATGTGAACCAACAAGCCAGAGCCCATAGCCCAGCTGCCCCCTTTACACACGGCCCTCACGCTCTGGGCCCCAACCCCCTGTTCGAATCACTGCAGCCAGGTACCAGACACCTAGGGACAGCCTCAATGCCCCAGAGTCTGCCGAAATTATTCAAACGATCCATCCTAAACCAGCGTAGCCTGCCTTGTCCATTCCTTCCCACAGAAACCACAGTAAAGGCTCTTGTTCCCATTTTCCCCTCCCTCTGTCTACCTTGTGGCTGACCGTGCTGCTTCCCCATGTACCCCCTCGCCACCATGGCATGGCAGGCCCCTTCCTCCAGGGATCTGTGAGTATAACAAGCTATCTTTTCAATGGCAGTTCATCTGATCTGTCGATCTTGCCATACCTGAATAAAATATAACCTACATTTTGAAACAATTTTCTCCCACATATCTCCAGTGAGCTTGAGTCCCAGTTGCCCAAAACACTGATCTGCTCCCTATCATACCTTTTATCAGTCTCCTTCTCTTCCCTCTCCCATTTTCCCACTTCCTAACTTGTGCTTCCTACAGCCTTCTCCCAGGTAAACCACTTCCACTTAAATCGTCACAGAGTCCTCTTCTGGAAGAACCCAACCTAAGGCAATAACATAAAGACAGAGTTGCTCTGATGGAGGCAGGGCTTCCTCCTCCTCCTTCCCAGTGGTTCTAGTCCATCTTTATGGAACCCTAGGGTTCCACGAGACACAGTTTGAGAACTACTTTTGTAAACTATAGTGGGACTAAAAACTCCCTAAAAACTCCAAATAAAATTTATCGTTCTTCACCCAGCAATATTTTCAGAGGTAAAAAACTTACTTCTCAAGTTTGCAAGTTTCAAAATTGATTAACTTTTAAAGAGTACAGCAAAGTACCAACAAGAAATGAATACACCTAATGGAACTCTGTTTGATTAAAATAAGTAATTTGTCTACCTGAGAGCCTAGTTTACGACTAAGTAGTTGCTTGTATACCGTGCACACGCACACACTAATGGTCTGGTCAGTTGAGATCCATGTGAAACAGCCGCCTTTAAGCTGTGTATCATAAAGGAACATTGTCTTTGATGGAAAAGGAGACTGAAGTATACTCCAGTGTCTAAGCTCTCGCTCACATTTATGGTTCTTGAAAGGGCTTACACAATCTCACTATTGTATTTCTAATCCTTCCAAAAATTACCTACTTAAATGTCAATTACTAATCCTAGTATTTACTCCCCCACCCCTTATTAGTAAATCTTTTCTAAATGGGCTAATTGGCAACCTCAGGACAGTTGTGAAGTCTCCTTTTTAAAAAAAGAGAGATTTGCAATTAGGTCAAGGATGAGAATTCTTTCGGGTCTGCCTTAAAGTGTGAATCACTCAGAACAGATGGTGTTTCACAAGGTTGTGCTCCATTCCTAAAGGAAGCCTCTAATTGCAGATAACTATAGGGCAGGGTTTATTACTATTAGGTTTAAGCTCTTGTATCAGTCAGGATTCCTATGGTTGCAAATGATGGAAATCCAGCACAAACTCGTTAAATAAAAAGGGAAGTTATTATTGAACATAATTTAAAGATCAAGTCTTTGGGCATAGCTAGATTGAAGGAGTCAGACATATTTTTCTCCTTTTCTCTTCACTCTTTGCTGGCTTCTTTTCAGGTGGGCTCTTCCCTCATTGCGGCAAACTGGCTGCCAGCACCTCTAAGCTTATATCCTATCTTCCTAGAAACCTCAATACCAAGAGAATAGCTCTTTCCTGGTTGCTCTAGCAAGAGCCCTGGGACTCAGTCTCATTGGACCAACTCATGTGCCCACCTTCTGACTAGTCAGTCTGGCCGTGGGGCTACGGTGCTGTGATCGTGCAGCCTGGTCACATGCCAACCCCTGGAGGAAGGGCAGGCCACAAAGAACATCACAATGCTCTTACTAACAGGTTCTTATGGGTACCAGGCAAGCAGAAAACAAAGGTGCTCTCTAAATAGTATAAGCTCCTCATGCTGAGGTAGTAGGCCTATTAGTGTCTGTTTTATTCCCTGGGCTAATTATAAGGGTAGCACTTTGCCTTGGGAGTTCTAAGTGTGTTCTAGACTAACAGGATGTGACTGTCATGCTGTGACTAACTGGGTGAATGATCATGAAAAGGCATGTATACCTGCCAGGTTTCTAGCTTCCCACATAGTCACTGGGAATCAATAAGGCAACCTTTTCACCTTCAATCCATGAATGGATAGAATCTTGGAACCGAGACGTAAAATGGGTGATATTTGGGGAGTTCTCTCAAGATAGATGCTCTGAAGTGCAAGTTATTTACAGAGAGAAACTTATTGTTAAATGAGAAGGAAGTCAGTGATTTTTATCCTACCTTTGTCACTTTGCAGGATCAAATGAAAGTCACCTGTCCCCATTGGGCGTCACTCCCCACTTGGAAGAGTTGCCTCTTGTGGAAAAATAACAGCATAGCCACAACCCTTGTTGGTTGCTATTTCTTACTCCCTCCTCAAAAAAATTCCTCTAATGCCAAGTGGAAACAGGGCAGTGGTGACAAATGTATGCATTTCCAAGGGGGGAACTGAGGAGAGCCTCTGAGCGTGCTCCACCCTGGGCCTGAAATGATGCTCTGTGCCCAGATGGGCATGTAGCTGCCTCTAAATAGGTCTCAGCTGAAATGTCACCTCTCCAGAGAGGCCTTCCCTGACCCTCCTACTTAAAGTCATTCCCCATCCTCTTTATCCTCTGTCACTTCTCCTTGTTTTTCTTAATAGCACTTACCACTCTGAAATTATCATGTGGATTATCTGTCTCTCTCATTAGATTGTAAGCTCTGTCTTGCTTACTATGGATCTTCATCATGTTCCACAGTGACTGGAACACAGTAAGCACTCAGTAAATATCGGATGGATGGCTGGATGCCTGGATGGCTGGCTGGCTGGATGGATGGATGGACAGGTGGACGAGCCCCAAACTGCCCCTTGGTTTATGGCTCCTTAGCCCATAAGGGAATCCACTGTGGTGAAGGTAGAAAAGAAAACTTATCTGCAGTGTCATTACTAAGCATCCCATTAGCCACAGGGTTTATTAGCACATCATGGAACCCTTTGTGTGGAATCAGAAAGATGAAAAGGAACAGGAGGCTGCTGAGTCAACAGTCAACAAAAGCAAGTTTGTTCTTCCAGTGTTAGCTGTTTTAGAGGGTCAAGGGAAAGCCCCTGGCCTTGCCATCAGCAGGATTTTAGATGAGGTTGCAGTGCTGCAATTGACTGTAGTTAACCATACAAAAGAGCATTTACAATTCAGCCAAATGGTTACAGCATCTGGGGAAAAAAAACATTTATTCCACTATTTCTATGGCTCCTGATGGCTGACAAACAGACCCATCAATTCTGAGATTTGTGAGGCAAGCCAACCAAACCCTTCATTGGTTGCCTGTAGTTTGGATCAGTGGAGAATTCCATCTGTCAGGGCATTTGCTGCATCATAACAGTTGTTGAATTCTTTTTAGGCAACAGACGAAAAACTCTGTCTACCGAAGCCGGCAGTCTCTGAATAGCCCGAGTCCAGGGGAAACAGAGATGGACCTTCTGGTGACTCGTGAGCGACCCCGGCGTGGAATCCGTAACAGTGGATATGATGTAAGTCTCTGCCGGGCCAAGGTGAATACAAGCTTTGCTTTCCCTGAAAGCGAAAGGAATAGAGCATTCCATATGTTTTTGTTTATTCTATATTTGTGTAATTTTAAAATGCAGTAAAATATTTTGTTTTATATTCCTTATTACCTATTTTGCAAAGTAAGACTCCTTGGAACTGCCAGAGTAACGAATTATTGCTGAAAGGATCTTGATTTCTAAATTCAGCCATTTTGTGAATAGTACTTTATTGACCTTTAAACTCAGCAGCTATTCTAAATGTTCTTAATTTTTTCCTCCTCTATTCTTAGGAACTCAGTAGAATCCATGGCCATGGGTTAAAATTCATTTGAACACAAGCTTCTTTTAATTCACAGCAATGTTGAGGAGTTGGATTTGTTCCTGGTTTCATAACTCCTCAGTATGCCATGGAAACAATAAGATGTCCAACAGGGCATTTGGTGATTTCGTGTGATGAAGTACACGTTTATGTGCAGTGATGTCTCCAAACTGCAAAAATTCTTCTAATCCCATTAAACGTCCCCAGATGATGAGTTATACAATTTGGTGCCTCCTATCAAGTTGTTTACGTGTCAGTGCACCCATGAGTTGCACTCACGTGAATGACAACCCTGCTGAAATATTCAATAAGCTTCATCCTGTCCCAGAATTTCAAATGGTCTTGAATATACTTTTAGGTCTTATAAAAAATGCTTCTTTCCCATTCTCCTAAAACGTTTCTCTTATTACAAATAAAAAAATTTTCTGTAACAAGAGTTATGATTCAAATATGTCTGGATACAGTTTTAGTATAATTTGTAAGGTTGTAATTTGAAAATGACACTTGATTTCTTAAATATACCATGCAAATTTACAGGCAAGGAGTTTTTTTTTTCCCATCAAGATTGGTCATTGTTTTCCACAAAAGCTTAAAATCGGGTTGTTTTTTTTTTTAAATGGTCCAATTAAAATCAGAGATATTCTACCTAATTTGAATTTCTAATTACTTTCCTTACATTTAAATTTGATGGTTGTGTTGGTGGTAGTACACTTATCTTTTTTTTCTTTTTTATAAGACAGTTTGATAGTTTGGTTTTGTAAACTTCTAGATGCTTTGGGCAAATCATTGTTTTTCTCCAAATTAAATTATTCAACATTAATTTTTCTCCTCATGCAAGTATTTCCTATACCAAACTCTGTCATCAATTTGATAATCAGCCTGTGGTTAAATATTGGTCATTTGAGTTTTCCAGTTAATCTCTCCCTACCAACAGTGAATATTCTTCCTGGATGCTTGTAGTTGAGGGAGCATTTTCTTCTGCTCGGGCACACCTGACGTATGATAGGACTCTTAATTAATTTCAAGATTAGTATTTATAGGTTTCTGGTGAGGTTCTAGGCACAGACATTTTTCCAATGTGAGGAACTAGGCCAAAGGTTTCCTATTAGTTTTGAAAAGAGAATATTGCAGATTTTTTTAACCGCTGTGCCATGACTTAGAGTACTCACTTAATGCTCTTGGAATGTCATGCTAGTAAATTACCTAGAACAACAGAAGAAGAGAGATGATTTCTAAAAGGAGGTTGCTCACCCCTCACAAACATGTAAATATTCCAATCACAGATTACTTGAGGGAAGCACTAATAGATTTAAAAAAAAAAAAAAATTCACATTTTTTGAGACATGCATGGGATCTCAGAAACATAAGCAAATATAAGTTTCCTTAAGAGAAAATGGTCATCTAGAGAACAATTTTAAGAATTTTGACTGTTGACTATAAGAATGAAATTACTTCCTGTATCTCCTCCTGTGCACAGTCACCAGTCAGGTAGGTACTCTCATTATGCCCATTGTCTAGATGAGAAAACCAAGGCACAGAGAAGTTACATAATTTGTCTGCCTACCTCCAGAGCCCATTCCCTTAACCACCATGAAAGATGGCTTCCATGTACACCCACCACACCATACATCTGTCCTCACATAACATAATATATAGTCTGTATTACTGAGTCTCTCTTAGAGGCTAGACATCAAGTCTCACAAAAATTCTTTCACAGATAACTCGCACAAGCAAAACATGGACCAGTAGATAAAGTAGAAAAAGAGGAGAGTCATAGTTTTAAACAATGTTTAAACATTCATTTTCTGATCTCTTGATTTTCCAAAAATGCCAAAGCACTCCTGGCAAAAGAATCCATTAGCCCAGCAATGAACAGGTCATTCAGTTGGAAACATGTCAATATTCCTACTGGGTCTGGGGAACTTGAAGCCAGGCCAAAATTTCCAGTCCTTTCTGCCAGATAAGGAACACCAGGGGAACCTGCTCCTTGATACCGTAGAAACAAAAGCACTGAGAGATTGATTTAATTGTGAATTTTTCAAAAGTTGACTACTTTAGAGTCCCATCAGAAAAGCTTGCAAGTAAAAATAAATGAATAAATAAATAAGCAAACAAACACATGCTCCACAAGCAAATCTTAGCCCCAGGACTGATGGCAGCCTGGATTGCTTCAAAATGTTTCCACAAGGGCCGGCCCGGTGGCTCAGGTGGTTAGAGCTCCATGCTTCTAACTCCGAAGGCTGCGGTTCGATTCCCACATGGGCCAGTGGGCTCTCAACCACAAGGTTGCCAGTTCAATTCCTTGAGTCCCGCAAGGGATGGTGGGCTGCGCCCCCTGCAACTAGCAATGGCAACTGGCCTGGAGCTGAGCTGTACCCTCCACAACTAAGACTGAAAGGACAACAACTTGACTTGGAAAAAAAAAAAAAAGTCCTGGAAGTACAAACTGTTCCCCAATGAAGTCCTGTTCCCCTTCCCCAATAAAAAAAGAAAAAAAATTTTTTTTAAATGTTTTCACAAAGAAGGAGGTATTAGGGCCTGCAAAAAAGAGACGCTCAGCTCCAAGCAATTTGGGAATCACTGTTTTGCAAGAGTTCTCAACCTCTTGGTCTCCCTAACAGCTAAGGATGCAACACACTCCTGGCAGAAACTATGGCTCATTTGGGTAGTAATTTTCTAGGAGGAGGCCTACCCTTTGGAAGAATGCATGATTTTAGAAAGAAGTTCAAAACTGATCACTCCTAAAAGGCCAGACCATATGATTAAACTAACTTTGGCATTAAACTTAATTCCAGTGCATGAAGCGGGTAGAAGAGATAATCAGCCTAATATTTAAAAGCAAAAATATCTTTTTCATAGTATTTTTAAATGTTGTTTTCCAAATGAAAGTCATATAGAAATTAATGAAGCAGCAAGGAGAAGAAAACGGCCCAAATAATGAAGCAGCAAGGAGAAGAAAACGGCCCAAGCACAATAAAAACCGAAGTGTGGATGATGAATCACCTTTTCCTTCCAATAGGCGAGTAATAATCAGATCATTCCCCAGAAATAAAAATGCACCTCCTCAACCTTGATTTGTGTTTGGAGTTTAAAAATCTACGACAGAAATGGGGTCAGCTATATACCTTGGCTCTGAAAGAGACTCTGAAACAGATTGTCTGAATTACAACTTTGAAAATGAATACTGACCTCTCAGAAGTAGAGACCTTGGCAAGCTACTTCCCTTAGGTTTCTCTCCAGCGCTTTGTTGAAGGTTCCAACCCTGAAGTACTCAGAGAGCATTCGTGGCAGACTGTCGGGCTCAGACTCTAAAATGTGGGCAGTGGGTTGAAAATGTGAAGGATGATTGATCCATCGGTTCATCTCAGAAGCGAGACTCTGCTCTAGCAATGGCAACCATCAGTTCTCATTCCAGAGGCCTTCTTCGGGGAAATGGTTTGAAAGCTTAGTAAAAACCAGATGATTTGACAAGTGAAAAGTATATGTACATCTACCAAAAGGGGTACTATATCAGGCAAGGTTCAGCTGCAGAAAACATCAAGCCATTTATATAGATGAAAAAATAACTGAGGAACGAGGTGCTGTCAACATCATCGGAGGACTGGAGAAATGTTCCATGAAAACTGAACAAAACCACAGAGCTGGCACTGAGGAGGAGCTGAGGAGGAGCTGGGTGGGGAAGTGGGCCGCCCTGGAACTGACTAGGAGCAGAAAGATGGACCCTGCCTGGGGCGGCCTGTTAGCTCAGCTGGTTAGAGCGCGGTGCTCTTAACAAGGTTGCCAGTTCGATCCCCACATGGGCCACTGTGAGCTGCACCCTCCACAACTAGATTGAAACAACTACTTGACTTGGAGCTGATGGGTCCTGGAAAAACACACTCAAAATAAATTTTAAAAAAAGAAAGAAAGAAAGATGGGCCCTGCCTCAGGTCCTCTGTCCAAATTGCACACTAGTGCATCTAATTGACAGAACCTAGTATTTCCACTACAGCCGCCACCTCGTGGAGGGCCTGAAGTGTAGGTTATCCAGTCAGCATTCAGCGTCAGCACTACAGGAGGGCATGCTGCAAAGATGTTCCCAAATGCCAGCCCACAACCCCCACCACGGGCACTGGGTAAAAGTGAGATGAGAGGAGAGGTATTTATCTTGCTGGCCTCTCTGGGGTGACAGAGCAGCCAGTTGCCTCTGTTCCAGGTGAACAGTGGTTACTGGAAGGAGGCCAAAAAATCGAAACAGTGTTTTGATGGGTTCCATTTGCAGGGGAATGAAAAATCATCCAGAAAGCCCCTGACTGCCCGCGATAGCTTATAGCAAGTCTGGGGCCTTCAAGATAAATTTGTAAATCCTGTTATTAATGGGAGTCTCTCCTGCTCACCTACTGCCGCCCCTCCCCCAGCATTGTGCAGCCTCAGCATGATGGGTGACCAAGGCAAAGCACGGGAGTGTCCTGGCACTGCATGATGTTCCCAGTAAAGGGTACAACCAACTTTTGGTTTCTTTGAGAAGCCAATGAAAACCATGGTTGGATTTGAGGATTTTGTCCTTCACCTCAATCTGCTGGTTGCCCTCTGAAATAGGTGCGCTTGTGTTGAGCCCGCTGCTGCCACCGTCATCCCGTTAGCATTCCCCCTAGAACTGTCCTGCCTGTGTCTCCAATCTTAACCTTTAATTTCTTTATCCCATCTCTGCCTGCAATTTTAAATGATTAATAACACTGGCGTGGTTTGTTACCTCAAGCTAATTTATAGTACATTGTATTTTAACAGGGGCTTTTAATCCAATGGAAATATCTGATCACCTGTAATCAGGCCACCTCATTGTGCTGGAGGCAAAGAGGTGGAAGTGTTTGATGGTGAAGGTGGCCATTTGGTATAGTCCCGATCTCACCAGGTTGGTGGCTGCCCAGGAAAATACTTGTAAACCCCACAAATTTGGAGGCCCCTTGGCAAGTGGGGAGCAGGAGGTAGATTCTTGTTGGCACGTTTGGGAGAGAGCAGGCCAGGTTGCAGGATGGCCTAGTAACTTCACCTGGAGCCAGGCCTCCCCTGCAAGCCCAGGACTTCCCTCGCATGCAGGCAGTTTCCCACTGGGCAGGGGACAAACAACTTCCCTTCTGTTGTGAGCACACAAGTGCCATCTGCCTGCTCATTCCCTCTGATTCTCCCTGTGACCTGGATGCCTGCTCTTCTAGGTAGGTAGGTACCTGCCTACCCTCCTGCTTCTCCTGGATTCTGACGCCTCAGAGCCTCTTGACCAGGGTAGCCTCTTATTGCAGGCCAGGTTACCCAGCATGCTCTTGGTATGAACACCTGTAGGGGAAGGAAAGGAAACGGGATTGGGCAGAGTTAAAATTTGGGCTATGGTACCACTACTACAAGGCTTCAGCTGATCCCACAGGGAGCTCTGGAGGCCACATGGCCCTGCAGAGTTGTCCTGAGTTTGTGTGAGGTATCTGGGCTTTTGTATTCTCGTATGACCAGTTCCTGGGTGTCCTTGGGTGAGGCAGCTCTCTTTAGCCAAGAACAACTCCCAGTGAGAGAACTGACATTGCCAAATCCTAGCAATGCCCAGGGAAAACAAGGGCAATTCCCACTTGATACCTGAGGGCCGGCTGCTGGCAGTGTGCCCGGCAGGCAGCTAGGGGAATGTGTCCTACAGACCTGAGCAGCACAGAGTGTCCTCTCCACGTTGGTCCCACCCAACCCTGGTTCTCCTTGGCCCACATGTGGCCTCCAAACCCCCACAGGAGCCCGAGGCCAGCGGACAAAGGAGACTACCCCTTGGGAATTGCTATCCCTTTCATTTCCTCCAGCAAACATTTATTGAGTGCAGGGGAACCATTGCATCATATCTGCATTGAACAGGAAAAATCAGCAACCGAGGCCCTGAGAGACAAAGGAAAAACATAATTTAAATATGGCAAAAAAATAGCTTTTGCATATATTCTGTTCATATTGTCCATTACAGCTTATATATTTCGTTTTATATATTATTCTATAAGGTTATGTACATGGGCCATGTATGTTGTACTATGTGGACAGTATAAGGGATTTTCAAAGGTTTTACTCTACAGGAGTTTTACCTTCTCTGCTGGCATTAGCATCTAAGCCCCACATGCAATTCCACTGTACTACCTGTGTGAGGCTGTATTGGAGAAGAGAAAGGTGGATTAACGACAGGGCTTGCCCGCGGTGCTTTTCCAGACCAGTGGAAAAGACAGGGAGAAATACACACATTGCGCTATGGCAGTGAACAGGGATGGGAGCAGGAAGTCGTCCTGAAGGTCTGAACCCGTCTGTCCCACAGTCTCTGCCTGGTCTAGTCCCCATTACTCAGCACTGCTGAAGCCATCAAACAGCTGCCAGAGGAATTCTTCTAAAAAACACCCATGTTTCAAATTAACTCCCCTCAGATCTGGGGATAAGACTCAAATCTCAGCTTCTGGCTTAGGACACATCTGCTCTGGCTGGCCCAGGCACATCCTTCTAGCTGACGCTCGCCACTCCTTCAGCCACCCTGTGGCTCCAGCCTACATGCCCTTGCAAGACTTGTCATATGGTTTCATACCTCTTGGTCTTTGCACGTTCTCTTCTCTCTGCTCAGAACATCCCTTCCCACCTGCTTCCCACGCAGGCCAAGGTTTCTCAACTTCGGCACTATTGACATTTGAGACTGGAACATTCTTTGCATGGAGGGCTGTCCTGTGCATTGTAGGATGTTTGGCCATATTCTTGGCCTCTACTGGTGAGGTGCCAGTAGCACCTCCCAATGATTGTGACAACCAAAAATGTCTCCAGACTTTGCCAAATGTACCCTGGGGGCAAACCCACTCCTAGTTGAGAACCACCTGTCCAGACAATGCTTTCAGAACTTGGTTCAAACATTATCTTCCCCAGAATCTTTTCCTTGACCCGTATCTATGGGTCTGACTTGATGCCTGTCCTTTGTGTTCCCACAGCACCTGGTGACTCACGCCAATCAAAACCCTTTCTCCTTTCTTCCATCTGTATGTTTGCATGTATTATTTTCCCCATTTGATTCCTCAAGGACAGGAATCATGTTTTATTCATCCTGGAAACCTCAGCACTCGGAATAGGAACCTATGCTCGTAGGAGATGCAGTGTCTCTATTTGTTGAGCAGCTGAACAAACAAGTGTGTCAACCAGAAGAGGTGACTCCTGAGCTGAAACTCAAAAGTAAGGGGCAGATTTATAACTCCAGGCCTTATAAACATTTGATTTGACTGGCTTATCAAAACTGTAGACAAATGTATGTTACTGTATGAAGTTCAGTCTAAATGGTGGTTATCAGTTAGGATGCTTTGTCTAAAATTACAGAAATCCCAGCCCAACTCAAAATGCCGTAAGTCATTAAGGGGGTGTATTGGATACAGTAAATCTGGGCACGGTTTGATTGGGGCTCCAGCTCCTTTCTCCGCATTATGCAGCATTGCCCTTCTTTGTGTGTGGGCTTCATTTACAGATTGGCTCTCTGGTAGGAAGTGGCTGTAGCAGCCTCGGGCCTCACATCTACTTACTACTTTAACCCATGCAAGAGAGAATTTCTCTCTTCCCAATCGCGGAAAAAGGTTTATGGGTTTTACTCTAACTAAGGTCAAGTGCCCACCCTAGTATCAATCACTGTAACAATGGGGGTGGGAGAGGAGGGGCTGAAACTGATTGATTTAACCCAGTCAGACTTCACTGGTAGAGCTGGGGTAGGTTTAGTACCCCCAGACCCGCTAGTTGAGATATCCAAGAGGAGTGGATGGGTGCTGAGGCCATCATAGTCCCCACTGCTTGAAGAACAGTGCTGGTTAGGCTTTTTAAGGAGCAAAACCAGCGTGATCCTCCCTGTCACTCTTCCCTCCAAGGTCAGCCGCTCATCTTTGGTTGGCCCTCCATAAAGAGAAAGATCCCATGGTGATAAGCCAGTGATCACTATTCCCCTGGGTTTGGAAAGTCCTGGCTACAGTTAGAGGTTGTGTTTTAGAGGCAGATAGCATGACAAAGAGGGATTTTGTGAGTTTGTCTGGCTTTTTCAAGAAGTGAAAGGAGAAAAAGCAGATGTGAGTTGGCGGTGGGGAGAGCCTGCTTCGTTACGATATAGTGTTGACTCTCAAGATTGATCTCTGTCTCCTGGCTGCCTGCAGTGCCCGCTCAGGTAAGGAGATAAGAAAAATCGTGTGATGACTCACCTCAAAAACAAAAAGCAAAATAGCTTCCCATAAGAGAAAGCCACTCTCAGCCTGATTCCTTTTTAAAAGGTATTTTTAATTAATTGACTGTGGCTCATGTATTGTTCCCAGAATTCACACGAAATGCTGCGGAATTGTTATGCGCATGGCCTCTGGAGCTAGGCTGCTTTCAGGTCTGGCTCAGCTACTTACTGGCAGTGTGAATTAGGGCTAGTTACCTCACTTCTCTGTGCCTTAGGTTCTCCATCTTAAAATGGGGATGCAGAGGTACCCGCCTACAGGGTTGTTGTGAGAGTTAAATGAATGAATGTAGAAAGCACACAGTGAACATTAATTGTTACAACTATGGCTAACAGATTCCATGAGGGAGAGAAGGATATACTTTTTTCTGTTTCTTTTCCATTCTAGCAATTTAGACATTTCAGAACTGCTATGGATTTTGTCACACACCAAAGAGAGGATTGTATTCTTCAAAGGGTACCTTTCTCCAGCATGATGGATGTAAAAGGTACCCAAGACCTTCCACCCATTGCCCCAACACAGGCCACACTTCCAAAGGTGATCTCTAAGGTCATACTACACTAAGCACAGGGTGGCCAGCGGCTGGAACTCAGGGTGAAAGGGGTCTCGTGAGTTGCTCAGTAATTGAATTTCCACTGCTCTATGGAGGGCAACAGGTTAAGGGGGAGAAAGGGAAGAGCATGGAGCCAGTTCCTGAACTCCTGCTCCAGGATGAAAATGCTTTGCTTTAGGAGCAGTGAGTGATGCTGACACTTGTCCTTTTGCTGATGACATTGAAGCACCTTCTTTTACCCTTCACTCTCCATCCTCGTAATCTCAGTGTAATTGTGGGTCACTCTTTGGAAGATTAAAAACATGCCCCTCTCTGCTTAGAAATCTGTGAGACCCTACAATGTCTTTTCTACTCACCTAAAACTCAGAGACAGCATGCTGTTTTCATATCCCTATTGCTTGGAAGTAATTGTATGTCATCCTTTAGAAAGCAACCAGAGTGAAATGAGAAAATTTCCTGAGATTTTTTTTTAATTCCATTTGCACACCTGTTGCAGAAGAGAAGTCATCAAACCATTATTTTGAACCCCCCCACCTATGCTGAGGGGTACCAATTTCCCTTTGTTGTCAGAGAAGCTTTTGAGATGTAGGCTCAGGAGGAAGCTGCTGACTGCCCCTGTGTCATGATAGCTCTTCTCCCACACGAAGTGAAAACACCCTGAGGTTTGGTTTCCAGAAGCAGCTCTGTAAATATGTCTCTCATTTTTCACTGACTGGCAGAACTTGCAATGGGGATATCATAGTCAGAGCAGGCATTTCATGGAGAAAAGCAGCACTGTTTTGTGTTGCCCAAAGGACCCTCTTTGGTGGAGACAAAAATGGACATGGAGCCAGATCAATTCATCACGGCCAGATGGCCTAGAAATCTCTCTTGCTGAAAGCCCCACTTGGTCTTCGAGCCCTTGCTGTGCAGTGGCTGAATTTGTTCAGAATCTGTTCTCCTTACTGGATGAAACTGTGATTGACACTGAGCTGAAAATCACTGCCTTGAGGCAAATTTTGGAGAAGGCCTTCAAATTCTTGTGCTCCAGAAATGAAGTGCCTGAGTGAGGCGAAGTGATATTGCACACACTTGTGTATCCTGGAAAGTACGACCTTGTAAGACGTCTATCCACTGAAGGGCTCATAACTCAAGAAATTCTAGAATAACTGGCTTCAAGAGTCCTTTATTCCTCCTCTTCCACTCCATTCTAAATAAGACTGTCTCATTTCTTTTAACACGTGGAAATGTCTTTTACTGTTGAAGACTTTTGAGCAGAAATTCTCCAGGCTCTGCTTTAAGACTAGTTCCTATTCATTCATTCCACAAGTATTTGTTAAAGTCCTATTTGCCATTCTGAGATGCAGCAGGAAACACGACAAAAGCCCTGCCCTCGTGGAATTTATATTCCAGTAAGGAGACAGATAATAAATACCCAAGTACATAGATGTACGGCACAGTGTCAGAAATGCTGTGGAGGAACATAAAGTAAGGCAAGGCAATGGAGAATTACAGGCAATGCTCTTTCTGGGTGTACAGAGCTGGACAGTCTGGGGAAGTAACTTTTTAGCAGAGACCTGAAATGAAGGAGCCAACCAGGCTGACCCCCAGAGGGAAGAGCATTCCAAGCAGAAGGAACAGCAAGTGGGAGGGCCCAGAGGAAGACCCAGGCTTGGGGAGCTCAGGGAACATCAAGGAGACCAGTATAGCAAAATGTCCCTTCTCGGTAAAGGGTCTCCGCTTTGACTCCTTCCTTTACTTCATCCCTACATCTCTTCCATCAAGTCCTGTTGGCACACTTCCAAAATATATCATGAACTCATGTACGTCTTCTTCGTCCATGTCCACGCTAACCCAAGCCCCTGCCATCTCTTCTTGCCTGGATTACTGCAAGAGTCTAACTGACCTCCCATAAATTCCAATCACATTTCTCCTCTGCTTAAAATTCTTCCAGAGTGTCTCATTGTCCTTTGAAAACAGTCTAACCTTCTGACCATGGCCTTCATGACGCTACGTGATCTGGCCCCTGCCAGCCTCTCCGGCCCCATCTCCTGACAATCCGGGCGTCAGCCACAGGGTGCCGTGTATTAGTCAGCTCAGGCTGCTGTAGCAACGTGGTACAGCCCTGGCAACTTAAAACAACTGAAATTTATTTTCTCACAGTTCTGGAAGCTGGAAATCTGAGATCAAGGTGTTGGCAAGGTTGGTTCCTTCTGAGGGCAATGAGGGAAGGATCTGTGCCAGGCCTCTCTCCTTAGCTTGTGGGTGGCCATCTTCGCCCTACTTTGTCCTCCTTCTTTACATGTCTGTGTCCAAATTTCCTCTTATTGTAAGGACACTAATCATATTGAGTTAGGGCCCATTCTAATTACCTTCGTAGAGACTCAGTTTCCAAATAGTTACATTCTAAGGTACTAGGGGTTAGGACTTCCCGTATAAATTTGGGGTGGGGCACAATTCAGCCCATAACAGACACCTTCCTTTTTTTCAAATACTACAAGCTCTTTCCCATCTCAGGACTTTTTCATAAGTTTTCCTACAATCGTCACATGGCCAACCCCCTTCCTCAGGGTCTCCAAAAATGTCACCTCTTCACAAAGGCCTTCCCTAACCTTCCTCATCAAACTAGCTACGTTGCCCAACTCGTTTTGTTTGCGTTAGTAAGGCAAAATTTATATATGATAATACGTGCAGGTCTTTAGTGTGCAATTGGATGAGCTTTGACAAATGTATATGCTATTATAACCACCTATCTAATCAAAATATAGAAGATTTTCATCACCTCCAACACGCTCCCTCATTCTTCCTTTAAGTCAGTCTTCACCACCACTATCCCCAATTGGCAACCACTTTTCTGATATCTACCAACTTAGTTTTACCTGTTCTTAACTTTATGTAAATGGAATTATTTGGCGTGTACACTTTTGTGTCTGACTTCTTTTGCTCAATATTTATCTATGTTGTATGTATCAGTAGTTTATTTTTTTATTACTACTGGAGTACTACACCATTGTATACTTATACCACTATTTGTTTATCCGTCACCCTATTATTGGACACTTGGGTTGTTTCCAGTTTGGAGCTACTGGAAAAAAAATTGCTATAAACATTTTCATGTAAAACTTTATGAACATGTGTGCCATGGTCTGAATAGTTGCATTCCCCCCCAAATTCATATGTTGAAATCCCAACCCCTGCTGTGATGGTATTCGGAAGTGGGGCCTTTCAGGATGATTAGGTCATGAGTGTGGAGCCTATGCTTGGGATTGGTGCCCTTAGAAGAGACCCCACAGAGCAACCTTCCTCCGTGTGAGGAATACAGTGAGAATCTGCAGGCTGCAATCGAGCCCTCACCAGACCCTGCTGGCACCCTGACCTTGGACTTGAGCCTCCAGAACTGTGAGAAATAAATTTCTGTTGTTTATAAGCCAGCCAGTCTGTGTTATTTTATTCTAGCAGCCTGAACGGACTAAGACAATACGTTTTCATTTATCTTGGATAAATATGTAAGAGTGGCGTTTCTGGGTCATAAGATAGGCCTATATTTAACTTTTTAAGACACTACAAACAGGTTTACAAAGTATGTTTACTGTTTACTCTCCTACCAGCAGTGTGACGGTTGTAATTCTACTCCTCCTCCTCACCAACATTCGTTGTTATAAATCGTTTTAATTTTAGCCATGCCAGTGAATGTGAAATGAGTCTCTAATTGCTAATGATGTTGAGTACTTCTTTATGTGTTTATTTATCTATCTATGGACTTTTATGTATCTTCTTTTATTGAGCTATCTATTCAAGCCTTTTGCCCAGTTGTTAAGTTGGGTTGCCTTTTTACTATTCATTTGTAGGCGTTTCTTATATATTTTGGGTACAAATCCTAATATTTTCTCCTGGTTTGTGGCTTGTCTTTTCACTAGTTGTCTGATTTAAATGGAAAAAACTCGTTTTTCATTTTGATGAAGAAGGCTTGGAGCTACAGAATGTGCTTCGGTACCAGGCATTAGAATTAAGCTGTGTTGTAATATTTTCCAAAAAGAGAATACTTGGGGTTCCCAGCAGGGTTGTAATTTCCTTCAAGTGTGCTCCCGTGGTGTTTCAAAGAGAAGGTGGAGTCACATGGAAACTTAGCCACGGTCTAGTCCATCCTAGGAATATGGGACTGGTGTGCTCTTTTGAAAACAACGTTGTATCAACTGAAAATAATATCGACTAAGGTGTTTCCTCACCAAAAGGATTTATTCGAGAAAAAAGAAAAGGTCTCAACCCATTGCATGCAGACATGACAAGCCACATGCACACGCTGCACTGCATGCCCGGATGAATAAGTATACATGGAAAGGAACAGGAAGTCAAGGGGAGGGACAGTTAACAACCGTAGCGCTTTACTGTAAGCATAGAGTTCTCCTGTTGGGTGACATAGACTGCAAGAACTCCCATAAGTCCTAGCTCCTCACACAGACCCATGTTCATTGAAAGTCTCAGGCATAAAATTTATCAGTTCAAAGGATTACAGATGCTTGCTCTATCCAGTGGGCACCATAAAGCTCAAGCCCAGGGTCCTGTTTGAGTTCATGTGTGCAGAAGACACGGCCTTAATTGTTTCTAAATACCCGTAGCCCTTGGTGCTGAGTTATGATACACCGTAAGTATCCAAAATCTTAAATATTCCCTAATCCAGTAACTCTACTTCTAGGAATTTAACCTAAGGCTAAATCCATGGTTATATGCAAAGTTTTAATCACAAGTATACTTATTTCAGCTTTGTTTCTATAATAAGATATTGGACAAACACTTCAAGTAGTAGACTGTTAAATACAGGCTGAAAACTCCATATGGCAGAATGCTGTGAAATCATTTAAAGTCATCCTAATAAATACATATATTTGTTGACAGAGACATTTATTTATAATGTTGTATAAGAAAGAAGGTTTCAAAATATATATAATATAACCTCGTTTTATAAAAAAATATAGAGAGATGTATGAGGGCTGACAATTAAGTTCACAAACTCATTCTAGGAAAAGTGCTACATACCTCACTGCTGAATATCACTACGGTCACCTTCCAAGTACTCCCCTTGGGAAGCTATGTACCAATGCCAGCGCTTAGTCCACCTTCAGAGCAATTTGGGAACTCTTTTTCTGGAATGGCCATCAGAGGTGTCATCATACTACCCTTGATGTCCTGAATGTCATCCAAATGTCTTCCTTTCAATATTTCCTTTATCTTCGGGTAAAGAAAGAAGTCATTGGGGACCAGATCAGGTGAGTAGGGAGGGTGTTCCAATACAGTAAAAACTCCCTCACTGACAGTGCCGTGTGAGCTGGTGCATTGTCGTGACGCAAGAGCCATGAATTGTCGGCGAAAAGTTCAGGTCATCTAACTTTTTCACGCAGCCTTTTCAGCACTTCCAAATAGTAAACTTGGTTAACTGTTTGTCCAGTTGGTACAAATTCATAATGAATAATCCCTCTGATACCAAAAAAGGTTAGCAACATTATGCAACAAGTTCACAAACTTAATTGTCAGACCTCATATACACATAAGTATGTATGTATATGTTCTGGTTATAAAATCATGGCCCAGATGGCTCAGTCTGAGAGAGTATTTATGTCAACAAAAGTTATTTAAAATACTTCTCCTCCTTTACCGGTTGCCCGGTAACTCTTTTAAAATTCCCATTTATTATTCAAGAAAAAAGAAACACCACAGGAATACACTTGAAGGAAATTACAACCCTGCTGGGAACCCCAAGTATCCTCTCCCATAATTCCTCTCCCATTTACTTCTATAGCTGCTTCTGCACCTCTCTCCAAAATCCCCGCCAAAAATCCTGCGGCCCACACCCCTTCTGCTTCTTTGCCCTCCCCCACTTCCTGTTCTCCATCACAGAAACCGGAGAATCTGTGTGGCAAATGGTGGACCTCAGAAGAGGAAGAGGGGAAAACTGACACTGCCCAAACCAGCATTCTTTGCAGTGGCTTGGGGTGTGTGGTGTGGAACTAGCAGGTAGTGTGTTGGCAATGCTCCAGAATTCCTAATATTCATCCTATTTCATATGCATAGAAAACATCTGGAAGGATATGCACGAAGGTCAAAATGTTAACAGTAGTTATTTCTGGCTGTAGGATTAGAGAGGATTTTAATTTTCTTCCTTTTGCTTATCTGTGTTTTCTAATTTTCTGCCGTGAACAGACTATTCCCTGATTAATTTTTTTAAATTTTTATTGAAGTATATCTTTATTAGTTTATAAGAATAGTTTTAAAATAATAGCTCCTCAGTGCTTCTCAGGCATGTGCACTTGGAGAAACGAGTCTGTATGGTAAACTCAAGTTAAGGAGATTTAAAAATATATTCTCTGTCCCAGATATGGCCCCCAACATTGTACCCAACCCAACCATCAGCCAACACTGGGAATTTCTTCTTTGCTCCTGTCTCCCCTTTTTTATGGGGAAAAAAAAAAAAAGCAAAAAGGTATTTTCAGAAATGTGCAAGTTACAGAGAAGAATTGGGCAAGTTAAGCCAATAGGCATGATATGCCTTATCTGGAAAATGGGTACAATCATACAGCCCTCAGGGATGGGTAAGATAATACATGTGGAAATCCCAGCACAGGGCTGGCACATCACAGGGTCCTCAAGTAGATTTAATACCTGCTAGGTTCTTCCACTTAATAATTACTCGCTTCAGTTTAGGGCTAGGCCCTGGATTGGGAGGCTGTGGATATAACGATAAGACACTCACTCAGCCTAGAGGAGCTCCCAGTCTTGGGAGGAGGCAAATAACAACAATAATGATAGCAGCTAATATTTATTAAATGCTTATTGCCTGACACTCTTCTAAGCACTATATTTGCATATTGATGCTTTTCATCCTTATAGTGATCTATGAGGTAGATTGTCTCAATAATTATTTTATAGTGTGTTTTCCTAATCACAGAATTCTGTTCCTCGCTCTGTCAGAGCCCATATCTGTAATATGGTAACAGATCTGTTTATATATATAGTGAGTAAGAGCTTGGGTGCTGGAATCAGACTCCCTGGGTTCAAATCACGGCACCACCAATTATGGGCAACATATCTGATCTTTCAATGCCTCAATTTCTTCATCTGTAAAATGAGAGTAATTCTAGTTTTTACCTCATAGGTTATTGTAAGGAAAGAGTGAATATGTATAAAACACTTCAAACAGTGTCTGGCACATGGCTGCTAATACATGTTAGCTGTGATTACTGCTGCTGTTGTTATCTGAGTCCTATAGATTGGGAGCTCCTTGAGAGCTGGGTTACTAACTTATTAATCGTTGTGTCCACAACTCCCAACCCAGGGCCTGGCACAGGGTGAAATCAATAGTTATCTGTTAAGTCAAAGAACAACTTAGTAGTGTCACATGTTTCAAGATGGGAAGGAGATGATGGGGGTGGGGGGAGGAATTGCTCCTAAGTAGACATCAGATTCCCACAAGATGATGACAGTAGAGGAATCTGGGCCCCTCTAGAAACAGATAGAGTCAAAGAAACAGCAAATGTGAAAACCAGCAGGGACTTCGCAGACCATAATTCAACTCTCCCACTCTACAGATGGGGAGCCTGAGACTTAGGGAGTTCATTGTCTTAACCTGTGGTCTTGAGGCTCCATTAGCATTGGAGGAAATTTGTTAGAGAAAGTGGGCCCTTATCTTAAATTCAAATTCCACCCCATTGGCAATTGGACAGAATTGTTTATTTTAGTTCAGTTTCACAAAGCTTTATTGAATGCCAAAATGCCATGTGCTAAGCTCATGAAAGACAGAAATGAGGTGAGCTCAAGGAGTGTCCAGACTTGGGCAAGACAGACATTGAATAAGCAAATCAAGTGTGATGAGGGATCAGCCTAGGGGACAATGGTGGCTCATCTTGTTTTCATTTAGAGATCTCGGGAAACTGAAAAACCAAGTGAGAACAATGGGAAACAGTTTCTTTAAATCAAACCTTTTGAGGTTCATACCTGGTTTATGACTCTGGGCCCTCCAGTAAAGGGAGCCTCCCTTTCCCCATGCAAAGTGGAAACTCTAGGAGAGGAAGAGGAGGTTAATTTTCACTGGGGCATTATTGGGTATATGCAGCGGGATCCTGGAAGAAGTGTTCTCCACCCTCCCCAACAAGGTAATATGTCCCCACCCACCTTACTCAGGAAAACCCCCAACCCAGCACAGCACATCCAGGGCTCCTGGAGGGTAGGAGAGTAGGCAGTTATTGCTAAGAACTATACTTGGCCTTGCTTGAGCAAAAAACTATAGACTCACATAATAAAGATCACCAGTATGACTGAAATGGCATGCATAGCTCAAGGGAGCGGGAAAATCATAGCTCAACCCCATGGAATTAATCTCCACCCTGCGAAGAGTTTTAGCATTAAGCATCTGTTATTTATTCGGGAGGACTGGGGATGTAGGAGGAAAGGCAAATGCGTGGGTAGCAACGAGTACTGATGAGGCAACGTGGGTGCAGCAGGTTGCACAAGGGACAGGGAACGGGAGAGCTAGGCTCTGCCATTTGCCACTCTCAGGTGGGACTTTAGCTAAGTCGGGGCCGCTTTTGGCCGCTCGGGCCCTCAACCTCCTCATCTGTGAAATGGGCTTGAATTAAATGGCCTCCCTAAAGTCCCCCTCAGGCTCTGAGTACTCAGTTCAGAATGTTCTGTGCATTGTGAAGACATATTGTTCAGAGAAGCTGCATTCACTACCCTAGGAGGTAGGTTTACCCAGGCCTTTCAGGAAGCACATTTCCCTAAAAGAACCCCAAAGTAGGAGAGCGCGCAGTTTCATCCCCCCAGCCAGTTTCGCAAGGCATGCATCCAGGCATGAAATGTCTTTGAGTTCTTTGTTTATTATTGTGAAGGTAATTTTTCCATTCTACCTCCATAATCTATCCTTGCTTGTGTTAATAATAAAAATAGTACCCTAAATCACTTACTGTAGAGATGTTTGTTGATAAATCTAGGCTTGTAAGTTGCCAGAGAATCTTGTTTTTTGACCTTGAATTATAGCCAAGCCCTAACTCTGGGTGATAACAGGAAATGTCTCATTTCTTTTCTGTGCTTTCTGTATTTTTTTATTTCTTCTCTGATGAGCAAATGTTTAAAATATGAAAAATAAAAAAGTTCTGACCTTCCAGATACAGCTATTCAGGAGGGAAGGACTTCCCTTATGAAAGTGTTTCCTGATGATGTTTTCTTGCTGCGCTTATTCTTATAATGAGAGTGCTTTATCCATAGACATTACATGAGAAATAAGTGCAGTTGAATGAATAGAAGTAATAATGGCGATTATGACGATGACAGCAGCTACTATTATTGTGTTTACCATGTGCTACTGTTCTAAACTCTTTACATGTATCATCATATTTAATCCTTGTAAAAGCCCTTGGAGGCAGGTCTTATTATTATCCTCATTTACAGACAAGGAAACTGAAACATCGAAAAGTTAGGTAACATTCCTGGAACACCTTTTCCACCCTGGCTTTTTAACTTCTCGGCACACGTTTTTGATCCGACTTTGCTGTGGTGTTTGCCCTATGCCGCAGCAGCGTGGCTGTGTCTCCTTAGCAGTCCCTTATCGTTTACTTTTGCCCTGAGCCTTCTCTGCCACTGTTCTGTGGGAGGTCAGGGGGAGCCCTTTTCGCCCATCTGGCACCTGCACAGACCTCAGAATAGGAAGTCCCTGGGGCCAAGCCTGGTGTAACAGGGGGCTAGAGCTGGTGCAGAAAACTTTGTTACACAATCCTGAATGCACATTCTACATGGTTCCTCGGAGGTTCCCCAGAATAAACCCCAGTGCTCACAGCAACCACTAATTTAGTCCCCACCTTTGATTGGCTTTTCTTCCTTCCCCAGCTTACTCATCCTAAGCCCCCACTCCTATTCTCTAGAATTATTTTCCAAAATAAATGATCTGTATATAAACATATGTTTCAGACTCTATTGGGGGGGAGGGGCTAAGCTAAGAAATTGCCCAATGTCACATAGCTGTTAAACTGTGGAACCCAGGTAGGAGACTATTCACTCTATGTAAAATAATAATAAGCGCCCAGAACCAGGAGAAAATACACAGATCTTTTTTAAATGGGTGTATGTGTTGGAGGAGGAGGGTGTACACACACTCAGATAAGCTTGGGAGTGGAATAAGTACACCAAATGTCAATGTATTTTTAAAAATCTTTTTCCTCTGCTTGTCTGTATTTTCTGATTTGTGACAATGTGTTTCCTTGGGCCGCACCCACACACCCCCGCCTTTATCTGAGGTTTCGCTTTCCACAGTTTCTGTTACCTGAGGTCAGTTGCGGTCCAAAAATATTAAATGAAAGATTCCAGGAATAAACAATTGATAAGTTTTTAAATTGCATGCCATTCTGAGTAACGTGATGTAATCCCTCACCATCCCGGACTGTCCCCTGTCAGGATGTGAATCATCCCTTTGTCGAGTGTTTCCAGGCTCCGTACCGTGTTTCCCTGAAAATAAGACCTAGCTGGACAATCAGCTCTAATGTGTCTTTTGGAGCAAAAATTAATATAAGACCTGGTATGTTGTATTATATTATATTGTATTGTATTATATTGTATTATATTATATTATATTATATTATTTATATTATATATTATATTATTATTATATTATGTTATATTATACTATATAAGACCCGGTCTTATTTAACTATAATATAAGACCGGGTCGTATATTAATTTTGCTCTAAAAGACGCATTAGAGCTGATTGTCCAGCTAGGTCTTATTTTCGGGGAAACACGGTATGCTCCCCACCCATTAGTCATTTAGCAGCCATCTAGTTTATCACAATGGTTATTAGTGAGACAGAGAGAGACTACATTCCATAACTTCTAGTATATTGTTATAATTGTTCTATTTATTACTAGTTATTGTTGTTAATCTCTTACTGTGCCTAATTTATAAATTAAATTTTATCATAGGTATATATGTATAGGAAAAAACATAGTATATATAGAGTTTTACTATCTGCGATTTCAGGCATCATCTGGGGGTCTTTTACATATCCCCGCCAGATAAGGGGGACTCCTATACTTAAGTATGTCATGGATAGAGAGCAGGGTGGGAAGCTGATCTGTGCCAATTTATCCTTGCAGAACTCTTAAGTTCTTTTAGCAGACAATGGTAGCCACGGGCATTATTTGAAGTAATCGCAGATTAACTACTCTCCCACAACCTCACCATGATGTTAGTACAAAAGCAAGTCTTGGACCAAAATCTGCCATGAAGACTTACAAACTAAGCATTCATTAGCAAGCAAGCGTTCAGACAGTCCATGCAGCCTGTTTTTGGAAGCTGATGAAGTCCCAGCTCTCTGCCTACTTAAATACTGCAGCTACTTTCTAAATGGAAGGTCCATTGGAGGAGGGCAGGAGAACGTTCTAGATAGTGGGCCTCAAACTTGAAAGTGGTGGGCTTCTTAAGGCACCAGATTGCTGGGCCCTGCCCTCAGCTTCTGATTTAGTGTGCCCACACCTTGGGATCAGTGAGCTAGAGGCCGGGTTTTGTTACTATTTCTGAACTGGCATCAGGCAACGAACAATTCTCTAACCCATGGCTGGACCATTTAGAGTTAGTCTAGAATCCAGAACGCCAACTTTTGGGGTGTGGACTACAAAACGGCTCTAGATTCTTTTACCTAAAAGGCATAAGAGCAGAGAATGTTTCTAAAGGTTTTCCAGAATATCGTTAACGTCGGCAGTGGAAAGGCATTTCTCATGGTCACTATGCTAACTAGCAAGGCCTATGGCATTGCTTGAACTATAGATTACTGAAGTACACAGGGACAGCTGGAGTGTGGCCTTACTGCTAGAAAGCCAGGTGAGTCTCCTGTCGTGTGACCCCCTGGATAGGTCACCTAGGATATAACTTCAATTCACACAATGCCTAATATCACCTCTCTGAGCTGAATACTTTAGAGTACACTACAGACAACATTCATGGGAAGAAGGAAAGTTAATTAACAAATCAATGGGCATTTGTTTGATCCCACAGACGGAGCCTGAAATCATAGAGGAAACCAACGTTGACAGAGTTAATAGCCCCGAGGCTACGCCAGGTCGAGGCAGGTGAAAGGCCACTCGGAGACCTCCACGCTGAGCTCCCAGCCCTCCATCGATGAGGTCAGGCAACAGCCAGATGCACATTGCTGCTGGAGGAGGCCTTCAGCCTGGCGTCCGCGG
Source organism: Rhinolophus ferrumequinum (assembly GCF_004115265.2). NCBI lineage: Eukaryota > Metazoa > Chordata > Mammalia > Chiroptera > Rhinolophidae > Rhinolophus > Rhinolophus ferrumequinum. The sequence goes on along the minus strand of NC_046294.1, from coordinate 24,121,503 downwards.
GCCATGCCGGCCAGAGCCGGCACCAGGAGGCCTACGGCTCAACACAGCACCTGCCCTACTCGGAAGTGGTGACCAGCGCCCCTGGACCATGACGCGGCCCAGGGCTGGGGTGCAGTGGGTGCCAACCTACCGCCCAGAAATGTACCAGTACAGTCTGCCCCGGCCGGTTAAGTTGGCACGTCTCGCCTGCCTGCCCGTCATTAGGTCAGTCCTGCCCGGGGTTGTTCCAACCAGCGTCTCAGAGTGGGGACTTCTCGTGATGGGTCGGTCACCTTGGGATTTGGATTTGGAGATGAACTTTGTTAGGGCTCTTTCATTTCATCCTCCACTCTAAAGCCTTTTAATCCTGGGCAACAGGCACAACGGGAGGCGCTTATGTTCAACTGTAACACATTTAGGATGAATTTCCTCTCCTGTTACCCCCCCTGTTGAAGGGCTGACCTCATTCTGCACGCACTGGTGATTTCATACATTCCAACTGTGAGGACCCGTTTTAAATGTCAAAAACGCGTTGCAGGGCTGCATGTTAGGGGTCCATGTAGCCTGGTGGTTCTGAGCAGAAGCTCTGAGGGCAGGTGGTTGACTTTGAATCACAGCTCTACTACTCACTAGCTTTGTCACCTGGGATGTTACTAAAATTCTCTGCAGGTGAAATCAACACGATATAAGAAAAATAACATTCTTCTTATGGTTGTTGTAAAAGCTTAAACGAGTTAGTTAATATACGTGAGGTTTGGTACTAGGAAGAAGAATGCCAGGGCACACAGTAGTAATTGCCATAGAAGTCATAGATAGGAAGTATTAGTCATGATTATTTCATTCAGTGGTAACTACATTTCAGTATCTTAGAAGGATCCAATAAATAAAAGCTTCCATAATTTAAACGATTTTATTAGTTTGCATTTCATTCATCACCGTAGGCTCTACATATCTTTTTAAAAAGGTAGACTTAGTTTTATAAGTCATAGACCACAAGAGACATGCTTTCTGCATTTATAGATTCCACCTTCGTAATATATTTATGGCCTATCCCAAGGGTTATTGATTAATAGAGCTTTATAAATTGTCATTGTGATATATAATTACATAATAAAAGCTAACATTTATTGAGCGTTTCACTGTTGCTAGGTACTGATCTAGGTGTCACGAGTGTTTTAACTCATTATATTTAGTCCTGACTGCAAGCCTCTGAGACCGGTACTAGTTTTTATCCCCATTTTAAGATAAGGAAACTGAGGTTACAGAGTTGTTCAAGTCATAACAACCAGGAGGGGCAGAATCAGGACCCAAGGCCAGGCATTCTGGCACCAGAGCCTCATATTTCTTAACCAGCATGCCATTCTGCCTTATGCTGGTTTACACTGTCTCTCCATCCATATTATTTCTTTCATTTGCAGTAAACTATTTGGGGACACCGATGGGCTTGTGGAGTCTTGTGATAACATCAAGCCCCCCCTCCGCCGGGGCCCCCTCAAAGTCCTCACTGCACACTAACATTGGCACTTTAAAATTTCTGTTATACTATGTAACTACATAGCCTGCTGCACACTATTGTGAATTTCCTTGCTGTTCTTGATCCAGGATTCTCCTCCCCCACCCCAGGTCACTGAGATGAGATGTCTTGCCCTTGGCACTGCTCCTAATCCCCCTCTGTCTCTCTCCCTCCTGTCAGTGCCCTCTCTTTGAATGTCATTCCCTAGCCTAACCATTCCCTCTTGATGAAGCTTTAGCAGGATAGACTGAAGTTCATTTCAAACTGAACCTCTCGGGCAAGGGGGCTGTGCTCGGGTCGGGTTCATCTCCACTGCAGAGACTGGTCTTTAGGTTTGGCAGGTACAGAATTTCTATGTTGTTCATTCACTCCAGGGCGATCGGATCTCAGGACCCTGACTCATGCTGATTAAGCTCACAACTGCTTTATTATTATCACTTCTAACTCACAAGCCTGCAGTGAGCAGCCAGTGCCGGGTGGGCCAGAACACTTGCTTGCTGATCAACAAGTAAAACCAGTTTGGGAAAAAGAAAACATCATCAGAATTGGTTGGTCTTGAAGTCATCTTTCTCAGTCTGTGGTCTGCAAACCCAGAGAGTATAGTCAATAAAGGAAATAGGGTAAACACGGGGTTCTTTTTTGCATCCCATTTTCTGAAATATGGGGTAGAATAATGCAAAATTCTAATATAATTTTTAAGCTAAAATAGACGAATTTGGGGTAATACCGAGAACTCAGGAATATGACTTTGCCTCTGTTCTGAGGGAACTTCACTGGATACATTCAAAAAGCACTGCCTTCCGGAAGAGTGTCGGCAACTCTGGGCTATCACTGGCCACGCTCCCATCAGTCTAGAGTCCAAACATCCCTTTTTCAGAACGAGAAAAATTCTCTGAGCCTTACAAATCTGTCATGACAGAGATTAAATACTTTCCCGTGACAATCATATTACAGTTTCCACAATCACGATATTTTACTAATTGTCCATTAAATGGTGCCCACCTTTACGGGTGAGGAAGGGAGTTTCTGAGATTTAGAAAACGAAACCCTAATCTTATTACATTCACACATACCATGAAAGTCTGTCCCTTGGGAAAAGTAGCCTGAATGCATTCTATATTGATCTGCACTGACTTCAACTTCATTGATTCGTCCTTCCTGATCTTCATACATTGATCATGTCCCCTGGATTTTCCCTCAGCCCAGAGTAGAATGGCACTTGCGAGCTGAATGACCTTGGCCGGTGATGACTACTCTGAGCCTCAGATTCCTCAGCATCAAATAAATGGTGGTGATAAGATCGCTGCGATGAGGATGAAATGTGTGCAAATGCTTAGCACAGTCCGGGCACCTAGTAAGCACTCAATACTGGTTTGCTGATATCCATTCGAGTTCTTTGTGTGGTGCCTAGCTCATCACATTACTCGATAAATGATAGTCGTTATCATAAAAATATTCCCTCCTTTTCATTGGATTCTACTACCATATTTCCCTGAAAATAGGACCTAACTGGAAAATAAGCCTTGCAAGGATTTTTCAGGATGACATCCCTTGAACATGAGCCCTAATGTGTCTTTTGGAGCAAAAATTAATATAAGACCCGGGCTTATTTTTGGGGAAACATGGTGGTTATATCCCTTTTTCCTGACCGTCCGAGACTACATCATCTCCCTACTCCGTGAAATTCCTTTAAGAGCATGCTCTGGGTGCCCTAACTTAAGAGTCCCAGAGAAACTGCACTTGAGTTTAAAGATGATTCTCAAAAACACTGGACCCCTCTGGCTGGAGGCCAGATTCTGGGGATCCATAAAGAGATCTGAATTTCAGTGAGAAAAATGTAAACAAAACCAGGATGGGTCTTCCAACCACTGCCAGGCAAGAAGCCACAACCACGTCCGTTATGCCTCGATTTAACGAAACCGTCTAAATATTTCATTAGGGGGCATATGAAAACTTAGATGGTTGTGTTTATTATAAATTTGGGGTTGGCACTTGTGCCAAGAAGGAAAAAACATCAGCATGATATGGCTTTAAAAATGAAGTCCCCCCAAAAAAAGTAGAAAAGGCTTGAGAAATAACACACCAGAGAGATCGGCCATTCAACCAGAACAATATCAAAGGCAGTTTCTTTTGTTATTAAGGTTTCATGTTTTTGCCAACAACACATGTGGCCCCTATTTCATGAAAGGAGAAAATACCTAACAATACACAGTAGAAATGATGTTCTTAACCCAAGTTCTTGCCAAGCCCCATTGTGCTATGATAATGAAATGGGAAATCAATAGAAAAGGTGGCAATTTAGAATGAAACCGTGATTACTTTCTGGCTCCCGAAAGGCAGCGCTTTGAGCTCTGCTGCAGGATAATTGGAAGCTGGTGGTTTTAAAACACTAGGCCAGGCTCGATGGCATTTATTTATATCATGGAAAAGGTTAGCTGGCAGCTTAGGGTTTCTGCACTGCATTGTAGGAGACTCTGATATATTTTGCCTCTTTGAATCTGTGAAAAAACTGGGCTTGACACCTAATGACCAATCAACATTTTGCTAGCCGCCATAATGGGTCTGTGCCAAGTAGAATGAAAAACGTCCTAGAAGCCTTCCTGTTTGGTGTCGAATAGGGGATTGCGAAAAGGGCAGCATCTTCCCCACTAGAGGTTTACAGACGGAACAGTAACAATAAGAACAAAAACAACAACAGCTGCCATCTATTGAGCTCCCACTAAGCTAAAGTGCTGTGTAGACATTACCTCTTTTCATCTAACAACCACTCTATGAGGTCAATAATATTATCCCTGTATACTCAATGAGGAAACTGAGGCTTTGAGAAGTAAAGAATCTCAACCAAGGTTACACGGCTTATAACAGGGCAGAACTGGGGTTAGAACCTAGAGCTGACTAACTTCAAAGGCCACACACTGTTTCCACCCTCTGGCCAGGGTGAGGCCATAGGGTGTCCCCCAGGCTCTGATGAGAACGTGAATGTCCAAAACTTCAGAGTGTGATCTTCTCATAAGGAAGCTTACACCCAATTTGAGAGCATTTTTATCCCTTCCCATCCTAGCCCCTTGGAAGGAGGAGGAGACATCTCTATTAGGATGAAATTGAGGATTTTACATTACTGTTTCCTCCTCTCCCCTCCAAAACAAAACCCCAAAAAAAGAACCCTTCCCTAAACCTTTAGGATGAGCATTGTGGGGACAGAGCCCCACAAAAAAAAGCAGTTCGAGGCTCTCAGCCTCACGTGGAAAGGTGCTGGCTCAGGTAGTAAATGGCCATCGACTGATCAAATGGCCATCAGCTGTGGCTAGTTGGCCGTCAGCTGTAACCAGTGAGCCATTGGGCACTAATATAACTGCCGTGGCTATGCTAGCAGGAAAGGGGGGAGCTAGCAAGAAGTTGGTGGCTGAGCCTGCAAGCGGCGCAGTGAGGGTTGAGAATTGTGTGGCTCGTGCTTCCTGTGTCTCCAACCCAGCCGCCAGTGAGAGTATAGTGATGTGACTCCCCCATTTATGGCTCCATGGGTGTTCCTTTTTGTCCTCACCATGTCCTGCGTTCTTTTGTGGGGAGCGGGAGCAGAGACCCCGCCTGACACCCCCGCACGACACATGGCGTAGTCGGCAGGATCCCCTGCACTACAGCTATGCAGACATGTCTCATCACACCACAACTCATCTCACCACCACAACTCTTGGGTCCAAGAAATGTTACATTTCTCATGTTTCTCCAAATCAAATTTGAATCTGTCTGAGCTCCCATCTGTCCACTGTCCATTATTATTGGGCCCCCTCCACCTCTGGTTACACCAACGTCATTGGCAGTGTGATGAAGTTGGATCCCTGGGAGAGTGTGTCTACCCAGGCACTGATGGGACCTTGTCCAACTCTTAGGAGCCACTGAAGGGCCATCACTCTGTCACACCTGGACCAGCCTGGGCATGGGATCGGACTGCCCTGACAAGTCCCTTTTGAAAACCAACTGAGTACCCAACATCTGGCAAATGCACACCCCTCTAAGCTTAGAAATGTCTTTGTGTGAGTAAAAACCATAGTTTATACAGGAAGTCTGCATGCTGAAGGGAGAGAAGGAGTAGGAAAGAAAGCGTAGAGAATACTCATCTCAGCCCACAAACTCAGGAGTGAAAGACATGTAACTTTCTGTATTTTTATGTAATCTCCACATGCCAGAAGCTCAGTCTCAGTCAATTCAGGGTTTCCCTCCCTATTCCTGGGTTAAGCTAATTTGGGGTAGCGGGACCTACATGGTGCAAAGCATTGTGAGGTGGCAGGGAGAAGGCTTCAATATTTGGTCCCAGGTTGTCCTCATCTCACTACTCTGGCTTGTGTTCCTAGGAAGTCCTTGTTTCCATCTAGTCTCCAGGTATTAACCCAGGTAGAGCACAGCTGGATCCTGGATCCTGGTCCTCCTGCTAACAAGCTCTCTCCAGACTTCTCCCTCCCTTCCTCCCATGTGTGAATGCATTCTCTCTCTCTCTCTCTCTCTCTCTCTCTCTCTCTCTCTCTCTCTCTCTCTCTCTCTCTCTCTCTCTCAACTCTGGGGGTGGTGGGGGAATTCTGTGCTGATTCTGGGTTTTCCTAAAAGTGGTTACAGGTCCCTTATCCTTCAGATTCCCAAAATTTTTATAGTATTTATGTCCTCTTCTCCCTCTCCTGCTTCCCCTTCTCTTTCCCCAGAGCGAGGCAGGACACAAATCCCCTTCTCCAGACCCATCAGCATCTAAACTCTCCTGCTTCCTTCCAACTCTCCTCTCCTTCCTGTCTGAAGGGTGTTTACCTAATCTAGGGGCAGAGTAGTCTAAATGTACCCCACTTCTTCCAAATCTCTTGTTTGGGCAGCAACATTAGGCCTTAAATGCTTTAGGACTTAGGTTTTTGATAGAATCCTAAACTCTTGCAATTCAATAGCTCTGGCTTTTGAAACTCTAATACGAACTGGCTCTCGGGCCGTCTTCAGTGGCTGTGGACTTCCTTCTCTGGGCCAGAGTGGGATGCCCTCACTGCCCGGGGCAGGGGAAGGGGCCTGGATTCAAGGAACTGTGGGGTGGGGGTAGTCTTGGTTACTGAAATTACTATCTAAAATATTATCCTGTCTCCGGAAGAAGAGAATATCACTTATCGAGTAACTACTGTGTGCCAGATATTACATTAACATGTAAAATGAGTCTTTCAAACAGCCTTTGAAATGGGGGTATGATCATCACCAAATGAGAAAGCAGACACAGAAGGTCAGTTGCTTGAGGTCAAGCAGCTGGGAAGGCTCAAAGCCAGGACTCAACTCCAGTTTTGTCTGGCTCCAAACCCATGCCCTTTGCCCCGCACCCCCCTCAGCTCAGAATTGGGAGACAGTGCCCTGAACTGGTTGTGTGATTTTGGGCAAGTCAGTTTACCTCTCTGGGCTTCAGTAGCCCCCTCTGTTAAGGTAAGGTGTGCGATCTCAGTGTTTCTTGCTCTTTCCATCCTGAATCTTCTATGATTCCTGAGGCCTTGGAAGTCATCTGATCTCCTCTGTAGTTTCCTTCGTACCAGGAAAAATCTTCCAAAGAAGGGAACTCCCTTGGTACTTGTCAAGAGTTCAACACTTTTAATCAGTTCTTTTGGTGAACTGCTATATGACAGACACAGGCATAGAAAGCTTTTTCTGGGCTGGAAAACTATATTAACTAGAGAATAAGCCTTTCAAGAACCAGGGATAAAAATAGGTTGTCTGTCTCCTCTACAGAATATCATGAGAGGCCAAAAGAGAGAAGAGGGGCTATAAACCCCTTTCTCTATTTTAGGAAAGGCATGTCCTTACTCGTTGATTATAGATAATAATGGAATGCAAAGCTGGAAGGATATCCAGGACAATGATTTTCAAATTCTCTGCAAAACCTTAGGGTTCAGGGAAGTTTCCAGTGTGTCATCATGCAGGTAGCAAAGGGCCAAATTCACCAGGACAACCCACCACCAACCACCACCACCAATGCCTTAGTTCATAAAAGAAAAAAATGAGGTACAGAGAGACTGAATGACATGTCCACAGAAAATGCATGGTTGAATCAAGATGAGAGGCTGGGTCTCCTAACTCCTGGTTCATTCAACGTTAATTCAGCAAATAGTATTTAGCCCATTTGGTGCAAAGCACTTTGCTTGGTAAGGTCGGAGTATGAGGATGAGATAGACCAACCCAAGGAACTTAGAGTTGCCAAATCCCAAGGAATTTAGGATCTACTGGAACTTCAGATTTGATTCCCTGAATACTACTTTAGCAGACACGGTTTCCTGTTTTTGATATTATTATTATCAAAAAAATAATAATAATAAGGAAATGCAACATGGTAGTGTAACTTTCCATATTGATTTCATCAGTAACTCTAGATCTGCGCAAATTTTTCTTCACTCTTGTTCTGGAAAGTTCGTATTGCTGATACACTTGGTAGGTTGACAATTGTTTTCTTTGAGCACTTTGCATTCCATGGTCTTCTAAATGCTGTTAAGAAGTCATCTGTCACTCTTCCCTTTTGCGGCCATCGCTGAAGCGCTAGCTGCCAAAATGAAGTTCAACCCTTTTGTGACTTCTGACCGGAGCAAGAAACCGTAAAAGACATTTCAATGCACCTTCCACATTCGCAGGAAGATTATGTCTTCTCCTCTTTCCAAAGAGCTGAGACAGAGTACAATGTTCGATCCATGCCCATCCGAAAGGATGATGAAGTTCAGGTTGTCCGAGGACACTACAAAGGGCAACAAATTGGGCAAAGTAGTCCAGGTTTACAGAAAGAAGTATGTCATCTACATCGAACGAGTGCAGCGGGAGAAGGCTAATGGCACGACAGTTCATGTGGGGCATTCACCCCAGCAAGGTGGTTATCACTAGACTAAAGCTGGACAAAGACCGCAAAAAGATCCTTGAACGGAAAGGCCAAATCTCGCCAGTAGGAAAGGAAAAGGGCAAATATAAGGAAGAAACAATTGAGAAGATGCAGGAAATAAACTAATCTTATATACAGCTTTCATTAAAAAACTGTTAAAACGAAAAAAAAAAAAAGAAGAAGTCATCTGTCAGTCTAATTGTAATCCCTTTATAGATGATATGCCTTTCTCTGGCTGCTGTTAAGATCTCTTTGCCTTTGGTATTTGTCATTTTACTACAATATATCTATTTATCCTGCTTGGGATACATTGTACTTTCCTGAAATGATTAATTTATTGATTTTTATCAATTCTGGAAAGTTCTTAGTCATTCCTCCTTCAAATATTGCCTCTCCTCCTTTTTCCAACTTCTCTCCTTTAGGATTTTCATTAGCTGGATATTAGGCCTTATTTCATCCTCTTTTACTTTTTATATTTTGTATAAAATATAAATTATATTTTCTATCTCCTTGTATCCTTGAGCTTCATTCTTAGTCATTTCCTCAATTCTCTTCTACTTTATTGATTTTTAATCTTCATCTGTGATGAAGCTATGACTTAATTCCCCCATGTTGAGTGTTTGATTTCAGTAATTACATTTCACTTCTAAAAGTTCTATTTGTTCTTTTTCAAATCTGCCAGATTATTCCTGGTAGTATCTCTGTCTGGTCAATTGTTTTCTTTAAAAAGTTTCTTGCATTGTTATAATCTGTTTGTATCTGGAATTTTCAAACTCTAAAGTCCTTAAAAGTTGTTTGTTGTTTTGTTTTTTCTGCTGACTTTCACTTACATTTTCTGGTGTGTTTTCCAGTCTTTGATTAAGAACTCCTGTTTGCTCCACCTGAATTTGTGCTAATCCTGAGAACCTAGTTTTAGGGACACCTTTCTCCCAAGATGACTTACAGTTGCTTCTGCCTGAGCCTGGGAGCACACCAACCTTCCACCCTGGAAGGGACCAAGGTTAGCCCCCTTCCAGGTTGGCTGTGAGTGTTTGAGGTCCACCTGCCTCACCTTGCCCTGTCTCAAGGCTTAATCTCTTATTGATTGTCAATATGGACATTTGTCATCTAGGCAACCCGACCTTTCCTATTTGTTTAATACTCACTATTTCCATCTCTGGTTTCAGCTCATGGTTTTATTGTAGTTTGCTGAGGAGTATTTGTGTGGGAGCCGGGAGCGGGTAGAGTCCTTGATATTCCTTTGCATCTTACATTAATTCCCTTGGTGCATTAAAAGGTATGTTTTACCCAGGATCTAGTTGCTATTTAGTGGGTTAAGCCCTTACAAATGTGTAGTCTGCCATAATGCTGGAGGGGAGAAGACTCATTCCAGTTTAAAGAATCCTTTTATGGATTCCTTCTACTGTTTCTTTTGTCCTGATGCCTTCAGGTTAAACATCTTATCATCCTGTTCCTCGAGAGATCTGGCAGGTCAGACACACTACAGAAAAAAAATGAATGAGAAGCACAGTTAAGCTTGTTTTCCCAGAGAGCCTTTCTAGATTTTTCTCTTGCTAAAGAAAGCTGTGTGGCCTGGCTCTCTGATCCTATCACTGACCATTGTCCTTTTATCCCCTCAAATGTAGATTAAAGTCTTCACTTCTGTGATAGTTCCAATGCTTTATCTTTGAATAGTGCTTTATAGGTTGCAAAATATTGACACATACACTGACTTGCCTGATCTTCGCAGCACCCCTCCAAACAAGGCATCCTCCCCCCCCATTTCTGAAGAGGACACCGAGGCCCAGAGAGGTCACCTGACAACTTGCTTAGGGACACAAAGTCTATTCATCAGCAAACCAGCCCCTCCACCCATAACTCCTGACTCCAAACCCATTGCTTTCCCCCACTAAACCTGCTTTCCATAATTGAGAAAGTAAAATGCAATCAGTGGTTCATTCCTTCATCTAATATTTATTGATCATCTGTGATATACCAGGCACTGTTCCAGGCACAAGGATTTAGCTGACAACAAAGTCCCTGCCCTCATTCCAGTCTAGCTCATGACAGATATAAATAAATAAGCAACGATAAAAGCACACCAGGGAGAAGGAGCAGCATGTACAGAAGCCCAGGCGGGAAAGAACTTGGCATAGTCAACTGCCAAGAACACCTTGGCAAAGAACAATTGAAGGACTCTGTGATTAAAGTGGCCCAAGCAGGGGGTGGCCGGTTAGGTCAGTTGCGTAGAACGTGGTGCTAATAACACCAAGGTTGCCAGTTTGATCCCCACGTGGGCCACTGTGAGCTGCACCCAGTGGCCCAAGCAAAGGGGAAAGTGGTAGGAGATGAGACAGAAGAGGGGCTGGGGAACATGCTAAGGAAGATCTAAGGAAAAGCTTGAGGAAAGAAGGAAAGCCTGACCCTCGGAAGTTTGCTTCCCTTTTAAATAAGAACCTGTGTGTTGATCATTTCTGGGTTTTGACAGATCTGCCTCTCTTGCTTGTGTCATTCACAGGCCTACAGGTTTTCCCAGCTTCCTGAAATGGTCATGGGCTCTCCCCCACCACCTGTACCTCCTCGGACTGGCCCTGTGGCCGTTGCTTCTCTCAGGCGGTAACACATTCTTTTCTTTGCTTTGTTTTGAATATTTGGAAAGGATTTGGTCGTGTGGACCCTGACCTGACAGACTTCCTTCATGCCCTACCCATCACCTGTACAGATAGCCATGTGCCTGGGGCACCCCGAGTACCAGGAAGGAAGTAGGGGCCATAGGGGGCTGACCTACTTTCTGGTCATTTTAAATAGAAAGCCCTGTAGAACCCACAGTTAAAACCCAGCATCAAGCGCCCCATATCCTGAAAGCCCCATCTTTGACCTTGAGCATCCAACATTACTCCAGCTTGGGCCACTGCAATGGCTGCCTCAGGTGTGGGCGCCTCCTGCCATGTGTGTGCATCCAGAAGTCCCTTCGGGGTGGTGTCCAAGAGGCCAGCATATTTGGGTCCCCAACTCTTGACTTCAAGAGAGATAGACTGAGAGCACATGAACTCAGACACTTCTACCATGTTTCCCCAAAAATAAGACCTAACCAGACAATAAGCCCTAGCATGATTTTTCAGGATGACATCCCCTGAACATAAGCCCTAATGCATCTTTTGAAACAAAAATTAATATAAGACCCGGTCTTATTTTCGGGGAAACACAGTATTGTGAAGCACATGTCCAATATTCTCTTTGCTCTGTAATAATATAAAGAGCAGATGTTTTTATAAAGGTAGACAGAAACAGAAAGGCCATGAGCGCTGGGAATAGTCGTCATGCCCAGGGCTGGGAGAAACAACCGGCCCTCCCCAACACACTAGTCCACCCTGTCTGTGGACCACCGTCTTGAATTTGGTGAAACAGTGAAGAAAAATGACTTCCCTCAGAAGCAATCCTGCCCTTATTTCCAGTGGTTTAGAATGCAGAGCTGTGTGTGGACAGCACCCCTGGATGCCAGCCGAGTTCAGGGTAGGGTGGGAACAGCGGACCAGGGTTCCATCTAACCTGCCAGTAACCTGCTATGTAACTCCAGGCAAGTTGCTTCACCTGTCTGGTCCCTGTTTCCTTATCTGTAAATGATCTCAAAGGCTGTGGGATTCCTCACAGGTGGCCAAGTGTATGGCACAGACCCAGGAATTCTCCTGGGAAGGGCTTCCTGAAGGAGTAGCAGATGCTGGGAACAGCATGTGGGAAGCCAGGACTGTGGGAGTGAGCAGACCGAGAAGAGGAGGGAGGGATTGAGAAAGGGAGACCCCACACTGCTGGGCCTGCAGCACCCACCCTGATTTACAGTCAAATCATCACAGCCTCTGTGTTTAGCCCTCCCTGGGAATAGTACAGGGCTTCTCAGTTACTGCTGAGGGCTCCGGTTGGGAGGAGCTTAATGGCCGCCATTTGTGGTAGACTTGCCAAAGGCCAGCATCCATTTCATTTCTTCTCTCCACCACCAGTCTCCTCCCATGTCCTGCCACACAGCCTGCCATCCTTGCAACTATCAGGAGGTCACTGCCCTCTATACAAACCCAAAGAATTCGACCAGGGAGGAACCTTCAGAATAGGGTCATCCACCCTGTTTGATTTACAGACAAGGAAACTGAGGCTCAAAGAGGGGAGGAACAGGAACCCAGACCTCTGCCTCCATACCGGGCTCCCTTGCTGTGGCTCTATTTGCTCCTAAGTGACAGTGACAGCCTCTTGATCCTCTGCTCAGAGGGGGACCCTGTGAGCTGGCAGCCTGCTACCTGCTGTGGCTGCCTTTGCCTCCCTGCCATTTTAATTTTAGGGGAGGCTGGAGTCCCTCTGTGAAAGGGAAGACAGTCTGTGGCTAAAGCACCTCTCATAATAAGGGGAGAGGCCCGTGCCCGCTGAGTTCAGGCTGCCCTCTAATTATGCAGCTCTCTGAGCACTAAGTGGAAACAGGATCTGTTCAATGGGCCGGATTCTCTGCTTGCCTGTGGGACCAAAACCAGTATTGTCTCATTCAGAATACCCTGGAAGTGCTGAAGTGCTAGGCTCCTTCCCCTGGAGTTTCCCAGAGTCTTGGCTCCTTTCTTTCTGCCAGTAGCAGCAGGGAACGTGATCCTCCCAGCCCTCCCGTCACCCTCCTGGTGTCCGGATGGGGGGCGCTCCCTTCCCCCACTCCAGACAGAGCTTTCTCATTGGCTGCCAATGATGTCATCACCTCCCGGGTGGACCATCCCCTGCTAATACCTAGCACTAATTGCTTGGCTTATTTTATATGGAAATTAAGTGTTTTTACTCCCAGAGACACAGGAGTCACCCTCAGGGGAGCACTGACCTTGAATATATCTAAAAATGATTCCAGCTCGGGCGCCAAGATGGCCATTACGGGTCTGGACATGTTGCCCCCGCCATGTTATTTGGGGGGCAAATCCAGGCCTGACGACCCCACCATCATGGGGCTGGAGGCCCTGCTGCTCCCCGAGGTAACTGCCCGGCGGCTGCGGTCCAAGGAAGCAGCTAACAGAGCCCCTCTGCCCGCCCAGGTCCACCTCGGACGTCGGCAGCAAGACCAGGATGGCCGAGTCCGCCGGGCCGGAGCCGGCCCAGCTGCACGACAGCGCCTCCTTCGCGCAGGTGTCCAGAGGCCCCGTGTCCGTGGCGCAGTTGGATCAGTCGGCTTTAAATTACTCAGGTGGGCAAGAGGCTGCCAAGAGCCCGCGGCGCACCGCAGCCCCAGATCCGCGCTCTGCCTTCTTCTACCTGCCCTCTGCGGGAATCCAAGAGTCTGCATTTCTGGAGCCCCTCGTGCCTTCCGTAGCCCTGGCTAGAAGTGCTACTACTGCTTTTATTAAAAAGATCTGAAATCTGACAAAATATTCAGATATGTTACAGTCAGGGTATATGTTAACATTTTTAATTATTATATATATTTTAAAGCATTACGGATACAACTACCCACCCGCATCTCATTTCCCTTCTTCCCAGAGGTAATCACAATCCTTAATCTTAGGTGTTAACCTTTTGCTACATATGTATGTGTATACAACAGTATATATTAAAGCTTTATATATTTTATATCTGTGTAAGTGGTATCAAGCTATACATTTCCTTTTGTACTTTGTTTTCTTGACTCAACATTGCTTTCAAGTTTTCTCCAGGTTACTACATACATATAGATCTAATTCATTCATTTAAACTGCCAGATGGTATTCTACTGTGTGATATACCGCAGTTTATCCTTTCCCCCAGTGAGGGACACATTGGTCGTTCCCAGTTTTTTGTTATTGCACACAATGCTGAAATGAACGTGGAGGTCCTGTACGTGCCCTCATTGGTTTTTCAGTTCATTCAAACCATACCTTTTAGGCTAAAACTGCAAGCACCCAGTTGTCAACACTTATTAAAAGCAATCACTGTGTCCAGAAGTTTCACCAATGGAATCCATTCTTCTTGGTTTCTTGTCTCAGCTCCTTAAAAATATCCATCCTCCTGGGAGGAAAACACCTGGACACAGAGGTGTCGTTTCCTCTTGCCAGGAGGCCTGCGGTGTTGGGATGGATGTGGGGAACTGGTGAAGGCTCAGTGAGGGGAATTGAGCTATCATTTCTCTAGAAAGCCATGTCTGAGTCACCGCAGGTGAGCAGGGCTGGGGTACAGATGGAGGTCTGCTGCCATTACCCCTTTCCCCAATGCCAGAGTCCTCCCCTGTTTCCCAGCTTCCCCCAGTTTGTGCAAATGTCAGCCAGTGGTGAGGTGCTAACCTAATCTCCCCCATCCATCTCCTCCATGCCAGGTAATACAGTGCCGGCAGTGTTTGCCATCCCAGCTGCCAACAGACCCGGCTTCACCGGCTACTTCATCCCGACACCTCCCTCATCCTACAGGAACCAGGCCTGGATGTCCTATGCAGGAGAGAATGAGCTCCCGAGCCAGTGGGCCGACTCGGTGAGACCCTTGCTGATTCGCACACAACTTTACCTGTTTACACTCAGGGAGAAAATGGGTGGGAGGTTGAGACTGAGTGTTTCGTTATCTCAGCCCCCCTTTCCACCAACTAGGTGGCTAAAGCCAACCATTTTGGAGGAGACAGCGTGATAAGGTTCAGGACGTCCTTTGACAGAGGAACTTGAGACCTGCCTTCTAGTCTAGGTTCCTCCTCTTTTTAGCAGGGCCAACCTTAATCAAACACACCTGTATAATAATTACCATTTTGGGGGTATTTTCTATGTGCCAGACACCCTGTTAGAGATTTTATTTATATGATCTTATTTAATCTTCACAGCAGTCCTATCAGATAGGTATTATTATTCCCATGATGCATCCCATTTTGTAGATGAGGAAACTGAGGCCCAATCTAAAGCCACAAAACTTTCGTAAGGTGCTAAGGCCAGAATTCAAACTTGCATCTGTCTGGCTCCAAAGTCTTTTTAAATTTGTTCCTTTTAACTTTAAAAGTCTGTAAATTTTTTTTAGACAAAATACCACAAAATGAAGTATTAGAAACTCAAAACTGAATTACTTTGCACGTATCTCCTACGGCTTCTGCCTGACTTCCAGCCAATGACTGTCTCATCGTCATCCCCTGGTTTCTTCCATCATTATAGCTAGAAGTATATGGCTTCTATATACAGTGGACCTGGCCCAGCCTGGACCGAAGAGGGGCAGCAACCGGATGAACCTAGATATTCATACCCAAACCTGCCTTTTAGTCACCTGTCAAGGGCTGCTAAGTGGAAAAAAAAAATCCAAACAAACAAAAATAACACATTGATGGCCCCTGGAGTGGATAGCCTGTGTGAAATCATCCATCATGGATAACAAAAGCAGGCTGTATCTCCAGGCTGAACCTCAAGGCCCCTAGTACTATATGCATTTTTGGGTTTGGTCTCAACATTTGAAATTCATCCTACATTTAGGAAACACATTGACGCCCAAGGCCTGAGTCATCTTTTCCCTTTGTCCAAACTTTTGGGGCCCGTACTTTTTCCTCTACAGGGTCAACTCAACCGCACTGTTGAGATCCATTCTTACTGTAGTAATGCCCCTTCTAAATGCCTCATCATCAGGGGTGAAGTTATTCTGCATATATTAATTTTCCTGATGATAAAAATGTACCCCCTTAATTTCTAAAATATTTTTAAAGTATATGCCATCTTGCATTTTTAAAATTCTAGAATGAATTATATCCTTCCCCACTTCTTCTTTAAAATAGGAGCGTAATTCAGTTTATCTTTAGCAAATGACTCAGCATCACTATTATGCCTCACTATAGTAAAATGACATTCGTAAGATGGTCTCTCATGATTTGTAGGACTATTGTCCCCCTCAAATATCTCCAAAGTCGTATAATTTTTGGAGTTATTACAGTGGTTCAACACTTCTATTCACTGGATTCTGCTTATATTTAAAAAGCGGCCAGGTAGATTCAAACCTAGACTCGGGTATATTCCAACCAGCATATCCAGTGAGTACAAATTACCTGTTTTCTAAACAAACTGACTCCAGGTTCTGTATCTGTACCATGGTACGTGGCCTCCATTTTCTTCCGAATCTCTTTCCTTGTCGTCGGTCCCTTCCTGCTTCTGGTATCAGACATGCCCTATGACTTTCGCCCTTTCCTAACCTGAGGCCCCTCTCTCCTTTCCCACCATGCTCTGCAGGTCCCCCTCCCAGGGTACATCGAGGCTTACCCCCGGTCACGTTATCAGCAGAACTCTCCCTCCAGGCTCCCTCGCCAGTACAGCCAGCCAGCCAGCATGCACCCCAGCTTGGAGCAGGCCCCAGTGCCCTCCACAGCAGCGTCCCAGCAGAGCCTGGCGGAGAACGACCCATCTGACACACCCCTGACCAACATCTCCACAGCGGCCCTCGTGAAGGCCATTCGGGAAGAGGTGGCCAAGCTCGCCAAGAAACAGACAGACATGTTTGAGTTCCAGGTCTAATGCCTTAGCCCGATGGGACTTCCAAACGCCACAAAGACAGTCTTCGGGTTTCTCAAGCCTAATGTGCTGGGACTTGAGGCCTAGACAACAAGTGAGTCTTTATCACCCGCAGTTTCTGAAAAGGTGAACAGTGGGGCTTCTGGGAAACAGAAGAAACTCTTAAATGACTGGATTCTCAGCTTATTCAACTGATTGTACATCAAGAAGTCCTTACTTGGGACCATATGTTTGATATGCTGTTATGTTAAATGTTTTGAACTGTGGGTGTATTTCCCTAAGGAGCCTTAGTTACAAGAGACACTAGCTAACCTACAGATTTCTGTTCAATGCCCCATTTCAATAAATCACCAGGAGGAGAGAACATAGCTCTATCTTCGGTGACCTCTGCATGTTAACTCTGTTTCTGTGTTAAAGGCAATTCAGGCGTGTGATTAAACACCAGACTGTACTCTCTCTCATTCAGCCATGACGTTAATCGGTAAAATCACCTCTGGTCTATAAGGGGGGTACTGACTCCAGCCAAGAAACTTAAGCCCTTTTCTTTTAAAGATTCATATTCATATTGGAAGAAAATCAGTGCTATCGATGAGATGACTGTACCTATCAATAGTCCTGACGCTTTTTTCCCCCCATTAATTAAACAAAGGCCAAGAAAGAGAAGATGAGCGGGAATGGTCGATTTGTGTTGACAGGTTTTCAAAAAGGTGTTATTTTGGAACTGAAGTACCCTGCAAGTTGGGATCTAACCGAAAGAGAAGCAGTGCTAAGAGCTTTTAGAAACCTACAAAAGAAAAACAGCGATTGGTGGAGTTTTTGTTTGTTTGTTTGTTTGTTTTGGGGGGATATTGTTTTCTTTCTTTTTCTTTTTTTTTTTTTTTTTGCCCTGCAATGAAGATGGCCTGAGAATGAAGCATCTCTCTTTTTTGGATTAATAGATACATTGACTTTTACAAGAAAAACTCTGTCTCTTCAACAATGACGTCCAGCCTCTGCAGATGAGTTATACAAAAGGAACTAGTAATTAATGCCTGCTACAAGCAGGAATAGTGGATCCACCGTTTCCTTAGGCTGCACTCTCTGTTTATAGAAGCTTCTGAATGTAGGAAATCTGTTGATTTACACTGAAATGTAAATAACGTTTTAAAAAGTGTATGGAGTTAGCCAGTCCTCTCCCTTCCCACCCCCTGTAGTTAATGGATGCTGGAGGACATTTGCTGAAATGGCAGGTCTGCTGACCTTGTGAAGGTGAGGTTGCAAATCACCCTCCCTGCCATGGCCAGTCAGCTTCCAGAGCTCTGGGTGGTCACTGTCTTGAAACCCTGAGGCACTGGCCATAGAGGGTCAGCGCAAAGCAAAACAGCTGCTGACTTCAGGGAGCCTGGAGGAGGAAACACGCTGGTTCCCTCACCAACTTAGGGAGCCATGCACGATGTTGGGGATTCACTTGGTATCTGTTGGAGAACGAGGTTCTGTCCTGTCTTCACCCAAGATCCATCTGGCTTCAGCTATATCCATTCCTTCTGAGCCCATCTCTCCATTCTCCTCATGAGTTTCTTTGGTCTTTACTGAGAGAAGGTGGAAATTTAAAAGTTGAGAGAAAAGTAGGAATGGAACTGATTAGAATGGGAGATTCAAACTGTCAAAGCACAGACTTTTCAAAGAAGCTGTTTTTATTTCCCAATGGCAAATTGCTCTTTCTGGAATGTTCTAGAGATGATGTATCATGGAATCCCCAAACAAGCCTCTTGTTCAGATGATATTAGGTAGTGTCCTTTTGGTATGCTGGTTGATCTTTCATAGTGGTAGTTTTTTGTTACTTAAAACGAAATCAGCTATAAATAAAATGTATTTTTGTAATTTCCATGTGTATATACAGTATATTTCTACCAATGGTCAGTTGTTGTAGTCCAAAACCTAAATCAGCTTGCAAAACACTGGACAGTGCAAGATTTTATCGACAGATTAACGCAATGCCTAAGTCTATCCAAATTGGTATTCAATGCACTTGAATGAACAAAGAGCCAAAGAAACTCAGCCTTTTCATGCAAATGGTATGAGTCTGATAAAGTCAGCTACATTGTCCCGCCTTATCAATAATATTAATATTTCATCAGTGCAATGACATCAACCCAGTGCTTTGTCTACTTGGTAAATACCTAGAAATACTGTTATGTGAAAATGAAGTTTTAAGAACTTAGTGTCATTAAAATACATGCACATGCTTCCAAGGCAGTGTCTGAGCTGTGGATGTGCCAGTGATTTACAGAGAATGAGCCTATGGTTTGCAGTGGTGTGGCTCCAGATGGCTATGAGGTTGGAGAGAAAAATCATTGCGGTCTTTACAGAACCCCATGAAATACTAAGTTAGTCAACTGAGACAACTAAAAATACAGCATGCTAAATCAGACACTCCCTTAAACTAGACACCACAGTTTAAGAAAAGTATATGGGAGGAAAACTAAGTTGAAAGAAGTCCCTCTGTTCATGTGTTCCCACCAATGGGGAGACAGCCACCATTGTTTGATTTTCTGTGACGAAGATGTAGTCCCATCTCTGAAGTCTCCTGAACTCATGGAGATGACAGATACCTGGACAGCTGGTTCAGTGAAAAGGCAGATGGTCCAAAGTGCCTCGTGGAAGTACAAATAGAGTTCCATGAGAACCCAGAGGCTTTGTGTTCCTCATGACCCTCCAGATAGCTGAAGAAGCCAGAAAGACCTTGGTGACCTTGGAGAAGGAAGTGAAAGTCCAGAGACATGAAGTGACCTGCCTGAGGATTCCAGCCCAAGCCTGCTGATTCATGATCCAACTTGCTTTCCATTTCACCATGCTGCCTGCACGCTTGTCTATGATGCATTTCTTGAACTCTGCTAGGAAGTTTAAAAAGTAGACAAGGGTCATATAAGAGATTCCCTATGTTCTTGTGAAGACAAAAGATGACTGAATATGTAAAGAACTTCAGATAAAGTGTATAGAGAACAATGCATTTGTGGCATAATAAACATTTTTTGGAACTAGTTTTGATGTGAATTTTCTGCATTCTGAAAAGAAATGCATTATGGCTTTTCCCAGAAAGTGCCATCAAGGAAATGGTGTTCTCAACTGCTGTTCAAGATTAGGGGTGTATTCCTCTCTCGGTGCCATGGATCCAAACAGGCAGGCAGGGAGGCCCTGATAACTTGTCATTGGGAGGTAGCAGATTCCATGTTCTGCACTCGGGAAGGCAGTCCGGTGGTGCAGGACAGGACCTGTTGTGTGCCCTGGTACTTAGGATCTGAAATAGCAGCTGTTACCTATGGAGCAGCAAGTTGCCTGTTTCATCGTGTGCTATGAACTGTATCCCACCACCACCACCACTAATTTATGTGTTGAAATCCTAACCCCCACTGTTATGGTGTTAGGAGGTGAGGCCTTGGGAAGTGCTTAGATCATAGGACTGGAGACCTCATGAATGGATTTAGTGTCCTTATGAAAAGGACCCCCTCTCCCCTCGGAGAGCTCTCTTGCCTTCTTTTCTGCCTGGGAGGATAAAATAAGAAGTCGACAGTCTGCGACCTAGAGGACGGCTCTCACCAAAACCCCACCATGCTGGCATTCTGATCTGAACTTCCAGCCTCCGGAACTGTGAGAAATAAATTTCTGTTGTATGTAAGTCCCCCAGCCTCTGGTACTTTGTTATAGCAGCCTAAGCTGGCTAAAACAGGATGGATTATGTAAGAATCAATTCTCTAGTCCCAGGAGAAGTTATCTGTGCATTTTTTAATTTAAGAATTCAGCAGACGGGCATGTACTTTCTGAGTAATCTGGATGGAAGAATGGATAGGAAATTGTTAGATTTATAATTTAAAAAAAACTTCTGAGAGAGAGTACAGATGGAGGAGGAGAGGAATTTAAATACCTGACTAGAGGAAATGCTTCTCTAACAGGCAGAAATTAGGGAAATGGATCAAAAGATTTAAATATTGATTAGAGATAAATAAACTTTTTTTTTCTACATAACACCCAGGCACTCAATGTTTAATGAATAAAGTAACAGATAGTATTTTAAAAGATTGAGAGCAGAATTTAAACTTAACCCATTCCTTCTTCCACACACCAGAAAATAGTTTGGACTTACAAAATACAGCCAAACGCTCTTAGGGAAAGACAGTAAGTTAGCTTGGAGCAGTGACTGACTCAGACACAGCAAGTATTGTAGATTAAACTCTGCCACTGAGTCAGCTCTAAAGGTATTTTAGTCAAGGAACTTTGCAAGGACTAGAAACCCATTCACACTTGCTAATTCATGCTTTCAAGGGTTGACTGAAAGATAGAGGGCCCTTTCATAGAAACAAAACACAGTTCCCATATGGGAAAGAGATGGAGACTGCGTCTTCTCTTTTGTCCTGATGTTCTCTCTCCAAGCGAGTTTCAGCTCTGTTTCTCTCTGCCTGTCTGCTCAGATCTCTTGCTTCCCTCAGCCTACTAGCTTTCTCTGTTTTCTCATTGTTATATGTGCATCTAAAAATCAACCCTGCGACCCATTCCACACAACCTTTCCTTTTTAGTACCCATCCCTTTCTAACTCTGTGCCCTCCAGGGCAAATTCTTGAGAGTCTGATTGGTCCAGTTCATGGATCAGGCACCCGTGGGTCAGGTGTCTATCCAATCAGCTGTAACCAAGGAGGCAGAGTCGTGTAACAAGAGCATATCCCCTGGGACTGACCCTTTCAATGAGAGCTTTTGTTGAGGCCTAGTACCCAAAGGAAGGAGCATGAATGGACAGGACCTTCAAAGGAACCTGCAATTGACCAGTAAATACTAGAAGTGACCAATATTCCTCGGATGCCAGCCAGCAGGTGAGTAGTCCCCATGGATACTGCCAGAGAGAGGAGAGGACTTCCTTGATTTGTAAATCAGTGAGAATGCGTTAGTTAGCTTGAAACCATGGCGGACTGTCCACACCTGACCCAATCACTTCCCACCAACCACCAGTGCTATTGATGTTGCTGCTGGATCTAAGAAGTGATTTCTAACCAAGGGCCAGTTAGCACAATGTCTTGCTCAGCAGACAATAAATACTTGTAAGTTGAAATGCATGATCTCAGCTCAAGTGCTATCAACATGGCTGCCGGCCACACACTTGCATGGATGAGAAAACCCATGAGCCCTCAAAAGAATCTTTGGAAACAAAATTAGTTTCAAGGGAAATTGATATTCCTGTGGCTCAAACATAATAAGTTAGGAATTGAAAGGTCTCTTGATTTCTCAAGGTGAAGTGTTACGGGATCCTAGCCTGTGGTAGGTGCTAACATGTAGGGTATTTCTGGAAAGGAATACTTAGGAAACAGAATTAATAGTGCCAGAAACAAATTCTTTTAAAGGATATCAAGTTGCTTTGATTTTGCAGATTTCAAAAAGAGGGAAATTTGGAATGTGACAGCATTTGTCCCCCTAGATCAAACCCAACTTCAGTAAAAGCTACCATATAATAAAATCTAGAAATTGATTGTTTGTATTCTCTGACCTTGGCCAGACTGTTGTAAATTATGGAGGGAGGCTTATATTTAAATTTACATTTAATATAAATTAGCTGGGGCCTGACCTTATTTTCCCCCGTTTGCACCATATGTCTAAACTCACCCCTAATCCACACACAAACCGAGAGAATGTTTGTAGCAATCAGAGGAGTACCATTGGTCTGGAAATTTTGAAAAAGGCATAAACTGTCAAGTTCTTAGTCAACTCACTATAAATCAGTCTCTGATTCCTTATCTGTGTAACGAATGGGTGATCACAACATCAGCACTTCTTACTTCCTGTGGTGGTTATTAGGAGAATGTGGCATAATGGATGTGAAAATGCTTTGAAAAGTATATTTGAAGGTCTTCTTGCTAAAGTATTGGCTTCATAATTCCGTTTTATCTGACAAAACATCTCCTTCCATCCACTGAACTAATTTGTCATATGTTCTATGAAATTTTTTAAATTTATATTCTATAAAATAAATAAATGACTAAGCAAGCCGTTCTTAAGTTTGGAGCTGCCCACAGAAAAGGCCAGCCTCATCTGGAGCTATATTTTGCTGCTGCTGTTGTTGTCTATGATTTGGAGGATGTGTAAGTACTCATACATGTGCTTTCACTCTGGGTGGAAAACCCAGACTGGGGCGATTCCTTACCAACCCCCTTAGACACATTGGGCAAAGACGAGTACTGAACCGGAGCCTTGACTGTAGCTGTTGTCATTTAATGCTTTGCTTTCTAATAAACTTTGTACGTCCTTGGCCTCTGCCAGGAACAGAGTGTTCATTTGCTGTCAGAATTTTTTATTGTAAAATAAAATGGCAAAGGCTTTCTCATACCCCAAAACCTGCCTGCTTGTCATTCTGCCTCTTCCAGAGGGTGAGATGGAACCCCCTTCACACCCGTGCTGAGCATCAGGTCCTGCTAGGGATTGGTAAAGAATAGTTGTAGGCCTGGCAGACCCTGTGTGGTCTCAGAAGCCATCTCAGCCTGGGGCATGAGCTGATTGTCCAAAAAAAGCTCACCGCTGGCCATCCACAGGCCCCAGAGAAGCAGTTCCAGCCTATTCATGACTGTTCTTAGGGCAGATGGTGTCCCAGGGCAGCAATAGCCAATGTCTGCTTATGTACCCTTCTCAGAGCATGAAGAAGTCCCATCTAAGTCCGTGGCCCCCAAGGAGTCCAGGGATGCTGCTGTTATGGGCACTCCCGAGACCACCTACCTCTCCCACCCTGTGCGCCTCCCAGTAGTCACCATGCCTGCCTTCTGTGCAGCCCTATCCAGAGACCCTGTGTTATACTCCCTGCGCTGCCTCTGCCCTAAGCTGAGTGGACAGAGACATCCGACCCAACAGCTACAAACTCATAGGCTCCTCAGCCACAAGATATATGACTCAGCACATGGGGCTAGGCCGTCAGAGTCTCTCTCTAGGAAATATCAAGAAACAGAGTCTCAGCAGCACATGGTGAAACTGAATGATCAGGACTCAGAGAGGCCATGATGGGCTCAAAGCGAAGGTCTAAGGCTATTGAGTAAGAAGTCCCCCTGAGGCCAAGGAGATTTAGTGCAGAGGAAAGAGGGCCTGTCTCTTGTAACAAAAATAGACAAAGACCAACCTACTGTTTCTCAGGAGGCCTTATGCCCTAATGGAGAGCATCCTGGGACTTCTGTGGCTCCTAGGAGACTTGGGCAGCTCAGGCAGCAATGCAGTGCTGTTTCTCCCTGGAGCCTAATCCATTGAAGCTCTTTGCAAGTACTTACAAAAGTACTTAAAGACTAAAAGAGCAACGTTTTACTCCTCTCTCTGTTCCTCTGTAAAGAGGGCTCAAATATGCACAGAAGACATCCCCAAAGCCTCTGTCTTGCTGCAGTGATGAGGAATAAACTTGGAGGGCCCCACAAAATGCTTTTGTGGGGCTCCCCGTGGGGTGGGGACCATTACAGAAAATAGGACCGGTGGGCCCAGGAACGGAGGGGTTCCCTGCTCCTCCATTTTCTTTTTCTTTCTTCCTGGACCCTGGATGTTCTTATATTTCGGGACAAATGAAATGATCAAGTGAAAGGAAGTGGTGGTGCCTTCTTTAGTACCGGGAACGGCAGACAGACACAGACCCGGGGAGCTGGAAAAGACCCATGGCAAACCCAGCCTCTCCGTGCTGGTCCCCATCAGAAATAGGAGAGCAAACATACAGTTAGGATTTGCGAACTTGCTCCCGTGCGCTTACATAGGCAAGCCTCTACCAACAGCTCGGTAAGGTTTTATAGCCGTGGTAGGTCAGCGTCTCACAGCTGTGTTCCTGTCGACATGTGGCGGTGTCTTGCTGAGTGGAGTTCATTATTGTTGTTGCGTGTTTCCTGTGCCGTCACTAGAATGTCTAAGCTTGAATTAAAGCAACGAACAAACATTACATTTCTTGTTAAACTTGGCAAGAGTGGAAGTGAAATCGTGGACATATTAGTCCAAGTTTACGGGGATGATGTCATGAAGAAAACGGCAGTGTACAAATGGACTAAACATTTTTCTGAGGAGAGAGAATGTGTCACTGGTGAAGAGAGGTCAGGGAGGCCAGTAACGAGCAGAACTGACGAAAACATTGCAAAAATTCATCGAATTATGTCTCAAAATCATCGGCTGACTGTGAGAAGCATAGCAGACCAAGTAAACATTGATAGAGAAACAGTTAGGAAAATCTTAACTGAAAATCTTGGCATGAGAAAGGTGTGTGCAGAAATAGTCCCAAAGGAGCTCACTGATGACCAAAAGCAAAGGAGAGTCGAAGTTTGCCAGGACCTTTTGGAGAGGCAAGACGATGTTTTGGGCCATGTTAACACTGGTGATGAAACATGGGAGTACCAATATGACCCTGAAACAAAGCATCAAAGTGCACAATGGAAGTCAGCCAATTGTCCAAGACCAAAAATGTTCTGTCAGTCCAAATATAGAGTCAAAACGATGTTGCTAACATTTTTTAATATCAGAGGGATTATTCCTTATAAATTTGTACCAACTGGACAAAACAGTTAACCAAGTTTACTATTTGGAAGTGCTGAAAAGGCTGCGTGAAAAAGTAAGACAGCCTGAACTTTTCACCAACAATTCGTGGCTCTTGCATCACGACAATGCACTAGCTCACAGGGCACTGTCTGTGAAGGAGTTTTTAGCCAGTAAACAAATAACTGTATTGGAACACCCTCCCTACTCACCTGATCTGGTCCCCAATGACTTCTTTCTTTACCCGAAGATAAAGGAAATATTGAGAGGAAGACATTTTGATGGCATTCAGGACATCAAGGGTAATATGACCACAGCTCTGATGGCCATTCCAGAAAAAGAATTTTAAAATTGCTTTGAAAGGTGGACTGGGGGCTGGCGTTGGTGCATAGCTTCCCAAGGAGAATACTTGGAAGGTGACCGTAGTGATATTCAACAATGAGGTATGTAGCACTTTTTCTAGGGTGAGTTCATGAGCTTAATTGTCAAACTTCGTATTCCAAAGGATGACCTCTAGACTCCTCTGAGTAAATGTCATGCATTCACCTCATGAGCTCTTCCAGCCACTGAAAGCCAGAAAGAATATGCCTAAAAAGGAGCGTGGAACCAAGTATTGGAAACATTAGTGAGGGTGTTGTCAATGGTCCATTACCTATAAAATGTACACAGATGGTTAGTGGGAAACATTAACTGCTTTAAGTCTCTCTGTGATCTCTTGGAGGTACATTTACAACACATACTGGTTTGCACAGTTGGGCACCTTAACAACATTTCATTGTGTTTACACGTGGACAAGCCCACATTTAGGGAGAAGCCATCTGACTCCTTGGACCTGCAATAAAGTTTTGTTAGCATAACAGTTTCACCACCAACCCCTCCCCCAAGCCAAAGAGCTCTGGCAAATGCTTGTAGACAAAAGCACTCCTGGTTATCTAGTCTCTGAAATGGGCTATATGCGCTTGCTCTGGACTCTGATGGGCTTTCACTGGACATATAAAAGAGCTTGCTTTTGCCCCATCACTCGGAACCCCTCCACCCCCCCAAGTCCTGTGGCTGAGGCCTTTGGGAGACCCGCAGGGCACACCTCTTGAGGTCATATCCCCAGTGATGCCCACACAACCTAATAAAAAAATCAGACTACCGCCCAGATGTCTTATCTATGGGCCATCTGTGTAGTTCTTCATTGGCTTAGCAAACACTTCCTGAGGACCTACTATGCACCAGACAACGTGCTAGGTGATGGGGATTCAACAGTGACCAGGACATGGTACCTGCCCCTCCCAGAACTCACAGTCAAGGAAGATCAACCCTTGATACACCAAGCCCCGTATGTGAAGGCTTCATCATTCATTCAGTGCTTTTTGTGCTTCATCGAGCCAGCCAAATGAAAAGTGAAGTCCCTTTCTTTCTGGAAACATTTAGGTTTAGAAAAGGACAAACTCTCCAGTTGCATCTTCTGATTAAGCTACACAGCCTTCCTTCCCAATGATCTTTAAGCATTTAATAAGGTGCCCACAATAGTCCCATGGAGATAGAGAACAAATTGCCAACTGCCAAGAATCAATGTGTTGCAAACTCAAACTTCAGAGCTGTCACTACCCAATGAAATCAGGAGCCCAAACTGTAAGAAAAGGAATAGCCAATTTGGGAACTATACTATGCAATCCAAATGAAAATTTCAGGAACCATATACTTTACGAATGAAACCACAGTGCACCAAGCACTCTCATTTTGCATTGTGCATTTTAATCAAGTGCCATTTAGAAGGCACTGGATGATTAATGAATGGGTTTGGGTCTTTATTCAACCTCTGAAATATAGTGCTTTATGGAGCAAATCTAAATAAGCAAACCAGGTAGAGCTTTGCAGTGATACCATTTCTTTGCTGCATTACTCTGTTTAGCTTTGGGGAAATTGTAGTTGGGTTTTTTGTTTTTGTTTTTTGGGGGGGTTGGTTTTTTTTTTTTTTTTTTTTTTTTTTTTTTTGCAAATTTGGATGTGAAATAAGCACATTGTCTTACTGCTCATTTTCTTTCCAAGGTGTTAGTGGATTTTGTGTTCACATTTCATCTTTCCCCCACCCCCACACTCCAGTTCAAGCCGTTGTTTCTCAGTCGTTGTTTCTCAGTCTAGTTGTGTAGGACGCAGATCCCTGGCCCATGCTGGTATTATGAGCCTTGTGCCTCCCTGGCTCAGGTAGTCGGTCGCCAGTCACCGGTTGGCCGCTCACAGCAGCTCACAGCAGCACACAGCACCCCACTGCAGCACACAGCAGCTCACGGCAGCACACAGCACCCCACTGCAGCTCACAGCAGCTCAGGCTGGCTGCCGGCCACTCCCGCTGGCCACTGGCCACTCATGGCAGCACATGGTAGCCCACGGCAGTTCACACCGGCTGCCAGCCACTCACAGCTGTACACAGTAGCCCACAGCTGCACACAGCAGCCCACGGCAGCTCACGCCCACCTCCGGCTGCTCAGCTCATGGCACCCCAGCTCCAGGGAGAGTTGTTGTTCACAGTCTTAGCTGTAGAAGGCACAGCTCACTGGCCCATGTGGGAATCGAACAGGCGGCCTTACGGCATTAGGAGCACAGCGCTCCAATCGCCTGAGCCATCAGGCCAGCCCACATTTCATCTTTTAACTTAGTTAATATTTCTTTCTCTAGTCCCCATGAAAAAGATTTTAACAAACATTTACACATTCTCAGAATACTAGAAATCACCATATGTTGAACTGATGTATCTTGTTGTTTTTGAAATTATAGAATTCCAGACTCTTTGAGTTGGAAGAGAATTTAGTGGGGAAATTATCCAGCTTGGCACCCTGCAATCAACACAGGATACATCTCCCGGCCTGTGTACACGATGTTGGCTTAACTGGTCAAAGATTAAGCAGAATTAGGGCTTTGTCGAGGCACTATTCAAACTGAGGGGGAGGGGGCCGGCCCGGTGGCTCAGGTGGTTGGAGCACCGTGCTCCTAGCGCTGTAAGGCCGCCAGTTCGATTCCCACCTGGCTCAGTGAGCTGCGCCCTCTGCAGCTAAGATTGTGAACAACAGCTCTCCCTGGAGCTGGGCTGCCTTGAGCTGCCATGGACTGCTGTGTGCTGCACTGGGCTACTGTGTGCCACCATGAGCGGCCAGTGGCCAGCGTGAGTGGCTGGCAGCGAGCATGGGCTACCGTGTGCTGCCATGAGTGGCCGGCAGCCATCGTGAGCTGCCGGAAGCCAGCGAAAACTGCTGTTGAGTGGTGGAGCGCAAGGCTCATAATACCAGCCTGGGCCAGGGAGCTGTGTCCTACACAACTAGACTGAGAAACAACGGATAGAACCGGAGTTGGCGGGAGGGAAGAAAAGGGAGGGAATGAGGGGAGGAGGAATAAAGGGAGGGGAAGATGGGGAGGTTTTAAATATAATTTGATATTTAGGAATAAAACAAGGAAGTCACCATGGGGTGGGATTGGGGAAACTGTCTTAATTTTAAGTTATATATGGGATGAGCGAGCACAAAAATCTTTTCAGTTTGGGGCCTGAACTATGTCATGACCACTGTTTTCACACTTTATAGGGATCCCAATCTTAGGATTTAGGGTTACCTAAATTTGAACCTCATCTTTACCACATTCTAGTCGTGTTACTAGGGGCACATTGTGTCCCCTCTCTGAGCCTTATCTGTGAAATGAACAAAAGCTTCAAGTTATAAACTAAATAAGTCACAAGGATGTAACGTACAGTATAGGAAAGAAGGGCAATTTGGGATTTAATAGTGGCTTGGTTTCCAGAGTTAACTCATGTAGGAGCCGTTAAGCTAAATACCTGGGGGCTTACACAGAGGAACGAGCTGCCACCTGGAGAAAGTGGGTAGGCAGGCTTTGCTGCTGACTCGCTGTGACACGTTAGGCAGTAATTTTACTTCTCTGACGCTTAGTTTCCTTGTTTATAAACAAATATCGTTTTTATCTACTGCTGCATCAGTTCATTCTGGAAACCAAGTTTTCCCTCTTTCCAAACTCAACACAATCTAATTGAATAAATAAGCGAAAAAGTGTGTGTGTGTGTGTGTGTGTGTGTGTGTGTGTGTGTATACTTCTATCTAGACCTGAGCTGTCCCATACGGTAGTCACTAACCCCATGTGGCTATTTAAACCCAAATTTAAAAAATGTACTAGCCACATGTCAAGTCTCAATGGCCCTATGTGACTAATGGCTTCCATATTCAACAGCACAGATATAGAACATTTCTGTCACTGCAGAAAGGCACCATAGATCTAGACCATTCAACCATTATAGATAACAATAATTAAGGATAATAAACAGGCAGAGAGACAACAGTCCATCGATAGGTAGATAAGCAGATAGGAGTGAATGTGAAAGCCAAGGACATGACTGTAGAATTTATAAACACTGGCCCACAAGCCCTCCCTCTGCTTCCTTCCAACAGGGTCAGAAATAAAACACCAAAGCTGTCAGTACTGCTCCATGAACAAGGATGGGGACTGGATTGACTGGTAATATCGAGGAGAAACTGGCTGGGTCAGGCCTACATCACCGTAATAGCGACTGTCAGAGGGAGTGAAAGGTGGCCTGTGGGTCAATAGGAAAAAGAATCAAGATGGAGAGATAAAGGAACACAGGGGATTATCACAGCACTGTGGTTTTGGTTATTGCATGTTGGAACAGTGGTCAGATTAAGAAACTCTGTGGAATGTTTTTATAAAAAGGGGAGGGTGTTTAACATTTAAGGGTGTAGAACTGAGGACTCAATATTTTTACTTTGGAAATTTGTTTTTGGTTTCATTGCCCTGACACAAAAGTCTCTCTCTGGCATTGAACTGAAGAAATAAAACTTATCTATGCTTTACATCATTACAACCTGATAATATTTCCAACGTACAGGGACAAGCTGGCTCCACACTACCACAGAAAGCTTTTACTAAAGTGGCAGTGGCACTTAATACTTGTTACAGATCCTGTGGACCTGTGCCCTTGTACAGGGTCTTAGTTCCTCAGCTATGTGCTCTGAGGACCATCAAGCTAGATCTAGGAGGGCAGTCATGTCTTCTGAATATGCAGCACTGGGGGGACAGGCTCCTCTGTGCTAAAAGAAGTCAGTGGCTGACTGATGGGGATGTAACCTGTGCACTCAAAATTAAGGTGCTGTAAGTAAGGGGCAATCTATTGCCAAGCCTCACAAATATTGCTCTTGTCCGAGAAAAACATTGCCCCTGAACTACATATCCTTCCTTTTTTTTTTACAGGAAATTCAGCTCCATCATAATCGTGTGGGACCATCGTCGCATATGCAACCTGTCATTGATAGAAACGTCATTGAGTGGTACAAGACTCTGTGTGTGTGTGTGTGTGTGTGTGAATAATAGGAACTAGATAGAAAAATAACAGAAAACAAAGGATTAACTAGGAATACACTGTAGCTAATGCTACGGACTGACTTGTGCCTCCCCATCCCCACCCTCAAATTCATATGTTGAAACCTTAATCCCCAATGTGTTGGGATTTGGGGGTGGTTAGGTTTAGATGAGCTCATGAGGGCGGAGCCCTCGTGATGGAATTAATGTCCTTATGAGAAGAGAGACATCAGGGTTCTCTCTGCCACGTGAGGACACAGCAAGAGGGGGCCGTCTACAAGCCAGGAAGAGAGCTCTCGCCAGCAACTGAATTGGCCAGCATCTTGATCTCGGACTTCCCAGTCTCCAGAATTATGAGAAATAAATGTCTGCTGTTTAAGCCACCCAGTCTGATATTCTGTTATAGCAGCCCGAGCAGACCAATACAGATAATAAGTATCAATCAGTTCAACCCAGCTTACTTTAAACATGTGAACTGGACTTTTCACCTTGACACTGGTTCTGAAAAGAGATTTTCTCTGTGCAAGTAAAACATGACTCTTCACAGGCAGCCACCTGCAGCCTCTGGGAGAGGCCCCTTTAATGGCTGCAGTGTCTCCTACTCCCCAAACGTTTCCAAATTGGATTTTCTTCTAGATAATAATGAACAAGCTGATAAACGTCAGCCCTGGATGTGAGAGGAGAACTGGAAAGGGAAGGGGGCTGTTTCATCCCACTTCTAAATCCATGCTGCCATCTGGTGGATCCCACCACAAGAAAACAGGAGAATTTGGTGTCAATGACCGGAAACTTGAATGCAAATCTGCCCAGCAAACCTTCTGAGGCAAAATGATGGTGAGCATTGGCTGTGTGTCCGGTCACGAGCTGAATCATTGACACACATTATGTCAGTTAATTCACAACAACCCAGGCAGGGGCAATTATCATGCACGTCCAGATGAGTAAAAGGGCTCAAAGAAGATTAGAACCTGCTTCCCTGAAAGAACAATTACATGAATAAAGGAATGGACACATGAGTAAGTGAATGCAGGCTTAATTTACGTGCACTGTTTTCAGTTATAGAACGTTTGTACCTCATTCAGATAAACTCTAAAATTAAAAATCCCGGGGGAGTTTGTGAATGGATAGGTGGAAGAGCTAACCTGTATTCCTCCTTGCGGAAGAATCCTCCCTCACTCCTCTGTTGACTCACCCTCCAGGTGATCATATGACCTTTCCTGCTCTGTCTCTCCTCTCCCCCAACTTGTAACCTAGCTCAAGACCAGCTGGGGAGCCCCTCCATTCTTCTCTTAGGAACTGGAACTAGGAAAGAGTTTACTGTGGGCAGCTGACATAGCTCCTGCGAGTCACTTGGCAGCTAACTTATGAGGAAGCTGATGAAAAGGTAGGAAGGGGCGGCAGGTGCAGCAGGTATATGGAGAGAAAAAGAATAGGAGGGCAGCTGCCTGGACTCCTGGTGGCTTCCAGGCCCGGGTGCCAATTGGCCTGAGACCTATGAACAGGCATGTGGTGTCTTGGTAGCTGCTCCCCCTCTCCAAGTGCTTCTGGTGGTACTGTAATCACAGGACCCTGGCCACCTATCCCCAACAGGGACAGAGATGGACATGTAGCCCAATGAGCCAATCACATTTCCTCTCCAAGGAATGGTAGCTAAAGCTGAGTGCTCCAGTGGCAGTACCTCATTCCTTTCCTTCTGAAGCCCTGGAGGTTTTCCTTTTTTGTTTCTCTTGTATTCATTTCTATTGCTTGTAGACAAAACCCTACTGTCAGGGGCGGACGGGTGGCTCAGTTGGTTAGATCGCGAGCTCTGGGCAACGGGGCTGCCAGTTCGATTCCCACATGAGCCAGCGAGCGGCACCCTCTGCAACTAGAATGAAGTCAATGAGCTGCCGCTCAGCCCCTGGGTGGCCAGACGGCTCAGTTGGTTGGAGCGGGGGCTCTCAACCACAAGGTTGCTGGTTCGACTCCCGCAGGGAATGGTGGGCTGCGTCCCCTGCAACTAACAACGGCAACTGGACCTGGAGCTGAGCTGCGCCCTGCACAACTAAGATTGAAAGGACAACAACTTGACTTGGAAAAGTCCCGGAAGTACACATTGTTCCCCAATAAAGTCCTGTTCCCCTAAAAAAAAAAAGTTAAAAAAAAAAAAAAACCTACTTTCAGCCACTCTTGTTATTTAAGTAAGCAAGTTTGAGTGGCCTTCTCTTTCCCCAACCAAGAGAGCACCTAGAGTTGTTGATTTCCCAGCTCTGTGTGATCGATGCACTTTCTGGAGTCCTCTTTATCACTTTCCCCCCAGTTGCTGCACCATTAGATATCTTCTTGGGTATGCTGATGGTGTGGGCCAGATGAAAGGACTGGGTGAGGATGAAAGCCCTCCTTTGCCCTCCCTTCAGGGCACCACCTACAGAGGCCAAGCCCTTGGCCTTGCCCGTCTGATAGGGGCCATCTGATGCTGCCTGGGAGAAATGTGGTCGGCCCTCTCCAGAAAAGAGGCACACTGCCTCCCAGCCAGGCTCACCTCCTTATCACCTGTGTGAGGCTGAGCTCTTGGGCGCTGCAAATTCAATGCTTCTCCCTCCCTACAGATTGGGCCTCGCTTTAGCTTACATCCTGTGGTCCCCACCACTCCATGTCCTAAACATACTCAGGGAAATAATAATAATGACTCCCCACTGGGGGCAGTTTCATATCTATCACCTTATTTGTTGTCCCCCACCCAATCTTCCTGTAAGAGCAGTGTCTCCATTTTATAGATGAGGAAACAGGCTCAGCGAGGCTAGGTAACTTTCCCAAGGTCACATATCTGGTTGGTTACAGACTCAAGACACTGTTGAAAGGAAAAGGGCAGAGTTCCATGGGACACCAGCATGGTGTTCACCTTCAGGGATCCAGAAAGCTTTGAATCAGTGATTTGCTCTCCCTTTTGTTCCAAGAAGCCAGGCCTCTGTAGGCACTGGCCCTGCCTGATCCTCTGGCCACAGAGTGGGGCACATACTATCTGGATAAAGTAGAGGGAGGTTTTCCCATCACACTTGAAATTGATATTTCTCTCAGGACTACCAGATCTGTGATGAAGAAGTCATGATATAAATAGCCAGTTTCGTGCCCTATCAGGTTTCCTGTTTCATCTTGCTCAAAACAGTTGCCACTGGAGAGCAGGGACTTCATTAACAGGCCATTACCTCTGCCCACTCTCTATTCTAATTTCCCAAAACTAGAAGTTGCTAATCTGATTGGTCAGGGTCCAGGACATCTCTTGGGCTCTGCATCACCAATGGGCAGTGTGGGGACAGAGCCCCAAAAAGCAGTTTCCAGGCTCTCAGCCTCACATAGAAAAGTGCTGGCTCAGGTAGTAAATGGCCATCGACTGTGATCAAATGGCCATCAGCTGTGGCTAGTTGGCCGTCAGCTGTAACCAGTGAGCCATTGGGCACTAATATAACTGCCGTGGCTACGCTAGCAGCAAATGGGGGCTAGCAAGGAGATGGTGGCTGAGTCTGCAAGCGGCACAGTGAGGGTTGAGAATTGTGTGGCTCCTGTTTCCTGTGTCTCCAACCCAGCTGCCAGTGAGAGTATAGTGGTGTGACTCCCCTACCTATGGCTCCGTGGGTATTCCTTTTTGGCCTCACCATGTCCTGCGTTCTTATGTGGGGAGTGGGACCGGATGCCCCGCCTGACACCCCGCATGACACATGGCGAAGTCGGCAGGATCCCCTGCACTACAGGCAGGCTTACGCCTTCTGAAAAGTCAGTACAGGGGTGGCCAGTTAGCTCAGTTGGTTAGAGCACGAGCTCTCAACAACAAAGTTGTCGGTTCAATTCCCTCATGGGATGGTGGGCAGCATCCCCTGCAACTAGATTGAAAATGGTAACTGGACTAGGACCTGAGCTGCGCCCTCCACCACTAGACTGAAAGACAAGAACTTGACTTGGAGCTGATGGGTCCTGGGAAAAAAACACACTGCTACCCAATGGAAAAAATAAAAAAGTCAGTATGCATGTACTCCCTGAGAGCCTATTACAAGGCACAACCTGTCTTGGTGAGCAGACATGACCAGGTTTTCCTCCCTCCTCTTCCATGTCTGTAACTGAGTGGGCAGAGGAAGCAGGGAGCTTTATTTATATCTTCAGCTCAACTTTGAAAGCCTCAAAGCAGCTTTCCCTTTAGCTGAGTTACAAATAAAGTAGTACTTTTGTTTCTCGTTTATCTGGCGGTGTTCTAGTAAATGTTTAAACAACCAATTCTTTGGCTGGTGAAGGAAGAGGAACAACCCTGATTCGTACATCTGCCAATTTCCATGGTGTAAATACTCCCACTGTGGCCAATTTCTAGATATCAGCACGACATTATTAGGAAATAATGTACATTAGCATACCATCATATAGGATTTCCGCCATGCAGACGCAGCAGACGTAAATAACCCCACAAACACAGGTAATGGCGAAATGTAGCAAAATAATTAGGAAGTGATAGATTTTGAGTATTTATTACTTTAGTTTCAAATACAGCCAAATTGTAAGTTGATATAGTTTAACTTCTAATAATGGCTGTATTTAACAACCAGCTTACAAATTCCTGAAAATTTAACAGTTGGCTCTCACAAGCTGTTCAAGCCGGCTACAGCATGCCGCTGCATTTATCTGTTATTCCTTGCATGTGGCATTCTCTCAATCGGGACCCTTATCGTTTTCATCTCCCAAGCATCCTTTTCTTGGAGGAACAACTCTTCCATTCCATTTTGTTCTGGAGGAACTGACAATCACATGACCTGCCCCTCCACAGTGCTGATAACGGGACCTGCGATCAAAGCCGTGGGATGAGAGGATAGGCGACAAGGCATTCCTGGGACCTTGGCTGTAATACCATAATTTGTCAATCCCAGTCTCACTTGGGAAGTTGTGGAAAGCAACCCAGCCAACCCCAAAACTGTGCCCTACCAGCATTGAGCCAGATGCTTCTTTTTGACGGCTCATCTGGGGCTTCCCTTCTATCTGTACCTCACCAAACAGGAGAACTTGGGAGAACCTTGACAGGCCCAAGTTCCAGTCCTGGCTCTGCCATTCCCTAGCGCCGTGCCCGTGGGCAAATCATTTCACCTCTTGGAGCCTCTGTTCCCTCATTTGTAAAACATGACAAGAGTAGTACCTATTTCACAAGGTGGTGGTGAGAAATGAGATTGTTCATGTCAACTGCCTCTCTCTGTGCCCAGCACAGGGCATGCACTGAATGGGTCTCCACTCTTCTGAGCATGGTGGGTGGGAGGGGTAGAGTGGAAGCTAGTGGGACTCTGGGGGAAGGAATAGGAAACAGGTCCTCACTGGATAGCTCTGTCTCCACCTGAGCTAGGCGAACGGTGTTTCCTGATGTCTGATTTATTCTCATTAAGATTCTCCAAACCCCCTGTGGGGACAGAGCCAGGAGTTCAGTTTCCAGACTCTCAGCCTCAAGTGGAAAGTAATGGTACTCACGTGCTCACTCGGGTAGTAAATGGCCATCAACTGTGACTGGATGGCCATCAGCTGTGGCTAGTTGGCCGTCACCTGTAACCAGTGAGCCATTGGCCACTAATATAACGCCGTGGCTATGCTAGCAGTAAATGGGGGCTAGCAAGAAGATGGTGGTTGAGCTAGCAAGAGCGGGTTGCAGTTAGCAAGTGGGGTGGGTTGGCAGAGAGAAGTGGACGGCAGGTTATGGATAGTGTGGCTCCTGCTTCCTGTGTCTCCAACCCAGCCGCCAGCAAGAATATAGTGACTCCCCTATTTATGGCTCCGTGGATGTTCCTTTTTGACCTCACCATATCTTGCATTCTTATGTGGGGAGTGGGACTAGAGACTCCGCATACCACCCTGCATGACACCCCCTCACTGGCTTTGCCAGCCTGAAGCATTCTGGAAGAACAAGCATGCTTCTCTAATAACAAGTAGCCTGGGGCAACAGGAATCTGGCTTCTTCCTGGGGTGGGGAGACAGAGCCTGGAATCCCTGCCCAAAGTGCTAGGACTCCTGTGGGTAGAGCAGCAGTAGCAAACTCTGGGTGACCATCCAACCTTTATTTTCTTTGGCCTGCATTGTATTTGCAAATATTTGAATTCCTTGCTAAGACTTAGAAAGCAGGAGCTTTTACCTGACACTGTATCCATACTCCTGGCTGGGCAACTAGCAGCTGGAGCTGGCTTTCAGCTACCCCTAGTCGGGCATGCGCTCTGCAGCTTGCCAGTCTCCACCTGGCTCCCTGCACTCACTTCTAGGGTTTCTAGCTGGGTCTTGTAGGCCTGCTCACTTCTCTCCTCAAGCTGGAGGTGACGGCACAAACTTTTGGGCACATGTATACAACTTCCATGTCTCCCACTCTCCCATGTACCCCTCTACCAGCTTCTGCAGCTTCATAGCACAGATGTGACCATATCTGTTACTACAGATGAACCATTTCTGCTCCCATCTACAGCCAATCCCTCTACTATACATTAGATCCCATCCCTCTCCTCCACCCAAGGACATCATCCCAGCACTTCCTCGTCTCTCCTCTACATCATCAGTTTTTCTCCCTCTACTGACTCATTCCCTCTCAGACCACAAACATGTGGTCCTTTCTCCCATCTTAATAAAACTTTCAACTCCGCTTGCCCTGCCAGCTCCTGTTCTAGTTCTCTGCTCTCCTTGGCAGCTGATCTCCTTTAGTCATCTGCACCAATTGTCTCCAACTCATCTGCTCCCATTCTCTCTTAAAACTACTCCAGTCAGGCATTAACCACAATCACTCAGCCAAAACTGTTCTTGACAAGATCACCAATACTCAAGCCACATTGCTACATCTAAGTGAATTCCTCAGGCTCATTTCACTTGGCCTAGCAGCACTATTTGTCAGGGCTGACCACACCCTTCTCCTAAATACTTTCTTCACTTGGCTTCTAACACACCTGACTCACTGACCACTCCTTTTCGTTCTCCTTTGCAAGAAGTCCAAACTTCACAAATTCTTTGGCTATGATCAATAGTTGCTGCTGGCATAGTGAAGGCACAAGGGGTGCCAAGCATCAAAATGTTCTACTTGGTTGAAGATTTGTATCACAAAATATGTTTTTGTTTTATGTGTGTGCTTGTGTCGCTGAGATCTCACTCCTCCTCAACGCAGAGACAGCACCTGGCAGCAGGGGCAGGGGTGGTGGTGGCAGCAGGTGCCCCATAGACACCTCTCACCCAGCAAAGGAGGAAGGGCAGACGGGGCTGCTTTGCACCCTCACTTCTTGTTTAGCTGGATTATTAATTACTGCAGACCCTAACTGCTTTCCCTGCTTCCTTCCTCAGTCTGTTCTCAACCTAGCGGCACAAGTCAGAACCTGTTACTCACTGGCTGAAAACTGTCTAACTACTCCCCATCCCACTAGGAGTAAAACCCAAAGTCATTACCATGGGCTGTAAGGTCCCACAAGAATGGACCCTCTCTGCAAGCATCCCTACCACTCTCACTCCTTCTGCTCCTGCCATCTGGGCTTTTTGCTGACCCTAAAATATACTAACATGCCTTCAGCCTTTGCACTGGTTCTTCTGCCTGGAACATTTCCAGGGTGCCACATGGCTAGCAACTGTTTTAAAGTTTGTTTAACTATTACCTCTTCAAGAAACCCTATTTGAGATCAAATATATGGTAATGGAAGGAGTACTGACTCTGGGTGATGAACACAAGGTAATTTATAGATGATGTGATACAGAATTGTACACCTGAAATCTATGTAATTTAACTAACAATTGTCACCCCAATAAATTTAAAAAAAAAAATTTAAAAAAAAAGAAACCCTATTTGAAATTCCACCTGCTTGCCTAACCCTCCTGACCATCCTCTGCCTACTCTTTTTCCCCCCTTACCATGTCATCTTCTGTGATACCATATTATAATTTACTTTATGATATTTATTGTCTGTGTCTCCCCGACCCCGAATCCTAAAATCCTAGGAGGGTGCCTAGCACATAATAAGTTCTCCATAAATATTTCTTGAATATATGAATTTCTAGGACAGAACATGGCTTTGATCTATCAAATAGTTTTGTGGTCCAAAAACCATTAAAATAACAAAACACTTGCAAGGACTAAAGCTGTTTGAAAACAAACCAACCCACTGTTCCAGTCCTTAAAGAGCCTTTCTGAGCAGGGATGCAGCAACAGAACCAAATATATATTGCCCTTGGTTTTCCCCAACTCCCTCCTGACTTGGCAGTGTTGGGGATCACCTCCCCTGGTCTTTGGAGCCCCTGAATGCCAGCGGGGCAGTAGCTTCCAGACCCCATGAGACAGAGAGCTCTCTCAGCAGCAGCACAGAGAGGAGAGAGACGGTGAGATTTACCACGTAAGTGGGCACTGTATACGTATGTGCTGGGAGCAACAAGAATAGCAGTAAATACAGAACAGAAAATATCGATCTTTGAAATGACAACAAACGGGACATATTATCTAAGCACTAACACCTAAAGAGGTGAGCTGCTCTGGTGAGCAGCTCCTCAGGAGAGAGAGGCCGACTTCTTTCCAGGCTGCCTGGTCTTCAGTCCTTGTAACTTTTCATCTTTCAACGCCTTCAAGAACTTATCTGCAGGAGAGCAAAACAAACTTAGCTGGAGGAGAGATAAGGGCTTTTTCTAACACTGCCAAAGCAATTATGTGTCCCCTACATGAGCCCCAAACCCATTAGGATCTGAGATGGGTGCGGAAAAAAATCCCTAACAGCCAAAACACGTGGAGAACATACAGTTGAGCAATCCAGGACTTAGAAAGCCCAAGTTTTCTAGGAATTGTTTTCTTCCCCTGGCTATGGGGAAGGCGGCATTACAAGGTGCCTATGAATTGGGGACTATTCCCACCACAGCATGGACCTAAACATTTAGGTTATTTCATACTACCCTTCCCTGCGTGGCAGGCAGAGGGGCTAATGTTACCTATAATGGTTCTTTCCTGAACCATATGCCCTCCTCCAGTGGTCAAATGCTAGCCTTAGCCAGAACCGGTGAGGGAAAAGACAAAGGCTGCAGAACAGCCTATGGCTACTGAATATTCTACAGTGCAACAGATCCTTCTGGGAGTAGAATTGGATTTAACAATTTTACCCTCCAACAGGGAGAAATCAGTCAGCTTACATGCTAGAGGAATCCCATCCACATCAGCACACCTGGTCTGCCCTGGTCCAGATCCCTAAAACTTCAGACCTGAGATCAAATGGCAGAGTCCAGGACTCCGGTGAGAGGACTACAAGGCCAGGGCCAAGGGTCACAGAGATGCTACCTTCCAGCATTGAGAAGTGAAGGGCCCCAAAGCCTCAGTGAATGTCCTTGGGCCTCCTGGGTCTTGCACAATTCCAGCCTCCCCATTACAGACACTCCAACTGGCCTTCACCTACTTCCCTCACCTCCCAGCGAGGACCCCAGTTTAAGATAAACACTAAATCTCAGGTCTGGAGAGA
The DNA here is from genome assembly GCF_004115265.2 of Rhinolophus ferrumequinum. Classification (NCBI taxonomy): domain Eukaryota; kingdom Metazoa; phylum Chordata; class Mammalia; order Chiroptera; family Rhinolophidae; genus Rhinolophus; species Rhinolophus ferrumequinum. Next base: position 24,081,405 of record NC_046294.1, on the reverse strand, counting down.
GAGGGGCAGTATATGGTAGGTGGAGCTCCAGGGGTGTTAACACTGTGCAGGAGGCTTGACATTCAGGAAGGGGTCTGTGGTGGATGGAGTTTCAGGTTTGGAGGCTCAGAGTCCAGATTACGAAAGGGCTCAGGACGGAGGGAGAATGGAGTTTGGGACAAAAGGGTCTGCGAAGTCCAGATTTGTGGTTAGGGAAGGAGTCAGTTGAAATCCAGGATGGGAGTCGGAGTTCTGGGGGGATCGATTTGGGATCTGGGACTCCTGCGTGCTAGAGTTTGAACCCGAGGCCACATTGCGGGGGAGGGGATAAGGGGGGGACATGGAGCCAAGGAGGGGGCCGAGGAGGCTAAGGGTGGGCTCTGGCTGCCCGGGAAGGTCACGCACAGCGTTGGGAGTCGAAGCCGTCCCCAGTGATGGTAAGCAGCTCCAGCTCCTTAATCCGGATCTCCAACTCGCACAACTCCTCCGGGTGGGAGGCAGAGGCAAGCTGGGGGGTCGTGGGGCTGGGCGCCAGGGACGAGGCAGCCACCTCGGGCCCCGGCGGGGAGTAAAAGAAACGCAGAGGCTCATAGGGGATGGACGCTAGGCCGGAGGGCCAGGCCGGGGGACAGGGGGCCTCCCTGGAGGGACCCAGGCCAGGCGGCGGCGGCGGGGGTGCTGGAGCCGGCGGCGCCAGAGGCAGTGGACGGCCCCCTACCGCCCCGCCCGCCGGTGCCCCGCCCGCCTTCAGCGGCACAAAGAGTTTCTTCCAGATGTTGAAGTCACTGAGCGGGGACGAGGAGATCCCGCGGTCGTAGAGGGACGGAAAGTAGAGGGGCGGGCCCGGCCGCTGGCTCATCGTGGGGCTGTGGCTGCCGCGCCGCCCCTTAGGCATCATTTAAATGAGAGGCTGCGTGGGGAGAAAACCCGCGCCGGGAGACACGCGCCTGCTCCGAGTCGCCAGGGTTCTGAGGTTCCACAGGCCACGCCCGGAGGAAGTGTGGCCCCACCCCTTCGCTCCAGCCCGGACCCAAACAGGCGGGGTTCTAAGGTCGGGCTGGCCACGCCCCGGAACGTGATCTCGCCCATTGACCGCAGGCCAAGTAGGCGTGCCCTAATGCGCTGCCCAACCCCTAGGTTTCTGCTTCACCGGGAAATCTTACCCACTCGACAGCAGCACCCGGTCTCCTCCAATCTCCAGCCGGATTGGCCCCTTGACTCCTCCCACAGCCCCTAAATTCCACAACCTCGGTCCTGTGCTATTGCACCCCCGAGGTCCAGCTTTCATAGCCTAGCATTACCTCATCCAAAAGCATGAAGCTGAGAGCTGGCCAGAACTGCAAGACAAAACTTTCTTCAGTCTTCCTCTCCTTTTATGGGGAGAAAAAAAAGTGTTTCCTACAAACATATTCTCTGCCCCACCCAACTTTCCTTACCACTGCTCACCGCAAAGAAGTTTGGGGAGTAAGTATCCGACTTTTCATCCTCTACAACTGGAGGCAGAAAAGAAGAGGGATGATTGAGAATGGCTGTTAGAGCCAACCCTTGTTTCTGCCAAATTTCCCAGTGTTTGGGAGATTCTGGAACAAGGACTCTGGTATGGATTTGTAATAGATCTGAAGTAGAGTGTCTTCAATGACATGCAGTGTAGTTCTCTTCCAAACACATTCCTTATCAGGAGCTAACAAGCCATAAACTAACCACCAAAAAGAAATATTGCTGAAACTGTTCCCGGAAGACAATGTTGCCAAAAAAAACGGGTTCTTGGTGCTATCACAGGATCACTAAATAAGCCAAGCAAGCAAAGCCCAACAAGCAGTAGATTTATTAAAAGAAAGGAAGTACACTCCCAAAATAACGGGTGTGAGTAGGCCAAGAGAACAGCAACTGCCTCCAAGAACAAAGAGGCTTGGGATTTTATTAGAATGAGGGCATGAAATATTCAAGATTCAGGGGTGGTGTTACAGGCATTCCAATGGTGGGTCCTTGCTGACTACTCCTTCCTCTTGGGAGGTGGGATTCCCTTTTCTTTATTTGGCCCTTGTCAGAACAGTCATGCAACACATGAGGTAGAGATTTTTCCCTGGCCTTCAATGCTAATAGTCCATTACAATTAGCTAAAGTTTATTTTGAGGTGCAAGTTGGAGGCCTGAGTCACCAAAATCTAGTTCTGGATGGTCTCATAACTGTACCTTTCTTAAGAATGATTTCATCTTCTCTTTCCTCTGTCTCTCCTCACACCTTCCTTCCTTTCCTCCCCCCTCTCTCCCCGTGGCCCTATTCTTTCTGATAAAAAAATACAGTGAATGCTGCTGCCAAGTGCCGTTCAACGGAAAGGCAGGGATCTTCAAGCAGCGCGTTGAACTTTAGTAACAGTGTGTGACAAATTGCAACTTGTTTGGGGCAATCAGTCGGGTGTGAGCTAAGGTTGAGAGAAGGTGTGTTTTAAAGTGTGCTGTAAATTATCTTCCATCATGACAACACTCCATGTCACACATTGCTTCTGGTATATGGCAATTCCTGTCAAATAAAACATCACGGTGTGTCCTCACCCACCTTATTCACTGGATCTGTCACTGTGTAACTTCTGGCTCTTCCCCAAAGTCAAAATGATTCAGGACATTGAGCCAGCTACCACAGTGCAACTAAAGACACTCACAAAAGAGGACTTCCAGAACTGCTTCAGAAAATGGCAAGAACAATGGGATAAGTGTGTTCAAAGTGAGGGGGAGTATTTTGAAGGGGAGTAATCGCAATGTGTCTTTTACTGTAATAATTTTATTTTCATCATTCACCGTATTGTTTGATCACACCTCATATTCTTTATGAGTGACCTGGATGTACTGTTCAAGGGACATAGCCAGCTCCTTTACATGAATAGCCCGTATTAGCCATACACTGAGGGGAGGTAAACTTCCTTAAAAGCCTCGCCTAATGGCCATTGTTGTGAATGACCAAAGATGGATAGGGGCCATTTTAGGCTGTTGGCCAGTCAAGATCTGAGTCAGTACCAGTTCCACTAGCAAATGGTGTGCGTGTGTGTGTGTGTGTGTGTAGTAGTAGTAGCAGTAAAGGGAGATGGATGTCCAATTGGATATCTTTGGGCAAGTTGTTTGACTTCTAAGTCACTTTTCTGTAAAACGGAAATAAGAGAAGCAGGCTGCCTCATACAGTTGTTTGAGAATGGTGTGTGTGAAGTATTGTAAACTTAGACACTACGTCCAGATGTAACGGGCAGCTATCCCCACTGAGGGGCTTGTCTGACACGGAGAAGCTTTGTGTTCTCATACTTAGCTGGATCAAGCCCAAGGATCCTATAATGCTGGGCATATAATAGGGCTCAATAAATATTTGGCACTTTTAAAAACAGTGTTATGTGTTGTGAGAACTGGAAGAGACCAGAATATACCACGCCAAAATATGCCACGTTGGCATAAACAGTATTCTAAGTTGAAGGAAATTAGAAACAGAAGACATAGGAGCAGCTCTCCCTCTTCTCCCTTTCTGCCTAAGAGCAGGGCATACAATTCCCTTTGTAAAAGTAACTAAAATTTCCCCTGGTGAAAGAGTAGATGACTCTTCTCACTGGGGATGCCACTGCCTGAGTCTATATAACAAACCTTACCAAACAACCCTTATCTTCCATAAATCTCCCCCATATGTTTTCCTTCCCACAATTTACAACCCCTAGAAGCCCAAGCCCCTTTCCTTTGTCTTTTCACCAGTTTATCAGCCTTTGTTAAAATGGTTTATAAGCTCTTAAACCTAACCACTTCTTTGGATTTTCATTTCTATTCTGTGAGCAGCACCTGTGCATGCATAATAAATCTTATCTCTTATTAATCTGTCTTTTGTCAGTTTAATTAGCATGACCTGTTAATCTGTCTTTTGCCAGCTACAGAACCATGGAGAGTAGAGGAAAACTGTTTTGTTTTGTTTTCTCACCCCTACAGAACAACAATAGTGGTGAAACAGGGCCGGGTTGGCAGTAGAGACCTCTCCTCACGCCCGGCCACACCTTTCCTTGACGTATCTATAGCTTAACAATAGATCATCCCCCTGTGGCTTGAGCTCAGAATGTCCCCTGTCCCATACAGTTCCCTGTTTTAGAAAATTACCCTGAAACTTATGATTAATACCTTTAGGTTTATTGATCTCAGTGGCCTACCAGGCTAATCCCATCAGTGTTCCTGGCTTCCTGATTCCACCAGACAATCACATGGCCACAGAGAAGGTTCCATGAAGATCCCTGGAACCATCACGTATCCTTTAGAGGAATGTCCAGATTTTCCCTTAAATGTCCCAGGCTGGTCTGAGACTGTTAAGGCAGTTTTTGGAGGTGTTAACCTGCTGCCTTCTCAGACCACCGGTGCTCTGATAATAAACACTTATTCTACGACCCAACTCCTGTGTTGATCTGTTGGCTGAGCGGTGCAGGCAGCACGAGCCCCGGACTTGTGTGGCTTCCAGTTTCAGTGGTGAGAGCCAGGGTTTTGGACTCAGACCTGGGACCACGCCCTGGATGCACTATGTTCTTGGCTGTGTGGATGAACCTTCTTGAACCTCAGCTTTTCATCTATATAATGGGAACAGTACTGGTACCTACTCACTTGGATTGGTAAGATTAAATGAGACAGTCTAAGTCCCTGGCCATGGTACATACTCAGTAAACGTTAACTCTTGTTATCACATACCGTGTTTCCCCCAAAATAAGACCTAGCTGGACAATCAGCTCTAATGCATCTTTTGGAGCAAAAATTAACATAAGACCCAGTCTTATTTTACTATAAGACCCGGTATAATATATAATATAATATAATATAATATAATATAATATAATATAATATAATATAATATAATATAATATAATAATACTGGGTCTTATATTAATTTTTGCTCCAAAAGATGCAGTAGAGCTGATTGTCCGGCTAGGTCTTATTTTCGGGGAAACAGGGTATTGAAGATTCTTAGAAGAAAGAGATTTTTCCATTATTTTTTTTAAATGATGCACAACATTTTAACTTGTATATTGTCAAATGAACTCAAAAAGAGTCTGGAGGCTTTGGCTAGAAATAAATGATAAAGATTTATTCGAGAGTCTTAAGGGTTTGCAAACTGGAAACACGACTAGGCCAAACCCGGAGTGTTCTGAAGAAGAGAAAAGAGTTAAGAGTTCTTATAGTTGTGGACAAAAAAGGGCCCATATACTAAACCTGACAAGTTTAGGGGAGGCCTGCACGCAGGCCCTACAAACTCAGAGACTGAAATTAACCACATAGGATGGTCTGAACATAAAAATCCTAACTAAAAGCAGGTCATGGCCTGTAGTCACATACTTGGCCTGTAGCTTCCTTGACAAAGGTCAATCTTTACCTGTCTGTTGTCTTTTTCCATCTAAGATAACATGTCCTTGGAATGTCAGAGTAATCCTTTTTTCCAGACTCCCCCTACCCCCAGGGTACAACCCGCCACACCAGAGCAGGAAACTACAGAATCCCTCATTGTTGTTCTTGTCCCTTGATTACCGTCTCTATGTGCTGTGTAATTGTGGGGACAGAGCCCCAAAAAGCAGTTTCCAGGCTCTTGGCCTCACATAGAAAGGTGCTGGCTCAGGTAGTAAATGGCCATCGACTGTGATCAAATGGCCAGCAGCTGTGGCTAGTTGGCCGTCAGCTGTAACAAGTGAGCCATTGGGCACTAATATAACTGCCGAGGCTAGGCTAGCAGGAAAAGGGGGGGAGCTAGCAAGCAGATGGTGGCTGAGCCTGCAAGCGGCGCAGTGAGGGTTGAGAATTGTGTGGCTCCTGTTTCCTGTGTCTCCAACACAGCCGCCAGCGAGAGTATAGAGATATGACTCCCCTACCTATGGCTCCGTGGGTGTTCTTTTTGGCCTAGCCATATCCTGCATTCTTATGTGGGGAGTGGGACCAGAGACCCCGCCGGACGCCCCGCACGACAGTAATGCTAATAACTATCCTGTGCCCACCAATGTAGAAGTATGTGTCTCTCCAATTTACTTTTTATCCAACCCCAGAGATTTCCCGTTTTGCTTTCTCCCATCCCCTTAATCGACCACCAATGGATTTCATGTAACCCTTCTCCTTTGATTCTAATGTATAAAATAAGTTGCATAACTGCCATTTTCTGGAGCAGTTTCTCAATCCATTGAGATTTTGCTTCCTGGCAATTGCCATCAGTTTGGCTCAAATAAACTCTGATAAGTTTTCTCTTCGGCTGGATGTTTTTTCATTGACATAGTAAAAAGTATATTCTTGAGAAGACTCTGTCTGCATTCTTAGCCTCTGGATTGGCCTGAGATAGTAATCCTCTAGATAACTGGTGGTCTGGATAACGAATGTCAGGCTGTCTAGATACATGAACATTTTTTTCCTTATTCCTTCAAGGGGGTAATCAGAAGATGACCTACAGGTTTGATGTACATCCAGGCATTGACACAGGGCTGGAAATTTCAGTAGTTTAAGTTCCCAGGAAGTTAAAACAAGAACAGAATTGTTTCCTCATGTCTCAACGTTAGTAATTTAGCAGCTTGACTAGAGTGACTCCATTTTAATTTTTCACTCTTTTCCTTAAAATTCATTCGAAGAGAAAAGCTTACAAATTTTTGCCCCTTAACTTCAGGATAATCTAAACAGATGTTATACTGGATGGCTTAATTATAACACAATCATGAAGTTATAGACAGTGGGTTAAAAAAGAGGTTGTGTCCTCTAACAACCACACAATACACCTCAAATGTTATAATAAACAAACACTGAGATAAATGACAAGTAAAGAGTTAACAGGAGCAAGCTTGTAAGCTGACAGGAGTGAGCTTAAATATTAACTGTTTGGCGCTGAATCCTCTGGCTAGTACTGCACCTGCAGGCTGACAAGCACCTTCCATCATCATGGGTGGTCACAGAACAGTTCCCAATTGCAACAGCAAGCCCCTGCAATCTGACATCCATCATAAATAGAACAGTTCCCAGGAGAAAACCATTGTAATGGCAGCCCCCCTGCAAGCTGACAAGCACCCGACATCCTGCTTAGAAAAATATAAAATGCGAGCACTCCTTCTCATCGGGGCAGCTGTCCCTATCAGGCTCTACTGCCAGAACTCTCTCTCTCTCTCTCTACCTTTGACTTTCTTTTTCTTTTTTTTTAGAGATAATTTTTTTGTGTGTGTGTGTGATTTTTGATGTAGGTGATGTTGGATCTGCCGGCAGTTTCTGATTGTGGGCTGGGATCGTGTCTTTTGAAGCCGGAGAATGGAAACACGGACCAGGCAGAGGCAAAAATTTTTTTAAAGAGTATAGTTTATTAGAGGCAGGAGAAGAAGGTGCAGCTTCCGAGTGGGAGGGGGTCCCGAATGGGGGTGCCCGTGACTGAGGCAAAAGCTCCAACTTTTATACCTTCCCTTTGCCTGTTTGGAGAAGGGAACTGGCGCCTTCTAATGAAATTCGTCTACCAGGTTTGTTCTGATGGGGAAACTGACCTTAAAATTGTTCCCTGCCACGTGGAACTGACCTAAAATGGTGGCCCCAGCAGAGAGAGAAGTCCCCAGCCTAAGCCCCAATCCACTCCCGCATAATCCCCTCCAAGCCACACCTTGAGCCAGTCACCAGAGGACACCTACCCCTTCCCCAACTCAAGGAAGTCCCCAACCCATAAAAACCTGCTCAAAACCTTGCTTAGGGGCTCAGTCTTTTGGGAAGGATCCCGCTGAGCGTAATAAAGCTGACTCTCCTAACTCTCTGAGTGCCGCTTGGGTTCTTTCTGGTCTTGGATTCTGCAACAATCCTACTTGCCCATCCTGAAGGAATTAGTAAAATAACCTACTCTTATCTATCAGATCTCCGCTTGTCAGGACAAAAGGAATTTTATGATTAATCTCAGGGTCTTGTTACATTATGTGCTGGAGCGAAGGAGTAATTTCAAAATCTGAAGTTTTAGGATATGGCTGTCTTTTGTTTATTCCACCAGGGACCTCCCTGTCTACCTAGGGACATGCTAACTATCCTGTATCAATTTTATTGGGGAAGGGGAACAGGACTTTATTGGGGAACAGTGTGTACTTCCAGGACTTTTTCCAAGTCAAGTTGTTGTCCTTGCAATCTTAGTTGTGTAGGGCACAGCTCAGCCCCAGGTCCAGTTGCCATTGTTAGTTGCAGGGGGCACAGCCCACCCTCGTGGGAGTTGAGGAATTGAACCGGCAACCTTGTGGCTGAGAGACCACTGGCCCATGTGGGAATCAAACCGGCAGTATTTGGCGTTAGGAGCACAGAGTAGCAACCGCCTGGGTCACCGGACCGGCCCCTCTCTTTGATTTTCAATAAATCTTTTCTTACTCTTATAGAGTAAGAAAATTATTACTCATAATAATTTGTTACTCATAATAATTAAAAAAATAATTAAAAATTATTACTCGTAATAATTATTACTCATAATAATCTCATAAATTATTTGACATTCTGTGAACGACCAGGGGTTAATTCTATGCCAAGACAATAAACTCCAGTCTAGAGGCAAAGTCCAGATGGAGTAATAACAAACCATGGTAGGTAAGGCAAACCCCTACAGATTATTTCTGCAAGCAAACATACAGGAAACTCAATTTGGTGATGAAAAGATAGAGCAGGCTTGCATCCAATTTAAACAGAACTTTTCCCTTCCTAGTCTCTAAAGCTCTTGTTACCTGCTTCCCTAAGTGCCATCCTGTTGGGCTTGAGGGATTCAATTCCTAACACTCTTGCTCCCTCCTACATTTGGAACCAACTGAAACACACACTCATGTACACGAGTCCTTTGCTGATAAAAGTCGGTTGGAGGATGTGGAGGTCTGATATCCAGCTGGACTTGCAAATCCTGAACCAGTGAATTGAGCTCACCCACACAGTCAAAGACTGAGTGGGAAAGCCACAACCTTTGTCTGCAGGTAAAGGGCCATTACTGGTAGAGTGAAAAGCAGGCCAAGGAGGCCTGGTCCTTTCTCCAAACTCACCGATCAGAGCAGTGGTTTTTCCACCCTCAGGAGAGGAGCCAGGAGTGTCACTCTTAAGAAACATGACACAGCAGGATGGAGGTTCCAACACTTTGACTGAAGCTATTTAACCTAGGCTGCCTCATCGCAGCTGGAGCTTATAATTTCCCATTGCCTCCACCCTCTCTAGCCAGAAGGTCCTGGGAGAACCTTGGCTGCTGTTTGCCTGGTTCCCTTAGTCATTGTACTGCTGGAGGTAGTACAGAAGGCCTTCTCTGGACTTGTGAAGCCAGAGCTTAACGAAAAGGATAAAATTTAAAGTTAAAGATAGAAACACAGGAGCTTGAATATTAACTGCAGTTTAGCTTTATGGTTCTTTGAAATGAAATCTCAGTCAACAACCTGCTTTTGCAGGTAATAGCCAGTTCCCGAAAATGTAATAGATAACAAAGCTATACTAGAGTAATTTAAAGAGAACGATTTTACCTAGGTATGATGGCAACACAGAAAAATTGACATGAGTCCACAAAAACTGCCCTCCACTGCAAATCATTAATTTCCTTTATCAGATTTATTTCTTCATTGTTTTTTTAAATTTTATTAAATTTGTTGGGGTAACATTGGTTAATAGGATTACATAGGTTTCAAGTGTACAATTCTATAATACATCATCCGTATATTGCATTGTGTGTTCTGTTCACCTCCCAAAGTCAACTCTTTCTTGGAGTCACGTTTGACTCCAATCCCCTTACTCTCTCCAACCTTCCCCCACCCGCCTTTCCCTCTGGTAACCACCATTCTGTTGTCTGTGTCTATGAGTTTTGTTTGTCTTATTCATTCATTTGTTGCTGTTTTGTGTCCCACATGTTAAATCATATGGTTCTTGACTTTTTCCATCTGACTTATTTCACTTAGCATGATATTCTCAAGAACCATCCAATTGTCGCAAATGGCATATTTCGTCTTTTCTTATAGCTGAGTAGTAGTCCATTGTTTATCAATCAGACTTAGAATCACTTACTTCCTCTCCTTTTGCATGTAGAGTCCCCTTTCAAATCCCTTAAAACTTGTCATCTTTTTCCTGGGGAGACAGAGTGGGTTTTCTCCCTGTCTCCATTTGGCTGCCTCTCGAAAATAAACTCCTTGTTGTATACTTGACGCTTTAGTGATTGGTCTAACTGCACGTAGGGCAGATGAACTTGGGTTTGACTACACTTGCGCCTCTGGAAGTCCTACTTCCTTTCCATCACTTTAATTCTGCATCTAGACACAATGCCAACAATCATACCTTAACCAGGTTCTCTGCCTCTTGTGGGGTGTGTCACATTTGGCCATACCTACTTTGGCTCCGGACATCTTTAAGGAACATGCAGGGCTTGTGGCTTGGAATACAACAGAGTTGTTATGGAGTGAATGTGTCCCCTACCCCCAAATTCATATGTTGAAATTCTAAGCCCCAGTGTGAGGGTATCAGGAGGTGGGGGCCTTTGGAAGGTGATTAGGTCTTGAGGACAGAGCCCTCAGAAATGGGATTAGTGTCCTTAGTAAAGAGACCCCAGAGAGCTCCCTTGCCCCTCCCACCATGTGAGGACACAGTGAGAAGATTGCCATCTACAAACCAGGATGTGGGTTTTCACCAGACACCAAATATGCTGGAGCCTTGGTCTTAGAATTCCCAGCCTCCAGAACTGTGAGAAATAAATGTTGTTTACGCCACCCATTTTATGGTATTTTTGTTATAGCAGCCGAGACATAGTAAGACAAGAGTCATGTCTGAATCCAGGACTCTGTGACACTGGGAAAGTCATGTCAGCTCTCTGAACCTCAGTTTTCTGATCTATAAAATGAAGATAAAATCTAGTTCACAAGGTTGATGTTTTTGATGAAAATATGTATAAGCAGTACTTGGGATACATAGTGGGTGATCCACAAAGTGTGATGCTGAGTATTATACATGGATTCCTTGATTCACCATTAAGCCCTAGTGAATTGATGAGGAAAATGGAGTGGTAGTGGGCGGTCCCTTCCCAGAAAACCTAACCCACTCCAGATATTATAATTGAGCCCAATACCCTGGAAGCTGATTGTCTGTTGTCCTGCTGAGGATAGTGACATTAAACAGAGAGGCTACTGTGTGCCAGGTCCTCACCTTAACTCATTTTTATCTTTCTAACCACCCCAAGCAGTAGGTGTTGTTATCCCCACTTTCCAGATGAGAAAAACGAGGCACATAGTGTTAAGTCACTTGCCTGACATCCTGTGACTGGCTAGCATCAAAGCTGGAATCCCAAACAGGCAGGCTGGCCCCCGTGCTCAGCCTTTTCCCCACTCCCTCCCGCAGCCTCTCAACAGTTCCCCCTGCTCTCCTGTCTCTGGCTTTCCATCCTCTTCCTGGCAGGGTCTGGCTCTAACTGGAAGTTGTTTGTTTCACAGCTCAAGGGCCCAGCTATCTTGGGAAGCAGGAAACAGTCTTTTCTTTATTATTCATCTGAAGTAACCATTGTGTTGGTCAAGAGGTGGTGGCCCAGGCGTTCCCACCTCCCTTCACAAAGACCGCTATTTCAAGAAAGTTTCTAAAAAATGCAGTTCAGTCTTGATTCTTGTTTTCCTCTGTGGATGTACTTCTATGCACTTGCAGAGTAAGCAAATTTTTTAATAAACTGAAGCCTGAGAGGCAGTTTAGTGGAATGGAGAGGGCAGGGGCTTGGAAGATCAAAGGGCTGAGTTTAAGTCCCATCAACCAGCATCGACTAGCTGTGCAAAATAATCGTGGCTAACACTTACTGACACCTAGTATAACGGGCCCTCACGTGATCTCAGCAGTAACACTTATACGCTTGGTCAGAATTCTCTGTTTACAAGCAACAGAGGTTGACACTGAGAATTTATACGAAGGGCTATGAATGTATGAATGTTCTGTGAATGTATTGCGTTTAAGTAAAGGTCTGTTGCAGTGAGATCTTATTGTAAACCCACATTGTAAAAAATTCTCAAAACTACTTTATTCACATCATACACACATTGTTTCCATTCCAATCTTTAGTGTGTGTGTGTGTGTGTGTTGTTTTTTTTTTTTTTTTGCCTTCTTCCTATAGCTCAGGGAAAAGGGTGGTTTAGTTAGCAATTGTAACCCTTCACACTACATAGTACTTACCTTGGTCAGGGATGTCTGGTAACAGAACAGAAACTTTCTCCAACTAGTTCAAGCAACACCAAAGGTCTGAGGGAGTTATGGTATGGAAAGACCTTACTGAATCCACGGGCAGTGACCCGGCACACCGTACCAGTTAGTGAAATGGGCAAGGAACTGCACTTTGTAAACACTCTGGTAGGTTCATACGATGTTACTGAGAAAAATTAAGTGAACTCGTATATATAATGCTTGGAATAGTGCCTGGCTCACAGTAAGCCCTCAAGATGTGACTACGACATTCACTGATGAAAAATTTAATGCCAGGTCCCATTTTGTCCACACTGGTAGAGTTTATGAATTATAATGCTGTTCCAGTTCTGGCCACAGCACCGTAAAACACCAACACACGAGAGCTGCCTGCATTCCTGTAAGGGCCATATCTTATTGGCATCAGTATTTCAGGTTGACTGACATTAATATATCTGCAAAACCTACAGCCAGATGGGTGGGGTTAGTTGAGACAGCGTGAGCACTGGTTATCTACTACATAGGATCGACATGCTGGGGTTGGCAACTTGCATGTAGCCAACAATAGCAAAGATGAAAATGGCAGCACCCCTAGAGCTGACCACAGAAGCTCCCCACTCCACAATCCCAGGATCTTCATTCCGTTCTGTGCACTTGTGCTCTGCAGCGTGCGTGCTGTGGCCCCACCCCAACCCAGAGGTTCCCGGGACTACATTGCTGCTGGGAGAATATCCTTACCTATAACAGACTCACGGACACCCACCTAGAGTTAAGTACTGTGCTCATTTATCTTCCTCCAAAATAATGTGTATATATAGGAAACTTTAAAGAAAAATATTATGGTGAGTAGCGTATAAGTAATATTAAAAAATTTCTGGCAGTTTCCATTTACGCCAAAGCCAGTGAAGTATGGTTCACTGTAGATTCGCAGACCCGAGGCTGTTAACCCTGTACTCCGTGTAACCTGCATCTTTACTATAGCCTACTTCCTACCTGCCACTTTATAAAGGCATGACCTCAAGCCTCACAATTCTTTGAGGTCGGTGTAGGAAGCCAGAGCTCAGAGAGACATAGCCAATCAGTGAAAGAGACAGGATCTGAACCAAGGTTCTCAGCTGCAAAACTCGTGCACTTAACTGCTACTATCCTGAAATGAAATGCAAGAAGCAGTGGACCTTTGGAAACAGACTGTGGCAAACAGTGTTTGAAATTATCTGTTTCCAAAAGAGGCCTAACTAGGTTGTGTAAAGCTTACACTACTGGGTAATGTAACTGTCCAGTAAAAAATAACTTCTTTAATATTTTTCCTCAGAAAAGGCAGGAATAGATTTCTTCAAAGCAATAAAGCATCAGGGTCTCGTTCCAGGCTTTTTTCCAAAGTCAGACTAGAGTACATTTAGAACAGTGTGCAAAAAGGCCGGGTAGTGGAGTGTCTGACTTGGGAAGCTGAGTGTGAATCCTGGACTTGCCAACATACTGCTTCAGTGACCGTTAGTTAGCAACTCAGCTCACTTCTCCAAATGTAATTTCCTCTTCAACAAAGTGGGCTGATGATAGTACAGATAAAAATACATGTAAAACATGGAGCATTGAACCCTGCACCAGAATGTACCCCTCTTCACTATTACCCCTAGTGATGGTCCGGCCAGTACTACCTCTGGCCAGCTTTGGCCTTCCCAGCACATTAAGAATCCCTTAGAGAACCGTCAGCATTAGTTCAGATCTGTTTGCAAGCAGGCAGCAAAACCAATGTGAGCTAGTAGACTTTGAACACTGAGGAGAGACTTACGATGTACAAGATAAATCATCTGGCCCTACTGAGGATGCAGACATATAAAGCATGGTTTATACTCTCAAGAGGCCAAACTCCAAAACACATGGGCTGGACAAGCCCTTATTTTACCAGGATACACCCTGCATGATGATAAGTCATAGGGCTGACTGCAAGAACACAGGGGAATAAACCTATACCTTGAAGCTCAGTACTTCCAACACTAAGTTGGACAACGGGTCAGCATCCTTCGGGACATATTAAGAGTATATTTCAGGACATATCTACCCATTGGGTGTACCTTACAGTTACAGCTCATCTTCCAAAAGAGAAGATCCAATGGAGTTATCACAACGCAATACTGAATCCAATAGGAACATGTGTGTAAAGCAATGCAAAGGCTACTGACTCTCCGCTCATCTGGCCTTTGCAGTATTGTCTTTGGGCCCAGACACCCAACCCTTAGTCTACAACATGAGTAATAGCAACTTTCTACACAAAGAAACCTTGAAGCTAAAGGCCACTTATATAATAACCTTTGCGAGTTTCAACTCGAGAACCCTCTCCTTACTTCCCCATTTAGCAGCACGCAGATTCTGCTTTAAATGACCCCTTTTTCAATGTACTCTGGCCCCAAATTGGGCACATGACCCAAGATAGCAGTCAGTATCACCCTGGAATCGGAATCTTGAGAATGAGAGTTCTGGCTGGCACTGTCCAACTTCTTGGCTTTTTGTGGTCTGGTTGGATTCCCCTTTAAAAGTTTCCCCAAATTCATTTCTGCTTAAGAGAGTCAAAATTGATTCTTGCTCCTGACTAAAAAGTCCTGTAAGAAATGAGTTGCTTTGCTCAGCGAGCAGCTGTGGCATGGTCAGTACTTCCTCAGGCAGAAAAAGTCCTGTTAAGGAAAGAGTCATACTATTTTGTCTTGAAACATAGAATTAAAGATGACGTAAGGAAAAACACTGAGGCAACAGGGAAAGAGAGCACCAAGGTATGCTAGGTTTGGATAAGGAAGTCTTTGTTTGTCTATGGCACCAACAGAAGAAAACTGGTACTGCCCAAGATGCTCTCTTTCATCGGGCGTGTTGTATAATCCTTTTGGGGCAAAGACCACACCCAAGCATTTGATTAGATTTTATTTTCAGAAAGGCATCGTTCATTCCAGTTTGTCTAACAGATTACATAATCAAGCGGTTTTTTTAAAAATGTTAATCAGGAAATCCCACTTTCATCTGCAAAAGTCAGGCTATACAGATAAACACCACCAAGTTTATAAGAATACAAATGTCATTAAGTTTCCCAGACCTTGAGAATAATTCACCAGCACCCACAAGAAAAAGGCAAAACTCTGCCCTCCTGAAAAGGTGTATCACTTTTTAGGAAACTGGTAGAACTTCTGAAAGTCTCAACATTTGTGATTATGCTGATAGCCCTTACAAACTATTTTATACAATCTGTGCCACATTAGCTAGGAGTCAACAGGCTCGATGTCAGCAGGTAACATCCCTGCGGATCTGTTGCTGTTTATGATGACCTCTGGAGGTCCCAAAATGCATGGAAGCATTCCTTTGATAGTGATTGTTGAAAAGACCCCACTGGCCCACCCACCCCAAGAAGTACTATAATACTATTTAACTGCATGCAAGGAACAAGATGGGAAGTAGCTGAGGACTGCAGAGAATCTAGTCAAACTGTCACTGCAAAGAGCGGAGGAAAGAAGCATGTAATCTTATCTCAAATCACAAGTGCTTCCCTCTTAAACTTCTTCCCTCAACTGGGCCTTCTCTGCAGACAGAACTGGTCTTCAGAGTTTCTGAGTCTCTCTCTCTCATCCAAGTTGCTCAAGCTAGTTTATATCTTTCCCAGCAAGAAAATATAAAGCTTTTGGAACGCAGCAGCAAAGGAAATAAGGAATACACAGAAACAGGGATTTTAGGAGACACTCTCCTGGTATCGATTTAGAGGAAAATGTTCCAGAATACTGCAAGCACCTGAGTCATCAGCAGAAACGTTTCCCCTGATATACTCGTCCCACCACTTCTGTTGCACAGGTTCTTCTGGCAGCAGTCGTACTTTAGTTCCTTCCCCCCTAACTGTTTTACGATGTCGTTGTAATTGCAATTAGCAAACTGCCAACACTGGTAATAAATTCGTGTGTCTGTGGGAAAACACACACACACAAAGGTAAGCAGACAAGTGGATAAAGTTCTTTACCTGTCTTTGAACTTTAAATTCTATTTCTTAGAACTTACCTTGTGGAAGTGGAGACATTTGGGCAAGAATGTGCATCCCAGTTGGGTTATAAAGAGGAACGGTTAAGTAAATGATAATACAGCTCTAAATGGAACTTTTCCATAAAACCCAAGTCTCATCAGAGCCAGTACAGTTGTGTGTATGGGCAAGGCAACAGGCAATCATACTGATGTTTTAAGAGATTTAAGAGATGTTTTAAGACTTTTAAACACATACCCCCATTGATCCAGCAATTCCATTTCTAGAATTTACTCCATGAAATTACCAGTAAAAATGGTTAAGATACATGCTCACGAATGGTTATTGCAGTACTATCTATAAAAAACTATAAAATCCGCCCGTTAATAAAGAAGTGTTTGAAGAAATTATAGTAGAGTACCATACAATGGAATTCCATGTAGATAAATAGTGACGTAGGCCTGCAGGTGCTAATGTGGAAAGAGCCTGAGGTTTAAAAACGTTCAGAAAAATAGATAAATTTGACTTCATCAAAATTTAAAACTTTTTTTTTAAACTTTTATTTATTTTAAGTGTGCTTTTCCAGGACCTATCAGCTCCAAGTCAAGTAGTTGTTTCAATCTAGTTGTGGAGAGCACAGCTCACTGGCCCATGAGGGAACAGAACTGGCAACCTTGGTGTTATGAGCATCGCGCTCTAATCAACTGAGCTAACTGGCCGCCCTAAATTTAAAATGTTTGTGCTTTTTAGGACACTATCTGGAAAAAACAACAACAACAACAAAAACACACACAAAAAGGGAGAATATGTTTGCAAATCATATATCAGATAAGAGTCTAGTCAGAGTATATCAAACACAACTCAATATTAAAAAGACAAATAATGATTAGAAAATGGACAAAGAATGTGTATATTTCTCCAAAGAATATATACAAATGGCCAATAAGTGCATAAAAAGATGCTCAATATTATTAGTCATTAGGAAAACAGAAATCAAAACCACAACGAGAACTTCTGATCTAGATGGCAGAGTAGGTAAACACTGTGCTCGATTCCTCCGAAGACCACATCAAAATTACAACTAAATTATAGAACAACTACATTATAGAAATCTGGAGAACCATCTGAAGACTAGCTGAATGGAGGTCCAACTAAGGATATAGAGAAGAAGCCACATAGAGACTGGAAAGAGGGGTGGTGATGCAAAAAGGGCGTACCGCATGTGGTGGCTAAGAATCAGGAGGGATATCTCACCTGTAGATGTCCCCCCTGAGGAGCAAGGGGTCCCAGCCCCACACTGGGCTCCCCAGCTTGGAGCACTAGTGCCAGGAAGAAGAGTCCCCACAACATCTGACTGTGAAAACCAATGGGGATTCTGTCTGGGTGAGATGGAGGGCTGCTGGAAACCCAGGCGTCCTCCTACAGGGCCCATGCACAGACTTAAGTCACAAACATTCACCTTAAGTTCCAGCAAATGGACAGCAGATCAAAAGGTGCCAGGGACATACGGGGAAAACAGAATTGTATGGCTTTAGGACAAGGGCTGGAGGGGCAGCAGCTACCACTGTTCCTGTGTTGAGCCCTCCTCCCACACACCGTGGAAGCATAGGTGGGTGTCATTGCTCCTGTGTTGAACCCTCCTCCCACACATCCTGGAGGCAGAGGGGGTGTCACTGGTCCCGTGTTGAGCCCCTCATGTCCTCTCCCATGCACTCTGGGCCCAGTGCAGGTAGCTACCAACCATGAATTGCTTTGTAGCTCCTACCAGGTGGTTCTGGGCTGGGCATAGTCAACAGCTGACCTTGGCCTGCACTGGAGCCCCTCCCAAAAGGCCCCAGAACAAACACATCCTGTGGCTGGCTTCAGATCACAACAAAGCACCACCCAATTAGCTCCAAAAACGGTATACTCAAAAGGTGGTCTCAGCAGGCACCAGAGATCCGAAAGTGAATCCCACTCTGTGAAGTCAGCCCTTGTACCCTGTAGCAATAACTACATACCTATCAATAATCACTTTCAATGTAAACAGATTAAATGCTCCAATCAAAGACCTAGGGGGGCGGAATGGATAAGAAAACAAGACCTATACACATTCTGTCTATAAGAGACCTACTTCAGATTAAAAGACACACAGAGACTGAAAGTAAAGGGACAGAAAAAGATATTTCATGTAAATGAAAACAAACAAAACAGCTAGAGTAGCAATACTTAGACAAAATAGACTTCAAAATGATGGCTATAACAAGAGACAAAGAAGGACAGTTCATAATGATAAAGGGTTCAATCCAACAAGTGGATATAAAACTAGTAAACATGTATGCACCCAATGTAGGAGCATCTAAATACAGAAGGTACCAAAAAAATGTGTATACATTTTAAGAAAGAAAAACACTGTATTAAAATTGTAACACAATGAATGACACTAGCACTCAATAGATTAGCCATCTTTTGAGCAAACGTCATACTACACATTGCTACCATAATTGAATTCAACTTCGAAAAGTAATACATGGATAACATCTCTTAAAATGTGTACATTTTTTGGCACCCCTGGTATATAAAGCAAATATTTATGGACATAAAGGGAGAGACTGACAGTAACACAGTGACTGTAGGGACTTTAACACTCCATTGACATCAATGGATAGATCATCCAGACAGAAAATCAACAAGGAAAAGCAGCCTGAAATGACACATTAGACCAAATGGATTTAATTGATTTTTTTAGAGCATTTCACCTCAAAGCAGCAGAATATATATTCTTTTCAAGCGCACATGGAATATTTTCTAGGATAGACCACATGTTAGGACACAAAACAAGTCTCAATAAATTTAAGAAGACTGAAATCATATTAAGTATCTCTTCGGACCACAATAATATGAAACTAGAAATCAATTATAAGAACAAAACTGAAAAACACATAAACACATGGAGGCTAAATAACATACTACTAAACAATGAATGGGTTAACAACAAGATCAAGGAAGAAATCAAAAGATACCTTGAGACGAATGAAAATGAAAACACAATGACCCCAAATCTATGGGGACACAACCAAAGCAGTTCTAAGAGGGAAATTCACAGCAACACAGGCCTACCGCAAGAAACAAGAAAAACTGTAAATAATCTTACACTTAAAGGAACTAGAAAATGCAGAACAAACAAAGCCCAAAGTGAGTAGAAGGAAGTAAATAATAAAGATTCAGAGTGGAAATAAACAAAATAGAGTCTAAAAAAAACAAAAAAGCTGGTTCTTTGAAAATATAAATAACATTGATAAACATTTTTTTCTTGACTAAGAAAAAAAGAGAGGACCCAAATAAATTAAATCAGAAATGAAAAAGAAGTAACAACTGACACCACAGAAATACAAAGGATTATAAGGAAGAAATGGATAAATTCCTAGAAACATACTCTCTTCCAAAACAGTGTCAAAAAGAAACACAATCTGAACAGACCAACAACTACTAACGAAATCGAATCAGTAATCAAAAAATTCTCAATAGGGGTGGTTAGATGGCTCAGTTGGTTAGAGCATGAGCTCTTAACAACAAGGTTGCTGGTTCGATCCCTACATGGGCCACTGTGAACTGCATCCTCCACAGCTAGATTGAAACAACTACTTGACTTGGAGCTGATGGGTCCTGGAAAAGCACACTTAAAATAAATAAAAATTAAAAAAAAAAAAAAGAAAGAAAGAGGTACAAATTGGCAGTTACAAAATATTAGATGGGTGCAACAGTATTTTGGTTTAAAAGGTTAAAAATTACAAAAACTGCAGTTACAAAATATTAGATGGGTGCAAAAGTAATTGTAGTTTAAAAGGTTAAAAATTACAAAAGAATTAGGTTTGCACCAACCTAATATAACGGGGATGTAAAGTACAGCACAGGGAATATAGTCAATAATACTGTAATAGCTATGTATAGTGCCACATGGGTACTAGACTTATTGGGGAGACCACTTTATAAGTTATATAAATGTCTAACTACTATGCTGTACACCTGAAACAAATATAATACTGAATGTCAATAAAAAATTAAAATAAAAAAATAACCACAATGAGAATCACTTCACACCCACCAGTATGGTTGTAATCAAGAAACTGAAAAATAACAGTGTTGGCAAAGAAGTAGAGAAACTGGAACCCTCAAACATTGCTGATGGGAAAGCAAAATGGTGTAGATACCTTGGCAAGTCATCAAAAAGTTAAAAACAGTTACCACATGACCTAGCAATTATACTCACAGGTATATATATACCCAAGAGAGTTGAAAACTATGTTCACACAAAAGCTTGTACATGAATGTCCACAGCAGCATTATTCAAAATAGCTAAAAAGGATAAACAGCCCAGATGTCCATTAACTGGTGAATGAATAAACAAAATGTAGTATATTCACACAATGGAATATTATTCAGTCATAAAAAAGAATGAAGTACTGATACATACAATACATGGGAGAATCTTAAAAACATTATGTTCAGTGAAAGAAGCCAGGTGCAAAGGACCACAATACTGTATGAGTCCATTTATATTAAATGTCCAGAACAGGCAAATCCATGGAGACAGAAAGTAGATTAGTCGCTGCCAAAGTATGTGGGAGACAGAAATGGGGAATGACTGCTAACGGGTAAGGAGTTTCTTTTTGGGGTGATAAAAATGTTCTGGAATTAGATAGTGGTGATAGTTGTACAACCTTGTGAACACACTAAAAGCCACTGAATTGTACACTTTGAATATACATTTTCTGGTTTGTGAATTATATCTCAATAGAAAAAAGCTTAGATGCAGAACTGTATATAGAATGTGAATCCACTTGAGTAAATAAAGTGTACGTATGGAGCTGAATGTATCAATTTGCTCTGGAAGGACGGCCAAGTAACTGCAAGGTGTTACCTTCACAAAAGACTAATCTTCACTTACACATTTCTGTATGGATTGAGTTTGGTTTTTTTTAAAGTCACTGGATGATTTCTAAAATATTTTACATTTCATTAAAAATCATTAGACTATTCAGTAACACAGGAAAAGTTTCCAAAAGAACATGCCATTATGGTCCCAATTTTTGCACAGGAAAATAGAGGCCAAAAGAAAATATGCCTAGTTTTTACTATTTAGAAAAATTATGTTAAGTGAAAAAAAAATGTGTTAACTAAGAAAGAACAGTTACAGTAGATTTTCCTCTTCAGAAATAACTGTCTAAATGCTAAGGCTGTGTGCTAGATGCCTGGAATATACAAATAAAGAAGGTATAGTCCTTGTCCTGGAACTGTTTTATCTTCTGTGCTGGAAAGAAAAAATACAGATGCCTATTTCCTCATTTAAGGCTTGTAACTAATTTATCCAATTTCATTCATAGTTTGGCACAAAACATCTAGGCTTATAACTGCAGATAGAACTGTCCGGTTCTTCCATTCAGAGGGATGGGTGTTTGGACTGGATTTTAATGAAGTTTGGTTAAGTGGCAGAGGCCAGATAGGTTTTGTGTCATAAGTATTTAAATGGATGCTTCTAATATAGAGGACGCTGTTGAACAGGACAAGTGACTGCGCTATTTAACAGGAATCAGGCATGGAGCTGGGAAAGCATCAAAGCTACCAGAATTTTAATCAAGGAAGCCTAACAGCTTGGGGAGAGCAGACAGCAATTTATTAATAACTGCTACCAATTTATCACTTACTATGTGTCCTGCAGTGAGCCAAGCACTTTCCTTAATTATCTTATTTGCCTATTTATGACGGTGAGCTTCTCACCAAAGCCACTATGAGAACCACCCAAATAAAAGTGGATTATTATCAGAGTCCCTGGAATGTTAGAGGTTCTCTCTCTGCTTGGCTTGAGTCCACCTTCACAAAGCAACCGTCCCCAGTTGTCTCCTAGGTGTGCCCCTTATTCAGCAGGCCATTACAGCAATGATCCTTGGCACTGTCATCAGAGGCTTCTGCCAGAGTCTAAGTACATGGTTTATACTTCCAGGACCTAGCCAGAAGTCCCGTCAATAGCGGCTGGGTTAACAGCCAACACCTGTCTCTCTTCTAGACTTACTCTGCACAGCACAACCATACCCATTTTCTCCTCTAAGTGCTCTCCACTGACCCCAGAAGATAAGCATTCCCATTTTACAGCTGGGGCCACATGTGGGTAGAGGAGTTAAATTATTTCTCTAATGCAGTGCCTGGCCTTTGACTCGAGTTCATAACGCTGTACCCTGCCTCTACCAGGCGGATGTCTCCAGAGCTGGAGGGGGCTTACATACTCTGTGAAGATCCGCCTCATGGTCCGAATATCTGTATTTCAAGAACTGCTGTTATCATATGTCTAGCTTAAGTTTTGAGATTTATCATCATGGAAAGGAAAAAAAATATTTAAGATTCACATTATTATCCTTTTTAAAAAATAGATTTTGTTCTTGAGAGTTTTAGATTCACAGCAAAATTGCGCCGAAAGTACAGAGTTTCCACGTAGCTCCATGGCAACTCAACCCCAAACAACCTCCTGACGATGAACATCCCACACGAGAGTGGGACAGTTGTGAAAACTGACTCTACATGGACTCATCGTTGTCACCCAAAGTCCGTGATTCACATTTGCGTTCACTCTGGGTGTTGTATATTCTAAGGAGTTCAACAAATGTATCACTGGCTTGCTCATCACACTATCAGAGTAGGTTTCCTGCCCTAAAACACCTGCGCTCCGTCTAGTTATCCCTCCTATTTCCCAGCTAACCCTGGCAATGACTGACTTCTTTATTGTCTTAATTTTGCCTTTTCCAAAATGTGATCGAGTTGGAATGATATGGAATGTCGCCTTTTCAGGTTGGCTTTTTTCACTTAGTAATATGCATTTAAGTTTCCTTCATGTCTTTTTTATGGTTTGATAACTCATTTTTTATTAGTCCATTGGATGGACCCTAGTTTATTTATCCACTCACCTACTGAAGGATAACCTTGGTTGCTTCCAAGTTTGGGCAATTATAAATAAAACTGCTATAAATATCCGTGTGCAGGGTATTGCCGTGCATAGAAGTTTTCAACTCATTTGGGTAAATATCAAGAATGTAATTGCTGAGCCATTGGGAGAGAACGTTTAGTTTTTTAAGAAGCTGCCAAACTGTCTATATCACTTGGCATTCTCACCAGCAATGAATAAGAGCTCTTATCTACATTCGTGCCAGCATTTGGTGGTGTCAGTATTTTGGACTTTGGCCCTTCTAATAAGTGTGCCTCATCGCTTACATTAAGTATTTTACAACACTAAACAATTCATTATAAGATGAATAATCTCGGGGCATCTAGTGTACAGCATGGTGACTATAGTTAATAATACTATATTGTATATTTGAATTTGCTAGGAGAATAGATCTTAAGTGTTCTCATCACACAAAAAAGGGTAACTACGTGAAGAGATGGTATGTTAATTAGATTGTGGTCATCACTTCATAATGTATACGTATATCCTATTACATGCACCTTAAATATACAAAATTTAAATTGTCAAGTATACTTCAATAAAGTTGGAAAAATTAAAAGTCTAATAATTCAGATAAAAAACAATGGGATTTGAGAGCTGGAAAAAAGATTTTGGCTCTAGTCTACTTCCCTCTTTTCTTTCCCCTCCCCAATGCTACCACCCAAAACTCACATTTCATAAATGAAAAAGAGAGGCAGAAAGGACTCACTGGTGGCAGGACAGAGCTCAGAGCTCCTAATTGCTAATTCTACATGTATAATTCTTATATGTATTATTCTTATAATAATATTATACAATATTATTCTACACATAATATTTCCTTTATTCTCTCATTTGCAAATTACCCTTTTTGTAGTGGGGGCTCCAAGAGACACAGACAATCAAGGATAAGAACCAGGTCTCTGTGCTCAAACATAACCGGGGCTCAAACATTTGTGGAGTGAGTGACTGTGTTCCCCCCACATTAACGATGAATTACTAGGGTACTCCAGAGGCAGAGGAACTGTCCCCCTACAGAATCAAGTTCCTCGTGTGGAGGTCTTGAAATTTGAGTCGCAGTCCAGAAATTTGTATCAAAATTATCAGGTACTCCTGTTCTTTTTTTTTAGACAGGATAATTCTACTTTGTTCTTACTTATTGAGGGTTTCTCCTTTCTGGAGAAATCTCCTTTCTATCAGGTTTTTCTGAACCTGTGTTTCTCCCAAGCCTTTCCTGAGTTTACCTGATCTGTTCAGCATTCCTTGATGTTGCCACCGTGAAGAATTTGTGGTAGAGGGTGCAAGAGTGAAATAACCTTGAAGGGTGATTTCATTTTTGTCTCTTAGAGATGTAAGTCTGGGAGGTTTTACCTTATACATTACCTAACTAAGGAGACCTGGAAATAGCTATTCCTCACCAGTATTATTTCCACACATAGAGTCAATCAAGAACCATATCCAGCAAGAACAGAGAGCATGCGTTTGCTGACTTCTTTCCTCTGTCCACCATTTCCTAAATCCTATTTTAATAGGATTTTTGGAGCTAGAGATTCTAGAGTCTAACCAAAAAGGAAAATGTACTTTGACAGGACTTGTCAATGTTAGCAGTCCCCCACCCCATGCCCTTGGGTGCCCTGCTCTGAGGTCACCAAACCTTGGCACCTGCTTTTGCCTCTCTCAGGAATACTCTTCCTCTTTTACTTTCTACTTGTCCTTTGAGCTCAGCTTGCAGGACTCTGTATATACTAAATATCCCATGGGATGAAAGAGAGATATAAATAAAGACATTTGTGACAGATAAACAGGCGTCTATCGTAGTTTTAATTGTCTCCTTTCTTTATCTTTGCCTCTCTACCTCCTAGCTCAGGCTCTGACACACTTAGGCTCTTAAAAGTCTGGGAGGCAGCCAGCGTTGCTGTTAAGAGAATAGGCATTGGAATTAGATGGATTCCCACACTCCAACCCTGGGTTGTTTACTTGACCTTAGTCTGTTGCTTAATCTGAGCCTCGGTTTCCTCATTTATCAAATGAGTGGTAGGTGGGAAGCATTAAATTAAAAATGTATGGAAAGTGCTTAGTGCCACATGCAACTATTAAGTGGTTGCTGTTACTTATTGAATACACATCTAAGGAGAAGTAGAGTGGTAACACTTTTTTCCAGGCTCTCACCATCCCATTACACTTGTGAGAGAGGGAAGGGGGAGGCTCTTACCGGCTTTGGCGTAGAGACACGCATCCAGATTCTGTGTACAGTTGGTGGTGGTAGTGCATCTACCAGATGGGTTAAGACAGGAGTAGCACTCCAGGCTATGACCTAGAATCAGGAAGCAAACCCGTCAGACTCCGGCAGACCAGCACGGACTTGCCCTCATGGCAGCAGAAAGCCTACCATCTCCTTTTATGGGGCAGAGGTCAGCAACTCAGCGTGCTTCCATTCCCACACAGACCTGCAGCAGATGTGTCTTTCCAAGCTCAAACTCCAGGTCCAGCAGCATTTTGGGGGGCCCTGATGCAAGTTCAAAGGGAATTTCCATATTTAAAAACCCATATAACTGTGCAATTGAGAAGGTGTCCCCTATCTTCAACCAGAAGTGAGGTAGTGATTAATCTGCAATGGAACAATGTATTGAACGGAAACTATCTAGAGAATAAGCTAACAGATTCTATAAAGGCCTTCCAAGCAACGAATGTGCTCTATGAAATCACACTCTGATAGTCTGATAATCAGTATTTTTGGCAGCAGCTATCTGTCTGTATTTGAAAAGACATTTTCAAAGAGGAAACACATAAAATCTCATTACAGATCAGTATTAATAGATGAATAGTTACAACCAATTTGATGATAAGGAACCACTAATTTTTGAGTCCCAAGTAAGTAAAATGTTATTCTCCCCAAAAAGAATCCCATCTTTCTCATTAGTAGATCTGTATTATAAATAATTATACTCTTATTAAATTTTGAATTCCGTCAATCAAAATTTTCTAGAAATTGGTTTTGTCTCTTGTTATTTACAAAAAGCCTACATGATATCCTTGATTCTGTCTCTTGGCCTGCAAAGTCTTAACTACTCTCTGGCCCTCTAGAGAACAAGTCTGATGACCTGTGGGGTAAGGTGTCATCACTGAAGCTGCTCCCTGCCGAGGGACTGACCCACCACCAGAAGAACACACAATCAAGGGAAAGACAGCAGCTGTGCACCTTAAACTCAGGTCCGTGGGCAGCCAGGTATTAGCAGTGACACTGAACACAAGCGACAGCGTACATGAAACGCAAAACTGGTAGTGCCAACATGACACAGGCAGAAAGTGACATTTGTTCCTTATGAGGAAGCAAAGCAAGTCACACAGGTGTTCTTATTCCTACAGAGCTTAAGACTCAGGAATGCACAAACACCTTTAGGAGCCAGGGAGGGGTACCCTGGGGGTGAAGGAGTTAAAAGGCAGAAAGCTCTGGCGCCAGGCTGTTTGGGTTCAAATGCTGGCTGTACCACTTCTGTGGGATATTTTGTAAGTTATTTAATCTGCTTGAGCCTCAGTCTTGTCATTTGTAAAATGGTGATAAAAAGAGTACCTACTCCATAGGGTTGACATGAGGATTAAATAAGTAAGTACCTGTGAGATGATCGGCACAGTGACCGGCACATAAATGTTGCTATGACCGTGAGCATCATTCTCATCAGAACACAGGAGAAGCCCCGAGGCAGAGGGACTGAGCTCAGCACCCTAAAGATGGTGCCCACTGGTACCCCCACAGCTTGTGGTGAGCGGGGTGAGTAACTCAAGCTGCTGAGTGTAGCCTCCTCTGCCCCGCCCCCCCCAAAAGCAGCTCTGTAACCCGACAGGCTGTAACTCAGGAAGGTGCTCCACTGAGGGCAAGGTTGTAACGTAGGAAGGAGTTGTCACAAAGCCCTGGACCTGTAACACTGGAAGGCAAGAAAACCAAGGCCAGGCCGTGGCCAGTGGCATCAGCTCCATCTTCCTGAGGCCTAAGAGAAATGAAGCGCATGGCTGAGGGGGCACAGATGGTCCAGAGCCATGTCCCTCTGGACCACTCACCTGAATGGCAGAGGACACACAGGATGAGCAGGAGCCCGAGCAGAACAAAACTTCCTTTGCTTCCCATTGTGACTTGTCTACAGAATCTGGAAGGAAGACACACAAAGAATTGCCATGAACCAACAAATGCCTGCTGGTTTTCTCAGAAACTAAGAGTCAGGAGGTGTAGAGGGCTCCCGGAGACATGGGGAAGGAAGTAGCAGACCAAGAAAGCACAGGAAACCAACCAAGCTGAGAGGTCACATGCGGTGACTCAGGTGGGGCAGCGCTTGGTCTCCCTCCTGCCCCAAGACCTCAGCTTGCTGAAGAAATGCCATTGGTTGTGGTGAGAGGGGCAGCTACAGGGAGTCAAACCACAGTGGGCCCCGAGTCAGGACTACCCTCGCCCTGCCCTAGCTCTCACTTACAGTGGCTGTGGAGCCTTTAGTAAACTCCGTCCCTGCAAGCCTCAGTGCTCACTCGGTGCAGCGGAGACCGCACTGCCTTCCCCATAAGGCTTGTTCAGTCAAATGAGAAAATGAGGAAAGTACCCAATACAGCAACTGCAATTCCTGCCCTGCTGCAATTCTAGCCTAAGCAGCTGGCTGAGCTGGGGCCTAGGGAAGGCCACTTCTCCAGGCCACGCCACTAAGTGCATCAGACCAAACCGGTGACTGGAAGGCACCAAGATGCTTTCAGCAGCAGAACAGGAGGCAAAGGCTCAGCGTGCCTGGGAGCTCTGGCTCCCACCTTAGCAAGCATGATGGGGATATAACAGAGGGAAATGCTCGGCCTCTCTGACTCGTCTCCTTCCAGCCTGCCTTGTGTCCATGGCCTCCAGGCGAACAGCTCCTGCTTAGTCACGCACACAGACATGTCAATCATTAGAGGAATTCTGCTGGTGGTGTGAGTTTTACAAGAACAGTTCCTCCAGTTTCCCCTTCCCGACATAAAAGCCACCTGAACTCTGTGAGATGGTTTGAGGAACCACTAGGTCTCCCATCTTCTCCCTCGGTTCCTTCACCGATAAACCTTTCCTCGCTCCAAACTCGGATGTTTTGAGTTTTTGGCCTTTCAAAGCAGCAGGACTTTGGACTGGTAACAGGGACACCTTCTTGATCACTCTGGGTAAATAGAGGGGTTCGCGGTAACTTTGATGACTAGTCCCCATTTATGCCTTAATGTGTAGCAGGGAGCATTGAACCCTCCTTTTGTCTGCTAAGGAAGCCAAGGCACAGGGAGGTTTTTAATTGTCCAATCCACTTCCCTGAGCCCATCTGAAACAAGGAAGAGACAGTTCCTCTAACCAGAGTTAAACTCTGTGGTGGGGAGACTTCTTGTGAATTCAGCTTCTGAAATAAATTTGTTAGGCTAAGGCTCCCAGAGAAGAGATTTTTATATCAGGAGAGTCCCAGATGCCTATGAGTATAGTTACCGCTCTGGGGAGCCTAGGGCCTTAGAGGCTGTTGAACATTAAGGCTAGCAGTGTCCTCAAGGATAAAACCTGAAGTTCTTATTGTATAGGAAATGAATAGAGACCCCAGGGGATGAAGTTACCTGTCCCCAACAAACAGGTGAGTTGCAGAGCTACATCAGGCAGAGATCATGCTTCTATTCACCAGGAGCTGATAACTCACGAGTAGCTTAACATTACCTGGTGGCTAGTAGTGGCAAGAGTCTGGAGCTTTGCCTCCTTATCACCTGTAACACAGTGCCGGGGGCAGCCCAGCAGGCCTAAACAAAGATCAGTTACTCAGTTCAGAGAAGTAATTATAACACCAGTAGGGAGAGACAAACAGGCACATCATAATGGACAGCCCCTCCCACTTGGAGGTCCCCTGTCTGTTACAGCTGCCAGATACAGCCAGCGCCCCACACCCCCAACTCTCTAAACCACACAAACCTGCAGCTGCCCATACAAGGGTCCTCCCTGCCATTTACTCTAGGATGCCAAGTCCCTAGCTTTCCAGAGGGC
Organism: Rhinolophus ferrumequinum; assembly: GCF_004115265.2. Lineage (NCBI taxonomy): Eukaryota > Metazoa > Chordata > Mammalia > Chiroptera > Rhinolophidae > Rhinolophus > Rhinolophus ferrumequinum. The sequence continues at coordinate 24,052,339 of NC_046294.1, read as the reverse complement.
CACTCACAGAGAGCCTATTCATGTGCCTGGCCTTGGAGGTTATACCTGCAGAGCCAACTGTTTAATGAAGATATTTCACAAAGATATGGGGCGCAGGTAAAAACACATCTTCCACTTTGGAAAACCTCCAGCAGCTCAGGGCTTGGTTTTGTTTGTCTAGCTGACGTGCTTCAAGAGCTGTCCCAGAATTTTTAATGCACTCCTTTTTAAGTGCTTCTACTTGGCAGCTGTCAAACATGAATTCCATTAGACACCCGCTCACCTTACCCCAAAATCCCTATTTGGGCTTTTATCATCCAAGCCACTCAGCCTAATGGGATATTCTCTTACAGAAAGCTTCCGCAAAGTTATGTTTCTACTTTGAAAGCACAGAAGCACCAAATCTCAGGCACGTTTGGTCCAGGGAGGCAACTCCCTACCTCCTTTGGAGTCAGGAATTACCCACCATTTTGGGAAACGTTGCCACCTCCCTCAGTTAAGATTCCGAGCCCTGGAAAACTGGGAGTTCATGGCCACCAGTGGGAACCATGAACAAGATGGGTCACAAGGGTACCCAAAATATTGACAGCCATCATTTGTTCTCCACATAGCAGGTGCCAAACTGAGCCCTTTCTGTGAATTATACCAATGATGTAACGCCTATGATTTTACTGCTAAGAAAATGGTATTAAATAGCTCGCTCAGGATGACCCAACCAGTAAACAGCAGATCCAAGATTCAAACACTGCTCTGATGCCAAAATGCAGGCCCCTGACGGTTACATTGTGACGCGTGCACTTGATGAGAAAATGTGAATTCACCACTTCTCTTCAAGCATGCCAAGCTTCAAACTGTCCTGACTCTACCGGTAGGTGGATTCCAGAGCCAGTCACCCACAGGCAGATTAAGCTAGTTAAGTTAGGGCCAAGGGATAGGGCAGAAGTGTGTCCCTGATCTTGGGGGTCTCGGAATTGAACACAATGTCATATTTGAGTTCTCCCTCGTGTGTTTGAGGTCTCTCCCTCCTTTTCAAAAAGCAGGACGACTATCATCACAAGCCGACTTAATATAGCGTGGGCTGGGTCAGTAAGTCAGTACATTTTATGGGTTGATTTGTTTAGAATGAAGTAGAATTATTGCAATTGGCAGAGGTGGGCAGCCAGGTCTCCGCTGGGGCCCCCTAATTTCTTTAGGAAGTCGGCATCAAGTAAGAACACGATTTTTAAAAGCATCAGCTGGTCACAGCAGAAGGCGCGTTCAAAATGGACACTGGGTGTGCTAGGAAGGAAGGAAACCACTGGTCAAAAGGCAAACCTGAAGAAGCCTCCTGAGCTAGACTTCAAAAGGTGGCAACTAAGTCAAATCACTCTTTCACAAACAAAAACTGGGAAAACAGGAAAACACAGAGTTTCAAATGTCACAGGTACTGAGTCACAGATGTCACAAGATGAGACACAACCCGAGGTCTTCTCACAGTAGGTTGCAGACTACAGGGGAGAAACCATTTTCTTGACACTGTTCACGCACGTCAGGAGAAATGGAATATGTGAGCTGGCACATTTCCCGGATCCTTGGAGAACCTGCTTCTCCTTAAACAACCATTCAAGTCACTATTTAATATACCTTTAACGGTCGTCTGTGGGACTCTAAGAAGGGCTCCATCCAAGCCGGCCCAAGAAAGCAAAACCTCACACCAAACTTGGACTTAAAACGTCGAAGTTTCGGCCCTACCCTGTTTATTAAAATTCAAAATTTACACTTCTGGGTAACAGAAGAATGTCCGTGACCACTTAGAGATGGCGTTAACCTCCTTTCAAGACGCGATTTCTTATCCCTAGATTGCAAGAGATTCCCTTCTGAGAAAGGTGAAGGCAGGTGGTCAGAGTTCAAGGAAAATACTCCCGAGGGAATGGAGAGCACCGCCCGCGTTGGGGTGTTTTGGGAAGAGTGGCCTCTCCTCCCTTGTTGGTGTAAACAAAGGAAGCCAAGCTCTCTGGGGAACGAAAAGCGTGCGACAGGAGCGTCCAGTGCAGGGGGACTCCCGCCAGGCCGCGGGCGAAAAGCCAGGGCCTTAGGAGGCCGCCCCGTCCCGGGGATACCGGGAAAAGCCGGGGCCGGCCCCGGGCGCGGAGGCCCGCGCGGTAGAGGCACAGCCTGCTCGGACCCTCCGAGCCCCCCAGGCCCCGGTGGCCCGAGCCCAGCCGCCCGTGGGCGCAGGCTCGGAGCGCGACTCCGCCCGCCGCCCAGCCCTCGGTCTTACCACACAACGCTCGGAACCCGGCAACCAGCGCCGCGCGCGGCGTGTGGGGCGCCCCGCCGGGCTTTATAGCCTGGGCTCCGGCGGACTCCACCTCCTCTCGCCGGCCCCCCTCGCCCAGCTCCGGTTTAGTCCTGCGCGCTGCAGTCTGCGCGTTGGAGAGCAGAGGACAAGTGCAGCCTCCGGAACCGTGGCGGTCACTGCACGCGCCCAGGGCACCCTGGGAGCTGGACAACTACCGCACGTAACCGCCCAGGTTCAGAAAAAAACCGGTGGCCCGGCTTGATTAAGGCCTTTAAAAACCAGGAACGGAAAGTTTATGGTGTCTTCCTCCGGTTTGTTATCGAAAACAATACGAAACTCCAAGACTTCTAATTTCCTCTTTTTAAAAAATTGTATTCAAATGTTTTTCAAAACTTTTTTATGCCCATGCCAAGGTCTCACTGGTCCCGGCTGTTGGGTTTATCCAGTCCTGCTACATACAGCCTGAGGCTCCTTTCTGCTCTTAGGCTCTGGAGCCTCCGAATATCCTTCAGCTTACACTGGCCAGTCTGGGACCAGAACTACCATTTAGAACGTTATTTTTACGTGAAGATGTAATTGGCAGTTTCTGTTTATCACTTGGAAAGTGTCCCACCCACTGCAGAACTAGCTTTTAGTCTTTCGCTGCGTTAATTGATTTCAAGGGTTTTTTTCCCAAAATGTGTCAGAAATCCACAAAAAACAAAAAGTTGACATTTTGACTATTTTATGCATTTATTAACAATCTGAGCTGCTTTGTATATAAATGACATTATTTTTATGTATAAAATTTTCGGATATATTCATTCCGATATAAACGAATGTCGGGGCGAAAGAGTTAAGAGCGCCACGCAAGAGAGAGTGGAGAATAGGCGAAAAGTACGTCTTTCTCCAAGAGACTGACCTCTGTTGGTGATTATGACACACTGCTGATCAGGGTAAGAAGGTTGACGTCTCATGGCTGCTTATGCTGAATGGGAAGGGGAAGAAGACATGGGATAAAATTCAAGCAGGGCAAATTATATGATAACTGATCATCACGTGTGCCTTCCGCCATGATCCTGATAGTTTAGGGGTGTCAGGAAATGAGTTTCGCTGGGTGTGTCTGCTTAAATCAGCTAATACGTGTATTTCAGATGATAGCTTATTTACAAAGCTCTTTCAGATGCATTATCTTATATGCATCCTATTAGCTGTTCCATCCTTGAAACTCTCTTGGATTCCAAGATGCCACTCTCCCTCGTTTTGCTTCCAGTTTCTTGACCTTTCAGTCTGAGATTCTTTTCCACTACCCACCCATAATCTGGTGTTGCCAGGGTTGGACCAAGAACCATTGCTACAAGTGCTCCCTGGGATACTCTAGTGCATCCACTTTGTTTTACCTTGGAGGTATGTTTGCAGATGATTTGCAAATATTAGTTCTCCTGGCCTGACCACTCCCTCAGTCTTCATACTCGTATCAAACTGATATGAAGTGCACCCAGAAGTGCTGACATCTCCACATAATGCCCCAGACATATTGAACTCAAAATGTGTCCAAATATGAACTCATCACCAATGTTCCACTGCTTTTCCTGCAATTTTTTTCTTAAATCAAGCCAGAAAACTGGGAATCAACTTTTCTTCCACTCCCTCACATCTAATCACTAAGTCCTGTCTACTTCATCGTTTAGTTACCTGCTTCATCTCTTTACTCCTGCTACTGCCTTAATTCAGCCCTGTAGCATGTTACTTGGGCCATTACAATTTCGTCACGCCAGGTCTCCATGCTATGTTAATTCCTGCATCCCCCCACGCCTTCTCTACCTATCCTCTTCCTGGAGACCTGGCCGTTTTACCTCTCCAGCCTATGTTTGACTTTTTACTTTCCATTCAATTTTTCCCTTTTATTACCACCTTTCTGGAACACAGTATGACTGCAGCTGCTCTTACGACTTTTAAGATTCAAGTCTTGTGCTGAAGATGGCAGAACAGAAAGATGGAAGGAATCTGGAATGTTGACACCATTGGGCCACCATATGCCACATGTCAGCCCTGAATTAGTTCCCTTTGACTTTTCACAAGAGGAAAAGGGAAAAATTACCCTTAAGCTGTTCAGGCTACTATTTATTTAGGTATCTGTCTCATCTTGACACATCCAACTTTAGACAAATAAGGTAGGTGTTCTCAAGGGACCTCAGACCCAGAAATGGCCACCAAAAGCATAGTATGACCAAGTATTAGATCCAATGAAATAAAAAAATCTGACCTTGTCATCAACTAATCTAATCACACAATAGTACGAACTAGAGTTCATTCATTCAACATACCAACAGAATGTGAATTTTGATGAGAGAAAGCAAGCATGAAGCATTGAGAGGCAAGGGTTAAATGGGATTGCAGAGGAGATTTGGAGCATCATGAGAACTCTGGGAACTGAGAGGTCATTCAAAAAAGGAAGATGCCAAGAAACGCAAGGGATCCTGGGGCCAGCTTTCACTTCCCAAATCAACTAGTTTTAAATTATTGCTTTATTGGGAAAGTTTGTTTTTCAAAAAAATCAGTAGGTTGAAAACAAGAGGGGCGGCCGGTTAGCTCAGTATGTTAGAGTGCAATGCTCTTAACAAGGTTGCCGGTTCGATCCCCACATGGGCCACTGTGAGCTGCGCCCTCCACAACTAGATTGAAACAACTACTTGACTTGGAGCTGATGGGTCCTGGAAAAACACACTTAAAATAAGTTTTTTTAAAAAAAGAGAGATAGTCATAATAGAAGGATTTGGTAGCCTGATAACACTCTATTGAAAAAAATAAGCAGGAGAAACTACTTACTCCGTTTCAGAACATTTTCACATGTGCCAATATGAAAGGGTAAGTTTGCCTTCGTGGTCCATCAGGATGACAGCTGTTTAACCCTGTACACATCTCCCTCTTTCTACAGTTTTCCCTATAAATGAACTGTTCTTGGGGAAAATTAGAAGTGGAGCATGATAGGGTAGTCAAAGCCAGGAAGTGACTTTGAATGAGCCTCTGGCAACAGACCAACAAGTTTCCATCTCCTCTTCCATCTTAAGAGCAAAGGCTTATCAATATTAGTTTATAGACAATAGGCAATTACACAAAATACAGCATTGGAACCAAAAGTTGTTTTTAAAACGTGAGTTTTTGACACTTGGAGGATTTCAATCCAAACTCTCAATTATATAATTACAAAAAAAAAAAAAGTCCATGTTTCAGGAAAACATACTTAATCTTAACATAAACTCATGTCACTTATCACAAAGTTAGACAGTCAAGTGTATAAAGGAGAAACAAAACAGAAGCAGTATTTACAAAACTGGACTAAATGAGACATGAAAATTTTTTGTTAATAAACAACACAATACATACTTTTACACACTACATTTCAAAAACGATGCATCTGTGAACAATACGATAAAAGTCATAGCATTAAAGACTTTAAATTAAATTCAAGGTTGTCATACTGAAGATTTTAAATTAAAGGTTGTAGAGTTGAAGACTAAATTCAAAGTCAAGCTCATAGTGATAAAGAGCAAATTCAAGGTCGTAGTGATGAAAACTTTAAATTTAAGGACAGATTGTCTAAGAAAGGACAAAACTAGCACTCAAGCTATTTAGTCAAATAGTTCCCCGTGAGTACAAAATATATAGGAATCACTAAATGGATTAGCCTAATTACAAATTCTGTTCATTTCTAAATACCACACAACTGCAAGAAGTCTTTTCACAGAATTACTCAGTCACAGTTTCTCACTATCCTTGGGTATTTCTGCTATACTTTAAATCCTGATTCAAAACAATTCCCTCCCATTTCCATATTTTTATAAGTATAAAATATTTTTAAACAAAGAAATGTCTGTTCCTTAGCTAGAGAACTATTCCCCTATTTCACCCTCTACCTCAAAAACACAAAGTACACCCAAACAATTCAATTCCTAATGTAGTCGCATAGAACCCAGGGCCTGGAACAATATTTCATGCTAGTTTTCTGGCTATATGCTGAGGACAGTTGAGTTATTTACATTATTAAGAATCTATTTAACAGGCTGGATTCATTCCAGCGCTTCCATCAGCAGAGGTGTGCTAAAAAAGGCGAGAGCAGCGGCGTCTGCGAATGGGAACATCGAAAACTCTCCTCCGCCTCTCCTCGTCGTCTTCATCAGATTCCTCCATATCTGCTGAATCATCATCATCGTCTTCTTCCTCCTCCTGTTCTTCTTCCTCTTCCATCTCTTCATATTCATCAGGACCCATTTCCTTGAAAGAGAAAACAATCTTTTGATAAGAACTTCCATCAGTTTTTTACACTTATTTAATGCAAATTCTCATTTATCTAGACTCTAAACAACCGGGCATACCAAATATGAATTGTTATAGACTTGACCAGCACAATATTCACAATGTACATGCTGATGCAAGATTCCAGAATGTATGTTCTATCACGTCTAAAAATGCTCCATGTGGTTTTAATAGTACGTATATTTCATTAATACAGTACTTATATTTTACATTGTAGTTGATAATTCATTTACATGATAGTGAATAATTCATATAGCAAACAGACCACTCCTAACAACCTGAGATAAAATTTTACCGAATTTATCATATTAGTGTATTAAGCAACACCTCTTTATTAATCTTTATGCTTACAGAAAAGAGGATGTCAAAATATTAGTAAAGGTATGACCTCTACTGGTGAGTTTTATGTACTGTCAACAAGAGGTCTAAGAATTCTATTGAGTTCCTACTATAGACACATCATTTCAATTCAACCACCGTTGGTAGCCTCTCCTTTTAAATTAACTTGTTGAAGGCTTTCAGAATAGGACAGTAGTGATGTTGACCACGCAACATCTGAACACCTCTTGGAAACTTCAATTCCTCTTAAAGCGATGTCTCTAATCAAGACTTACTCTGCTGTCAATTTTCTCTCACACTTTTGAAGACTCAATGAAAAGAGCTGCTTTGTTGGACATAATTCTTAACAGCAAGGAAGTCCCAGCTGGTAATGTGGGAAGTGTTGGGAAGCTTGGGATGTGGTGTCAGCAAGTCCTTCCACCGAGGCTTTTATGCCATTATATGATGCAGCACGCCACTATGCTTGATTTCCTCTCCAACCACTCTCCCCGTTCACTGCCCTCCAGTACCCTGGCCTCCTTGCAGTTCTTCAAACACGCCAAGCATATTAGTGCTTCAGGATCACTCCACGTGCTGTTCTTTACCTTGGAACACCCTTCTCCCACATATCCACCTGGTTCCCTCTACTTCTTTCAAGTCTTAATTCAAATGTCACCAAGGCCTTCCCTGACACATTTCTATATTAGAATAACCCAACAGGACACTCCTTATCCCCTTTACTCTGATTTTTCTGCAGAGCACATATTACTACTTGACCTAAGTACATAGTGTTTATTTGCTATACTTTGTCTCTTCTAACTGGAATGTAAATTTCAAGATAAAGATTTTGATGGTAATGTTCACTGCATTTTCCCCAACACCTAGTATGTATATATTCAATAAATATTTGTTGGACAAGCAAATTAGTTAATGTGGGAGAAAGGTATTGTCTTAAGGATTTGTCACAGGGATTTTCACTTGGGATTTATTATAACACAAACAACAGAGGAAATATACATAAATATGGACATTAAGATATTCCATTATTTATCTTTGGATTTTTTTTCTTTAATCCAGGGAAACCGACTTTAAAATTCAGTAGGAGGTCCAAAAGGGGAAGGGGGAAAGGCTTAGGAAATTCTAAGACATTGAATCCAGGTAGTATGATTATTAATTATCTTAATGAAGAAGAAAACAAATATTGTTAAAGAAATCAATGTGGCTAACGAGGAAGATTGCTGATTATCACAGATAAAATGTACATACACAAACAGACGGAAAGCGGAACGCACAGATGAGAATGGAAATGAATCAGTAGGCGCCCCTAAAGTGTCTAAAAACAAACAACAACAAACCATCTAGACCAAGAACAGGCTTAAGACCAACCGAAAGTGTATTTTAAAGTGGCATGCAAAGTATAAAGCAAAAGAAAGGATTAAGCCTCCTAATTAATCATGTTGTTAGAGGACATACAAGGAGAACAATTCAACTTCCATATCAAGAAAACTAATATTTAAACAGGAAAGGTACAACACCAATACAACACAATACAAAAACAATCCCCACTGCCTCTTTCATGTTAATTAGAAATAAGTCCAGAATTCTCATTTATTTTTATTGATTTCTCATTCTTAAGACAGAAAAAACATTTTCAACAAGGCAGGTGAAAATTTTATATTATTTGTGGTTGGGAAGACACTAAAACTCTAAATAAGTAAGAACATAGTTAAAAGAGGGTTGAACATGTAATGAGTTTATTATTGTAATTTAAAATTATAAATTTAAAAATTTTAAAAAGGAATAAGTAAATATTATAAAAGTTCTCAGGTTTAATTTCTAACATGATAAATATCAATATAACCCACATAAGCAAGAGTTCTCTGGAGTCCTCATAACGTTTTTTAATTATAGTTGACATACAATATTATATTAGTTTCAGGTGTACAACAATGTGATTAGACATATATATATATATATACATTACGAAGTGATCACCACAATAAGTCTTGTAACCATCTGTCACCACACAGTTATTAGAATGTTATTGACTATATTCCTTATGCTGTATTTTACATCCTCATGACTTATTTTATAACTGGCAGTTTGTACTTCTTAATCCCTTCACCTTTTCACTCATCTTCCCACCCCCTAACCCCACCGGCGACCATCAGTTTGTTTTCTGTATCTATGAATTTGTTTCTGTTTTGTTTGTTTGTTTTTTAGATTCCACATATAAGTGAAATCAAACGGCATTTGTCTTTCTCTGTCCAACTTATTTCACTTAGCATAATACTCTCTAGGTCCATCCATGTTGTCGCAAATGGCAAGATTTCATTCTTTTTTTATTGCTGAGTAATATTTCACTGTATATATGTACATCTTCTTTATCCATTCATCTATCTAGGTTGCTTCCATATCTTGGCTATTGTAAATAATGCTGTAATGAACAAAGAAGTGCATATGTCTTTCTGAATTAGTATTCTTGATTTCTTCGGATAAATATCCAGAAGTGTAATTGTTGGGTATGGTAGTTCTATTTTTAATTTTTTGAGGAATCTCCAATAACTTTTAAGAGCTTAAGGGGGTCATGAGACCGAAAAGTTAGAGAATGACTATCCTTAAGTAAAGACTACTTTGTACACACCCTAATAAACATTAAAAACAAGCCTTAACAGGATCAAGCTGACCCAATAACAACAACTACCTGCCCAAACAACTCTCAACACTCTTTACACTTTATGTCAAGAATATTAGCAACTTTAGGACAAGGAATATTGTCAGAGATAGCGGGAGATTTTATAACAATAAAAGAAGCACTTCATGAAAAAGACATCACAATCCTAAGTATACTTGCATTTAATTATAGAGCTTCAAAATACATGAAGCAAATCTGATAGAATTAAAGAGAAATAGACAAAACTGTAATTATAATTGGAGATTACAACAATCATCTCTCAGAGAACAAAGACAAAAAAAATCTGTAAATATAAAGACTTGAAAAACAGTAAATCAGTTTGACCTGTCATTTATAGAATAATATTCCCCAAAATAGCAGAATATACATTCTTTTCAAATACACAAAGATTATTTACCAAGATAGACCATAATTCTGGGCCATAATACATTTTAAAAGGATTGAAATTATACACAGCGAGTTCTCTAACCATAACAAAATCAGAAATCAATAACCAAAAGGTAACTGGAAAACCTCCAAATGTTTGGAAATTAACACATTTCTAGAAAAGTCATCGATCAAAATTAAATTACAAGGAAAATCTGAGAATATTTGGAATTAAATGTTAATGAAAATGCATCAAAATTTATGAAATGCAGCTAAAACAGTACTTAAAGAGAAAAAAAGGTCTAAAATCAATAATCTAAACTTCTACCTTAAGAACCTAGAAAAAAAGTAAATTAAACCCAAAGTATGAGAAATAAAGATAACTGCAGAAATCAATGAAAACAGAAAATGAGCAAATAGAGAAAATTAGTGAAACCAAGTTGTTCTTTTAAATGATCAATAAAAGTGAAAACCCCCCTAGCTAAATGATGAACAAAAGAGAATATATAAATTACCAATATTAAGAACAAAAGACATAAGACTATAGCTCTTGCAGCCATTAAAAGGATTATCAAAGGAATATTGTAAATAATTTTATGCCAATAAATTCAACAGTTAGATAAAATGGACAAATTCCTTAAAAGACACAAATGACCAAAAGTGAAACAAGAAACAGAAAATATGAATATTAAAGAAATTAAATTCCTATTTCAAAACTTTTCCAAAGAGAACTCTAGCCCCTGATAACTTACTGATAAACTGTATCAAACATTTAAGGGTAAGATGATATCAACCTCATACAGAAACTGGGCTAGTCAAAAATGGAAGACTTATAGGAAGTAGCAAGTTCCCAGAACTGGAAATATACAGAAAGCATTCCTTCACTGGGAGGGAAGCTAAACTTCACTTCCAAACCTAGACTGTAGATTGTTTTCAGCAGATATACCACAAGTATAATGGCCTGAAGTCTCCTCATCATCCTTCTTTCTCCAAACTGGAGTTGGGAATGTGTCAATGCTGGGTCAGATTAATACCATGTCCATCTTCCCAGACTTATTTTAGACCCACTCATCAGGGTCATCCCAGGAGCCAGACGGCTTTTACTGAACATTTGAGGCCTACAACTCAATTACATTCTTCTGGGTACGCAATTCATATTTTATTCCTATTCTATAACTGAAGCCTCATAATTTTCTCTAATCATTTTATAGCCCAGAAGACTGGGGTTACTGCTATACCTGTCATAAGGTAACCCTAAATGAGATTTTAAAATATACCTAGTTGACTTAGGAAATGATCCCAAACAAGGACTACTAAAATTAAATCCTCTTTGTAATGATTTCTATAGGATATTTGTATTATTTTACAAAATTGGGAGTTTTAGCAAAAACACTGTAAGAAATTGTTTCCCCAGTCTTAATGAAATAAAATAAAGCAGATTATAGCTGGCCTATTGTGGTATTTCTCCTTAGTTGACAGAAGTATTTTTGGAAACAGTGGAAAAGAGGCTGAACTTTTAAAACCAGTAACTACTCTATACGATACTATAATGGTGGATACATGTCATTATACATCTGTCCAAATCCATAGCACGTACAACACCAAGAGTGAACCCTAATGTAAACTATGGACTTTGGGTGATAATGATGTGTCAGTGTAGGTTCATCAATTGTAATAATGGTACTACTCTGGTGGGAGATATTACGTGGGGGCAGAGGACATATGGGCAATCTCTGTACCTTCTGCTCAATTTTGCTGTGAAGCTAGAACTGCTCTAAAAAACAAGATCTATAAAAAATAAACGAACAAACAAAAACAGGTAACAGTAGAGTTACTCTGATTGAAGAACATGGAGCCTAGCTACTTATTGTCTACCTCCCCCAGCATATTCACATCCCACCCCTCTCCAATATATCTCCCTCAAAATTTCTAGGGTTCTCTGGAACACAATTTATAAACTATGTGTCTGGCTAATTAACAAAGACCCTCTGTGGAGTTAATTTTACAAAGTCATGTAAATCAGCACCAGAGGAAAATTTAACCTACCAATCGAGCTATAGACACCCTGAATGTCGGACATGCCATATGGAATCGGGGAATGGCGACATTAAAGATCTTGTCTTTAAAGTAAAGAAAGTGGAAGGTATAATATCCTTCCATATATCCTGATGTTGTAGAGAATGTGGTACAACTTGTGTATTCATATACCCGACCAGGGCTGATGATTGGAAATTCACCTGCAGAGAAAACAGTAACAATAAACCAAAGTATAAAATTCAGTTCTTCATCACAGCAATTAAGATATGTCCTCTAGGGGATTACATAAACTATGTTAAAGTACATTCACAATCAGAAACAACTTCTAAAAGGAAATACAACAAAATGTTAACAGTGACTATGAGTGAGTATTTTGACATTATTTTTTGTTATAATCCCCCTAGTTCTCTGGGAAATCGGGAGATTATCTAGTAAAATAAAAGAAAACAAGAATTATTTTATTTTTCAAAATGTTTTGAGGCATTTTACACACTAGTTTTAAGATATGGCTAACAAAGTATCACAGACACAAGTTTAAATAGAGATAAGGATCATCTAAATGTTTAAAACATAAAACTCTGAGGATGCATCTTAAGCACTGGGCCCAGACAAAATGGCAGTCAACAGGGAGAGTTCTTACTCCAAAGGATCAAATGACTGAAAAAAAATTACAGCTTTAATGAAATTCTTTAGCACTATCCCCAAATAAATCCAGGAAAAATTCCTTAAATAAACATACAAAATATGAATTTATTTGTTGGCAATGAATTAGAACAACTTTAATGTGAACCGAATTATGTACATGCTTAGGACAGATTACAGAAGTGTATGGTTTAAATATGTTATTTTCCTGAAGCACAAATACAAAATCTGAAGAATCTAAGTGTTCAGAAACTTAAGATAATCATAATTTTTTAAAAAGCTGAATGTCAATGGAAATCAAGCTACAGATAATTGAAGTCATTTCCCCCAAAACTTAAAAAAGATGACCAATATGAAATTTATCCTCTTTCTGCCCTATGCCTGGTAACCCTGCTGAATATGATAATGAAATATTATCCAGCTTAAAAAAGAAAAAAAAAAGAACTTACGAGGGAAAAGCAAGGATCTCAGGTGATCCACAGAATGGAAACTCAATTCCTGAATAATTAAGTTTGCTATAATTTTAGAAAAGTTATGTTTAAAGTATTAAACTGATAGAATAATGACTTTTACATATTATATTGATGAAGCAAACATATTGTAGTTAGAAGTCTAGAATCGATGGTATCGTTCACATTGTAAACACAGCTACTAAAAAGATGCCATCTTATCCACTAACAACATCGCGTATTTTCCAAGCTGTGTCACATACATGCTCCTCCAAAATGTCTTAGGAGCAACTGATGTATAAACCCAAATCTTGCGTTACATACCAACTACTCCAGGTCCTTGAACTTCTTCTACATCACCTTTAGCATTTGTTATTCTCCAATAGCGACTGTCCAACTGACAAGCCTTCTCAGGAAGTGCATCCTTTGACATTTCAATCCTGGAGAAGGGAATGGGGCGGAAGAGACACAAATCAGGGCTTTTTTGGTTTCTTTTGTTTAAAAGCTACAGTATTTGGGATAAGACCATGAAGGGAATTTCCAAAAGAAATTAAGAAACCCAACCCAAAGTCTGTGTTAATCATCTATTTCTGGAAGTTCTCCCAGATATTGGCCTGACTATCTTGGCTCCCCCACGGAAATGCTTTCATTCAATTTACACACCTGTCTTTCAGTGGGGATCTACAATACAAAGGGCAACATAAAAACTTACAAAGACACGCTTACAATAATCTTTCGCTGTTCCAATAAAGATCAGCGTGGAAAATACTTTCTAGAATTATAGTTCCATGAAAAAATTCTGTTTTAAAAAATTGAGTCTTTTTTTCACTACAAGGCTATGCAACCCATTTCCCCCTTTTTCCATTAGTTTCTAGAAAGCACAAAGCAAAATGTCATTATTCAGTTACTGGGATTACAACGTTGACTCTGATTCCCAATACTGTTATTTTCCTCCCTTCCTCTGGGAATCTGCTGTCTCTTATTTTCATTTTCAGTATCCTATAAGTGTGTGTTGGTATTATTATTTTAAGCATGTCTGGGTCCTAGGCAAAGTCTAAAATAAACAATAAACACATGTAACTAGACATATCAAAGGCTACATAATAGCCACGCCCTAGGATGCTCCTACTAAGTATACATTACGAAAATATTTCTAGTATGCATATATGCATGTATATGCATTTTTAAAACACTCTGTATAACATCATAAAGTATATAAAAAATATCAAAAACAAAGTATCCATAGTCCCTTAGAGCAGTAAGTTGTCTTTATGTCATAGCACAAGAGTATTTCTAATGAAATTGAATTTAATATTTGTTTTTTATTTAACCAAATCCAGTGCTTAACACCATGTTTGATATACAGGCAGTGCTCAATAAATATTTGACTTTTAATTGAATATAGACATGCCAGATGAAATTTAAAAAGCATGATTTTATCGGGCAATTTTGATAGGTTCCAGAAAGCAGTACAACTCTAATTTTGACTTTTCACGATGATTACAACTTAGTGGTCCACCTTGCAAAGTGGCACAATACTTCTATTTGCAAGAAATAAATAACTTAGAGTTTAATATAAACTCAAGGTACTTTACAAACACTATATTGTAGAAAATTTTGTTACCCACATTCCTCCACAATTCAGCAAGAAGCTGCTTTTCAAAATGTGTTTTATAAATCATGACAATTGGGACAACAACAACACATCCATAGGATATATCCCACTATTAACTAAAAGGCGACCCCTTTAAAATTCTCACCTGATTCGGTACGTGAAGAAATAGTGGGGTGGATGTACAGAGCTCAGTTCTGGCAGAAACGATGTGGAAACTGAAACTGTAATATCCCCAGTTGTTGCTACACACTCTGGATCATGAACATATCTAGGTAATTTAAAAAATTAAATATTTTTCAGTCAACTAACGTCAATTCTATAAGATAAAAGGTTTAAAGATGCAAGGCAATATATACTATACTTCACTTTAGGATTGAAAATTTAAATCCTATTTGGGACCATAAAGGGATAGCCCTCTTAAGCTAAGAGAAAACTAGAAATTATAAATAAACCAGAAAACCTGAGGACTCTGGATCAGTAATGATAGCCATCAAGGTTCAGTCATCCGTGGTTAACTTGGAAACTAAAAAGAGCTTATCTCCATTTTCAGAGCTAAAGAAACTTTTAGGACATCTGAAAACCCAACTAGACCCTATAAACAGTGGCTCTGACAATAAAAATGCGTTAGTATATTATTTTAGGGGCCACTATTATATACTTAATCTATCATTTCTGCCAACCATGCTACTATGAACCAATATTAACTCTAATACTATCTATAATACCTGGACATTCCATTTAGAGATAATAAATAATATTTGCCAGGAGTTAGTTAATAGTTACTGACTTGCTATTCATAATAAATCTACCTATTGGCATATAGCTTTTTTTTTCTCTTCAAAAAGAACTATACAACTTCTAAATCAAAATCAGTTTTTTCTCTTGATTCTTCAAGCAAGAAAAATACTGGCTGTTCAAGTGTTTGGATATTTTGGCTTTAAAGTGAGAATAAAATAGATTTATGATTATGAGAGGTTCTGTTGTTAACCTTCCTGGAAAAATTCATCTAATGATCTGTAACTGAATGTTTTCACTGATTATAATTATTCCAATCCCAAAAAGCCCCAAGTGAAATACCTGAAAATTTGGTCTCTGATGATAGGGAAGCCACCTGATACAACATTGTTGACGTAAGAAGTGAACCAGTCAGTAAAAGTAGCACCTGTAAAGCAGGAAGGGGGAAAGGAGAAGGACAAATTGTTTTTGTAAAACCAATCAGGAAACAATTGTAATCCCTCTATGCTTAAGATGTGATATCAAAACTAGAAACATTTATAGATATAATTCCACTAGTCTTTTATTAGGTAAATTTCTATCTCAATTCTATCCATCTTATTCCCAACTACTTTAATTGGGAGTTCTCCAACTACTTTCAAACTACTTTTTACACTTATAATTAAATAATAGAGTTTTAAACTTTAATTTGTTCCAGTATAAGAATGAAAAGCCTTCTCTTTATAATTTCTTGAACAAAGGAGACACAGTCACTTTTAGGAAGAAACTACAGGAAAAATATCAGCACCTATCCTCCGACAATCAGGGTACATCCTGACTCATGCTCAGCCTGGATACCTAACAGGGGTGTGGTACTGTGGAATTCTGGGCGTCAGGACAATCCCAAAGGAGACTAGTGGCACTATGACAGACTCCAGTGGACAGCAGTCCTCCAAAGTCTCAATGACCAGCTCGAAGCAGAAAAGAATGACTAGAACAGGTCAGTCCAGCTCATACATCCATGACCTACTGATTGGAGCAATAACCAGCATTTAATTTACATAAATTATGCTTGCCCGTTCTAGGTACTACAACATAACTTTCTGAGACCCCCCCATTTATTAATACATCTCAGTACCTAGCACTTTAGTCCCTTAACCAATGATGTCCAATGAATTTCTTTATAATCTTGTTCTATTAACCCAGTTTCTGTACTCCGCCATGTGAAATGTCAGATGCTAAATTTATAGTATGTACTTAACATTCTATTTTGGGAATGATAGAAGATATGATTTAGGCTTGGGTCTGATTTATTAAATGCTATTACATTCAAAAGGATCACTGAACATCTGTTCACTTTGAGCAAGATATTAAGGAGCCTATTTTTAATGACATGAATAATATCATTAAAATTCATAAAAGATATAATTTTATGTTTTGAGAACTAGTAATTTCCTTGTGGAGTTAAAAAAATAATTTAGTATATTTCATGGAATAAAATGGTATATAAAAAAAGAAATTTCTTATGATTTACATAAAACAGGAACTGACATACTTAACATACTTAAATTTATTATAATACATACATACCAAAGTGTGTTCTTTAAAACGAGGACAGAATTTTCTATGCAACTTTCACTACCCTAAATTTTTCTGAACATAGAATCCAGTTTTCTTAAATATCTATTAATAATGCACTGAACACCAGGAGATTCTATCTTATATTAGGGTTTTATCAAGGCAGCTTAAAGGACGCTGCTTTCTTATCTTTCCTCCCAGCACAAACTTCCTACCTCATCTCTTCTCAGTGCATCTCAAATCTTTTGTTTTGCTTTCTCATTCTAGGAGAAATCCCAACTACCAGAATAGTATTAGCAGACCTTAGTACTCTGCTCTAGTGGTGGGGTCTTCCATACCACATCAGACCAGCACCAAACTAAGAGTAAGAAACTCAGAACCTAGCAGGCAGCTTACCTTAGAGCTCAGGCAGCCTTCAGTTTACAGACTGAGTAGCACCATTGCACTAGAGCTAAGGAAACTTTTGGGACATCTAAAAACCCAGTTATACCCTGTAAACAGTGGCTCTGAAATCATGATGATCACCTATGAAAGAATGTGTTACGCAAAGATGCTAAAGAAGGCAATCAGCAGGGACATAACCCCAGTGTTTGCTTAATCGAGAAACCACGAACCACATGAATCAGGGAGATTCCAAAGCTAGGGGTTAAGTGTAAAAGCTTTTTATAACTCACTATGTACGAGTGAGAGCTTCTTGATTTTGTGAAGGACGCCACAAACTTAGAATGTGCCAAAGTATGGAACAAATGGAGACTTATACTGTGTCCAAACTGCCAAGTAGAAGAAATAATTAAATACAGACACCTTACCCTGGAAGGGCCCTTTATTACTAGCATATGGGGATGTTGAATCTATGCTAGAAATGCCATTAAAAAGCAAAATGGATAGTCAGGAAGCTTCTCTTAAGTGAGCAAAATCTAAGCAAAACAAGATTGGATGAATAGCAAAGGGGTGAGCTGCACCTGCATACAAATTTAATTGTTCTCAAATCCTATGAGAAAAACTCTTTTAAGGCAAAGAAAAGCTAGTTGTGCCAAGGAGTTTATGAAGCCCAGTTTATTCTGGTCTCTGAAGTCTGCAGTTTTGAAGTCTCTAGTGTGACTCATTAGTATTTTACTATATAGCACTGACACAAAAAAGTATAAAGTAGTTTTATATATCTGTATCTCTATGTATTAATATGATTGACAGAAAATGCATGTGCATGTAATTTCTATATACTCATAGAAATTCTATACATTTCACTGTCCTATAGCAGAGTCCTAAGAGAACAAGATTGTATGAGGCATGGCTTTTTTCCAAATAGAAACCAAATTCAAATGAAGTACAAGGGCTATTCTAATGAGAGCCTAGATACAGTACTTGAATAAACCAGCAAGCCTAAAGAAATACAAGTATAAAATTGCCAAATGATCAAGTAACTGAAAAGTTTCTACCAACTTAATTTTTTTGACCAGAAGGAAGAAGGGAAAAAAACGACTTTATTTTTTCTCCTACCTATGATAAACATGTCAATAGCAGCTGGATTCCGAGCCATTTGGTCCTAGGTGAGAAAAAGGATATTATAATTGAGAAAAATACATTTTATTTAATTTCTCATTGTTCATTATCTATATTCTTCCCTGGAGACAAGGCAAAGCAGATAAAAACAACCGAAGTGCTCTAGCCAATACTCAGACATTCTTCACACTTTTCAGTTCCTACTCTTAGAACTGAAGAAATAAGACTGAAACCAAATACCATATTTTCTAATTACATTAAAATCCTAACAAAAGCCTCCTAAAAAGCACCTACATTTTTCAACTACTCAAATTACCTACTGAAGAGTTCAGTAGGTGTATCAAATGATGTTCAAAAGCTAAATTTTTAAAGTTAGCAATGTATATTACAATTAATTACTTCAACAAAAAGCTCCTTAGTTTTCCTTAAAATTAAAATGCCTTACACAAATTATAGCTTTCCCTCTGTATGTACAATAGTTTGTATTGTTTGTCCATTGGTAAAATTTTCTTTTGGCATTCCATGCTATTATGTTAGATTATTAGCTCTCTAGCTAGGTCTATGATTAAATTGCATAATACTCTATGTCCATTCTACAGCCCTGAAAATTTCCAATATACACATTTATACACTCATCAGAACACATCTTAAAGCCACATTTAAACACACATCCTACTTACGGGACATTGGTAGAAAACTTCATTTTTGTTTCGGCCCTCCGCCGCTTCCACAGCTATGTACTGACTCAAACCAGTATGTATGCAAAAAGTTAAAGGGAGACAGTGTTTCAGTCCCTGTCTCTGCTGGAAGCCTCCAGCAGCCGTATCGACATCTAACAGATCCTCAGAACGATAGTGATTAGACAGTGCCATACTTCCCAACAACCTGAGAATAGACTCAAAAATTTAATCAATTGCAGTGCCAAACAACTGTGCTTTATCTTTTTGATGAGTAACTTCACATTAACAACTTTATAAGAACTGATTAATATGTCGATTCTAAACTGAGAATGCCAAAAACACTACAATTTCTATATATTAAATTTGAACTCTTGAGTGGAAAGACTCTGATTTAAATTAAAAGTGTACATGTCTAAAATAGCTAAATGTCAGCTTTGTTTCAAAGAAAAATAGTTGTATTGCTTTCAAGAATCTACCTTGCCATGATAAACTGATTTGTCAGTGTTTTGCTAGATATGCATGTATGGCTAATGTTTAAAGAGGTAAATCTCCTCTGATACCTTTATCTTCATACAACTTTTAGCTTACCCTATCCTACCAAACAGTATAAATGTTAATCAGACTAAAACTTGTCAAAAGTTTCATAAGCTTAGGATGTATGGGATCTAAATTCATCTCACTGCCTGTGCATGAGAACAACACAGGTGTGGGTCTTTGACGATATTCCTATCCTAAGTCTCACTGTTTGGGCTGTGGATAGATACAAATTCCTGTGTTGAAACTGATAACCTGTTTGTCATGTCAATTCTGGGCAACTCTTTTAATAAGTTCTCTCCTATTTATTCTTAAAATGTGACAATTTCTCAATTTTGTCAAATTTCAGTTCAATAGGAAAACAGATTAGGAAAAAAAAAGCTACTAACTTAGGCTTATCTAGTCCTAGCTGCCCAATATTTGATACTGAATACTATCTTGTAATCTCAGTATGATAACCTTAAAGATTCCCTGTACTCACTCAACCCAGATCTGAAATAATAGCAGGGCCACATAGGGTTTTTTATTGGCACCACGTTCCAATAAGAACAATGCAAGGTTCACCCTAAATTCTTATTAGCATTTCACAAATGCAGTATCTCTGCAACAGCTTAATTTCATAAAAGAATAAAAGAAGCAGACCCATTCAAAGCATACCGTTTTTTAAATTGTGAATGAGTATGACAGCCACTACGTGGTCTGCTTTCCCCAAAAGGTTCCACAATCAATACTTCATCTTTTAGAAGTTAAGTTTAAAATAGGCCACTTAATTATAGGCTATACTTGAATAGGACAAAATTGTATTATCTTTAGCTCTGAACAAATTATTGCTTTTTACATGTACGGTAAAAGAATTTGCATCAAGCTCTCAAACACAAATTACCTGGCCTGTAACAGGATAAATATTTCAAGGGTTCCAAACAGCGTCATTTAAAATATACTCATACATACACCTCCCTCTATGTCCCACAGCCCTCACATCTAAACAGACTTCATTTTAACTCTAATGATGTATTGATAAAAATAATGTTTTTATGAGATATGTATTTTTGTAAAATCAAATTCAAGCTGTAGATTTTGTCTTATGGATTGCTACAAGAGGGAATTCCTATACTCCTTTAATCTGTTAAGTGTAACTACATATACAGTTTATTTTCACTCAAGAAAATAACGCAAACAGCAAACAGCTTACCCGGGAACCACTAACTTCTGCCCATTGTGGATACGATATGAACATCGATAATCATCAGGAAGCTTGCAACCAATCTGAGCTTCTACAGCATCTAGGTCTTCCTCTCGAGCACCCTCTGCAAATGCATCAAAAAGCAAATTATGAAGAAACAGTAAGACTTAACTCTAAGATGAAACACAGTCTTTCTGCTAGCCAATGAAACAATCTTAGAGCAAGTGAATTCTGTCCAAAATGCATTGCTGAAATACAGGGAAATGAATTGAAAATTCAGAGAAATATTATATCATTTTAGATTGGCACTGACATTTGAAGCACTGAGCAAGCAAATTCCTCAATTTCCTCTCAATAGGGAAAGCACTGGTACTAAGTAAAATATGGAAAGGTAGGCACCAATGAAATCCACAGTAATTTTTTTCACATTACAATGCAAACATTCAGGCATACCTCATTTTTCTTAATCTAATATACTCACACTTCCCTATTAAAAAAAAAAAAATCTCCAGAAATTCTCTACGCTGGTGTTCAAGAGTCTTCACGTAGTCTCTAAATGGGAAATATAGGACATAGGTGTAGGTTCATCCTGTGAGGAGGCCAATAACTTGATTTCAATTTTGCACGTCTGTAAGCCTGCCATATATTCTAGCTTCAAAAAGCAGGAACTAATTACAAATACCAAGAGATTTACTTCTAGCAATGGCCCACCAGGTTGTAGGATCAAACTTTTTGCTGAGAATTAGAAAAACTGAACAACAGAAAATTCATTTCAATGGTTTTGGAGAACCTCAAAGATAGTGAGAAATGGCAGGGGTGGGGGAGTCCAGAAGAAACTGATGGGTTAGCCAGCCTTTGGATTTGCAGTCACAGTGTCTGTGAGGCAATTGGCAATTCTGAAAGCAACCATGAAGCTGAGAGGCCCATAAGCTGAACAATGCTTTCAGCAGGATCACAAGACTGAATGAATTTTCCAAAATTAATGAAACAAAACTTCAAACCATAGATTCAAGAAGGATTATAAACTCCATGGAGAATAATTAAAAAGAAAATCATATCTAGACACATTATTGGAAAACTGCTGAAAAATCAAAGACAGAGAAATTTTAAAAACAGCCAGAAAAGGGAGAAAAAAGCCACATGATCACCTTCAATGGAACAATAATCCAGACACCTAAATTCTCAATAGAAACAAGCCAGGAGGATGTATCTTCAGAGTGCTGAAAAAAATCATTGCTGTCTAGAATTCTATATCCAGTGAAATATGTTTCAAAAGTGAAGATGAAATAAATAATTTTTAGACCAAAAAAAAACTGAAAAAATTCAGCAGTAGCAGTCCCTCGTTTTAAAAAATACTAAAAGGAATTCTTCAGGCAGAGAAAAATGATCCCAGATAAAAGCATGAAGATGCAGGAAGAAATGAAAAGCAACAAGAAAAGATAAATCTAAATTAATATTGAAAAAATAACATTTTCAGGAATATATGAAAATTAAAATCACAAAAACTATAATACAAAAGGCAGGAGGGAGGTAGAGTTAACATTTTCTAACGTACACTAATTTAAAACAGACTAATTAAATAAAAAAGGGGGATACAGCATAAAAGATAAGTAAGGCGAATGTAAAAAGGAGCTCAGGTGATACAAATGAAAAACAACAGAAACATGGTATATTTAAACTCCAGTATATTAGTAATTACATTAAAAATAGACTAACTAATCTAATTAAAAGACAGACTGACAAACCAGATAAAAAACAAAGCATGATCATATCCAAGAGGAACATCTTAAAGATGTAGGTACAGAAAAAAAACGCTAGAATAGCTCTAGTAAAATCACACAGAATAGACTTTAAGGCAAACAGCATTAAGAGAGGTAATGGAGGAATTTTTTATAATGGCAAAAAGGTTAAATTCATTATACAAATATTATAATTCTAATTTTGTGTCTAATAACAGCTTCTCTCTCTCTCTCTCTCTCTATATATATATATATACACATATATATATATATTTAAAATGAACTAAAATGGAAAAAGATATATCTACGATCATAGTGGGTATATTAATTTTCTATTGCTACAATATTAGTAGCTTAAAACCGTCATTAATTTTCTCCATTTATGTACATCAGAAGTCTGACATGTCTGAATTGGATCTTCTGCTCAACTTCCACAAGTCTGAAATCATGATGTCAACTAAGGCTGCTATCTTATCTCGTGCATCTTATGCTTGGGATTCTCTTCCAAGCTCAATGGTCGTTGGCAGAATTCAGTTCCTTGCGATTGTAGCTGAGACCCTCAACGGCCATTCCCAATAACCTGGCCCTCTCCACAACCTGCCAGCTTGCTTATTCAAGGCCACAGGAAAGACACCCATGCTTCAAATCTCTTTGATTTCTGGAAGGGCCCAGTTCCTTTTAGGACTCACCTGAGTAGGTCAGGCCCACTCAAGACAATTTCCTGTGATTAATGATTAACTAAAATCAACAAATTTGGAACTTTAATTAATTACATCTGCAAAACCCCTTCATCTTTGTCATATAATATGACCTCATCATAGAACTAAAACCAATGATATCCACAGCACCACTCACACTCAAGGGGAGTATATTATTACACTATGCAAGTGTGGAAATCTTGGGAACTATTTCAGAATTCTGCCTAGCACAGTGAGAAATTTTAACATACCTCTCTCAGTAACTAATAGAACAAGTAGCAAAAAAAATTAGTAAGAGGGCAGAAGATTTGAACAAAATTAACAATTTTTGCCTAATTTTACATATCACTGAATCCAACAGTGGCAGAATATACATTCTTTTCAAGTGTACATAGAACATTTGCCAAAATGGATTATATACTGCACAACAGAACAAATCACAACAAAATTCAAATGACTGAACTCATATATTCTCTGATCACAATGGAATTAAAATACAAATTATATAGAAAAGATTACTATAAAAGCCCCGAATGCTCGGAAATCAAGCAATATATTTTTATATAACCCATGGGTCAAAATTGAAGTGAACAGAAATCAGAAAATATTTTGAACTATGTTAATGAAAATGCAATGTATTATTTATGAAATGAAGCTAAAGCTATGGTTAGAGGGAAATTTATAGCCCTAAAGTCATTTGACAAAAACAAGAAAAGCTGAAAATTTATAATCTTAGTAATCATCTCAAGTCAGGAAAAAAGCCACAGTAAAATAAACTCAAAGAAATCAGAGAAATTAATGAAATAAGAAGCAAGAAACAAACATAGAGGATTGACAGGATGGCCGATGGCTCAGTTGCAAGCTCTGAGCAACAGTGTTGCCGGTTCGATTCCCACATGGGCCAGTGAGCTGCGCCCTCCACAAGTAGATTGAAAACAACAAGCTGCTGCTGAGCTGCCCCTGAGCTCCCAGGCAGCCGGATGGCTCACTTGGTTACAGAACGTGCTCTCAAACAACAAAGTTGCCGGTTCAATTCCCACATGGGATGGTGGGCTGTACCACCCGCAACTAGACTGAAATCAGTAACTGGACTTGAGGCTGAACTGCACCCTCCACAACTAAGATCGAAGGACAACAACTTAACTTGGAGCTGATGGGTCCTGGGAAAAACACACTGTTCTCCAGTAAAGTCCTAGAAATACAGTTCCCCTTTTCCAATTAAAAAGAAAAAAAACCTTTAAAAATAAACAAACAAAAAGGATTGACAAAGGCAAATGCCAGTCCTTTGAAAAGACTAATAAAATTGATTAGCCCTACCTAGTAAGACTGATCAAGAACAAAGTACAAATAATACCAGAAATGGAAAAGGTTAAACTACTGTAGATCCAACAAGCATCACAAAGGTAAGAGGATATTACGAAAAACTTTATGGCAATAAATTAGAAAATGTAGATGAAGTAGACAATTTCCTAGAAAAACACAAGTTATGAAAATTGACATGAAAATAAGCAGAAAATATGAATAGTACTATTTCTAATAAAGAAATTGAATGCTTAGTTTAAAACCTTCCCATAATAAAAACTCCAGGATTGAATGGTTTCACTGTGCATTCTACTAATCATTTAAGCAAGAAATAAGGCCTAGTGGCTCAGGAGTTTGGAGCGCCATGCTCCTAACGCCAAGGTCGCCAGTTCGATTCCCACATGGGACAGTGAGCTGCGCCCTCTATACCTAAGACTGTGAACAATAGCTCTCTCTGGAGCTGGGCGGCCATGAGCAGCCAGAGCTTGGCATAAGCTGCTGTGAGCTGCCCAGAGCAGCAGACCGACTGCCTTGCGGGAGTCGCAAGGCTCATTAATACCAACATAAGCCAGGGAGCTATGTCCTACACAACTAGACTGAGAAACAACAGCTTGAACCGGAGGACGGTGGTGAGGTGGTGGGGGGAGGAGGAAGAAGCGAGGGGGGGTGGGGTGGAAAAGAAAACAAGTAAGGCCAAACTGACATAAACTTTTTCAGGGAACAGAAAGAGGCAATACCTCCCAACTTGTCCAACTTGTTTTACAAGGCCAGCATCATCTTGATACCAATACCTGACAAGAACATTGTAAGAAAGGAAAATTACAGGCCAAACTCTCTCCTGAACATAGATGTAAAACCCCAATGAAATACTAGCCAATCAAATCTAACAATATATAAAAAGGATAATATATGACAACCAAAGTTTATTCCAGGAATGCAAAGGTTGTTTAACATTCAGAAAATCAATGTAATTCAGCGACTTAACAGAATGAAGTAGAAAAATCATAAGGCTGGAAAGGCATTTGATAAAAATTAAATTATCCATTTAAAACATGAAAACAAAAACCCCTCCTCTCGAACCAGGCTCAGAAGATACTGTCTTCAGTCTGATAAAGAATATCTACAAAAAACCTACAGCAAACATCATTTTTAAAGGAGAAAAGTCTCCCCCAGAAACATAAGGGTGTTCACTATCATCATTTCTCTCCAACATTTTACTGAAGGCCCTAGCCAGTGCAATAAGACAAGAAACAGAAATAAATGACATGTAAGGATTGGAAAGCTAGAAATAAAACTGTCATTAGTCTACATGCTCAGGGAAATGCAAATTAAAACCACCACTACACACCCACAAGAAAGGTTAAAATACAAAGAATGAGAACATTAAAGTGCTGGGAGGGACGTAAGGTGGTAGAACCACTTTGGAAAATTAACAGTATCTTTTAAAGTTTATATATACATCAAAAATGATTTATATTTCTATTATTTACATTTTTTTACATTGACATTATCTGTAATTGCCAAAAACTAGAAATAACCCAAAAATCCATCAACAGTAGAATGAACATATAAATTGTGGTCTACTCATATAATGAAGTACTATACTGAACAAACTGAACAAACTACGGTTACACACAACACAGTTGAATCTCACAAACAAAATGGAAATAATTCACACAAAATACTTAAGCATGCAATTTACATAAAGTTAAAAAAGAAAAAAAATTACTCAGTGGCATTAGCAATCAGGAGAGTGATTACCTCTGAGAAAGAGGGAAGGTCTAGATACAGATAATTATTCTACTTCTTGACGTGGAGGGTGTTACAATGGGTGTGCTCACGTTATGATAACTGACTGAATTGCACACTTATGGTCTGTGCACATTCTGTAGGTTGGTTAACATCACTAGTGATAGTATGTGGATATCATGTACCCACAGGTAAGTGAGGAGAGGTGTACTTCACCTCTGCAGTAATCTTTCTGAAAACCCATTACTCCAGTCTAGTCATGAGTAATACTTCAAACGAAGTCAGTCTGAAGAACATTCTACAAAATACCTAACCAGTACCTCTTCAAACTGTCAAGGTCCCAAAAGACAAGGAAAGACTGAGAAACTACTATAGAACAAAGGACACTAAGGAGACATGACAACTAAATATTCTGGATTGGACACAGGAATTGAAAAGGGATATTAAAGGAAAATCTGGTAAAATCTGAATAAAGCCTGGAGTTTAGTTAATAATAATGTGCCAATAAAGAGTTTGTTTTGACAGATGTCCCACAGGGCAATACATTAGGGGGAACTGAAATTGAGTGAGGGATGTACAGGAATTCTGTACTATTTTTGCAACTTCCCTGTAATCTAAAATTACTCCAAAATAAAAACTTTATTTAAAAAGTTTAGTACAAAACAAGCTGAATAGCTGTTTGAACCATAGTTGGATGAGGAAAGAAACTAGTATTTATAGTCAGTGCTACATCTTGCACCTTTACCATACAACATTAAGAAACCAAGAATTTCTTAAACAGAGTAAGCTAGAGAAAAATCATAAACAAATAAATATGGCAAAAGAGAAATATAAAGAAACATATGTTTACAAAATAGTAAAATGAAGATGTATAGAGGAATCCTACTGTAATAGAATTTGGGAGTCAGACAGACCAGGTGAAATCTCAGCTCTACCACTTAGTGACTGATCTCTGACAAGTTATTTCATCTCTTTAATCCTGTTTCCTCAATGGCAGATAATAACACCTACCTGAGAGAATCAGTGAGGATTAAATAAGCCTCATAAGTTTAATGAAATGCTTCACTGACACTCAATAAATGGAATTTACTTTCCTTGTCCCCTAGCCTACTTGTATAAGGAAACAGTGAAAAAGTTACAAGGAGCCAAGAAACCAAGATGAGCATTCTATCTGTCACTGACTAGTTATGAGACCTGACATAAGTCACCTGAACTCTCTGAGCCTGTTCCTTCGCCTCTAAAATGAGAAGACTGGTATAAATCAGGGATCAGCAGACTGCCATCTGTGAGGGTCATAGCCCCTGACTCAATGTCAAAGTTATAGAGATGGCAGCTAGAAAGGAAACTTGAAAAGCAAATAGGTATTGGGCTTGGGGGAATTTTTATAAGTTGCTTGAAATTATGGTATATTAATATATCTTCTACCAATCTATCTAATGGTATGTATCATGTATCTTCGAATTTCATATTTACCTTACATGTTAGTTTAAAATTTTAGCGTTAGAAGGGCGTTTAGAGATCATTTAGATCAGGGGTTGGCAAAGTTTTTCTCTAAATGACCACATAGTAAATATTTTAGGCTTTGAGGCCAGAACCTGTCTTGTTATAACTATTTAACCGTGCTGTTGTGGGAAATCAGTCATCGACAACACATAAGCAAACCAGGGTGATGGGCTAGGATACTAACTCAGTTCTAAAACTCCCAGGCCTAGCAGTCCTAGAATCCCCAGCATTCTAGACATCAAAGAGCCTTTATCCTATTGTAACTCATGGCAAAGACCCCAGAGAACTGGCACCTGGGAATAAAATAGGGGCTGTCATAAGGAATCCTCAGACAACCACAACCTCACCTCCAACCACTAGGTACAGAACAGGAAGCGGGGAAGCCTGGGAATACCAAATTGAGTGAGGAAAAAAAATAAAAAGGAAAGGAAGGAAGGAAGGAAGGAAAGAACAAGCAAAAAAGAAGCTGTTATGTATCCTTAGTTTCTTCCTTTCTTGGTAGCTCGGTGCCTAAAAGGAGGATCATGTCTACATTTTCATATTGCAAATGTCGTAATGTTGGACTAGCTCTCCAACATTCCTAACAAGTTCTAAACAAAACAGGATAGGTCCTTTCTCCCTTTAACAGCTGTTAAGACCTCAACTCTGGAGTCAGCACTATATTCAAATCCTGGTTCTGCCTTTTGCTTTGTGAAGTCAAACAACTTACTTAGCTTTTTATGCCTTAGGTAGTTCACCTATAAAATGAGAATAGTAATTACCTACCTCACAGAATTTTGGCAAATTAAATGGAAACTCCTTAAACTACAAACTCCTTAGCTTAGTATCTAGCTTTGTGTTTAATAAATAAAGCTATTGTAAACCCGTACCTATTTTACTTATCACCACCAAATACATATTTTTAGAATTATTTTCCTCTTGAAATTATTTAACCAAGAGGATATTATTCTTCTACCAAGTAAAAACCTATTCAAAATATTGGTCAAGGGCACTTTCCTTCAAAGCTTATACTCTGCCAAATCATTCTTCCTTCTACCTCCCTAGCAATTCCGTTTTACCATATTTCCCCAAAAATGGAACTGGGTCTTTTATTAAATTTTGCTCTAAAAGACACATGAGTGCTGATTTTCAGGGGATGTCTTATTTTTTCATGTACAACAATCTACATTTATTCATGTACAACAATCTATATTTATTCATTTATTCATGTACAAAAATCTACATTTATTCAAATACCGTCATGTCATCTTCTAGAACACCGTCATAACTCTCCAAACCCCGAATTCCGGCTTGAATTTCTTGCGACTCCATTTCCTGTAGAACCATTGGCCCCAACCTCTCATGTCCAGCAACAGAGCTCTCCTTAAATGAACACTTCCTGTCCACGTAGCCTGCTCGTAGTGTATTGGCAACACAGCTGTCAGTGATTTTATCCCATGAATTCTTCACCCAAGTCACAACCTTTTGCAAGCTAGGCTTCACAAAGTTTCCATGCTGATTTCTCTCCATGCTATTTTCAATGTAGTCATTGATTTCCATGTGCAAATGGTCCTTGAATGGCTTGTTTATTGCAACATCAAGAGCCTGAAGATAAGCAGTCATTCCTGTGGGAATCATTTCATCTATTCTTCTCTCTACAAGGAAGTTCTTCATGTCTTTAACATGGTGAGTGCTGGATGAATCCCAGACTAGCAGACCCCTTTGGCCACCTCCATAAATAAGTGGCAGCATTAAGTCGACCCACTTCCTTATAACTGCCTGTGTGCACCAGGCTTTTTCGGTTTCAAGAATGTAAATGCCTGAAACACATTCAATCTTATCGTTCTTGCCCTTAGTGATGATTAGAGGTGGGGCTTTCTTTCCATCCAGACGAATTGCCAAAATACAGGTAACACGTGCACTTTCGTAACCAGTGGAGGGAATGTAGATTGACGAGGCACCCCTATGATCAACTGTCGTTTGAGATCCTTGGCCCATAAACACTGCAGTTTCACCCATAGCAATCGTGTTGGAGAGTTGGTATTTAGAAAAGTCAATGCCATCAACAAAGGACTTGAATGCAAGTGCACGTTTAATAACTTCAGTATCTTCTAGCTTGAACAGTATTGTCGATCTTAGAGACAGTTCATGTTGCTGAAGGAAACCATCCAGCCAGTGTTGTGATGCTTTGAATTCTTCTGGGGATATTTCTAACCGGGGTGCCATTGCAAGGGCAAATGCTTGAACATCAGCCCTGCGCACAGCCAAAGCCTTTGCTCTCCTGTCAGCAATCCATTCACAGATGATGTCTTCCAGCTCAGGAAATAATGGTTGCCGACCTGATCTTAGCATTTCCCTCGTCCACCTGTTGACTGAGGTTATCGTACTCTGCTCGCCATTTTCGGACCATTCGGAGATCCAACTTCTTCTCTTTGCAGAAAGCCGTAAGATTCTTGCCCTGGGAGTCCTCCACGATTCCTTTCTTGTACTCGAAAGAATAGCTTTTTCTTTTTGTACTCATCTTGTCTGGGGGTCAAAATGTTATTTCCTTTAAGTCTGCCATTAAATCAAGTGTTAATTGGAGACTTACGAGACAGGAATGGCAACAAAAATGATGACAGTTAAGAATGATGGTCCACACAAAAGCGACGAGAAACCGCAGGCACCGAAATTCAGAAAATGTTTCTTTATTTCACACGAGTGCATTATTTACATTCATTACAGCACATGACGTATTGAATTATGAAGATGAATATTAGACACAACCATGTCCGTTCGTTATCAAGTGCGCACGTTATTTGTGCGTTGCGTCTGTACTCTGATTAGTCATTTGGCAATAAGTCTCGAGTTCATCTGTTTACATATGCGTTTACCTCTCATCCACAGGTGCCCACTTGGGTATTTACAAATAATTATAATTTATGCTATCATTTAATAATAAGTATGTCAATATTATTATTTATTTATATTGAATTATATATTAATATTTTATAATTCAATACGTCCATCGTGTGTTATACTGGACGTACTAAATGCATCCGTATGGCTGACCATCTTAACTGGGGCTTATTTTTGGGGTAGGGCTTATATTACTAACATCCTGAAAAATCATGCTAGGGCTTATTTTCCGGTTAGGTCTCATTTTCGGGGAAATACAATAAGTACCTGGTCATGCGATCATGCTTTGTATGAAATTCATAGTTTCATGAGTAGTTACAGTGGAACTATGAAATGTAAAAGTCAGTTTCGAAAGAGACCTGAGTTCAAAAGGAATACATGTGAGTATAAATGATCCCAATTTCACCTCAGCAAAACCAAAACATGTATAAAATTTCTTTAAGTGGAGAAATTTGGAAAAACTTAAGAAGCCAAATCTGGTAAGTAGCAATATCTCTGCAATCTATTTATGCACTTTCTTGGGCATAAAATGAAAAAATCAAATTAATGAGAAGGAGCTTGTTGATATTTCTTGCCAAAATTGGATAATAATGGTGTACTAGAAAGAGCACAGATTCTGCAGTCCAATAGACCTCAGTTGAACTCTTGGTTTTTGCTATTCTGTAAGTGTCAAAATAGGGATGCAAGTTTTCCTTACTCTATTATACTACTCTTACACTCTTAAATCCTAGGTCTTTAATACTTGGTGTTGCTAAATATTAGACTGTCAAACAAATATTTACTTGTACTAAATACAGGAAAGATGGTTGATACAGCAGGCAATTTTTCAATTAAAAAAAATCTTTTAAAAGAAATCACAATAGTTACCCTGAAGCAATGTTTGCATTATTAGTTTCTAGATATAAAATAAACATAAGGGGCGGACGGGTGGCTCAGTTGATTAGAGCGCGAGCTCTGGACAACGGGGCTGCCGGTTGGATTCCCACATGCGCCTGCGAGCTGCGCCCTCCACAACTAGAATGAATCAATGAGCTGCCGCTCAGCTCCCGGATGGCCAGATGGCTCAGTTGTTTGGAGCACTGGCTCTCCACCACACGGTTGCCTATATGACTGCCACAAGGGATGGTGGGCTGCGACCCCTGTGACTAAGATTGAACACGGCACCTTGAGCTGAGCGGCCGCTGAGCTCTAGAATGGCTCAGTTGGTGGGAGCGTGTCCTCTCAACCACAGGGTTGCTGGTTCGACTCCCTCAGGGGGTGATGGGCAGCGCCCCCTGCAACTAATGGCGAGTGGACCTGGAGCTGAGCTGCGCCCTCCACAACTAAGACTGAAAGGAACAACTTGACTTGGATGGAGTTAATGAGTCCTGGGAAAAACACACTACTGTTCCCCAGTAAAAAGTCCTGTAAATAAACACTGTTCCCCAGTTAAGATCTGTTCCCCCTTCCCCAATAAAATCTTAAAAACAAAAATTAAAAAAAACACAAAACATAAAAATAAAAAGGGTTCAGCTTTCCCTTCTAATAAATAATCATGTGGGTCCCCAGATGGGCAAAAATAGGGCAGGCACTAGGGCAAGCGTCCTCTTAGCAACACAGGCTTTCTATTTCCTTGGCCAAATGTGAATGGCAAATTACAGGTAATGTTGGATTAGCACAGATTGGCATAGAGGATAGAGACCCAGTGTTACTTAACCAAGTTATACTATAGGAACTAACGTGGGGAAGGAAGATCCCGCACTCCCAGTCAGTACCTTTCAGAGACAAAACCATCCGAGGACATCTGGGCTCCAAATATTTCTTGAGATCGTCCCAGGCCTTTTTAATAGCAGCATAATGGTCAATGTATCTTCCTACATCAGAGTAAGTATCAATGAAGAGAGATTTCCAGCACTGATTCTTCTGTGCTTTCTCTTCCCTAAACAGATTACAAGAATGAGGTTAAAAAGCTTTTCAAATGAAATTAGCACATATTTTAGACAGTTACCAACATACTTTATTGAAACTCTGGTTACATTTGCCTTCCTTTTCATTTATTTTAGCCAGGAAGACTAGAGAGCAAAAAGTGACACATCAAAACATTTAACAGGAGTTATTGCTGGCATGGTGGGGATTATGAGTCACTGATTTTCTTATTTTCTACTTATTTTTTCCTAAGTTTTCTAATCTTAATAAAATATGTGAAGAGGATATGGGGTATGAATCTCAACTTACTAAAAACATACCAATTATAAAATTTAAAAATGTGTGTGTTGGGGTGGCTGGTAGCTCAGTTGGTTAGAGCGTGGTGCTAATAACACCAAGGTTGCCAGTTCAGTTCCTACATGGGCCACTGTGAGCTGCGCCCTCCTTTAAACAAAACAAAACAAACAAACAGAAAAATGTTTGTATTGACCCTTGAACAATGCAAGGGTTAGGGGCACAGACTCCCCTGAACCCCTCAGACAAAAATCCAAGTATAATTGCTGAGTCACCCAAAACTTAACCTCTAATAGCTACTATTGACCACAAGCCATACTGATAACATGGACAGCTGATTAACACATAAGTTGTATGTTTGTCTATTCTATACTGCATTTTACAATGAAGTAAGCTAAGAAAAGAAAATGTAAGGAAAATCATAAGGAAGAGAAAATAGATTTATAGCATTCATTGAAAAAAAAACATCCATGCATATACAAGTGGACCCATGTAGTTCAAACCCATGCTGTTCATGGGTCAACTGCTGTGGTTCTATTTTAGAAAAGATTTAGAATCTAATGATAACAATAATATTAATTTATCTCCTGCATGCACTGTTATGGTTTATAGTGACTACTTGTGGGCTTCTAATTCTGAAATCTAAATGTCCATCCCTGACAGCCCCACTGAGCTCCAGACCTGTCTGCACAATCACCTGCTGGACCTTTCCATTGGATGACCCACAGGGTGAGCCAGAGGATCTTATGGCATCCAAGTAATCACATGATTCAACATTTCTACTTGGTACAATTCTACAAACATTTATTGAGTGTCTACTTAGCCACTGAGTACTTAACTAAATAAGGCATTTTTTTTGCCTTCAAAATTACTAGTTTTAGGGGGAAGGGGATGGTAGATGAGGGTAAATGGGATCAGATATATGGTGATGGAAAGAGTACTGACTCTGGGTGGTGAACACACAATGTGATGTATATAGATGATGTATTACAGAATTGTACACATGAAATCTATGTAATTGTACTAACCATTGTCACCCCAATAAACTAATTAAAAATAAACAAATAAAATAAAAATTCCATCAAAAAAAAAAAGAAAAATGAAGTCTCATCAGGGAGAAAGAATGAAGTATAAATTTAAGAGTCAGAAGTGTCACAAGATAAGGCACCCACAAAAAGCAATATGGTAACATACTAATGAGCCTGGACCTTATCCTGTAGGAAATGAAGAGCCACTGAAGGGTTTTTAACAGCACCGTTCAAAGAGCAGAACTGGGGTTGTGCTATGGCAGAGGTGTAAACTCGAGGCACAGAGAAGAGCTGGGAGGGTTTTGCAGTGGTCTAGGTAAGAGACGATAAACTGAACTACAACTGTGGTGGCTGGATGAAATGAGTAGGAAGATCCAAGAAATATAATGGCTAGAATCAGAAAGGCTTAGTAACCAACGGAATGGGGTAGGGGACAGGCAAAGGGAGAGGGGGATGGAGAAGGGAGGGAGAGGGGAGACCAGACTGAATGGGAGAAGTGGGGCGGAGAGAAATCTAGGATGATTCCTGCTTCTGGCTCAGATGCCAAGAAGATGGGATGGAACCGCCATGAAGACTAGGAATGCAGGAGGCTCAGGATTAGGATGGGGAAAACAACAACTCAGGATGTTGATGGCTTTTTTTTCGGGGGAGGGTTGGCAGGGAAATATCTTTTTATTAACGTAAACAATATGTAAACATATTTATCAAAAACAAAAAGTACCAACAACTTATGGTAAAAAAATGTAGCCTCCTGTTCTAAGCCCCAACCCCTCAAAGAAACCTTTATAGTTATTTCTGGAAGACATTTCTCTAATTCTAAATGTTTATGCCTCTAGTTCTTGATTTATCAATTTTACATCTATGTATTGATACCTTAAAGTAAAGTATCAGGATACAGCAATACTTAAAACTCCCTCTTCCCCATGTTCGATAATTGTTATTTAATTTTCAGCTCTACTGAGTAGCTTGCAGCTTTCAATAATATACTTACACCTCTACTTCTTGCTTCACCAGCTTGTCACTACCTGACTCCCCTCAATCTAAGCAATACTATCTTTCTTCCACCTTTCCCAACTCCCCACCTTCTGTCAACACTTTCATTATGTCAAATTTATTAACATTTACTGAATTCAGTGAACGCTGTGGGTCATGCAATGGAAAGGTCCAGCAGATGGTTGTGCAAACAGGTCTGGAGCTCAGTGGCGCTGTCAGGGCTGGACATTCAGATTTCGGAATCAGAAGCCCACAAGTAATCTATAAACCACAACGGTGCATGCAGCAGAATTCAGAGGGAGAAGAACAGTGGGCCATACACAGAAGCTTGAAGGATACCAACACTTACTGGCAGACACAACAAGAGCCATCAAAGGAGATAAAGAGACAAGGGTTAGAGAGCAGAATCAGGACAAATTAGTTTTACACAAGCCAAGGGCCGAATTTCAAGAATACATATTTCCCGAATACTCACTCAGATATCAGCCAGTATTTTTTGCAATGTCTTCTCCATAGTGGATCATGGCTTGAGAGCTGGCTAAGTCTTCGACTGACATAGCAACAACTGACAGTAACCAGATTCACAATTAGTGTAAAAGAAAATAAGGAAACAATTTAAAAATAAAAATGAACATAGTCAATGTTTTCTTCTTTTCCTTTGGCTTTTTTTATTTTCCATTTTCTACCCTTATAATTGCAAAAAAATACTTTCTAAAATCTGCTTATGTGTTAGCTAGTATAATTGCCTTGTGAGTACTGAAATCTTAACTATTTCACTACACAAATAAACCTCCACACCTCCATAATTGTAATTTTCATATGAAAGTCTATAAAACATATAAACCATTGGAACTAATTTCAAATCAAAGAGTCTTTTACATTTATTATTGGGACAACAATCATTTCTGCATATAGGAAGAAATGTTATTCAGGTGTAAGCAACGTCTTTTGTCTTTTAAGATCTCTGAGACATTTAATATTAAATACACAGGACTTGTTTTGTTCTAATTTTTTCTCTTTTTTTTACACTTTTGTATGTATTTTGACATTCAGCATTATTTTATAGTAATTTCAGGTGTACAGTATAGTGTTTAGACATTTATATAATTTAAGAAGAGATTCCCCCTGACTAGTCTAATTTTTTCTTAATGGAAAGAAATACTGGAACCAAAACCACTTTTTAACTATAGCAATTCTTGGAGAACCCACCTAAAAAAAGTGTCATATTCGTAACAATTTTGTTTCAATATCCACAGATATTCAAGTTAGCTGCTCAAAAACATGGAATGTTAAAAACAAATACTTTCCTTACTACATAGAGATTTCTAAAACAATACTGCACCTACCCTGTAAGTCATACCCTACATGTTTAATTTCCAAACAGAATCAACCTAAGATTGGGAAAAGGGATTTCTATCCTTTCAGAAGAGGAACATGTAACAAGTTATAGAAAGCAGATACTCAAAGATCTCACTTGGGCAACAGCTAACGATTAAGAAACACAAATCACAGGGCTTGGTTTGTCAAGGCCATGAGAGGCGGGGCATGTAAAAAACAAACAAACCCAAATTCATGGTAAACATAACAGCTTTTGTTTGGTTTTCAGATTTTACACAAAATTCATTCTCATCCTTTTCTGCCAAATTCACGAGATACCCAAACTAACATTTCCAAATACAGGAATCCCTCCACTTTTGTGACTTACAATACATTCTCTCTTTTCTTGATCATTCTCCCTCCACTGTCCCATGAGTAAAAAGAATCACCAAACGTG
Organism: Rhinolophus ferrumequinum; assembly: GCF_004115265.2. Classification (NCBI taxonomy): domain Eukaryota; kingdom Metazoa; phylum Chordata; class Mammalia; order Chiroptera; family Rhinolophidae; genus Rhinolophus; species Rhinolophus ferrumequinum. Next base: position 24,015,610 of record NC_046294.1, on the reverse strand, counting down.
ATTTTGATGCACGTCAAAGACAAGAGCTAGTGCTCCTGAGACTCTGACTCAGTTGGCTTGGGGTGAGATCTGTATCTCAGGCATGTATATGTATGTTTAAAAAGTGCCACATGTAATTCTGATACACAGTGAGGAGGAAGAATGACTGACAGGTACACAATAAATCACCCTGGAGTGGAGAAGATTCAAACTATGCAGCTGGCATTACACAATGACCCTAATGGACTAATCCAATCCCACCCAATCCAGTTCAGCAAATATGTACCAAAGACCCCAGAGCTTAGCAATGGGCAGGTCGCTCGGCAAAGTTGGGCTGTATCGTGCAGGAAAGAAGGCTCAGTACACCGGGAACTTTTCTGTGGATAAAACTTGATGGTATTTGTGTTGGTTGATTTCATATGTCAACGTGCCTGGACCAAGGGATGCCCAGATAGCTGGTTAAACGTTATTTCTGGGTGTATCTGTGAGGATGTTTCTGGAAAAGAGTAGCACCTGAATGGGTAGACTGAGCAAGCTGGATGACGCTGAACACTGTGAGTGGGCACCACCCAATCCCCTAACGGCCTGAATAGAATAAAAAAAGGCGGAGGAAGATTGCATTTGCTCTCTGAGCTGAGACATGGATCTCCTCTTGCCCGTGGCCTTCCTGGTTGTCAGGCTTTCAGATCCAGGCTGGAATCTACACCATCTGCTCTCCACTTCTCAGCCCTCTGAATTCTATCACCAGTCTTCTTGGGTGACCAGCGTCCAGATGACAGGTAAAAGGACTTCTCAGCCTCCGTAATTCATGAGCCCATACCTTCTAATAAGTCATATACACATACATATTGGATTGGTTCTGTTTCTCTCAATAACCCTGACTAATACCGTATTCAACTCAGTTCACTTTCACAAACATTTATGGAGGGATCACGTCACTTCTGTTTAAAACTGAGATTACTACCTAATGCATTTAAAATAAAATCTGATCTCTTTACCTTCGCTCACAGGATCCTGCATGATCTCACCAGTGTCTTTCAAGCCACTCTACTGTGAGTCACTCCCTACCTCCTGCAACACCAGTCTCCTAGCTCCTCCAACAGGCCACGCTGTTGTCCAATCAGCTTCTGAACACACTGTTCCCTCTGCCACAGCTGCTCTATGGCGTCCTTCATAAATGGCAGCTCCTTCCGATTTGAATTGATCATCTCCCCCCTCAGTCCTTAACAGAGCAACTGGTTTAATCCTTCACAGCACATAGCATCTCTTCTATTATGTACTTATTTGTTTCCCATCTTGCCCACTAGACTGTAAGCTTCAAGAAAGGGGCCTTATCTTATCTGTGTTGTGCACTATTGTATCCCCAACATTTAACAGGCCTGCACACAGGCACTCAAGAAAATCTGTGAATAAATGATGAATATGAAGATAAACTAGACAGTCTTTACTTTAAGAAGTACACAATCTACTTGGCATGGCAAATAAACTCTGCTGAGGAAGGAAGAAGGTAGAGAGAGGAATCAGGAGAGAGGGTCTTACAGGAATTTCATCTTGCCAGATTGGGGAGCACGTGGCATTCAGGCCGGGTCAAAAGCTTAAACCACAGAAGAGAAAAACACAAGTGTGTGGTATGCTGGCAGAAGTCTCATTTGGATAGAGTCGACTATGCCAAATGCTAAGGGCCTTAAACGCTTCCAGAAGTTTAGGTGATAGTCTGCAAACAAGGGGCATCCTCAGTTTTTAAGGAGAGTGACAGCCAGATCTGTCTTAGAAAGATCACTCTGGCAGCAATGTAGCCCGTAGATCAACTGTGTGTTGGATTTGTAAGAGGCTATAGCAACAGACTGTTTCAGATGAAAAAGGAAAGATAAACTTTTTTCTCTGTTTCAGTACAAGCCTGAGTGATACACTTTCTTTATTTTAGTAGAAGCCTAAGTAGAGAAAAAAATTATTTTCTTAAAAAATGTAAAGTGTTACAGGGACTAATATAGACAGTAGTCAGAAACTGGAGTTACCCCTCTGTTACCACTTAGCCAAGCCAACTAACAGCTACCAGTAACTCCAAAAAGACCGTAGTTCTAAAAGGATCCCTCCTAATACAGGACACAATCATCCAATGGCTGGAATTGAATGGTTGATCCACAAAAAAAAAAAAAGAAAAAAATCTCGCCTACCCATCCTTAAGAGGGCGACTTCACCTCCTCTGCAAATACATACGGTGGCACAAGAAAGACTGAGCCATGCCACCAGCTATAGAGGGTGTAAACAGCGCCATTTCTTCCACCATCCCCGACGGTCCCAAGCGCTGAAGAAACTGGGCATTTAACCACCCTTACCAGCAACCGGTGTTTATTTTTAGAACAGACGCTGGTAATCTGGGAAACCCAGAGCGTACGGGAGAGAAAAACGGTCGGTCACCTGTATCGCACCAACGGAAGTCAGTACCAAAACACAAAATCCAACATGCAACCGTATTTACCCAGCATAGAAGTCCAAAAGTGCCAGGTATTATGGGGCCGCGGAAATCGCACCTAGGGGTCAGGGGGTCGCCGGGCTCCTCCTCTCCGGCGCCCCACCTGCCTATTCCAGCGCCCGACTCCTTAGGCCCAGGGTCCGAGAGCGTTCGAGCCACAAAGGAGCTTTCCAAAGCACCTAGGGCCGGGCCACATATCCGGCGGCGACTGGCGGGCGCGGGGGTCCGCGGGGCGGCAGCGGGGAGCAGTACCTCCCCCCTCTGGACTGGGCCTCACCGAGGCCTGGAGAACGGGCTCTCGTCGTTCCTCAGGCCTGGGCCCTGGACAAGAGGAAGACCTCAAGGCGGGGCCCTTACCGCCCCGTCTCGCCCCGGCCCCCGGGTGGCTCTGCAGGATCGAGGAGGTCCTGGCGTCACCTTCTGGTTGACGCGGGAGTCCGGGTCCAGTCGGCAAGCTGGGCCGCAGTCCCTCCTGCCTCACCGTCTCCTTCCGCCCCCGTAACCCCACCCCTGCCACGCGCGTCGTCCCATTACTTGATTAGGTCCCGGTAGTCCAAGAAGGATAAGATGAGGAGCAGGGGATCGGTGGGCAGCGATTCTAGGGTCAGAGGTGCCGACTCCGTCTCCATGGCCGCCATCTTGCTTGGCCCGGTGCAGGCCCGGCCCCGCCCAGACCCCGCCCCGGCCCCGCCCCCGCCGCTAGCGCCCGAGCCGCTCGCACAGGTTTGTTATGTAACCGTCGGGACAGGCTCGCCCACGGGGCGGGGCAAGGGGCGGCCCCCGGGAAGGCCCCGCCCACTGCCCGGGGGCTCTGCGCCAGCGCGGTAGCAGCCCTCTGCGTCTGCGATGCGGCTCCCGCTAGGTGCGCGAGCTCGGCCGCGTGCCACGTGCTCCCGTTTCAGGTTTCTCCAGATCTCTCCTCCATTCCGATCCCTAAACTTGCCGAATGCGGACCCCATTCCGTTCCAAAATCTGCTGCCTCGGTCCCAACAGTCCTTCCTGCGAAAATTTACACCAGGTATCCTCGAAGCCTGGCCCCAGATCTCACGCTAAATCTAATCTGCCTTTGGCCTTCAAATCCATTGCTTCTCTTCGTTTTACGACCCAGAAACCCTTCTCCAAGGAAATGTAGTTGATCAATATCTTCTTTCAATGGAATTGGATTTGCCATGTCATCACTCAGCCAACCTCCATAAATGAAACCCCACTGGTACAAATGAGACACTCACGAAGCAAAAACAAAAAACAAACATAAACCCATCTGCTTACATCTCTGCACTTCCAAACTATTTATGCTCTTACTTAAAGCATTCATTGAATGAAATTCAGGTCGGTTATTCCGTTTCTCTCTCACCAGACTGTAAACTCTTTCTTTTTCATCCTTGTAACCCCAGGGCCTAGCATGGCATTCAACAAGTAGAAAGTTTAAATTCAGTTTGAATGGATGAAGACAGTCATTTCTGTTACAAGGGAATATATGTGTGTGTGTGTGTGTGTGTGTGTGTGTGTGTGTGTAGTGTGTGTGTGTGTATATACATATATGTGTGTGTATATATATATATACACATATATATGTGTATATATATATATACATATATATATGTATATATAAAATGCTTATAATGGGATTTGCCCCTAATTCATGTTTGTCTCTACTTCTCCCTCAGACGGGCTACTTTACTTGTTTTAAATCCAAAAGCAGGTAGGAATTTCAAGTTCACTGCATTTACTTCTGCTATCCTGTTGCATTTTCCTTTCCTTTGGACTTGGTCCAGTTATGATCTAATGAGAAGATCAAAAGTATGAAATTACTCTACAGTCACTGCCAGGATTAAAATGAGGTGAGAGGCACTTACTTGGGGCCCAAAATTTAAGGGGTACCAGAAAACCCTCAACAATCAAGGTTAATAATGTGTTAATGTAATATTTTTAAAAATCAAAACTAATGCAAAAAAAAAATCCATGATGAACAAAATATCAAAATCCCTAAAGAAAAGCCAATATCTTACACTTCTATGCAAGCCATATTGGAGTTAAGGCAATAGGAAAAAAGGTGTACCTAAATACGTGTTTTTGTGTCCTTTAAAACACTTTATTTCCTCCACTTTCCTACCCCAGAAGGCCAGAAGGGGCTTTCAGGCAGAGGACTTGGTTCTTCCAGGTGGCGGGACCCAGAGCTCCTGCCATCCTCCCTAGACACTTTTTCTAATGCTGCCAGCTTCTGCCACTTCCCACTTTGGTGAGTGACGTCAGGTTGCCAGCCTCTTCTGCAACAGCCCATGCATCCCTGGGGAGGTGGTCTCAACACAGGCTTCGTTTTTCTCAACATGCTATGAAGCAGGTAGAGGAGGTTGGGTGGTAATGCAGGTGAGCAGGACCCAGGAGAGCCCTTTCCTGAGTTGTGGCTTCCTACTAACATTCCCACACACACACACAGGTACCCCCAACAATAGCTGGAGTAGGGGTAGGAAGAGGGAGCTGGGACTTGTTTATTTGGGGCTTCTGGGCTAAGGCTGAGTGTGAGGGCTTCAGAGGCTGTGTACCTGGGTGGGAGAAATAGTCCCTCCAAATCTGCTCATTGCTTTGGAAGCTCTAAAGTGCATAGAAGGATTTCACTAAAATAATATTTGTTTCCTATTAATATTCCTATGGTAAATCAGAAAGCACAAGGTTCTGAAAGAATTCTTAAGTGGCATTCAAACAACTTTATTCTCTCATGAATAGATTGATAATGCCCAAAGACAAGTATACTTACAAGTTCTGTTTATAACCCCAAATGTCACCTTGGTCTGGCCAGTAATTCTTAGAGCACAGTGCCTTACCTCTAGGTAATTGTAGCTTCATCGGCTTTAAGATTCCCATTAGCTGTTCTGGTAAATCCCTCAGACATTTATTCATATCCTATCACATGCAAGGGTCTGGGCCAGGGACCAGAAGGGAGCACGATGAACATAATGCAGTCCCTGCTCTGGTACAATTACTCTTCAGAAGGCGAGAGATACACTTGCCAACTGTTCGGTGGGGGAAATCCACATGGCCCTCGAGTCTCGTTTTCTCCCTCATTTTTCTGGTTTAGCAACTGGCTTCCTCAGGAGATCTGAGTTTTCTGGGAGGCAGGACAGGCAGTCACCAGATACTGAGCTGTAGAGGCTGAAACTGGAAGCCAAACGAGTCCGGGGCTCGTGCTGCCTGCACTGCTCAGCCAACAGACCGACACAGGAGTTGGGGCATAGAATAAGCGTTTATTATCAGAGCACCGGTGGTCTGAGAAGGCAGCGGGTTAACACCTCCAAAAACTGCCTTCACATTCTCAGACTGGCCTGGGACATTTAAGGGAAAATCTGGACATTCCTCCAGAGGCCACATGATGTTTCCAGGGGTCTGCATGGAGCCTTCCCTCAGAAGATGTGGCTCTCCGAGGTTACCAACCCAGGAGCAGTGATGACAATAACCTGGAAAGAATGCTAGGCCATAGATTGTGATCAGTAAGCATAGGGGTATTGTGATCGGTAAGCAAGCGTAAGTTTCTGGGTAATTATCTAAAGCAGGGAACTGGGATAGGGGATATTACAAATTCAGGAACTGGGACAGGGGATATTCCAAATTCAGGAACTGGGACAGGGGACATTCCAAGCTCAAACTGCAGGGAGGGGGTTGATCAATTGTTAAGCTCTAGGGCAGGGAGGGACGAGGCCTGGGACATTGAAAGGCCTCTGTTGTGGGGGTCCCAACCAGGCCATTTCAAGGCTTCTGCCAAACGGTTGTCTCGCTGTGCTCTACCCCCCCATATGTAAAACGCCATAGTTTAGGGTCCCTCTCTATTGAACTCTGTCTGGTATGTGTCCAGTCTTCTTATGCCCAGCCTAGGGGCATTTCCCAGTGGACACTGAAAGATGAGATGGCATGGGGAGTGAGATGGGGAGAGGGGGTCATTTGCACTCTCCTCCTTCTCTGCTGTATGCCCCCTCATTTTGTATTCATACCACATGGCATTCTTTAGTGGTGTGTATTCTGGGCCCTGAATGTTGGCTGCATGAAAGTTACACGCCATTTTGTCTCATGCTAAGTGTTTTTTGTTTTTTTTTTAATTTTTATTTTATTTTATTGGGGAACAATGTGTTTCTCCAGGGCCCATCAGCTCCAAGCTGTTGTCCTTCAATCTACTTGTGGAGGACACAGCTCAGCTGCAAGTTCAGTGGTTGTTTTCAATCTTTATTTGCAGGGGTGCAGCCCACCATACCATGAGGGGATTGAACAATCTGGTTGTGAGCTCACTCTCTAACCAACTGAGCCATCGGCCGCCCTTCCGGAAGCTCAGCAGCAGCTCCTTGTCCTCAATCTAGTTCTGGAGGGCGCAGCTCACTGGTCCATGTGGGAATCAAAGTGGCAACCCTGTTACTAGAACTCGCGCTCTAACCTACTGAGCCATCCGGCAGCCCATGCTAACTGGTTTTGAAAAAAGCTTTGTCCAGTTGAGCCTCTCAGGGGCAGGAAACATTGTCAGGACATTCATGGGATTGCAAGGTGGCCGTGACTGGACGGCACAAGCCCTACTGTCAGCTTTCTTGGTTGTGCTGACGCAACCTGGGCATCTGGGAGCCCAGGAGATGAAGGGGTAGGAGGACCAGGATAGAACGGCCAGACACCAGCTCCCCCAAACAAGGGTATCACCCAAAAGAAAAACCCTGGGCCGAAAAGGCTGCTGGTGATTGGTCAAAAGGAGGCCTGCCTCTGCAGAGTCCAGGAAAATTCAAGAGGATGTTATACTTTATGGCTGAAAGAAGAGAGAAGGATAAAATTACAAGGATGTGTGAAGATTAGAGGCTGCCACTGTGGCTCAGAGTGGCAGCCAGGCTAATAGGTAGGTGCAAAAATATGGAATGGACTTAGCTGTTCCTGTGGAGCAAAACATAGACAAACCCATAGGTAATGAGAAAACTAAAATGGATGTAAGGGATTTAAAGGTACAGCTCCAGCAATCATTCAGACTCGTTCTGGAACTTGGTCCTCTGCTCCTCCCTCAGGCCAGGCTTTAAATATCTTTCAATTTGCTAAGTAAATATCTGTTGTTTTGTCTGAAACATGGTTCTGGTTTTCTTCTAACCTGTATAATTGATGTGAACCTTCTGGATGCATGGTGAGTGGTCCTGGCAATTGGATACATTTAAAGTGTCCCCTATTGGTGACTTCTAAAATGGTGAAAATTGAGGGTGTGGCCAAGGGTGGCCTGTAATCCCCAAATTTGCCAAGACTGCATCACTGAAACAATGTCTCCTAGCTGTGGGAGAAAAAAATGCAGTATTCTCATGCAAGATGTAATACTGGCCAGGGTACCAAATAACGCCAACCACCAACGCAATAGCTTGGGCTGAGGAAGAAACTAGTGTTTGGAGTCTTACTGTGTCCTTTTGAGGCTTAAACAGATCAGTTTGATAAGATGGGGACTCTAACAGTGACACTATACCTTCTATATTAAGATTTGGACCTCTGGTATAATTCAATTTAACAAGTGTAATTTAGCTTGGAACTTTTTGAAAGCTTTCTTTTCCTCCTTTCCACTCAACCTTCATGACTCATTACTATACCTTTACTACGCAGTTTCAATGACTGTTTCCTTTGGCCCTGCAGGCCCTGTTACTTGGGAAAGATTTTTGCACCTTTATGGGATCCCCTCCTGGCTCCAACTTAAATCTACATAATATATACAAAGGCACCTTCCCCAAATGACAGGCTGAAGCAATTTACATCCTGGTTAGAAAATACAAAACTTCAGAGGAAACAAAGACTCAGAGCAGTCGTTTCCTGCAGACTCTGCCCAGCCCACCCTTCTCTTACTTAGTAAGTCTTCTTTCTGTATTTGTACCCGCCTTGACTTTCACAACCTGCCTTGACTTTCACAACCTGCGAGCGAGCAGCCACAAGTTTGTCTGCTGTGGTTACTGTAGTGCACGACAGACATCACAAGAGTGGCTGAAGCAGTGACACTTGGTGTGTAGGTTTAGATGGGCTAATGTGTTTTTCCAGGAAGAAGGGAAAAATCAGTCTGATGTATGCTCTGCTGTGCCCCAGGGAGCTACGAACTCCTTTAAATAGGTCCTCTTGTTATTTGGCATCTTGATGGGTTCAACCAATAGGAAGTATTGGTAGGAAATTGGCGAAGATGGGAGGAAAGAGAAATAAGGGTATCTAATTTCCACCAGCTGTGGTTTCAGCCACGGCTATGTTTCTCTGTGGAGACCACTCCTATTGTAACCAGAGGCCAAATGAGTCCAGGGCTCATACTGCCTGCGCCGTTTCAGCCAATAGAGTGACACATGAATTTGGTCATAGAATAAGCGTTTATTATCAGAGGACCAGTGGTCTGAGAAGGCAGCGGGTGAACAACTCCAAAAGCTGCCTTAAATTCTCAGAGAGGCTGGGGGTATTTAAGGGAAAATCAGGGCACTCTCCCAGGGCTGTATGAGGTTCCTGGAGGTCTGTTCTCCTTTCATGATGCCCCCCTGTCAGGGTATCTCTTGTGGCATCAGAGATCCTGGAGCAGTGGGGGAGTCACCTGGAAGAAATGTTAAGCTGTAGAGTTTGTAATTAGCAAGCATCTATCTACAAGGTATCTTCTAAGATAAGGATCTGCAACAGGGCAGGGTATAGGCGGCTTTCTAAATACAAGGGGCCCAGCTGGGCCCTTCTTCACTAGTGGCCTTCTCTTTCATATCTTTAGCTTGTTGAGCTCTTATAACACTGTTTCCTACCATTGCTTTTTCTGAGTTGGAAAGAGCTCCCCTGTGTTACAAATCCCTGGGCACCTTACCATCCTTTTTGTTTCCTTCGTCTTGCTCATACCTACGTAGGCAATCTCCTCATTGAATTCTGTTCAGTTATGTCCCATTGAAAGTTTTTTGTTTCCTTATAGGACCCTGACTGGTAACATTTGCCTTCACTTACCCAGCAAGCAGTACTGGAACACACTCCCCTGTAGCACATTATCTGTGAGTTGAACTAATGCTAAAACAATGACAACTGCTGCTTGGGGACAAATCTTCCACTACATTGGTGACACAAGCAATGAGTGTACTGCATACATTCCACTGTATCCCATCTTGGAAAAGTTGACCAAAGATGGATGAGACTGGAAATTTGGGGAGGTGATGGATATGTTTCCTACCTTGACTGGTGATGGTACCACGGGATTATGTATGTGTCCAAACTCATCAAAATGTATACCTAAGTATGTGCAATTTTTCAGTGTATCAATTATACCTCCATAAGGCCGTAAAAGAGAAAAAAAGAAATGATTTTGCCACTCACATTACCTTCTTGGGGGCTTCCTGTGTGGCGACCAGCTAGTGATAGGAATGGAGTCCCAACCTCTGAATGGCCTATTTTGGAAATAACACTCTTCATACCTAAGAATTTTACTACAGCCTTTATACACGAGATAAGCAACCACATTTGAGGAGGGAGCACCTGTGAGAAGGCGGCTTGAAAGCAGTCCAGTTATCACTGTCGACGAAAAAACATCCAGCCTAAGAGAGAGCTTATAAGAGTTTATTTGAGCCAAACTGACGACAATTGCTGGGAACCAAAGTCTCAACGGATTGAGAAAATACAAAATGCTCCGAAAATGGCAGTTTTGCAACTTATTTTATACATTAGAATCAAAGGAGGAGGGTCACATGAAACCCATTGGTTGGTTGTAGATTAAGGGGGTGGGAAAAAGCAAAGTGGGGAATCTCTGGGATTGGACAGAAAGTAAAATGGAGACACACACTTTTTTTACATTGGTGGATACAGGATAGTTAATAGCATTTTACAGCACATAGAGATGGAATTCGGGGAACAAGATAACAATGAGGGATTGTGTAGTTTCCTGTTCTGGTGAGGTGTGTTGTGTCCCCTGGCGGGTCTTGAAAAAAGGCTTACTAGGACATTCCAAGGGCATGTTATCTTAGACTCAAGAAAAGACAACAGGGCAGGCTCACTTAAGGGGGAGACTGACCTTTGTCAAGGAAGCTACAGACTAAAGATGTGACTTCCTGCATGGCCCTCCTTAGTTAGGAATTTTTATGTTGCAACATGCTATGTGGTTCTTTTCAGTCTCCTGAGCTTGTCGGTTTTAACAGGTGGCCCCTTTTCCGTCCACATAAGTAAAGCAAACCTTGTCTTGAAGCTTCCTATCTCTTTCAGACCCATGGAATTACAGACAGCGATGTTCAATCTCACAGCAGATTAGAGACTTTGGAAATGAGACTCCACTTCCTTATCAGCCAAGCCTGCAAGGACTTCCTCTTATTGCCAAGCCTGAAACTAGCCCATTCTGGAAAAAGAGAATGTCACTGAAAGGAAAATGACTGTCACCTGACATTCTTACTTTGCATTGAGTCCTGAACTGTCTGAACTGAAATACCCAGAAAGTTTCGTAGCAATATGGAAATGGTGCCTCCAGTCAAGGCCCAAGCCAAGCCTAGTTCCTGATACGTTAGCCAACTTCAGGAACAGGTGGTTGCCCACCCATCGGACACAGACCCTCCTGGTGTTAAACCTAAGTTCATTGATGAAATAGCTTGATTCAGAGATGGCCAAATACCATGGAATGCCACAGACATAAACTGCTGAGGCCGACAGCACTAGCCATACTAAACACTTGGCTAAACTTCAGGAGTTATTTGTGGCTGTAGGGCCATCTGGGAACAGACTTTTACATGGTGTGTCAGTTAGGACCATCTAAGAAACAAATGCCAAGATAGGATTACATTGGTGAAAGAGGTACTGCGGGTGGGGGAGGAGCTTGTGAGGAATAAAATGGAAGCGGGAGAGTAGGCAAAGAGAGCCTCCAGACCATGATGCAGTTCTGATGCTAGGAAAAGAGAAGGCGAAGGAAGGAGGATTGGGGAGGAAGAATCTCAGAATGGACTGCAGCTCTGAGAATGTCTGAGCCAGGCCGATGAAGAATCCTTGAGCCAAACTTGCCCATTAGAGGAGTCCAGCGACCCATGGAATTGGCCTGCACGAACGCCACATCGTGGTCAGTGGGCTGGGAGCAAACCAAATGACTTGGATGCAATAGTGTGGTGGGCAGTATAAGGACAATTATATAGATCAATGGAATCAAATTGAGAGTCTAGAAATAAACCCATACATTGGTATAAGCCTATCAACTGATTTTGAACAAGGACGTTAAGACAATTCAATAAAGGAAGAGTAATATTTTCAACAAATAATGCTGGGAAAACTGGATAGTCACATGCAAAAGAATGAAGTTGGACCTTAACTTCACACCATATACAAAAATTAATTCAAAATGGGTAAATGATCTAAATATTAGAGCTAAAACTCTGAGAAGAAAACATACAGGTAAATCCTCATGACCTTCACAAAGGATTCTTAGCTATGACACTAAAACTATGAGCAACAATAGAAAAAGTAGATAAACTGGATTTTATCAAAATTAAAAACTTTTGTGCTTTAATGGACCCTATCAAAAACTGAAAAGACAACCCATATAATGGGAGAAAACATTTCCAAAATATCTGATAAGGGACTTTTTTGCATGTGTCTGCCCGCCCCCACCCCACACCTCTGTCATGAAATGGGGGCTGGGGCGGGGGTCCTGCTTCCTCTCCTCCCAGGTGTCCCCATGAACTCTATCTGGACTTGTGTGTGGCCCTAATGGGGTGTGCCCTTGTCCTCTTACATGATGGTTCCGACTACAAAGGTACACACATATCCACTTTGTCTCTAATTTTGGGAAGTGGTCATTTTAAGCTGGCTCACCTTAGGGGTGGGAAACATTTCTTAGGGGTTATGTCAGGTCTCAGGAAAGGCCGGAGACTGAGTGACCAGGATCTCAGGCATGCGTAAGCCCAGGAATGGGTGAGGTGGCTCAGAGTTCAGGAATCTAGCTGCTTGGAGGTCTGCTCTGAGATCTGGAAGGGAAGTGGAGAGGTCGCCAGCCTGATACCCAAAAATGAGTGGCCCATTTGAAAAAGAGATAGATTCTCTACAGAAGGAAAAACCTGGTATGGAAACTGCTCATCAGCTCATCAACAAAAAAAGGGGAGGCGGGAGACCAAAGCAAAAGAGGATGGAAATGCAGTGCATAGAGAAGACAGGTTCCAGCAGCTGTCCGATTAGCAACCTAGCTGATGGGTTGATAGAAAAACCTGGCGTGGAGCTCACTACTCCTTGAGGCAAAAACCCAGGATCATTGTCCAATGAGAAAACCTGGAATGGCTCAAGGAGAATTATAGACTGGACCGGCAAGAACCAGGACTAGATGTGGGATATAGTCTCTGATAGATCTCAACCCCCCCGCCCCCCCCCGCAAGAGAAGGTTCCAAATATCCTGAATTTTCTGGAGACCAGAGCTTACAGGGCTAGTAGTAATAGTATGTAGTCTGTTTTTTTGTCAGCCTGTATAATTGCTATGTGTGCTCTTCAAGTTAGGTCCTCAAACATCCTGATTGTACACATTCATAGCGACCCCTGTTGGTAAACAATGGGCCAAGAGCACTGACCTCTACCCCTAAAACTTGACTAAATTGAATCATTAATTTTATTCCTCTTACTAAGAAAAGAAAAACCCTTGATTATGCAGGAATCCTGCATGAGGAAGGTTCTGCACCTCTCGGCACCCCCATTTTCTCTAGTGGCATTATAACTCCCTTCTTCCCCAGGGGAGATCTGGCTCGCCCATCTTTTGTGTTACACCTGTCCTTACCTCAGGGCACAGTTTGGTCTTATCTCTAGGTAGTCCAGGGATCCCCTTGTTTTCCACTTCTCTCCCAGGAGACTGAATGCCCACTTTTGTCTTCTATTTTCAAAGGTAGGGACTAATGTTAGATAATACTTTCTTAAAATGGGGTTCAGGGAATCAAATAAGGTCCAATCATCACCCTCAAGGGTCAAGCACTAGATTTATTCAAAATTTAGTGTGCATGTATGTTTCCTTATGGACCCCAAAATGGTCAACAGGCTTAGACTCGGTACCTGAGGGATATTCCTCAGAGTAGGTTGTCTTTGCTGGAATCCCTACTGGAGTCAGTAGCAGTTCAGCCTTCTTCGGTCCTATCCTCAGATATATTCATTCTCTCCCTCTGTCTGTCTCTTGCCCTTACCTCCAACGTACATGCTGATTTGTGAGTATTAGTAGTCTATTTATTAGTATTGTAGAAGTATTAAGTCTTAGGTCTCACATGCTGTTGATTTAAAAACAACAACATCTTATATTCATCTTTGAAGAAAAATCATTCTTAGTAATTTGACTAGACTGGAAGACACCAAGCAGGTACTTTATAATCTAGATTAGAAGTTCAGTGTTGAAGTGCAGCAATTCAGAAATGTTTTCTTTTCCACCCAGGGAGGAGCAATTGACGTGGTAGATCCACATGGATACAGGGAAATTCGTCAAAGATTGAGCAGGAGGCTTGGAACAACAACCACAATGGTCATGTGAAGGTAGTAACAGTGGTGATGATAATTGCTAGCATTTACCTGGCATTCACCGTGTGCCAGGGTCCACTTGAAGAAGCAGTAAGGGGCAGGGTTGGAACTGCAACCAAGGTCTTTCTTGCTCTATATTACATACGCTTCACTTAAGTTTTAGCAGGTAGAGGCTTTCAGCAGTAAAAATGAAATTTAACGCATACTCAAGAGATTGATATGGTAATATTTCGTCCATATTTTGTTCGTAGGACAGGCCTGAGCTACAGTAAAAAACCGTTCTCCCCTGAAGAGGATGTTTTTGAAAGGTGCTGATCAGGCAGCTTTAGTATAGACCCTATGACATAACTGCCATTCTTTTTTATGTCTTCCAAATCATTTATTTCTAGGTTCACATATCTCTAGATTGCTCAATGCAAAAACAGAGACAAAAAGGAACTGATAAGCACCAACTCCTGGCGAAGACTGAAAAGCTAACCATTAAGATACCATGTGATATCGTGCCAAGGGCCGGCTGCCTGCCACTTGCAAAAGTTAAAAATCAAGAGACATGGTTGGTGGAAAGCAAAGCAGGTTTATTCAGAATGCTGGCATTCAAATCTACATTTATTCAAATACAGTCATGTCATCTTCTTCTGGAACATCGTCATAACTCTCCAAACCCTGAATTCCGGCTTGAATTTCTTGCGACTCCATTTCCTGTAGAACCATTGGCCCCAACCTCTCATGTCCAGCAATAGAGCTTTCCTTAAATGAGCACTTCCTGTCCATGTAGCCTGCTCGTAGTGCATTGGCAACACAGCTGTCAGTGATTTTATCCCATGAATTCTTCACCCAAGTCACGACCTCTTGCAGGCTAGGCTTCACAAAGTTTCTGTGCTGATTTCTCTCCATGCTATTTTCAATGTAGTCATTGATTTCCATGCGCAAATGATCCTTGAATGGCTTGTTTATTGCAACATCAAGAGCCTGGAGATAAGCAGTCATTCCTGCGGGAATCATTATTTGATCTATTCTTCTCTCTGCAAGGAAGTTCTTTATGTCTTTAGCGCGGTGAGTGCTGGCTGAATCCCAGACTAGCAGACCTCTTTGGCCACCTCGCAAAACAAGTGGCAGCATTAAATCGACCCACTTCCTTATAACTGCTTGTGTGCACCAAACTTTTTCGGTTTCAAGAACATAAATGCCTGAAACACATTCAACCTTATCGTTCTTGCCCTTAGTGATGATTAGAGGTGGGGCTTTCTTTCCATCCAGACGAATTGCCAAAATACAGGTAACACGTGCACTTTCGTAACCAGTGGAGGGAATGTAGATTGACGAGGCACCCCTATGATCAACTGTCGTTTGAGATCCTTGGCCCATAAACACTGCAGTTTCATCCATAGCAATCATGTTGGAGAGTTGGTATTTAGAAAAGTCAATGCCATCAACAAAGGACTTGAATGCAAGTGCACGTTTAATAACTTCAGTATCTTCTAGCTTGAACAGTGTTGTCGATCTTAGAGACAGTTCGTATCGCTGAAGGAAGCCATCTAGCCAGTGTTGTGATGCTTTGAATTCTTCTGGGGATATTTCTAACTGTGGTGCCATTGCAAGGGCAAATGCTTGAATATCAGCCCTGCGCACAGCCAAAGCCTTTGCTCTCCTGTCAGCAATCCATTCACAGATGATGTCTTCCAGCTCAGGAAATAATGGTTGCCGACCTGATCCACACTTGCGCTTCTTAGCATTTCCCTCGTCCACCTGTTGACTGAGGTTATCGTACTCTGCTCTCCATTTTCGGACCATTCGGAGATCCAACTTCTTCTCTTTGCAGAAAGCCGTAAGATTCTTGCCCCGGGAGTCCTCCACGATTCCTTTCTTGTACTCGACGGAATAGCTCTTTCTTTTTGCACTCATCTTGTCTGGGGGTCAAAATGTTATTCCCTTTAAATCTACCATTAAGTCAAGTGTTACAAGACAGGAGTGGCAACAAATATGTTGACAGTTAAGAATGATGGTCCACACAAAATTGTCAAGAAATTGCAGGCACCAAAATTCAAAAAACATTTATGTCACACGAATGCATTAAATACATCCGTTACAACACATCACGTATTGAATTATGAAGAATCATATTAGACACAATCATGTCCGTTAGTTATCAAGTGTGCACGTTATTCATGCGTTGTGTCTGTACTCTGATTGGTCATTTGGCAGTAAGTCTCGAGTTCATCTGTTTACACAGGCGTTTACCTCTCCTCCAAAGGCTCCCACTTGGGTATTTACAAATACTTAATTATAATTTATGCTATTATTTAAGTATTAATGTGAATATTATTATTTATTTATATTTAATTATATATTATTATTTTATAATTCAATACGTCTGTCGTGTGTTGCACTGGACGTACTAAATGCATCCGTCTGGCTCACCATCTTAACTGGGGCTTATTTTTGGGGTAGGGCTTATATTACTAGCATCCTGAAAAATCATGCTGGGACTTATTTTCAGGTTAGGTCTTATTTTCGGGGAAATACGGTAAGTACCTGATCATGCGATCATGATTTGTATGAAATAAATATTTTCATGAGAAGTTACAGTGGAACTATGAAATGTAAAAGGAATTAAGTTTCAAAAGAGACCCGAGTTCAAAAGGAATACACATGAGTATAAATGATCCCAATTTCACCTCAGCAAAACCAAAACATGTATAAAATTTTTTTAAGTGGAAAAATTAAGAAGCCAAAGCTGATAAGTAGCAAATCTCTGCAATCTATTTATGCACTTTCTTGGGCATAAAATGAAAAAATCAAATTAATGAGAAGCAGCTTGTTGATATTTCTTGCCAAATTGCATAAAAATTGTGTAGTAGAAAGAGCTCAGATTCTGCGGTCCAGTAGACCTCAGTTCAATCTTAGTTTTCGCTATTCTGTAAATGTCAAAATAGGATGAAAGTTTTCCTTACTCTATTATACTCTTACACTCTTAAATCCTAGGTCTTTAATACTTGGTGTTGCTAAATATTAGACTGACAAACAAATATTTACTTGTACTAAATACAGGAAAGATGGTTGATACAGCAGACAGTGTTTCAATTAAAAAAAATCTTTTAAAAGAAATCACAATAGTTACCCTCAAGCAATGTTTGCATTATTAGTTTCTTGACATAAAACAAATATAAAAATAAAAAGGGTTCAGCTTTCCCTTCTAATAAATAATCATGTGGGTCCCCAGATGGGCAAAAATAGGGCAGGCACTAGGGCAAGCGTCCTCTTAGCAACACAGGCTTTCTATTTCCTTGGCCAAATGTGAATGGCAAATTACAGGTAATGTTGGATTAGCACAGATTGGCATTGAGGATAGAAACCCAGTGTTACTTAACCGAGTTATACTATAGGAACTAACGTAGGGAAGGAAGATCCCGCACTCCCAGTCAGTACCTTGCAGAGACAAAGCCATCTGAGGAGGTCTGGGCTCCAAATATTTCCTGAGATCGGCCCAGGCCTTTTTAATAGCAGCATAATGGTCAATGTATCTTCCTACATCAGAGTAAGTATCAATGAAGAGAGATTTCCAGCACTGATTCTTCTGTGCTTTCTCTTCCCTAAACAGATTACAACAATGAGGTTAAAAAGCTTTTCAAATGAAATTAGCACATATTTTAGACAGTTACCAACATACTTTATTGAAACTCTGGTTACATTTGCCTTCCTTTTCATTTATTTTAGCCAGGAAGACTAGAGAGCAAAAAGTGACACATCAAAACATTTAACAGGAGTTATTGCTGGCATGGTGGGGATTATGAGTCACTGATTTTCTTATTTTCTACTTATTTTTCCTGAAGTTTTCTAATCTTAATAAAATAGGTGAAGAGGATATGGGGTATGAATCTAAACTTACTCCTAAAAACATACCAATTATAAATTTAAAAATGTGTGTGTTGGGGTGGCTGGTAGCTCAGTTGGTTAGAATGTGGTGCTAATAACACCAAGGTTGCCGGTGTGATCCCCACATGGGCCACCATGAGCTGTGCCCTCCTTTAAATAAAACAAAACAAACAAACAGAAAAATGTGTGTGTTGACCCTTGACTAATGCAAGGGTTAGGAGCACAGACCTCCGCCTGAACCCCCCCTCCAGACAAAAATCCGAGTATAATTGTTGATTCACCCAAAACTTAACTTCTAATAGCTACTATTGACTAGAAGCCTTATTGATTATACATATTTTGTATGTTATGTGTATTATATACTGTATTTGTACAATAAAGTAAGCTAGGGAAAAGAAAATGTTAAGAAAATCATAAGGAAGAGAAAATACATTTACAGTATTCATTGAAAAAACAATCCGTGTAAAAGTGGACCCATGTAGTTCAACCCATGTTGTTCAACGGTCAACTGTAGTTGTTGTATTTTAGAAAATATTTAGAATCTAATGATAACAATATTAATCTAATTTATCTACACTGGGTTAGTCAGAGAATCTTATAGCATCCAAATAATCACGATTCAACATTTCTCTTTGGTACAATTCTATAAACATTTATTGAGTGTCTATTTAGCCAATTAGACTTTAAAAATAAGGCTTTTTTTTGCCTTCAAAAAATGAACAGTCTTAGGGGGGAGAGGGTTGGTAGATGAGGGTAAAGGGGATCAAACATATGGTGATAGAAAGAGTTCTGACTCTGGGTGGTGAACACACAATGTGATGTATATAGATGATATATTACAGAATTGTACACCTGAAATCTATGTAATTGTACTAACCATTGTCACCCCAATAAACTAATTAAAAATAAACAAATAAAATAAAAATTCCATCAAAAAAAAAGAAAAATGAATAGTCTTATCAGGGAGAAAGAATGAAGTATAAATTTAAGAGTCAGAAGTGTCACAAGATAAGGCACCCACAAAAAGCAATATGGTAACATACTAACGAGCCTGGACCTTATCCTGTAGGAAATGAAGAGCCACTGAAGGGTTTTTAACAGCACCGTTCAAAGAGCAGAACTGGGGTTGTGGTATGGCAGAGGTGTAAACTCGAGGCACAGAGAAGAGCTGGGAGGGTTTTGCAGTGGTCTAGGTAAGAGACGATAAACTGAACTACAACTGTGGTGGCTGGATGAAATGAGTAGGAAGATCCAAGAAATATAATGGCTAGAATCAGAAAGGCTTGGTAACCAACTGAATGGGGGTAGGGGACAGGCAAAGGGAGAGGGGGATGGAGAAGGGAGGGAGAGGGGAGACCAGACTGAATGGGAGAAGTGGGGCGGAGAGAGATCTAGGATGATTCCTGCTTCTGGCTCAGATGCCAAGACGATGGGATGGAACCGCCATGAAGACTAGGAATGCAGGAGGCTCAGGATTAGGATGGGGAAAACAACAACGCAGGATGTTGATGGCTTTTTTTCGGGGGAGGGTTGGCAGGGAAGTATCTTTTTATTAACGTAAACAATATGTAAACATATTTATCAAAAACAAAAAGTACCAACAACTTATGGTAAAAAAATTTAGCCTCCTGTTCTAAGCCCAACCCCTCAAAGAAACCTTTATAGTTATTTCTGGAAGACATTTCTCTAATTCTAAATGTTTATGCCTCTAGTTCTTGATTTATCAATTTTACATCTATGTATTCATACCCTAAAGTATCAGGATACAGCAATACTTAAAACTCCCTCTTCCCCATGTTCGATAATTCTGTTATTTAATTTTCAGCTCTACTGAGTAGCTTGCAGCTTTCAATAATATACTTACACCTCTACTTCTTGCTTCACCAGCTTGTCACTACCTGACTCCCCTCAATCTAAGCAATACTACCTTTCTTCCACCTTTCCCAACTCCCCACCTTCTGTCAACACTTTCATTCTGTCAAATTTATTAACATTTACTGAATTCAGTGAACGCTGTGGGTCATGCAATGGAAAGGTCCAGAAGATGTTTGTGCAAACAGGTCTGGAGCTCAGTGGCGCTGTCAGGGATGGACATTCAGATTTCGGAATCAGAAGCCCACAAGTAATCTATAAACCACAACGGTGCATGCAGCAGAATTCAGAGGGAGAAGAACGGTGGGCCATAGACAGAAGCTTGAAGGATACCAACACTTACTGGCAGACACAACAAGAGCCATCAAAGGAGATAAAGAGACAAGGGTTAGAGAGCAGAATCAGGACAAATTAGTGTTACACAAGCCAAGGGCCGAATTTCAAGAATACATATTTCCCGAATACTCACTCAGATATCAGCCAGTATTTTTTGCAATGTCTTCTCCATAGTGGATCATGGCTTGCGAGCTGGTGAAGTCTTCGACTGACATAGCAACAACTGACAGTAGCCAGATTCACAGTTAGTGTAAAAGAAAATAAGGAAACAATTTAAAAATAAAGATGAACATAGTCAATGTTTTCTTCTTTTCCTTTGGCTTTTTTTATTTTCCATTTTCTACCCTTATAATTGCAAAAAAATACTTTCTAAAATCTGCTTATGTGTTAGCTAGTATAATTGCCTTGTGAGTACTGAAATCTTAACTATTTCACTACACAAATAAACCTCCACACCTCCACAATTGTAATTTTCATATGAAAGTCTATAAAACATATAAACCATTGGAATTAATTTCAAATCAAAGAGTCTTTCTACATTTATTATTCGGACAACAATCATTTCTGCATATAGGAAGAAATGTTATTCAGGTACAAAGTCTTTTTTCTTTTTGTTTAAAACCTCGGACATTTGATATTAAATACACAGGCCTTGTTCTAATTTTCTCTTTTTTTTATACTTTATGTATCTATTTTGACATTCAGCATTATTTTATAGTAATTTCAGGTGTATAGCATAGTGGTTAGACATTTATATAATTTAAGAAGAGATTCCCCCTGACTAGTCTAATTTTTTTTTAAAGGAAAGAAACCTGGAGCGGAAACCGCTTTTTAATTATAGCAACTATTGGAGAACCCACCTAAAAAAGTGTCATATTCGTAACAATTTTGTTTCAATATCCATAGATATTCAAGTTAGCTGCTCAAAAACATGGAATGTTAGAAATACTTTCCTTACTACATAGAGATTTCTAATACAATACTGCACCTACCCTGTAAGTCATACCCTACATGTTTAATTTCCAAAAAGAATCAACCTAAGATTAGGAAAAGGGATTTCTATCCTTTCAGAAGAGGAACATGTAACAGTTATAGAAAGCAGATACTCAAAGATCTCACTTGGGCAACAGCTAACGATTAAGAAACACAAATCACAGGGCTTGGTTTGTCAAGGCCATGAGAGGCGGGGCATGTAAACAACAAACAAACAAACCCAAATTCATGGTAAACATAACAGCTTTTGTTTGGTTTTCAGATTTTACACAAAATTCATTCTCATCCTTTTCTGCCAAATTCACGAGATACCCAAACTAACATTTCCAAATACAGGAATCCCTCCACTTTTGTGACTTACAATACATTCTCTCTTTTCTTGATCATTCTCCCTCCACTTCCCATGAGTAAAAAGAATCACCAAACGTGATTTTGATGCACGTCAAAGACAAGAGCTAGTGCTCCTGAGACTCTGACTCAGTTGGCTTGGGGTGAGATCTGTATCTCAGGCATGTATATGTATGTTTAAAAAGTGCCACATGTAATTCTGATACACAGTGAGGAGGAAGAATGACTGACTGGTACACAATAAATCACCCTGGAGTGGAGAAGATTCAAACTATGCAGCTGGCATTACACAATGACCCTAATGGACTAATCCAATCCCACCCAATCCAGTTCAGCAAATATGTACCAAAGACCCCAGAGCTTAGCAATGGGCAGGTCGCTCGGCCAAGTTGGGCTGTATCGTGCAGGAAAGAAGGCTCAGTACACTGGGAACTTTTCTGTGGATAAAACTTGATGGTATTTGTGTTGGTTGATTTCATATGTCAACGTGCCTGGACCAAGGGATGCCCAGATAGCTGGTTAAACGTTATTTCTGGGTGTATCTGTGAGGATGTTTCTGGAAAAGAGTAGCACCTGAATAGACTGGTAGACTGAGTAAGCTGGATGACGCTGACCACTGTGAGTGGGCACCACCCAATCCCCTAACGGCCTGAATAGAATAAAAAAAGGCGGAGGAAGACTGCATTTGCTCTCTGAGCTGAGACATGGATCTCCTCTTGCCCGTGGCCTTCCTGGTTGTCAGGCTTTCAGATCCAGGCTGGAATCTACACCATCTGCTCTCCACTGCTCAGCCCTCTGAATTCTATCACCAGTCTTCTTGGGTGACCAGCGTCCAGATGACAGGTAAAAGGACTTCTCAGCCTCCGTAATTCATGAGCCCATACCTTCTAATAAGTCATATACACATACATATTGGATTGGTTCTGTTTCTCTCAATAACCCTGACTAATACCGTATTCAACTCAGTTCACTTTCACAAACATTTATGGAGGGATCACGTCACTTCTGTTTAAAACTGAGATTACTACCTAATGCATTTAAAATAAAATCTGATCTCTTTACCTTCGCTCACAGGGTCCTGCATGATCTCACCAGTGTCTTTCAAGCCACTCTGCTGTGAGTCACTCCCTACCTCCTGCAACACCAGTCTCCTAGCTCCTCCAACAGGCCACGCTGTTGTCCAATCAGCTTCTGAACACACTGTTCCCTCTGCCACAGCTGCTCTATGGCGTCCTTCATAAATGGCAGCTCCTTCCGATTTGAATTAATCGTCCCCCCCTCAGTCCTTAACAGAGCAACTGGTTTAATCCTTCACAGCACATAGCATCTCTTCTATTATGTACTTATTTGTTTCCCATCTTGCCCACTAGACTGTAAGCTGCAAGAAAGGGGCTTTATCTTATCTGTGTTGTGCACTATTGTATCCCCAACATTTAACAGGCCTGCACACAGCCACTCAAGAAAATCTGTGAATACAAAGATAAACAAACAGACTTTACTTTTAAGAAGTACACAATCTACTTGGCATGGCAAATAAACTCTGCTGAGGAAGGAAGAAGGTAGAGAGAGGAATCAGGAGAGAGGGTCTTACAGGAATTTCATCTTGCCAGATTGGGGAGCACGTGGCATTCAGGCCGGGTCAAAAGCTTAAACCACAGAAGAGAAAAACACAAGTGTGTGGTATGCTGGCAGAAGTCTCATTTGGATAGAGTCGACTATGCCAAATGCTAAGGGCCTTAAACGCTTCCAGAAGTTTAGGTGATAGTCTGCAAACAAGGGGCATCGTCAGTTTTTAAGGAGAGTGACAGCCAGATCTGTCTTAGAAAGATCACTCTGGCAGCAATGTAGCCCATAGATCAACTGTGTGTGTGTGTGTTGGATTTGTAAGAGGCTATAGCAACAGACTGTTTCAGATGAAAAGTTTGCACCTGCAGCCTTTTCCAAAGGAAAGATAAACTTTTTTTCTCTGTTTCAGTACAAGCCTGAGAGATAAACTTTATTTTAGTAGAAACCTGAGTATAGAAAAAATTATTTTCTTAAAAAATGTAAAGTGTTACAGGGACTAATATAGACAGTAGTCAGAAACTGGAGTTACCCCTCTGTTACCACTTAGCCAAGCCAACTAACAGCTACCAGTAACTCCAAAAAGACCGTAGTTCTAAAAGGATCCCTCCTAATACAGGACACAATCATCCAATGGCTGGAATTGAATGGTTGATCCACAAAAAAAAAAAAAAGAAAAAAATCTCGCCTACCCATCCTTAAGAGGGCGACTTCACCTCCTCTGCAAATACATACGGTGGCACAAGAAAGACTGAGCCATGCCACCAGCTATTGAGGGTGTAAACAGCGCCATTACTTCCACCACCCCCGACGGTCCCAAGCGCTGAAGAAACTGGGCATTTAACCACCCTTACCAGCAACCGGTGTTTATTTTTAGAACAGACGCTGGTAATCTGGGAAACCCAAAGCGTACCGGAGAGAAAAACGGTCACCTGTATCGCACCAACGGAAGTCAGTACCAAAACACAAAATCCAACGTGCAACCGTATTTACCCAGCATAGAAGTCCAAAAGTGCCAGGTATTATGGGGCCGCGGAAATCGCACCTAGGGGTCAGGGGGTCGCCGGGCTCCTCCTCTCGGGCGCCCCACCTGCCTATTCCAGCACCCGACTCCTTAGGCCCAGGGCCCGAGCAGAGCGTTCGAGCCACAAAGGAGCTTTCCAAAGTACCTAGGGCCGGGCCACATATCCGGCGGCGACTGGCGGGCGCGGGGGTCCGCGGGGCGGCAGCGGGGAGCAGTACCTCCCCCCTCTGGACTGGGCCTCACCGAGGCCTGGAGAACGGGCTCTCGTCGTTCCTCAGGCCTGGGCCCTGGACAAGAGGAAGACCTCAAGGCGGGGCCCTTACCGCCCCGTCTCGCCCCGGCCCCCGGGTGGCTCTGCAGGATCGAGGAGGTCCTGGCGTCACCTTCTGGTTGACGCGGGAGTCCGGGTCCAGTCGGCAAGCTGGGCCGCAGTCCCTCCTGCCTCACCGTCTCCTCCCGCCCCCGTAACCCCACCCCTGCCACGCGCGTCGTCCCATTACTTGATTAGGTCCTGGTAGTCCAAGAAGGATAAGATGAGGAGCAGGGTATCGGTGGGCAACAATTCTAGGGTCAGAGGTGCCGACACCACATCCATGGCCGCCATCTTGCTTGGCCGGGTGCAGGCCCGGCCCCGCCCAGACCCCGCCCCGGCCCCGCCCAGACCCCGCCCCGGCCCCGCCCCCGCCGCCAGCGCCCGAGCTGCTCGCACAGGTTTGTTATGTAACCGTCGGGACAGGCTCGCCCACGGGGCGGGGCAAGGGGCGGCCCCCGGGAAGGCCCCGCCCACTGCCCGGGGGCTCTGCGCCAGCGCGGTAGCAGCCCTCTGCGTCTGGGATGCGGCTCCCGCTAGGTGCGCGAGCTTGGCCGCGTGCCACGTGTTCCCGTCTCAGGTTTCTCCAGATCTCTCCTCCCGTTCTGATCCCTCAATTTGCCGAGTGCGGACCCCATTCCGTTCCAAAATCTGCTGCCTCGGTCCCAACAGTCCTTCCTGCGAAAATTTACACCAGGTATCCTCGAAGCCTGGCCCCAGATCTCACGCTAAATCTAATCTGCCTTTGGCCTCCAAATCCATTGCTTCTCTTCGTTTTACGACCCCGAAACCCTTCTTGTACCTTCTTCAGCCTTCCTTGCCCTGCTTGTCGTTTGCATACAGCCAGGCGGCTCCGTGCCATTTGCACTAAGTGGAGACATGGTTGGGAATCAGCTAGAGTCGCAGATAAAAGGCTCTTCTCCCAACCTGGGGGAATGATCGTTGATGGCTTAATTTTAACTCCAAGTAAAAGGGTGCACAGGGACTGAATCTAAGGGTCAGCCACTGTCACTTAATTTGGCCCTCATGGCTATTTTTTGGCCTATTCAAGTCCAAAGGAAAGGCAACAGGCTAGCAGAAGTAAATGCAGTGTACTTGAAACTCCTACTGCTTTTATATTTAAAACAAGTAGCCCATGTGAGATAGAAGTAGAGACAAATGTGAATCTCGAGCAAATCCCGTTATAAGCATTTACATACATATATATGGTTCCCTTGTAAGAGAAATGACTCTGTCTTCATTCAAACTAAATTTAAACTTTCTACTTGTTCAATGCCAAACTAGGCCCTGGGTTTCAAAGGATGAAAAAGAAAGAGTTCACAGTCTGGCGGAGAGAGAAACAGGGAATAACCGACCTGAATTTAATTCAATAAATGCTTTTAGTATGTGCATAAATAGTTTGGAAGTACAGAGATGAAAGCAGAGGGGTTTGTATTGTTTTTTGCTTCGTGTCTCATTTGTACCAGTGGGGTTTCATTTATGGAGGTTGACTGATGACATGGCAAAGCCAATTCCATTGAAAGAAGATATTGATCAACTACATTTCTCTGGAGAAGGGGGCAAAACACACCACTAAGCGCCACAGTGGAAGAATCAGGTTTTGTAGGAGGCAGCAACAGGTGCAAGGGAAAGTTTAGACCAGAGACTTTATTGGGGTTTCCACTGGGAAGGCAGGGCAAAGCAAACAGCTTAGAATTGGCTAGTTTGAACAATAAATAGTGGGATTTGGGCTGTCAGTTGTTCTCTAGATACCTGGTACCTGGCCCACGGATAATTCAGAGCAAGGGAAATATTAGCTTAGTGTGTGAGAGTTAGATAAAGGGGGTAATTGGCTTGCATATGAGAGGTATACTCCCAAGTAAGTTGTTTGCTATCTTTAGGAATTAACGAGTGCCCTGGAAAGTGCAGTTTCTCCCCAGCCAGCATGGTTTTTAGGATATCAAAAAACATTAAGATACAGAAAATAAACATAATACCATCTGTGAGTTGTGGGGGGCGGAGAGGGGTTATAAATATTAGACCATGGTATGATGAATTGAGGAAATGGAGTGTTGTTGTTTTTCTTTGGGGGGGGGGCATTCCCACTTTTCCAAATAATTGGGAGGAAACTATCTCCAGGATATGGGAAAGTTTGGAAAACTTAGTGGTGGATGTATGTATAGACGTGGGAAATTAACATTTATTGAATATTTAGCCAGACACTTGACACAAAGTTTTATTACCATCCATAAACCACTTTAGGGGAGGAATGATGTTTAGAGATGAGTAAATAGGCTCATGGAATTTAGTCCGTCATCTCACTTCTAGTAAATGACACGTGTGAATTACAGGTCTGACTGGAATCTCCAAAGCCTCTTACACCATTCTGCTTTGGAAACACAAAGAAAAGGAGAAATAGGTAAGATAAGTGATGTTATCCTTTAGCTCACAATCCATGACACTTCTCCCACTCCCACTTTAATATGACCCAGGCGGCGGGGGGAGAGCCAGCGCATCCCTTCATTTCTGGGTACCTAACCCTCCGAGATTAAACCTTGGCAAAAAACAAACAAAAAAACCCCCCTATGCTAAAGTACACTTTGTATTAACCCTGCCTTCCCAGTGTAAAGCCCAATAAAGTCTCTGGTCTAAACTTTCCCCTTGCTTCTTCTGCCTCTGCCTTCTACAAAACTTGATTCTTCCACTGTGGCGCTTCCAGGCGTGTTGTGCCCCTCTTCTCCAGGGAAATACAAGTGATAAATATCTTCTTTCATTGGAATTGGCTTTGCCATGTCATCATTCAGTCAACTTCCAAAAATGAAACCCCACTGGTACAAATGAGACACTCACGAAGCAAAAAACAAAACACACACACACACCCCTCTGCTTACATCTCTGTACTTCCAAACTATTTATGCACATATTTAGAGCATTTATTTAATTATATTCAAGTGGTTAATCCCTGTTTCTCTCTCTCATCAAACTGCAAACTCTTTCTTTTTCATCCTTGTAACCCCAGTGCCTAGCATGGCATTCAGCAAGTAGAAAGTTTAAATTCAGTTTGAATGGATGAAGACAGAGTCATTTATGTCACAAGGGAACCATATATATGTAAATGCTTATAATGGGATTTGTCCCTAATTCATATTTCTCCCTCAGATGGGCTACTTTTCTTGTTTTAAATACAAAAAGAGGTAGGAGCTTCAAGTACACTGCATTTACTTTTGCTATCCTATTGCATTTTCGTTTCCTTTGGACTTGGTCCAGTTATGACCTAATGAGAAGACCAAAAGTATGAAGTTACCCTACAGTCATGGCCAGGATTAAGATGAGGTGAGAGGCACTTACTTGGGGCCCAGAATTTAAGGGGGTACCAGAAAACCCTCAAAATGAAAGTTAATAATGTGTTGATGTAATATTTTTAAAAATCAAAACTAATGCAAAAAAAAAAAATCCATGATGAACAAAATACCAAAATCCTAAAAGAAAAACCAGGATCTCACATTGCTGTGCAAGCCATATTGGAGTCTAAGGCAATAGGAAAAAAGATGCACCTAAATACATGTTTTTGTGTCCTTTTAAATAGTTATTTCCTCTGCATACCCACCCCAGAATGCCAGAAGGGGCTTTCAGGCAGAGGACTTGCTTCTCCCAGGTGGCAGGACTCAGCTCCTGCCATCCTCCCTAGACACTTTTTCTAATGCTGTGATTTCAAAACCTGCAGTTTTCGGATATGGCTGTTTTAGGATCTGCCACTTCCCACTTTGGTGAGTGACGTCAGGTTGCCAGCCTCTTCTGCAATAGCCCATGCCTCCCTGGAGAGGTGGTCTCAACACAGGCTCCGTTTTTCTCCTCAACGTGCTATGAAGCAGGTAGAGGAGGTTGGGTAGTAATGCAGGTGAGCAGGACCCAGGAGAGCCCTTTCCTGGTCTGTGGCTTCCTTCTACTGATACAGGTTAGCTAGCATGTTCCTAGGTAGACAGGGAGGTCCCTGGTGGAATAAACAAAGACAGCCATATCCTAAAACTCCAGGTTTTGAAATCACATCTTCGCTCCAGGACAAAATGTAACAAGGCCTTGAGGTTAATCATAAAGTTCTTTTTGGCCTGACAAATGGAGCTGATCTGATAGATAAGAGTGGATTATTTTGCTAATTCCTTTAGGATGGGCAAGCAGGACAAACCTGGTAGATAAATTTCATTACAAGGCGCCAGTTCCCTTCTTCAAACAGCTCCTGTTCCCAAAACAGTCAAGGGAAGGTACAAAAGTAAGAGCTTTTGCCTCAGTCCTGGGGCATCCCCGTTCGGGACCCCCTCACGCTCACTCGGGAGCTCTGACCCTCTGCTTTCAATAAACTCTCCAATTTTTAAAACTCTTTGGGGCTGGCCCGGTGGCTCAGGTGGTTGGAGCTCTGTGCTCCTAACACCGAAGGCTGCTGGTTTGATTCCCACATGGGCCAGTGGGCTCTCAACCACAGGTTGCTGGTTCAATTCCTGCAAGGGATAGTGGGCTGTGCCCCCTGCAACTGAGATTGAAAATGGCGACTGGACTTGGAGTTGAGCTGTGCCCTCCACAATTAGATTGAAGGACAATGACCTGGAGCTGATGCGCCCTGGAGAAACACACTGTTCCTCAATATTCCCCAATAAAAAATAACAACAGCAGCAGCAAAAAACACACATTCTAATTCTTTGGTCTAGGGTGAAGACTGAGATTCCACATTTCTAACAAGCTCTGAGGTGACGCCAGTATTGCTGGTCTTGGGAACATATTTTGAATAGCACGGTCCTGTTAGAGATAAACCAGCCTGTGGAAGGCAAATGGGCACGATTCTTACCTTTGAGCTTCTGCTCAGGATTGCTATGACCAGGCATAGAATTTATGAAGCGAAACAGCCTATACTGTGAACACACTAAAATTCACATGGTGGGGTGTGTGCATGTTTTCTCTTCAAAACAAAACTGAAAAGCCAATGGACACATGAGCAGCAAAGAGAAGGACGTTCGACTAAAGTATTTCTGGAAAAATGTGGAGATCAAGAATATGCTAGGATATTAATTTTATTGCCATTCTTAATGTATAGATAATCTGTTCTTAATTTAGCACAAGAAATCAATGACTTAAAAAAATTAGCTGGGCTGACCATATTGAAATGAATTACTTTTACTTGAATTAATGGTAGGAAAATTGGGGATGACAAATAAAAATGGCACAGTGAGAATGCATTGAGCTCCTTGTCACCGGCCAGGTGCTATGCTGGGTTCTACAATCTCCTCCATCAAAGTCTCACATTCATTTGGGGAATACTGACCCAAAAACGATTCTTCTTAATATGAATTAAAATTGTGAATGCTGAAGGAGCAATGGAGCATGCCTTGAGAGCATTTAAACTGGCCTAATTGGCTTGATTGGGATGTAAAGGAAGGCCTCCCTAAGAAGGTGATGTTTGAGGTGAGATCTGAAGGATGTGCTGGAATGAACAACCGTGTTTCCCCGAAAATAAGACTTAGCCGGACAATCAGCTCTAATGCGTCTTTTGGAGCAAAAATTAATATAAGACCCGGCATTATATTATATTATATTATACCCGGTCTTATAGTAAAATAAGACCGGGTATTATATTAATTTTTGCTCCAAAAGACGCATCAGAGCTGATTGTCCGGCTAGGTCTTATTTTCGGGGAAACGCGGTAGGTACAGGTGTTGGTGTTGAAAGGCACCCGAGGTGGAAAAGAGCTTGGCCCACATGTGAGGTCATTTAGGTGTCCAGGGCATGGGCTCTACATCTGGAGCCTCATGTGATGAGGTGTGGGCTCTTCTCATCCACAGACACGTACCCACTCCCTCATGGTCCTGTGGGGTACCACATACTGGGGAGCTGTTCAGCCCATGCCTTTCCTTCCACTCCCCCCTGAGCCTTATTAAGTTGTACCCTGCAAGATGCACTGGCTTTTAAAATTTCTTTTTCTTGTAAATCATATATAATGTTGATTGTATTGTGCTGATAAGGTGATACTTTAAATATTTTGTATTTTATGTTAAAATGAAAAAATAAAATAAAACTCCTCAGTTTTTTGTGACTCACAACCAGGTTTGGGAAGCCCTGGCCCATATCAAATGGGCCTGGAATTTGGACAGTCTCGAGTCTATTAAAGTTCCAGGGTCCTTGACAGAATATTTTGTCCACAAACACACTTGGTGTACAGAATAGTGCTGTGAGGTGGGCAGTGATCACCAAAGCTCAGAGAAATGATCTTGCCCTCCCGGCACTTCTGCGGAACCCCTGCCCCAAGTTGCAATACTACTTAGGACGCAGAAATTTGCCTGTAGTGAGCAATCTGACCACCAGGTGGCAGCACAAGACCATAACTTTGTCTGAGCCTGACCAGATCCTTCTAATCAGGGGGCTTCCCTGCCAAACATGAGGATTTCCGATTCCCAAACCTGTTGGCACCTTAGAATTATGTGATGAACTTTCATAAAATCACAGGTGCCTGATTCTATAAAATTGGTTTTCAGGCTCCACTTCAAGCCAATTACATCTTATATCCCTGGGAATGGGGCACAGGTGTTACTAACCTTTTAAGTTTCTCAGGAGATTCTGATATACAGAGTTGAGAACTGCTAATGGAGAACACTGAATCCTGAAAAGCATAAAGGCTTTTAGGAATCACCTAACCCTTTTCCCTAAAGAAGTGCCCAGAGGATAAGCTGTTGTCTCACGTTGGAACGTGGGCAGTAGTAGGAGATTGGAACACCAGAACTGTTCAACGTGAGGGAGTAACTCCAATAAAGGATCAATTGTGCAAGTTTAGATTTTGCTGACACCAACATCCTTTGTGCACTCTGGGACGCTGTAAACAATCAGCTGGTGCATGCACAAATTCCAGATATGTCCTTTTGGTGTCTACCCTCCTATTAATTAGGAAGATTTGGCAGCTCTTGAAAATGTCACCTTCTAAAGGTGGTATCACTGCTTTCTCCTTCCTTAGGGAAGATCTGGTCTCTTGGTTTTTCAGATTACACCTGTCCTCAACTAGCTCGGGCCCGTGCACTGCCATCTTCATAGAAATGGGTGCAGGTGTCCACCTGTGCTAGATGGATAATTGGAGGAGTTTGGTCGTAACTCTTGTTTTCCATTTCTCTCATGGCAGCTAAAAGTCCACTTTTATCTTCCTCTTATTTCTGTATGTAGGGGCTGATCTAGGTCAACGATTTATTAAATTGGGGTCCATGGAATCAAATAAGGTACCCATATGGCCTCCAAAGGGGTAAACCCACTGAAATTTATACAACATTTTGTGTATATGTGCATGTTTTTATGTGGGAGAATGATGAAGATTTTGGGCTGAGACATAGCAACTCTTGAATGACCCTCAGGAAAGGCTGGCTTTTCTCCTCAGTAGTGAGAACAAGGTGAAGATATCTGGTCTCTCCAGTTTTATTTAACATTCTGCTGGAGGTCTCAGCTAGTGCAAGAAGGCTACAGATTGGAAAGGAAGCGCCCAAACTTTATTTGCAGATGATATGATCATACATATAGAAAATCCTAAAGAATCTTTTTAAAAATCTACTAGACTATTAAATGAATTCAACTAAGTCACAAAATACAGTGTCAATATACAAAAATTAATTATACTTCTATACACTGGCAATGAGCGATTGGAAAAGGATATGGAAAATACCATTTATAATAGCATCTAAAAATATAATATACACTCTGGGAAATTTTAATATGTGAAAGACATGTACACTGAAAACTATAAAACAATGCTGATAGAAAAATAAATGGAACTATATACCAGGTTTATGTGTTGGAAGAGTCAACATTGTTAGATGGCATTTTCCCCCAAGTTAAGTTACACATTCAATGCAATTCCAATCAAAATTCCAGCAAGCTTATTTTTGTTTTAGAAGTTGACAAGCTGATGCTAAAATTTATATAGAAATTCAAAGGTCATAAAATAGCCAAGAAAATTTTGGAAAAGAACGAAGTTGAAGGATATAACCTGCCTAATTTTAAGACTATAATCAAGTGGATTTAAGTATATGTAGATTTAAGTATAGAAATAGAAATCAATGCAATACTAGTCTAGAAATAGGTTATATATATATGATCAATTATACATATAATTGATCAGATATATGATCAATTGGTTTTCAATTGAAGAGACGAGGTAATTTAACGGGGAAAATAATGGTGTTTTCAACAGATAGTGCTGGTAAATTGGTATATCCATTTGGGAAGAAAAAGTGAATCTGAACTCTTATCTCACATCGTTCACAAAAGTTGGCTTAAAATGAGCCACAGAACTAAATGTAAGAGTTAAAACCATAAAACTTTTAAAAGAAAACATAGGAGAAAATACTGCAATCTTTGAGTAGACAAAGACTTCTTAGGGAGGAATACGAAGCACGAACCATAAAACAAAAAGCTGGCAAATTGGACTTCATCAAAATTAAAAATTTCTGTTCCCCATTAAGAACATGAGAAGGCAATTTAGGAACTGGGAGAAAATATTTGCAACACATATCTGGCAAAGGACTTGTATCCAGAATTTATAAAGTAGTCCTATAATTTAATGTGAAGGAGACAAACCAAAAACGGGTGTGGTGAGAAGAATTCTAAGATGACCTTGTATAATTATTTCCCCCTTGAGAGTGTGGGTAGGACCTGTGAATATTATGGATGTCACTCTATGATTAGGTTAAATTATATTATACGGAGGAATTGACAGATGTAATTGTGGATGAAAAAAGGGGCCACATGTTGAACCTCACAAGCTCAGAAGACCGAAAATAACCACACAGCACGGTCTGAACATAAAATTTCTAACTAAAAGCAGGTCATAGCTGGTAGTCACATCCTTGGCCTGTAGCTTCCTTGACGAAGGTCCATCTTTACCTTAAGTGAGCCTGTCTATTGTCTTTTTGCATCTAAGCTAACATGTCCTTGGAATGTCAGAGCAATCCCTTTTTCCAGACAGAGCAGGAAACTACAGAATCCCTCATCGTTATTCTTGTCCTCTGGTTACCATCTCTATGTGCTATAAAAAGCGAACTATTAATTATGCTGGACGCAGAGATGTAAAAGAAGTACCTGTCTCTCCAATTTATTTTTATCCAATTCCAGAGACTCTCACCCCCTTAATCTACCACCAATGGATTTCATGTAACCCTCCTTTGATTCTAATGTATAAAACAAATTGCAAAACCGCCATTTTCTGGAGCATTTTCTCAGTCTGTTGAGATTTTGCTTCCTGACCGTTGCCGTCAGTTTGGCTCAGATAAACTCTTATAAGCTTCCTCTCAGGCTGGATGGTTTTTCATTGACATAATTTAGGTAGGTTCCTGATCAGTTGACTCTGAGTCAATCAAAAGGGAGATTACCCTGGGTGGGCCTGACATAATCAGGAGAACCTTTTAAATGAAGCTCTAGAAGCACTAGCAAAACTCTCCTGTTGGCCTTGAAGCAAACCACCATGAGTCCCACAGGTTCAAGGAAGTGACTCCTGCCAGCAACCACGTGTGCTTGGAAGAAGACCTTGACCTCAGGTGAAACTGCAGCCCTGGCCAACATCGCGACTGCAGCCTTGTGAGACCCTCCGCGGAAGATGCACAGAAACTGAGACAATAACTGCACTTCATCTGTTTAATTGGACAAATTGGGGGTGAAATGTAGTAAGTGAGTACAGTAGGTGAGTGACGGGCACAAACTTCACAAGGGAAACTATGGGTGCCGGTGAGGGCAGGAGAAGACTCTCCACATCATCCTCAGAG
Organism: Rhinolophus ferrumequinum; assembly: GCF_004115265.2. Classification (NCBI taxonomy): domain Eukaryota; kingdom Metazoa; phylum Chordata; class Mammalia; order Chiroptera; family Rhinolophidae; genus Rhinolophus; species Rhinolophus ferrumequinum. Next base: position 23,981,642 of record NC_046294.1, on the reverse strand, counting down.
AGACGGGAGCCGCAAGTACAGGGAACACAACTCTACACACACAGACACACACACAGACACACACAGACACACACATACTTCACAAAGGGAAAGATATGGGTGCCGGTCAGGGCAGGAGAAGACTCTCCACATCATCCTCAGAGAGACGGGAGCCGCAAGTACAGGGAACACAACTCTACACACACAGACACACACACAGACACACACAGACACACACATACTTCACAAAGGGAAACTATGGGTGCCGGTCAGGGCAGGAGAAGACTCTCCACATCATCCTCAGAGAGACGGGAGCCGCAAGTACAGGGAACACAACTCTACACACACAGACACACACACAGACACACACAGACACACACATACTTCACAAAGGGAAAGATATGGGTGCCGGTCAGGGCAGGAGAAGACTCTCCACATCATCCTCAGAGAGACGGGAGCCGCAAGTACAGGGAACACAACTCTACACACACAGACACACACACAGACACACACAGACACACACATACTTCACAAAGGGAAAGATATGGGTGCCGGTCAGGGCAGGAGAAGACTCTCCACATCATCCTCAGAGAGACGGGAGCCGCAAGTACAGGGAACACAACTCTACACACACAGACACACACACAGACACACACAGACACACACATACTTCACAAAGGGAAACTATGGGTGCCGGTCAGGGCAGGAGAAGACTCTCCACATCATCCTCAGAGAGACGGGAGCCGCAAGTACAGGGAACACAACTCTACACACACAGACACACACACAGACACACACAGACACACACATACTTCACAAAGGGAAACTATGGGTGCCGGTCAGGGCAGGAGAAGACTCTCCACATCATCCTCAGAGAGACGGGAGCCGCAAGTACAGGGAACACAACTCTACACACACAGACACACACACAGACACACACAGACACACACATACTTCACAAAGGGAAACTATGGGTGCCGGTCAGGGCAGGAGAAGACTCTCCACATCATCCTCAGAGAGACGGGAGCCGCAAGTACAGGGAACACAACTCTACACACACAGACACACACACAGACACACACAGACACACACATACTTCACAAAGGGAAAGATATGGGTGCCGGTCAGGGCAGGAGAAGACTCTCCACATCATCCTCAGAGAGACGGGAGCCGCAAGTACAGGGAACACAACTCTACACACACAGACACACACACAGACACACACAGACACACACATACTTCACAAAGGGAAAGATATGGGTGCCGGTCAGGGCAGGAGAAGACTCTCCACATCATCCTCAGAGAGACGGGAGCCGCAAGTACAGGGAACACAACTCTACACACACAGACACACACACAGACACACACAGACACACACATACTTCACAAAGGGAAACTATGGGTGCCGGTCAGGGCAGGAGAAGACTCTCCACATCATCCTCAGAGAGACGGGAGCCGCAAGTACAGGGAACACAACTCTACACACACAGACACACACACAGACACACACAGACACACACATACTTCACAAAGGGAAAGATATGGGTGCCGGTCAGGGCAGGAGAAGACTCTCCACATCATCCTCAGAGAGACGGGAGCCGCAAGTACAGGGAACACAACTCTACACACACAGACACACACACAGACACACACAGACACACACATACTTCACAAAGGGAAAGATATGGGTGCCGGTCAGGGCAGGAGAAGACTCTCCACATCATCCTCAGAGAGACGGGAGCCGCAAGTACAGGGAACACAACTCTACACACACAGACACACACACAGACACACACAGACACACACATACTTCACAAAGGGAAACTATGGGTGCCGGTCAGGGCAGGAGAAGACTCTCCACATCATCCTCAGAGAGACGGGAGCCGCAAGTACAGGGAACACAACTCTACACACACAGACACACACACAGACACACACAGACACACACATACTTCACAAAGGGAAACTATGGGTGCCGGTCAGGGCAGGAGAAGACTCTCCACATCATCCTCAGAGAGACGGGAGCCGCAAGTACAGGGAACACAACTCTACACACACACACACACACACAGACACACACAGACACACACATACTTCACAAAGGGAAACTATGGGTGCCGGTCAGGGCAGGAGAAGACTCTCCACATCATCCTCAGAGAGACGGGAGCCGCAAGTACAGGGAACACAACTCTACACACACAGACACACACACAGACACACACAGACACACACATACTTCACAAAGGGAAACTATGGGTGCCGGTCAGGGCAGGAGAAGACTCTCCACATCATCCTCAGAGAGACGGGAGCCGCAAGTACAGGGAACACAACTCTACACACACACACACACACAGACACACACAGACACACACATACTTCACAAAGGGAAACTATGGGTGCCGGTCAGGGCAGGAGAAGACTCTCCACATCATCCTCAGAGAGACGGGAGCCGCAAGTACAGGGAACACAACTCTACACACACAGACACACACACAGACACACACAGACACACACATACTTCACAAAGGGAAACTATGGGTGCCGGTCAGGGCAGGAGAAGACTCTCCACATCATCCTCAGAGACGGGAGCCGCAAGTACAGGGAACACAACTCTACACACACACACACACACACAGACACACACAGACACACACATACTTCACAAAGGGAAACTATGGGTGCCGGTCAGGGCAGGAGAAGACTCTCCACATCATCCTCAGAGAGACGGGAGCCGCAAGTACAGGGAACACAACTCTACACACACAGACACACACACAGACACACACAGACACACA